>NC_064434.1:87716742-88371742 GCF_023343835.1 Lagopus muta
TTTTTTAAACTGAGGCCTAAGGAAATGTTTCATAACTGCAAGTAGCTCAGTAGGGACAGCAATGTTACTGTCTGTTCAATTAAGAGGATTGGTTTGGAACGTGTACTTAACTACACAGTTGATAAACATGTCTAATGCCAAATGTGTCTGAAATAGTCAGTTACTATTTAACTGTGCAGTAATTAGTGAAAACTGAACGTTTGTTTATTATTGTGTTGTCTCAGCTGTTTTGGAAAGGGTAAATGGTCACATTTCATCACATTTAACCACAGTTATGTGAATTAGAAAACAAGAATGATAAAAACAACTGTTAGGTTTGGAAGACTTACTTTTGGTTCAGTTATTATAGGAAGTAGTAAGTAAGTAAAATGTAATTCATCACATTTTCGTTGTGAAAGCATTTTAGTTAGGAGGATTTCAGATACAGATAATATCGTATGACATCTCATGTAATATGCTACTTATGACATATTTATATTATGCATTTGTTTATTATGTTTTGTTAATTATACTATACCCTAACAGATACTTCTATTTATTTAGAAGATCAAATTCTAGCAGCACTGAAAAATGTTATTGTAACAAACTGCACCCAAGCCTTGGTTTCTGTATTTGTGTTTGGAAGTCTCACTAGTGTAAGGCGATTCTTTGTGTGAATGTTACTTAATATTCTTTGTGCTTGTACTAATTTTTTCTAATCCTGATGTTGACTGTTGGATCATATCATGCATGTGATGTAAACATAACATTCAAACATTAAGCCTGTGTGCCAATATCAGAATACTTAAGCTGCTTGTGCGGCTGCTGGGTGTTCATTTAACTACAGAATTCTTACATGCTTTTTGGTATTGAAATAACATGTTTCTAAGTTGAAAAATAACATCTTTTTTTAATTTACTGACCTGTTGTATTTTTCATTAATGTTTATGATGTTTAAAACCAGACTGATCTGTGATGTGTTCCTTTTAGCTAATATGTCACCTGAACACATGAAAGATGTGTCAGTTCCGGACTGGTTAGTGATTGCCTCACTGACAGACAACAGTTAACTGCTTTTGACATCAGCTAAATTAGTGCAAGCTGCAGTTCCTCTTGCCTACTATGAGGCTCAATTTGTTGGTTATAATAAGTTTTAAAAGCCTGCTTAAATCTCTTCAGTAGAGGAAAAAAAATCTATTATTTGTTTCTTAGGAGTGCAAAAAGAGGTCATAACAAAATGCCTTAATCGGTCTTGTGTCTAAATTGCATAATTACTGGAATTTTATCTGTGTAGTAACTGCTTTGATACTGAAATTTGAAATTGCTTGGCTTTTTCTTTAATGAACATGCCAAGCCCACCTACTGCTTATCACTCATGAAGCCCATCCTTTCTAATATTAGGCATGAGATCAGCATAGATAGACTATAACTGCTGCACACATTTGGCAAACAGCACTTTGCTCACAACCGCTATAGAAAAATGAATAATAGCTATTAATAAACTTTGTTCCATTTGCAGCAAGGCTAGGGAAATCTCCTAGTAATTGGATGGTTGCTCCTCTTGGCAAGCCTTACTCAAGGAAAACTGAAGGAAATCTCGCCCTATGGGAGTTTGCCAATAATGGGCAAGCATTAGGCTTCAACCATTCTCCAGGAGATACTGCAGATTTCTGAAGAGTCAGGGAAGGCAGGAAATTAAAGTAGTATTTCTTCTGAAGAGTCCTAAGAGAGATTAACAGAATACGAATGAGATTTGCTCTTCTTAAGAAGGTGTCTGATGAGGTGTATCACTAAAATCCAGTGAGAGGCATACCTGAGAAAAAAGAAGTAATTTCTTTCTTGAAGCCTCCTATGTAGCCAGACCTGCGTATGACTTCATATTTACTCTAGCAATGTCTGATGCCTGCTTGAAGTTGTGCTTGGGTCTCTGGCCAGGAGATTGCTTAAAAAAAATAAATCACTACCTGTAATCATTAATGCCTTACTCAGACTTTCAGCTAGAATACAAGTTGAGTGTTTAAATTGAAATGAAACAACAAAACAGATTAGATTAGGAATCTAATTTGTATGCTGGAGGCCACTAGTAGTTTATGAAATCTTTTTATGCAGTTCATGAAAAAGCTTTCTCACTGGGGCCATCCTTTAATTAAATTTAAATTATTTCTGCTGTACAGATCTCCAACCTAAGCTAACTGCTGGTAACTTGAATGCCACAGATCTAACTCCAGGACTCTCATTGATATTCTCAAAGGTGAACGTGTCCATAACAAATGCATGCTTAAGTTGAACTGTAGCCTACAGTATGCTCAAAGTCAGTCCAGGTATTTCTGCTCCTATTGAAATTGATGAGGGTTTTGCTGCTGCAGGGTTGGGATTTCACTGGAGACTCCATCCTCATAGGTATGGAAGGCCCTATTCTCTCCCTGTGACTCCATGCAGAAAAAAAACTTTACTGCACGTGGAAGATTTGAAGTTTTCTCTATTAAGCTTTGAAACCGCTGCTTATTTACAGTGCTTTTTTATGAGGTGGGACATCTGCTTCATATGCATCTTATTGGTGCCAGGGAGCCACGCAGCACTGAGCTGAAACTAAGGATGGAGGTATCCAGGACGTGCTGAACATAGTGTTAGTGCAGGTTGTTCTAACAATGTAGGAAACCAAAAGGCAACTTAGTATTGCTGAATCACTTCAGGAAGAAATACATCAGAAATTGGAAGTGTTTTTTCTAAAATGAAGTGTTAAGATGTCTGTATGTCCTTAAGCAAATGTTGGAGAATATGATAAAGATATCTTTATGCATATACAACTCCAACTTATTATTACTATATACTATAGCAAAAAACTGCTGGTCAGACATATGATTTAAAAGCATTTGACAGTCTTCATATTTTTCTTTCAAATAACGTGGATTTTCTTATCATCTTGGTTTAATTTTTTTTTTTTTTTTTTTTTTTTTTTTTTTTTTTTTTTTACACTGAAAAGAAAGCTGCTACTACCAGTTTCCTGCATTGCAAATAGTTAAAGCTTAAAATCACAGCTCATAAACAAAGGACAGCCTGTTGAAGATTGAGATTCAGGCTTAAACTTGTGCTTAAGATCTTGGATTTCAGAAGTACATTCAGATCACTTGAAAAACAACTTCTTAGTTGGGTTGAACAGATTTTATTTTGTTGTATGTTTTATGGTATGACTCAGATGTTTTTGGTTTTGAAAAGGAAAAGATTTTGCTACAGTTTATTTTGAATGAATGCATGAAGAGCTTTGCAGAGCCTGGAGAGTATGCAGTTTTGTTCCTAACTTCAGCACCATATCAGGGAGTAAATGGTGTTATCAATGTATGGATGGAGTTCCCCATGTGTCTTGCTCTAGTTAAGAGTCTGAAGATCATCATAGTTGTGTGTAGCATGAGTCCCCAGAAAATGTTGCAATATGGCTTTCAAGGCTCTGGGTTCAAAAGTATATTCTATAATTTGGATCAATACTTGCTAATGGTTGTTGTATTGGATCTCATTTATCAGTATTACCTGCTTCATCACGTGTTTTCCTATCTTCATTTTAAAAACTATCAACAATAGACAGCTTTGTCTTTTCACTTGAATATTTTCAATTTGCTTGCTGTGTTTTTACTCAGTAATCGTCATTTTTCTGTTTGAAGTTGAGCATCTGCTTTCTAGATAGTACTTCCTAGCATAGTGCCAATTACTTTGTGTACAATGAAGTGTGCTGTTTGCCATCAAAGAGCAGTTCTGCAATGAAAGTGTAAGTTTTGAGTAACCTAGCGGAAAATAGCACGTCTGAATCCATGCAAGCTGTAGAAAGATACGAGTGTCTTCTACAAAATATGGATGGCTTTCCTGGGTCTTTATTTAATAATGAAGATGATGATGAATCAATTGGTAGCAATCATTACTGAAGAAAAAAGAAAACAAACTTGTAGACAAACCTCTCTAGGATTTGCTGTAGGAAAAGTTTGTAGTTCTTTAATTGAGACACTAAATTATAGACCTTAGCAAAGTATTTTACGCAAGTTTTGTATCTGTTTTCCCTATAATCATTTTATTCTCTGGACAAGGCTCAAAAATATTTTTCAGACTTATATTGCACAATTGTAATTGTGATTTGGAAGCCTTCATCATTTGCAGGTTGCTGAGTAGGGAAGTTGTCAGAGGCAGCGTTGGAGGAAAGGTTAGCTGTGGCAGAAGAAGCAGGAAAAGAAGTTTAGAGCTCCAAAGTGGATGAACATCCATCAGTTTACACACTACTCCAAGACACTGCTTGAGGAACAAGTGAAGCAGCCTATTAAAAACCTTGTGTCAGTGAAAGCAGCTATCGTTCAATAATATTCTAGTCTCCAGTGCAAAATGTTCTTTTGTATAGAGGCGTAGTCAGCAACTCAGTGATGAAATGTGAGGTTTATTTGCAAAGACTGCTAATGGAAGTGCTGGTTTTATAAATGCTTTTCTGGACTTTGGTGGAACAGTTTCCTCTGAGGGTATGTGAATGAGTCGGACTTTGTAAGGTCAAGTTTAACCATGTTTATAACAGGAGCTGAGAACCTTTGTTGAAACCTTTCAAAAACTTGAAGGCTTCTTCTGAGAGATGGAGAATACCCTCAGGGTAGAGCGTACTGAAACTGTAATACATAGCAAGCCCCTTGTTGGAGTCGTCGTCATAACAAATAGCTACAAGTCTTGCTGATTAGAAGAGATCCCAGTGCAATTGCTATATTGTGCTTGTTCCAGTGAAACATGGGGTAGCATTTCTCCTTGTTTTCCTTTCCTACCTACAGAAATTACAGCAGTAGGTCCTATTCCAGAGGTAACATGACTATTTTTAAGCTCTTCAGGATATTTTGGTCTGCATTCCATTCTCTAGCTTTGAGGGATTGTAGACTTTTTGAATGCTTCACAAGTGGCAAACTGTCCCTATAGGTCTACTTTGCCCAAAGTAGAGCCCAAAGATAAAATGGTGTCACTCTCCCTTTGCATGCATTCAGTGCAGTTTGTTAAATTGTGCATTAGTTGCTGAAAAAATGTTGTGCTGGCTCTTAACAGAACTGGCATAGGCAAACAAATGACCTCATTTCTTAAATAAAAATATTGATGTTCCTGACAGCATAGATTATTCTAGTCCAAGAGCTCCACAGTTATAAAGATATTGCTCCTGAGAGGATGATGAACTTTCAATTGTTCAAAAATGTGTGGAATATTCCTCATTTCAGCCGTAACAGCTCTTTTTGTGTTTTCCATATCAAAAGTGTACTTTGTAGCAAAGATCTGCAGGTTGTTTTTTTTTTTTTTTCTCCAGTAAGTGTTGGATATATTGTATCCTTGATACCTTGCCTTGTCTAGACGCAGCAGAAATTGTGTTTTCTCTGTTAGTTTTCTTCACATATTATGTGACAACCATTAACAAATAGGTTTGAATGGCTTTCTCTTTTGGCCCTTAACCCTGTGTGCCTTGATGGGTGCGCATCAGGAATCTGATAGGGTGTTCTGCTTCTGAAAGTAATTATTTCCTATTCTTTAGCAACGTGGATTTGATTCCCTGTCCCCTGCTGTGAATCATTGGGAATGGGATCTCAGACTTGAACCTCACGAGATGGGGTCTTTTAGCAAGTCAAAGGAAGTCATAATCAGTGATGCCTAGCACAGTTAACGAGCTGGTGGTGAATAGTGTAAATGTGGGGTCAGATTCTTAACTAACTTAAGGTGGTGTAACTTCAGTAGATTTAAAAGTTATGGGAAAGGATCACATAAAGAGATGAAAAGAGAGGCTTTGTACCTGTTTTTCTAGGAGTCATCAGGATTGCATTTTTTTTAAATGAATGTGCTTTTGCTATTGACTGTGGTTCATAGCAGCATGTTTCTACCTCTTTTTTTCTTTAAGTTTTGTGCTGAATGCAAATTTGGAGGCAACCTGTTGTGTTGTGCTTTTAGCTTTTCAAGCGGACATCACACATCTGTGAAATCATTTTTGACCATACCTTGAGGACAGAAGTGTTTGCTTGCAGATAAATTTCACAGATTTTGTTTTGGAAAAGGGCCTTGTAGGAATAGCATACATACACTGTTAGTCACTGATTTCTAGTTAAGATGCCAGGAAAAGATGCATTTGATTATGGAGGATTATATGTATAATCTTCTGCTGAAATGTATCAGAAGCTAAAACTCCCATGCTTAACAAAAGCATTAAAGTTGCTTACAGAACTGTGATTCAAAATGCGAACTTTCAGATAAAGACATTTTTTTATAAAGAAAATATCAAATTGCCTGCAGTGACTAGCATGATTATCATAGAATCATAGGATGGTTTAGGTTGTAAGGCACCTCAGAGATTATCCAGTTCCAACTCCCAGCCATAGGCAGGGTTGCCACTCACCAGCTCAGGCTGCTCAGGGCCCCATCCAGCCTGGTATTGAATGCCTCCAAGTATGGGGTTCCACAGCTTCCCTGGGCAGCCTGTGCCAGCGTTTCACTACCCTCTGAGTAAAAAATTTCCTCTTACCATTCAATATAAAGCTTGCCTCTTTTAGTTAAAAACCATTCCCCCTTGTCCTATCACTATCTGCCCATGTAAAAAGTCGGTCTCTGTTAGGTTTGTAAGCTCTTCTTAAAAACTGGAAAGCAACGAGGTTCCCCTGGAGCCTTCGTTCTCTATGCTAAACAAGCCCAGCTCCCTCAGCCTTTCTTCACAGGAAAGATGCTCCAACCCTCTGATCATTCTTGTGGTGTCCTGCAGACCTGCAACAGTTCAATGTCTGCCGTGGGCCCTAGGCCTGACTGCAGTACTCTGGGTAGGACCTCATGAGGGCATAGCAGAGAGGAACAATCGCCTCACTTGCCCTGCTGGCCAGGAAGCGGCCCAGCACATAGCCCAGAATGCAGCTCAGGATACTGCTGTCCTTCTAGGCTGCACACATACATTGCTGGCATACGTTGTGTCAAACTTTTCATCCACAAGAATCCTTAAGTCCTTCTCTGCAGAGCTCCTTTCAATGAGTTCTCCCAGTCTGTACGTATCTGGGATTGCCCCATTCAAAATGCAGTGCTTTGCACTTGGCCTTGTTGAGTTTCACTAAGTTCACATAGGCCTTCTTTTCAAGCTTTTCCAGGTCCCTTGAATGGCATCCCTTCCTTCTGTAAATTATGAATTGGAAGTGAAATAATACCTCCTTATACTAGCTACATAATACCTCTTTAAACTAGCTAAGATACGAAAGATACCTCATTCAAAGGCTACTGCTGCTATTTAAACTATGTTTAAACAATTACATCTCAAAAAATTAGAAGTGTATTATATTACTGATGTTTGAGCAGTATAGAGAGTTCAGCTGGCAAGTCATTTCTTAATCATTGCTGTGGATATCCTTTCCCTTGTTATTTTAAAGTGTATTTTTCTTCTGTAAAATTGTGCTATTTATAGGATTCAAAAAGGGTCTGTGAAGAAGCTTTAATGTAGTTGTGGCACCATGAAGTACAAGGGCTACCAGATAAATCCTATATTTTGCAGTCAAGCTCAACATTGAGTGAAGTTGATTGTAAATTATGATATAATATCAAATAAATGTGTTCACATTATAGAATAATTGTCCATGTGTAAATGCCAGGTTTAATTCTGGAGGGCATCCTGACACCCATCCATAGGTGGATTTCTGTGATGTTGAAGGAATCTTTATGAAACTATTAATACAGTTGCAGTATGATTGTTTTCTTTTTTTAATGATTAAATTTGCTTGTTTTCCAATTACCAAGTTGCAGTCCAGAACCTGTTATGCAAATCTTATTTCATTTTGATTTTTCTGTCTGAGAACAGGGAGGTAATTTCTTCTACCAGATCTGTTGCTATTGCTGTCTCACCATATTTTCAGTTCACTTTCTTGTAGAGTCAAAAGCACTGTGTATTTAAATATGAATAAGCAGAACAGTTGAAAGTGTCTGTGTGGTAGTGTCTTGTCAAAGCCAGCCTCCTGGAATCTTAGGGTTTTTTTGTGTTTTTGCCTTGGGATGTCTCTGTAGGTACTTAAAAATGTATGTATCCAAATCCATAGTCTTGTGGATTACTGGTAGTGCACTGAATGCTCCTTTGTATAGTTTGAGACCATTCAGTATTGTTGGCTTTGCTTTTGGAACTAACCAATTATACTGTCCTGTGATGTCGTAGAGATATGGATGCACACTCTGATGCTAATATGAATCTTTTTGTTTGTTGCTGTGTAGTTATATCTTTAAAATACTACTTGAACAGTGGAGTATTGAGAATCTTATGTAGTCAGGTGAAATGTGTTGGCAGAGCATCAAGCTGAGGAATAATGGGACTGTGTGTCTGTGCTGATTTGTGCTAAGGGGGGAGGCTCTGATCTTTCTTCTACCTTTTTCGTTTATTCCAGTAAATTGATTCTGTGCATGTTTATTTTTAATGTGGATTTTATGGAAATAATTTTGATAGCCAATATGAAATAATGATGTTATAGATCTTTTAATAGGAGTGTTATTTTGTTAAAAAATGACACAAGTCTACAGCAAAATGCTGATTTCTCCCTTCCTATCTGAATCCACTCTGCCTTAGTTTTGTCCACCCCACTAGGCATCAGCTTTGAACATCCGAGGTTAGCAGGACCATTCAGTTACTGTGCCTATTCTAAGCCAAGTCCTTCAACGTTCACTTCAGTGTCAGATGATATGCTCATTTTCCACATCCCTGTCCTCAAGACACTTAGTATTTATTTTGTCTCTTCGGAAGATTCAGTCACAGGTAAAGAAGATAGAAGATGTGGTCGTTGCTATCAGTGGTAGCCAGTAGTACTTGGAAAGATGAGCTTCTCTAAGGATATTTAAGGTAGCTGGTTACAATACAGTCATTCTCTGGAGCTGTACCACCTTCCTCTTCTCCCTGTCCCTGTACAAGAACACTGAAGTGTGTGGTCCTAAGAGCAAAAGGCTTTCAGAGCTATGAATATGGACTGTGGACAGCTCTGATGCTTAAGGCTTCTGTGTATCACAGGTTATTTTAATGGTGAGTGGGAGCCAAACTGTAGCATGCTTCTAAGCAGGAGGAATGCAGAAAGATAAGAGGATGCATTTTATACAGTGTAACTACACAGTAATGTAACAACAATATGAAACTGGGAGTGCTTTTAGGAAAGGAATAAAAAAATAAAGATCTAATGATGACCACAATCATGTCTGTAGCAGAATGCTTTTTCTATCCTGGGCAGTTTCTACAAGTAATTTCTCTTGTAGAATGCACTGAGGTTAGCAGGACCATTCAGTTACTGTGCCTGTTCTAAGCCAAGTCCTTCAACGTTCACTTCAGTGTCAGAGGTTGATATACTCATGTTCCACATCACATTTCTCTTGTAGATGGACTACTATCTATCCTGCTGATTTGTTAGAATTGCCCTCCATGTTAACTCCTAGAATTTCTGCAGATAATCTCTTCTGTTATCAAGGTGCCATTAATTAACAGTATCGGATTTCTTTTGATATTTCAGGTAGAAATCGACACACTGCAATAGTACTAAAATAAAATCATATTGAATTCAGATAACTGATCAGTCTTTTTGGAACAAGCTGCTTGAGTGCATAATATTTGCTTTCAGATTGTGTACACAATGCATGACTGTTTCAGAGCAAGTTCAGCACTGGAAATAAGATATTTGTGTTTTCCAGTTGTACTGTTATGCACACTATTAATCTGGGTTTGTATTGGTAGTCCCATAAAAAGGCGCATACTTCAGACATTAGGTACACTTCTGAAATCAACAGATGTTTAGTCTTCCTGTATTGTCAAGGATTTGCTTGTACGTGGTTGAGAAGCTTGTTTCTCCCAAGCTCGCAGATCAATGAAGGAAACTCAGAAAAGGAGAAAAAACAGTGTCATTAACAACAGATGTTGCAAGTCCCCAGATTTTCAGGCACAGTTCTTGTCCTTCAGGGTGATTTAATTTGTACTTTGTCAGAAGTCATCAAAGTTATTTTCCTCCCCAGATTTGTGAGGAACATTCTTCCAAGGCTCGTATCTCTGTGTAGTCTCTGTATCTGAAGGAGAGATAAGGGGACTGATTATTCTGTAGCAAAGCAATTCCATGCCTTTTTTTTTTTTTTTGCAGTACAAAGAACATCAAAGGAAAGAAGTGTGTATGTATATGTATGTATATATATAGGTAGATCCTCTATCTGTATGGCAGGAATCAAGTAGACTTGCTGGTCATCAGGATGCTATAAAAGATTATTTCCAGTAATTAAAATTTATGCCCTCTGTGTGTTATGCTACTCTGAATGTTACTGCTCAACTGAAGAAATACTCAAGGGAAGTAAGCTTTTTGTGAGTCTAAATCTTTTCGTATGGTCATCATCTTAAATGTCATGTCATTGAATAAAGGAAATTGCATGCTAAGCTTCTTTTGTTTAGATTTTATGAATGACAGTTTTACATTTATCTTGGATAATAATTATTTTGAAATACTCTGTTTATGTAATACCTGACTAAGAAGTATTTTTTCATAATTAAAGTATGATGAATTTTTTTATCTTACAGAAGTTTTGATGTTGGGCTCCATCGCTTTCTGGTCAGGTAAGCTAGTATTTATTTTGAATTGCAATTGCATATCAAAAAGTGTTTCTGTTATTGGTGGAGATGGCCATATAACTTTGTTGCTATTTGATGTCTTCTGTGGCAAGATTGCTGCTTATATTTGAATTGAATGTGTAGCACAATGTAAAACTCCTAAGGAGCCTCTTTAGGAGTCATTTAGGAAAACCTTGAATCAAGAAACATCAGGAGTTCCACTCATTCTGAGGAAATACTATTTTTCCTTACCTTGTTTTTTTTGTTGTTTTTTTGTTTTGTTTTTTGCTTTGGAGAAAAATGAACATTTTCTAAAGGCTTTTTTTTCTCCCTCTGTGTACTGAAGTACCTCCTTATTTGTAATAAGGCCTTGAATTTTATAGACAATTGTGACTCCATGGGGGAGAGATTTGTTTTCCTTAACAGAAAGCTTGATTGATTGGATGCAGAAGATGGACTATATTCTGAAGATGAATAAGGAATGCAAAGTGATTGTTGTGGATTTTGTTCACTGACATTTGGATGAATGCCGTGATTAAAGCAGGGCGCTTCAAGAACAAAAGGGAGGTTAATGCATCTGAATGCATTGTGAGGAACTTTTTTGCTCTTTGGACTTCTTTTATGTGAGCAAAGTCTCTGGAGTTCACTGAGAATGTATTTGCATTCATTTTCAAAAACCTATCACTATCTAGTTGAGTTTTTAAAGAAATGCAATCTGTGCTTCAAAAGATGGCAAAATTTGCAGTCCTCAGGTCCTTAGAGAATTCTTTGTAAGTTATTCCATCCCACTAAAATGTTGCTTCTTGCACAGTTTCTGTCTGCGAAGGCTTTTACCTTGGGAGGACTAACCCAGTGTGTGAACTAGAGCATGCTGTTGACCTTCCCCTGGTTCTGAATTCATTCTAGTAGGCTACTGTGGATAAAGGCTTTGTTAAGTACTCACAGGTCTGAATCCTTGCAGGCAGCACTGATTCACTGACTCCCAGAGCTCTGACCCTGGGTGACTTCTCCTGGTTACTTTTCACTCTTCTGGTTATGCACTCAAAGCATGCTTGTTTCTTTTAATGTTTTCAGTACCCAGCTAAATGCTCTGGACTTGAGCTTTTACAAGAAGTGTTCAGTTCCAGTAGTATGTTGAGTGCTTATAAGCATTTCACTGCCGTAGGTTCAGCATTGCTCATAAGTGCTCTTTTCACATAGTCCTCTATGGAATCTAAGATACCCTTTTCAAATATAGCTTCTCCTCTAGTTTGTCAGCAACATGGCAACATCCAGGAAATGATAGTAGTTCTGTATCCATGCAAAGTCTGGATGCAATTCAGATAGCAATACAAAAGGCTACCTCACGGGAAGAATACTGGGTGGCCTCGTATTGAACTTCATGCTTTTGTGATTTAAACGAGTTACAAATAAACCCCCACAAAATGCATGAGTTCGCCCAGTAATCCTTTGTCACAGGAAGAATGAGGTTGAATTATGGTTATACAGGCAAACCAGTGTCCTTACATTACATAACCCTTGAGTCATAGATTTTTATAACTTTATTTCGTATATTTCTTTGTGTGAATCATGAAAGCATTTAAAACAGCTCTCTTCAATGAAGGCATAGCGTCAGTATCACTGAAGATGAAGATGTGTTTCAATATGTTGATATAGTTTTTAGTCTACTCAATATACTTAAATTCTGGTACCCATTCTATAAAATTAGTCACATCCATTTTTGATCTGTAGATATATTTAAATCATATAAGAAATATTTAGAAATACGCTACTGTTGTACAGGAAATACAGTGCACAGCAAGATCTCTAGGGAATGCAGGTAACTTCTTAACCAAGAGCAGAATCTCGCAGTAAACGTTGAGGTACTCAGTCTGAACCACTAGTAATGCTTCTACCACTGAATAGAAGGCATTTTTCTAATATACTGCATTGTTTTGCATCGTGTGGTGATACAGTACTGGAGTTGTATGCTCACATAATCCCTAAATAGCAAATATTCCTTGAATTTGATTGTGTAGAACACCTTATTTTTTGACTAATATGTCCTGTTTCCAAAGCCCACTGTGGGTCTTACGAGTGTGTTCTTTGAGATAGCTTTAATAATACTTCATTCTCTATTTGTCACTTACTCCTGTTATTAACTTGGGGATTCCTCAGACACATTTACTGTAACTGTACTGTTAAGGAGGAAATACTGTTCCTTTACATTATAGCAGTATGAGTTTTGCTTATTTTACTTTATGTAAAGGAAAAAAAAAAGCCATTCCTCAGCAGTTGATTTTTGGACTGGGAAGGAGTGGACTTGGTATTACTTTCATGTTTGCCAATTGGGTTGCTGTATGAGTTTTGGTAAGTTACTGCCTTCATTGATTTTATCTATTTTAATGATCTCTGCTCTCAAGATATTGTAAACTTTCTCTTCTATATTGCATACAGTATCTGTTGTGCAAAGTCCTCTTTGCAATTTGTGCTTCTCTGTGAAAAAATAAAAATAACAAAAAGCAGAGTTGCAGAATTGTTAGAAATGTGTGAATTATACACTGTCTGAAACAGGAATCCTGAAAATTCCTGGAAGAAAGACCAATAATTTATTGATGAAAAATTTCATGATGAAAACTGTGTTTTCATACTACTAAAAAAAAAAAAATGTACTGCTGTGTTTGAAAGATCATTTCCCCACTGTTTTCATGATATAAAAGAAAGTAACTGTTACTTCATTTAGCTTCAGCAGAATTGTTAATCATGTTACTCAAATCATACAAGTACAGATATTGGTTTTTTTCTTCCCTATACAGACAATAATAATAGTAAAAACCACACAAATGAACAAGCAAAACCCCTGTGTTTCCTAGATCTAGGCATTCTCAATATGGAGAAATGGGTTTGTTATCAGAATTTGAAGTGCATAAAAGTAGCCTTTGGGGTAGCAGTTAAGAGGGGAAAGAGGAAGAGTCTGCATGGTGCTGTTTGCTCACTGAAGCTATTCCATCCAAACACTTCATCCAGTGCTGAGACCAGGGCATCAGATGAAATAAAATCTTGAACCTATGAGGATATTTACTGTCTTAATGCCAAACAGTGCTTCCTTTAGGGCAAGGCCGATTAAGGGGAGTGGAGAAGAATGACAGTTCCTGCAGGCACGATTCTTTTGAAAAATCTCCCCACTTTCAGCACTGCTGTGCTTTTGAAACTGTATGAATCATTCATTGCCATGCAGATGTGGCTTTGAAAAGAGCTGTGGGACCGTGCACCTATAACGTTACCCAGAGGTAGCCATCTGTTAGCAACACATACAGCTCACCCTGTGCTTTAACTTTAGCTTATTGAGAGTTGAAAGTTACTTAGGTTTTGTTTATTTCCACGTACAAAGATTCTTCAAATAGAAATCTTCAAGACCATCCCCTTTTCTAACTTTCTTAGGTGGAGTAAGATGTAGTTTGGATTCTGGGATCAAATTCTAATACTTGTTGCTACCTCTACTGATTTTAGTTTGAGCTGAGATACCTGATGTAAGGGCAGAGGGGTCCCACAGAGAAACAGTCATAGTGGATCTACATATGGCACTCGAAGAAAAAGATACCAAGGAAAAGACTTCATCAGCCGACTCATCTATGCTTCTCATTCTCTGTAGAGTCCCATAGGACTCCTCATATCTTCATGCTACTCAAGAGAGTAACATAATAATAACTTAATTGTTCAGTCGATTTAAACAAGAAGTCTTTTTTTTCCTTGTTACTCTACTCTGTTCAGAAAGGTACCACTGAGATCACATCCTGTGAAGTCAAAATTCTTCTAAAGTGCAGGCACTTTTAAAAGATGACACAGTTCTTTACTGAGATGTGAAGAAGTCATTATTGGAGTGTAACCTCTATGGGAACTGTAGTCAATTGCTGAAGCCCTCAGCAATATTCGAGCTGTCCCAAGCTTAAGAGAGCTATGTCCTACTGTTCAGTGAGAGCAATAAAAGAAAGTAGTTCTTCCTATCACTGTTTTGTCTGTTTAATAAACAACAACAACAAAAAACATTAAACATCTGAACTTTCCCTTTCTTACACTCCTAGCTATTGGGAAGTCAGTGTCTTCTGCAAACAGCCTTGTTTGCTTTGTATTGCATCCTTTCCCTAATTCTATTACTGGTGATTCCAGGCTCTGGCAACTAGACACAAATTTAGATGCGGATTTTCTGCTGGAGTGCAGCCTAAAAGATGTTCGTTTTCTGAGAGCTAAATAATGCTGATGTTATACAGTCTCTTTGCTGCTTTGAACGTGGCTGCCTATAAAATGCTATTGATGTTCTAATATACAGCACAGTACTAAAGAGATCCTAGTTATCTTGAAGCAGGATCGATAGAGGTATTTGAGTAACTGTCTCTGTCTTTGAAGTCACTAGGCGTAAAGTCCCACAGGGATACATCCTTCCTCCACTTTTCTCTTTCAGTTTATCTGCTGTTCCAAAAAACCCAAATCTGTAGCTTCTCAGCTTATTCTGTTCTGATCACAGAGTCATCCTCACTGCATGAATGATAGTGTGTGGCCAAACTGTCTTCTGCAGCAAACTAGGCTGTGGCCTTGAGAACAAAATCTTTAATGTGTAGCTCTGGGGGTTGATTGGCTCCACGTACCCTTGCCAATACGTGATGTGGTAAGATTACACCAATTTTGTCTTCCTGTGTCCTATCTAGTCCTCTAACAGTGTCTTGGTATAACCATCAGTGTGTCCCTTCTCTCTTTGCAGGCTGTGCTTTTAGTCAGCGTATTACATTAGTCTTTTGCTACAAAAAGTGGCCACAACAGTCTTCACCTTCCTTGCAGACACCTTAAGAAAAACAAAGGCAGTAACTCCCCTTAGAAGTACAACATGGTGCTCTAAGGGGTGGTTTCTTCATTGCATGCATCTGTTTCCACTGAGGCTAATCCTAACCAATTTTGCCAGATTTTTTTGTGCCGCTTCACCTTGGTGTCCTGGAAATCTGGAGCAGATGTGTTTGGCTTTATGTAGCCTATGTGTCAATGTGAGAATAGGCAATACGCAAGAAGGTGGAATCACCATGCCTGGGGGGGGCTTGGAGCTTCATGATCCTTGAGGTCCCTACCAACCCAGGCCATTCTGTGATCTTTCCTATCCTGTAATGTGGATACAGTGTACTGGAAGCAGCCCTTGTAGTGAGTTACTTAGAGTTATGTGATTAATTAGCATTAAGGAAGTCAGTGCTATAGTCTTGTTGGTAATAAAAGCCATCATAGTGATGACTAAATGTGACTGAGTGGCTTTGTGTCTGGTTTATAAGTAGTTTTGAGGTGTAAAGAGGTAGTGGTTCTAGCTTAGGAGTTTATACTTGTTTAAAGTACGGGGCCTTGGGGTTTCTGCAAAAACTGTTTTAAGGCTTAAAATGCAGAAAAGAGCTGCAATGAATTTATGTACAGAGATCTCTACGTAGGAAAAGCTGAAAGGTATAGTAGTGCTTTTATAAAGCACTACAGTTATATCTAGCCATGTTGCAGAGTCCTGGGAGCTTCGCTGGACAGTTCTGCAGTTTAGAAGGCTGAATTGTGTTGCTGTTGAAATTGTCATTAATGCTAAAGAGATACTAAACAAACAAATAAACAACTATGAAGCGTTTGGAAGCTTCTAAAAACTGTCTGACGCAGATATCCAGCCTTTACTGCCCTTGAAGTTCTGAGCTCAGCTCCTGTGGGCTGCAGTGAGAGGTTCTTTGAACGCTCTGCTGTGCGTGTGCTAGTCAGAGGTTGTAGAAAAAGCTGCTGTAGAAATGGCAGAAAATTAATTGAGGCATTTTGCCTGGATTTGGGGCAGTGTACAACAAATGCAAGGCTGTCGGAAGAAAATCAGAGAACAATAAAGAATGATGTTAAATTGCTTCACAGCAACTGCAATTTCTCAAATGCCTTCTTAGAATTAAGGGGTTTTTTTATGTATAAATAGAGAAAACAATCTGTTGTTACATAATAAATTAGCATTGAGCATGTTGCAAAAATAAGGCTGGGTTTTGTATAAACAAAATGGAATCTTTATGTAAATGTTATGTAAATGTGACATTTAAGTTAAACTGTTGGAGTGGGGAAGTTGAGATTAACAAGGTGCAGATCTCATCGTGTTTATGTGTTGCAACTGTGAATTAAAACAGTTTGTTATTCGTGTTGCTCAGCCTTTCAGCTCCTGTCTATCAGCAAGAAATACACAGTTTGTGGAAGGCAAAGCGTGGTGAGATTGAGTTCAGGCCGCTTTTAAATAACTTCCCAATTAGTTTAGCGGAGCTGGATCAAAGGACGTCTGTCAGACGGCAGCGTGTGCCCGTGCTGAAGCCCTTGGGGTTAGTATCTCAGAAGCATTTGTCACCTAGCAGTGTGCCCGGCTGCGCACGTCGGGCGCTCGGTGCCCCGGAGCTCCGGCGGCCTGGTACCGCCAGAGGGCGGGCTCGGCCTGGCGCAGCGGCGTGCGGAGTGTCGGGTCGGTGCTCCGGTAACCGTGCGGCTGTTAAGAGGTGGGCTGCTTTCAGTCCTTGCTCTTGTCAGTTCTAGCGCATAGACCTGGTTCTAGGTTTTCTGAGAGTTCCAGGAGAGTTTATAGAGTAAAGGAAGTCTGTACGTCTAAAAAACTACAGTATGGCAAGATGCAAAGAATGGGCATGAGGAACAAAAATAAGGGAGGCAGGAGACTTGGTTACTCATATCTACTTACTTACAGATTGGGTGGGTTTAGGGTATCAGCCCAGAGATGAAAATACCTTGAGACACAGGGCTGGTGTCATTAGATCCTGATGTCTGTGTTACTGGCTGCAGTCGTGTTGATCTCAGAAGTAAACTAATAAATGGGAGTTGACTGCATTTATTTACGGCACTGATGGCAACATAAGTATGTTTAGAGCTGTAAGATGTCCAGGGTGAAGGCGTGGTAAGCACAGTGCATAGAAGCACTGCCTGTGTGGGTCATGAGGCGTTCTTATGAATCACAAGCGGAATAAGATCATAGAATCATTTGGGTTAGAAGGGACCCTTAAAGGCCATCCAGGTCAGCTCCCCTGCAGTGAACAGGGACAGCTACAACTCTATCAGGTGCTCAGAGCCCCGTCCAATCTGACTTTGTCTCCAGGAATGAGGCATCCAGCTCCTTTCCAGGCAGCCATTTCCTGTACCTCACCAACCTGATTGTAGAATCCTCCTTCATTATATCCAATCCAATCTCCCCTCTTTTAGATTGAAGCCTTTTTCCTTGTCCTATCTATATAACAGACCCTGCTGAAGAGTCTGTCCCGTTCTTTCTTACAGCCCTTCTTTAGATACTCAAAGGCTGCTCCCAGAGCCTTCTCTTTTCTGGTCTGAACAGCCCCAGCTCTCTTAGTGTGTCCTCATAGGGGATGTGTTGCATCCCTTGGATCAGTTTTGCTAACCCTGGAACTTTTTCTGGCTGACCTATGGTGTATGGTGAAATCCTTGCTTCATTGTGGACAGTGGGGATTCAGGAAGATCAGAGTTTTACCCTGAAGGTCTCTGTGCTTTTTCTTTTCATAGTGAAGCAGGATAATGGTCATCCTTTGTAAAATGCTTTGAGATCTATGGATTAAAAAAGCTATATAAGAGCTCAACGTTGTTATTTATTGTAAGCTCTTTACATAACGCCAAGAACAGATGATAAAACAGGACAGGAAGTAACTATTGGATTTGAAATCGCAGTCTATCACAGATATAAATTTAGGGTGAAAGAAAAAGGAAATGTCAATTTTTCTTAGCAATCTGTACACACTCTTAATTGCTTTTACTTGGTCAGATTATGAATGCAAATAGAGCATTGCAATAAAAAAGTGGTTTTTTTTAGAAGTTAAGAAAAAAATGTTATTTAACGTATGTAGCTCAATAAGGATCACTTCTTCCTTAGCTTCCTGAAGAGATTACAGCCTGTAAATCAAAATCTCATGCAGACTTCCAACTGAAATAAATAGTAGTTGGGTAACCCTCATAATTTTGAAGAATGGGTCAGAACCTGCTGTGTTTTTTATTTTATGTAACAGTCTGAAATAGGAAAAAAAAAAAAAAAAAAAAAAAAAAAAGCAACCATGCTGTAGGCTTCCTAGTATATCCCAAAATGTAATTGCATTATCTTTGTGCAGTACTGAAGAATGAGCTAAGGCCATAGAAACCAGTGGGTAATACTTTTTATCACGCACTTCTGTTTTGCTTTCTCCCAAAGATTTAGCATTTTTTTGCAACAGAGCGTAACTGAATATGACTGACTGATGTAATAGCTGGCTGAAAAACACTGTTCTGTCTGGTCTGGTGTTCGGGTCTACGTGAATATCAAAATGGAGTTTGCTTGCCTACGTTGAATGATGTTAAGCCAAACTTAAAAAGCATAGAATAAAGCAGAATACCTGTTTGATAGATGTAAAGAGAATAAGAACGTGTAAGTAATAAGTACTATTTTTAATGTGAATGCTGATATTATATAATAAATATTAACTCATCTAGCTATAAGGATAATGGTATTGCCCTGTGCTAGTTCTGGTAGATTTAGAGATTATTTTAAAATGCATCTAGCATTTTGGTACAATAAATTGCTTTTCAAATCTGGATTAGATTATAGCTCTGAAAATACTAGATATAGACATTTGAAACCTGCTAAGTGAGGCATGGTATTTTGCCAAAAGGGCCAACCATAACCTGGGGTGCATCACACATGTGGCAGTGACCACAGCCCCAAGCCTGCCAGAGTTCAAGAAGTTTTCAGACAACTCTCAAACAAAGGATTCCGCTCCCATTTAGAGCCAGAATTTGGGCTCCATGATCTTTATGGTCTCTTCCAACTCAGGGTGTTCTGTGATTCAGTGGAAGTACAGACTTTATTATTATTATTATTTTTTTTAAACTAACGATGGGGAGATAAAATCAGAATATAACCTTATTAGTGATTCTATTTGAGTTCTACCACTACTCAAATATGTGTTAAAAGTCTTCTGCATATATGGAAAAGATGAGCCAGAAAGATTAGCCATGAGTTGCTCAGGTAACTTTTCTCATTTTAATGCCATTGGAGTGTAGCAACACTCAGGAGCAAATATTGTAGAAGAATTACCTAAGTAGAGTTGATCCCGCAATGGAACAGAGACTAGCTGCTCTCTGCAGGCTTCACAGATTGTCTAAAAGAAATAATAATACATGTGTTCATTGAAAGTTGTGCAAGTGCACAGCAAAAATGAAAAGTAAAAGTCTGGCTGTAAGGCAGTATGTAGACTGACAGTGTTTTGCCTGTGGAAGAGTTTCCAGTAGACTTTTTGGTTTAGTACACAGCAGAAAAAGTGATGCTTCTTAGAAGAGTATGTGTGTCTTGTTCTCTGTATGCTGCCTGAATAGACTGCACTGTACTTCTTATAACCATTTACTGAAATCAGGCCTGCTGTCAGTATTAGAGTTAGCTGCCTTTTTTGTGTTTCACTGCTGTGTGATAAACTTGTATTTAGGACCTAAGGCTATGTTCCAGTTCATAACTGAATGAGGTTTACAGCCAAATGTTGAGGACTTCAAAGTACCTCCAGAATTTCCTTCTCTGGGGATTCTGCACACAACTTGAGAGCTTCTGAGTGCAGGCCTGGAATTTCCTAGGGCCTTTGGTATCACAGAGTTGCTGATCATTCCTCTCCCCAGAAAGAGGAGATGCAGCTGAAGTTTATTTCCAGGAAATCAGAACAAAAGTGACCTGATTTAGATGACGTTTTTGTACTGAAAAATGTTTTATAGAATTAACCTTTCTTTTAGGATGATAGCACAAGATGGAGGAACTTGTTTTGCATTAGAAGTAAATGATTAAAACAGCAGCTGTTCAAATGGTTAGAGCTTGAGAACAGCCTTTGACGATCAGTTAGTTTTATCTGACTGCCAAGTGAGTACTTGTACATTAGTGAGACTTATGTTATAATTGGTCTCAGGGCTAGGGACTGTGTTCTATTGAAAATAAATTACAGGTGAGATATTACTAAATGAACTTTAATCAAGGGTTTCCTCTGTGCATGTTCAGCAAGGATTTGTCCTATATAATAATGTAGTTGGCAGCATCAGTAACTGGTCAATATTAGTATTTCCTTGAGAGCTTCATTTGACAGTCAGCTGGTGAAATAGACATGGCATATGGTGGAAGCTTTCTGCAATGTACGTCTTAATAAATATTTAATTTTCTCTTGTCTATGGTGTCTTGTACTTTTAGAACTATGTAAACAGTAAATTTAGAGATGGTTATCAAAGTAACCATGGAAACCTGCTGTACCTTTTTTCTCTATTTATAGGTGTGGTTTTTGATTATGTTTTTGATGTTTTTTTCCCCCTATCATGATTTGAACTGAACCAACAAAATAAGCCATAAACATTATTTTATGCTTTTAGATCTAAATGTAAGTGGTAGGTTATCTAGTGACAACCAATATTTGTATAATCTATGTAGGAGAGAGTTTGCATCCATAGCACAGCAAGAATTAAATAAGTGGTACCAAATAACTGTATGCAACGTTGCAGCAGGTCACGAACAGGGATAATAGATCTCTGCATTTCTGATGAACGTGGTCTTCAAACTTGCATTTTTTTTCCATTATGAGAAACTGGATAAGACAAACAGGTTAAAAATAATACAAGTTTTTAATTGATTTCGAGCATATGAGTGCTAACTTGCATTAGGATCAAAGCATTCATTAGACAAAATTATTGTACCTTTTGGGTGGAGATTTTTTGAATTGGAGACTGCCTCCACTATGAAAAAATGAAGGTCACCTAAAGTGTCTTGTTTGTATCCTCGTATCTGGAGAGACATTCCTTTGGAGAACCTGGTAGGTAGAGCAGGAAGTAGCTGCAAGCGTGAAAGACAAGTTAGCTACAAGTATAAGAGCAACCATGTGGGGGTAGAGTAGAGCTTAACCTGGCCAAGTATTATGTGCCTTTCTAATTAACTCCTTGCAAAAAATAAAAATTGTGAATACAAAATACGTGTCTTACGTAATCAAAGAAAATTTTAAGATTTGATGATAATGCTTCAGATTCATATTATAATTATGGACTATTATTTCAAGAGAATTTTAAATACGTTGGCATGACAGTAATTAAGCTTAAGCTCAGCAGGGAGGGTTAGCGGTCTTTATTTTGTCAAATGAACAATCAGTTTCAGTAATACAAAGCTATATTTCTTTTTCTGGATTAATTTAGTTGCCTAATGAGACATCTATTGTCTGAATGCTTGAATTGCCTCTTGACTTCTCTATTTTCAGACCTGAAGAATTTTTTTCCTATTGGTCTGAAGCATTATTTTGTTTATTACAGTTCTGTTTGTGCTGTACTGTCGGATTTTAAGGATTTGATTTGCCTGGATTTCTGTTACTGTCCTTGGAAATCTTTTCTCTGCTTTTATGGGCAGTAGCATTAGTTTCTATGATCTCTAGATTCTGTGATAGATTCTATGATTTCTAGATTCTATGATTCTAGTTCTTTGAGATGCCCATCTTTGCAAGATTTTTCCTGTAGCCTATGGTTCCTGATTCCAGACATGAGTATTTGTTGATGTTTTGCATGACCTGATCAGAGCTTTGGATGAGCCAAAAGCAATTTAAGGATGATGAGTTCTAGTGAATAATTTTGATATTTCTTACTCATGATTTTCTCTCAGCTTTTGTTGTGTGTTACTGTGCTGCGTTCTGTCTAATCCAAATTTCCAGTTCCCAAAGTAGTTGCTCTAGAAGTTGTTTTGAGTTCATGTAAAGAAATTGTATGGAAGCATTACACTTCTGTAAAAAAATAAATAAATAAAAAAAATAAAATAAAAAAATAATTAAAAAAAAAGGGGCAACAAATAAACAAAAACCAGCCTTAACAGGGACAAAGTGTTGAATTCTACAAGGCCACTGTTGAATGGCAGTGTTAGTGCAGATATAACTAAACAAAAAGTAGTGTTTGGTTTGTCTGTGGCTAAATTTCTGGGCACAGTCTGTGAATTCTCTGTTGGAGGAGAAGAGTTGAGGCATGCACCCACAGAACTGCAGATGTGATACGTCGATGTGTAGATTTCTTAGAGTAGACTTGAGCTTATTTGCTTAATGTTTCCAAGTTAAAAGATATTTCAGTGCAAGGAGGCAAATAACTGTATGAAAAAATATTAACCTTTGTTGCTTTTTAGACAGCACTTACGGAAGGGTGTTCTTTGCAGATCAGAGGCATAGTACTCAAAAATCAATTTCCAAAGGTTACCTTCCAGTACCATGCATGTCCCTAATTCCTCATCAAATTATTTTTGTGCTTCATTACACAGTTCTAAATATTTTTTTTCCTTCTTCTGTTGAACTGAGGAAAAATGAAAATGTGATCCACCTCTAAGAAGCAGGGAAACAAGCTTTTATAAAGTGCTCTCAAGTGCACAGACCAAATCAATGAGGAAGGCCTGAAAGTATTTTTCTCAAATTTCTTTCAACTTAAGCATGGCATTATAACAAATATTGCTCAAAAAGTAATATTCAGGCAGAAGTGTTTCGCCCAGCTGATGGTGTCTCTGAAGAGTTCAGAAGTAAATTAGAAAAATAATGACTATTTTCATTAAGATATTTCAGCTATGGAAGCAAATGTGTTAGGGTTGTATGCTTTTGCTAGAGCTGTAGATGCACAAATGCTTTTTAGAATCAACCTGACAAGTTATTTAATCACAAAGTCGGCACATCTTTATGCTGATTATGATCACTGTCTTGAAGGCAGCGTTCATCTTTGCTGGGTGATTTATTGTTTCACTGCAGTAGCATCGACCTCCAGAGCCTGGGCAGTGGTCACAGCATGCCAGCTTCTCTCAGGTCTCTTGAGGGCAGTACACAGGAAACATACTGTTATGACTTATTTAGATATTACGTATTTTTATCAGTGGTGTACTTGACATTTTACACCAGCTGACAGCGAGAAGATCTTTCATTTTTTTCAGTAGAGTAACATGAATAACCTGTGCATTTATGTGTAGAAATGATTTAGGGCTCTTTCAGTGGGAGTATAATGGTATTTTCATCTCGATATTAAATGAAAAAGATTAGCTAATAATGTCATGATATTGGATCTGTGTCTTGTACTTTATTGGTTGTTTCCCTGCAACGTATCTGTTGAGATAAACAGACTCCTCATTCTGTTTCTCTATGTTTTACGAAAATAAAGACAATTTTGTCTCTATGCCAAGAGCTACATGACTGATGCAGCATTCTTGAGGCAACTGTTAAAACCTTCCCAACCTGCCCTGCATCCCCCATGACAGCACTGCAGTCATGTGGCTGCATGGAACCTTCTGCTCCTCCGTTTGTTCCCCACACTGCCTGTGTCAATGAAGAGGCCTGTTGGGTTCCCAGAACAGGGTTGAGAGCTACAAGAGAGCTACAAGGCCATTCTATGTCTTATTGCAGTCTTTTGAGCAAAACATGCTGTGAAGGATACAGAAATATATTTCAGCAGTCCTGTAACAAGCAATAGAACTGTTTTAAGCTGCTATTCTTTGTATGTAGCACATTTCCAACATTTGTATTTGTTTTTAAGTTATGATTAACATCAAAGGGGCATGACGTTCTTTTTCTGTTCTAGTTTACCGCTAGCCCTTAGGAAGTTATGTTAATGAAGAAAGCTCCCAAATGACTCTATTCAGATGCACATTGATGATGAAAATGTCTTCCCTGGTTGGTTTTATCTCAGTTGTAATTTTCAAAGGCAGTGTGATTTTGTTTTTTTTATTTTATTTTTTGAAAACATGTCTAATTACTTTTTTTTTCTTAATATACAAAAGAACAAAAGGGGACCTCTAAAGGGAGCTTGTTTGTTTTCATTCTTGTATGTGTAATAAAACAGTTTGTGGTCTGTCTGTATATGAAATTAACTTATTCCTGAGTTTAATTTCATTCCATCTGTGTTTTTTTTTTTTTTTTTTTGAGTTGTTGCTGCTAAACAAAAGATCTAAATAAAATATATATGAGCACCTGGCAACCTGGAGCTGTGCATTTGTGCACAATCCTGCCAACTCTGTGAGAAATCTCAGGCCAGAAGAGTTGTTGTTAGTGGCAGCCTACAAGGAGAGGAGCAGCAGCACAGCAGTGCTGATAATGTTGCAGTCCCCGTAGGAATAGCTAATACATGTTGTCAGTCACTGGGCTTAGAAAAGGAAGCATGGATTACATCACTAGGTAGCAAAAAGAGAACAAATGGAGGGCAGTTGCATTGTTTATTACTTGTACTGCGTATGAGAAGACAAGCAGTACATCTGTTCTGGAAAATGCTTCTGTATTCTCAGTAATTGTAGGGTTGATGATTATTTGTAGTTTTTCATCTTTGTAGAGGCACTTGTATCTCGTAACTGACATAACTGGAAGAACTGAGGCCATCCATTTTAAAATCCACCTTTACCACATGTAGTTAGGAACATGCAGAGTATTTTTAGTCTCCTTGGTGTCACACGTTTGCCATATGTGTTTGGTGTGCAGTACACATCCCAGCTCTGCTGCAATGGCTGAACGTGGGGAAACATGCTATTTAGTGAGTGTAACTCTATGCTAAATGCTCTTTCGTGCTCTTTTAAATGCCTTATTGATTTAATCTGCTTAGGTGTCTCAAATCAGGGAAAAAAACAAAAACTCTTCCTGCTATGCAAATTGTTTGAGACAGAACTTTGTCTCTTTCTGGGGTGTATGCTTGTTTTTGTATGCATTTTTGTATGATATGCAATGTTGCTTGTATTTGAAATACTGGAAAGTGAAGAGCCACAGCTAATCTCATCTAACTGAAGGCACTTTGTAATGCATCCTTCCTTCCCCTTCACAGATTTAGGAAGGGAAATGATGCTTAAAGATTTTCATCCATTGGCATGGCTTGAGGAAGGGGAGGAAGCAGGGCCTAGTTATTTCTATTACATGCATAAATGTTTCAGAAGGCTTCATTTAAAGGCAATTGGTGCTTCCAAGACCAACGGGCTTTGATTCCACTTGGCTTTATGGAAATTGTAGCCGCAAGATGTAAAAATAGGCTAAAAATTAATTGGCTTTGGTGTTGTGTCCTAATCACTCTGCCAAAGGGTAAATCATAGCACTGTGGACTGGAGGAGCAATTCCACTAAATTCAAATCAATATTGAAATGACTGGGAGTGGAAGGCAGTTATTGGATGAAGTTCTGACAGAGCAGCAGACTGGGCTTCTTGGCAGCAGAGGGCATTAAGATGTCAAAGCATTAAAGTATGCATGTTAGGAAATGGGTGGGCATGTTAGAGGTAATTATTTCACAGAAAAATGATATTTCTTTCTGTGAAAGCGATTCTGAGATAATTCAGTGTGGTTGCTGCTGTAATTAGATATGTTTGGGTTATGTTCTTGTCTTTGAACCTTTGCAAGAGACTGCCACAGCCATAGAATCCTTAGAGTTGGAAGGGACCTCTGAGGGCCATCTAGTCCAACCTCCCTGTAATGAGCAGAGACACCAAAGCTAGATCAGGCTAAAGCTAAATCTGATCCAGGCTTGCCTTAAAAGTCTCCATAATCAGGACATCAATTACAAGACTAGATAACCTGTTCCAGTGCCTCACCACCCTCGCTGTAAAAGTTATTTTCCTTGTATCTTACCTAAATCTACCCTCCTTAAGCTTGAAGCTATTTCCTCTTGTTCTGTAGCTGCAGACTCTGCTAAAGAATCTGTCCCTTTCTTTCCTGTAGCTCCCCTTTAGATACTGAAGGTCCGCTAAGCAAAGTCCCTTTGCTTAATCTCCTTAATCTCTCAATTATTTAAGTGAAGGCAGAAAATGAATTAGTCTTCCAATCTTGTCTTTGTGATCTAGGAAAGGAAAACCTTGTTTGGAAGAGGTCTCCAGAAAGTCTTTTTCCAAGTTACGCAAGGGCTGCTCTGTAATATGTTCCCATTAATCTTTTTAGGTGAGAATAATCTTCCTCAGTTGATGTCCAACATGTTTGCACCATTTGCTGTTGTTTCGGGGCCATCTATTTTCCTGGTCCTTGAAGATAAAAAGCTCAGCTCATGGGAATGGTGTTCATATGTTCTGCTGTCTGTATTTTGCTAAGGTCTGGATTCTGTAATCTTGGTAAATCATGCAGGCTGGACAGTAAAGCACTGTATCAATAGTGAAATGTGCTGTTTTTATCTTGTATAAAACAGATAAGTGCTGTTTACTGAGGCCAGTAGTCTATGTTTTTGGATGCATTACTCACCTGTTATCCAAACCGATGGGCCTGCTATTGCGGTAATACATGTGTTCATTTTGAAGTTAATGGTTCTTCATAATTTGTCGCCTACAGATGCGACAGCTGCTTTACTTAGACGATAAAGGTGTTCTTTTGTCTAACACATTACACCAAAGGCCATGACTTTGCATCTGAATCGAATGCAGGTTTTTGGCAGTGAATTGGTATCTAGTGAAGGTGCCAGGGGACAGTTTTGTGTCAGGAACACTAGCATCTGGGGGCTGTTTTTCAGCAGTCTAGCTGTTAAGAAAAACTCTGCTCATCTTCCTGATGCTTAATTCATCCTGCAGATCACAGTGGCTCTTTTGGCTGCTAATGTGGCTGGAGAGTACGTAGGTATTCTCTAGGTATCTTAGAGGTGCTTTGGAAAAAAAAAAAAATCAAATCAGAATGGAGGGTGGTGGCCAAATTTGGTTGCTAGTTGCTGATGCTTCTAGGTGATTTCCTGTGTGTGACATGGTCAGCCAAGCCTGATTTGTTATTCAGTCTATTTCCTTTCTGCATCCTATCTGCTGTTGTCTCTTTTATGCATTTGGCAGATCTGAGGAGATGAGAGATCTCTTTCATTGCTCTCTTTCAGTTTATTTAAAGATTACCATCTGCCCAAATAGATGCTGTTAATAAACACAGTGTGTGTGCTTATGAGTGATGTAAGAAAAAAAAAACAAAACAAAAAACAAAACACAACAAAAAACAAAGACTGCAAGTAAAATGTTTTCCTACTTCCATTAGTAGATAATGGAAAGAATGGGTTCCTAACAGGTCTTCAGCTACGAGGGTCTATTTACACTTTTCTTCCTTTCCCAAAGATTTCTACCTTCAATGGTAATATCACAGAGGCGGCTTTGAATGAGTATCTTCTAAAATTTTGAAGACTGAGTTTAAAAGCTTTACTGAAGTCAAAGCTCCCAGTATCCACAAGGGTACTTGCTCTGCTACTTTGACTTTTCCTTTTATTTTATTTTTTTTTTAAGCAGTTGGAAGTATTGCATCAGGGTTGCATAAGCAACAGTAGCAAACCAATTCCCTCCTAATACTCCTGCTTGTTCCCTCATTTGTTTGGGTGATTACTCCTGCCTGCTTGGAGGGAATGCTTGGGGCAGGGCCAGCAAGTGGTGCCAGCACAGTAACCTTTGTGTTCTTTCCTGAACGTCTGTTGCTGGTAAGCATGAAAAACACTCCTGTGTAGTCCTTTTGACCCTTCTGGAATATTTTTTTTTTTTCTTTTTTGTTGCTTCCATTATGCAGTAATCTTTATTGCAGTGAGAATGCTAATTTATTTTTCTTTCTGGAGGTTGATGGCATGCACACACTTCCCTATTTTGCATTCTTGCAGCTTGAAAGCTAGTGATCGTCACCATTTTTTCAACTGTTTTCCATCAGCTTGACAGCAGCAAAAAAGATATTTGAAATACTACATTACCTGTGCAGTGGTACTGTCCTGATGCTCATGTGAAATGACCAAGATTGCCACCTACATGCCACAGCCATACTTGCTTTCAGGGTACTTTTTAGCAACAGATCTAACAAAGCCTGGGCAATGAATAATAAACAACAGATGCAAAATGCATTTTTGCAAGAACTGTTGTGCCTCCTCTGCAACTTCTATAGACAGGTCTGTACAGAAGGATCCTAAAAAGAAGGAAGGAAATGGTTTGTTCTATTGGTTTTAAAATCTAACTGAAAAGTGATGCGTTTCTTTTTTTTTTTTTTTTTTTTTTTTCCTTCCCCCAAACTGAAAGAAACTGGAGAACCCCGCTATATGCTGAACATTACCTGAGACTTCAGAGACTTGACAGTGTTTTACCTTGCTTCACCCAGTCTTTAGAAGGAATCCTCAGGGTGATACCCATAAAAGGAGAGGCAGGAAGGCAGAGAGAAGGAGTTTACAATTATTATTTTGATTCCTACTAGCCGAGCTGGGAACTAAATTACAGTGACCTGGAGCCAAATTAAATTTAAGCATGTCCAGATCTTGGTTAGAACTTGCTGATGGAAGACTTTTTATTCTTTAAATACAGTTGGTGGCCAAAATATTTTCACATAAAATGTATTAAAAAAAAAAAATCCAAAAAAATTGTATAGGATTCATAAGTTGATTTAGAATTTTTTCTACAGCTAGGTCTTGTGTTATTTGGTTACTTTTAGCATTAGGATCTTAATCCAGTGACTACTCATAATATCAGTCATTTAGACACCTCTTGTCCTTTCCTGTCAAGTATTCAGTTTTCCTTTGCTCATCTGTGCACCCTCTCCTTGCTTGCACAGTGACTTGTGCAAAGAGTAAAGTTCAGTCCAGCTACCAGCATGAGAAAAGGGGAGGAAATCAATACTGAGGTCTTTGTCTCTTCCCTAGATAATTGCATTGAATTCAAGATTGCTTTGACGCTTGAAGTTTTCCTGGTATATCAAACAGTGATGAGAGATGCTTGTATTTAAGGTGGAGGGCCCTTCAAATGCACCAGCATAAATGCTTTTGAAGCATTTATGCAACTTTGGTGGATATCTCACTGTAATTATTCTTTCCTTTATTAAAAAGAACCAGCAAAGCATCTATGAATGTATACTGTAAATGGAGATACAACTTATATGTCTTGTCCTGGATTTAGGTATCATAGGTTGAATATTCTGTTTTCCCATGTATTTACACGAAATAAATACCTGAAATTTTTAACATTGAAATAAGTAGGTTATTTCCACTGAATTTACAAGTTAAATAAAATTTTGTCCAATCAGATTTTTCTGATAAAACACCAGCATTTTGTAACATCTTGCTTGCTGTGTGTATACGTATAGAATTACAGAAAACAAAATGCAGTAATTTTGACCTTAAGAAAGAAAAAAGCATTGTATGGTGTTGAAATGATATGTGAAAAAGAATTCTAGATGTTCAGACATTATCTTCTAATGTCTCCTTGCTGTCAGTCCCAGATTTTGCCTGAGATTTTCTCTGGATTTGAGAACTTTTCTTTTAAAAGAAAAGAAAACCAAAAACCTGAACAAATCTTGAGAACTACTGCTTTCTGTTACTGTACCTGAGCAGTCTTTTCTGCTGAAGTGCAGTTCCCCTTGAAACTGTTTCTGTAGCTTCTGCTAGCCAGCCTCTTTCTGCCTTTTACATTCATTTAGCTTCTTCAGTGTAACCTTTTCCATTCAGTGCACTTAAGGGTTTGGAATTGTGGGGGCCATGGGTGAATTTATTGTCTGTTTCTAAAACATCTATTGGTGACATCTCTGCCTTTCTTTCTCTCTCATTCTCTGTCAGCTGGTTACTTTTTCTAGCCTTTGATCCTTTCTGCCAATCTTAATTCTTTTTCTTGCACCTTCAGATAGCCTCCTTAGTGCTGTGCTGCCCCTACCTAGTTGCTGCCTTAAAATAGTCATTAATGATGTTGATAAACAACCAGTAGCAAGGATGGCCAGTAGTAGATGGAAGAGGTGTGGTATTGCTGGAGCCTGGCACTGGGGTGACCATGGAAGTGTTTGTTATTTCCCTGTGTCCTGTAGTGTTCACTGGAAAGTGTTCCTGTGTCTTGCTGAACATTTCAGGGCCTGTCTAAAAAATATCTGTTGAGGAATGTGCACACGTGGAAACATTGTAAACGTGCACTAGGCTCTATATGGTTTGTAGGACCGTTCACTGTTAGTGCAATGGGTTGTTTGGGACCAAGGTCTGTGTGTTTCACCATCAGAAGGTGCTTCACCCATTTGTTGCCCTCCTCTTCCCTTCTCCAGGGTAAGTGTATTAGATTCAGATTATTAACAATTGCCTTTCTCCCTGGAAGGTAACTTGAAAGTTGATCTTTTCTGTCTGTCCAGGCATCTGTCAACAGTCCAGGCTGTTGACAGCCTCCTTGTCATCTTTTATTTCCCCCCTGGTGACCTAGTATGTCTGTGAGCAGTCATCATGCAGTGTTCCATATTTGTAGCTGGCATGCCTATTTATATAGATATTTACAGAAGTACAATGGTTAATATAATAAGCGACTTCCTTCTTTAGTGCAAAGCTCCAGCTCATGCAAATGAAGTTTCAGGGGAAGGAAGGGCACAATTTGGAACTAGATTCTAGAGCAATTCTGCTTGATTTTATAGAAGTTCCCCCCCCACCCCCCCAGGTTGCTTTTTGTGCCAGGCAGATAGTCTGTAGCTTAGCTGTTTTCCCCAGCACAGAACTGTGTGCCCTTGAAACAGTATTGCTATGTTCACACTTCTCTGTCTTTTTTAACCTGCGTGGCTGAGAAGCTTTCATTATTCCTAGATAGAGTGCCACAATGAGTGTCACATCAAGCGGTCCAGCTGGCATTAAATATTGCTGTGCAATTTTTTGCTTCTGTGGACTACTACTGACACATGAAAGCTAGTTAGCATTCTCTATACTCTTGCCTTACTAAGTACTGATCAAGTTCAGGATTTGGTTTCTGTGGGGCTCAGACCTAAAAGATTTCATTGTAGATGTCTAAATGGTGGAGGAATGTCAGCAATCCTGATCTTCAAAGGTAGCAGGTCCTTCTATGTGTTTACAAGTGAAAAGTTATTGTTTCAGGAGATGTCTCTGACAGACAGTGTAGCTCACGGTTTTGTAGTGTGCACTGACCCAAACCAAGAGTTGTAATAAAGGAACCACCTTGAACGCTTTATGCAGAGCAGGGTTCTTCACTTGCAGATGCACTTAGAAAAATGTACACAGTTTCTCTTCATGCCTAAGAGTTGTGCTGTATTGTGTAAACATCATCTCCTTTGTGGTGAGTGAAAAAAATACAGAGTATGGTTTTGTTGTTGGTGGTCTTAATAGATAAAGGCATTCAGGTACTGTAGTGATGGGGATACAATAAGCATTTTTATGGGACAAGAAAGAATGTGCTTTGACAACTCCCGGCTGTTGAAATAAAATACAGAACATTCACAGTGCTGAAAATAACTTTGAAATTAACAGAAATCTTCTGAGTATTGTTTTGAGTGGATACACTGTTCTGGATTACATATGACATGCAGTGGATAAGCAGAGTGTTACGATGGCATTCAATGTAACTTTCTTGTCCAAGTGAGATAAGTAGAAAGAATATGGTTTGCATTCATAACCTGTACTATTATGACAAATCTTTTGTTTACGTATTTGTCTGCCTTGTTATGAATTTTCATGTATCTATTTCACTCAGATAGTGTACAGGAAGCTTTACCAAACCCGCATTAGAGATTGTGAACTGGCTGCACCTTATTAGATCAGACTGCATATTTTAAAGATGTTTTCTTATTCATTTAAAGTATAATGGCAACCTAGCTATTTATCTAACTGGAAAGCAATGCCCATTTGCACGCATGCTGATGAAAAGAATGTCTTTTCTAAAAAGTCATTAGAAACCAAAGATAATCTTTAACATCAAATGTGTCAGTACAGAATTGGTATGCAAGCTGAAGGGTCTAGACAAAAAGGACTTCTAGCTATGTGCTTTCTGTGTGTTCTTTCACCCACGAAGAGATCTGTATTTGTACGTTGGCTAATAATGACAATTCATACTTAAATTATTTTATAATTTCAAGGAGATGCACCAATTTTAATTAGCATGTCTCACCTTGCTTCCAGTCAGCTCATTCCCACTGAGTCAGAACACATTACTGCTTGGCGTGCAGTGTTTCAGGATAATCAACTTTCAGCTTGCAAACAGTCTAAAGTATGTTCTTTCTAGTGTACAAGCAGCTTTTAATACTTATATGTGGTGAGGTCACTTGCATTTGAATAATTGTGATATAATTTTAAAGCACAGTTACCATCTCAGTAGTAAAACCACTTACACTATCATCTGTTAAATGCAAATTTATAAGATACACTTAATTTCTGTCTCTCATTCCTTCTTCAGCTCTGCTTTAATTTCCATTTTAGCTGCAGAGGGAAAAAGAAAAAAAAAGATACTGCAAAGGAACAGAAAGCAAAGTTGGGATATTTTTTTCCCTTCTGCAGTTCATTTCCATATATACTTTTAATGATTCTTTTTCCAATTTCATAAACTTTCTGGTGTAAAACAAGCAGTAGGGTATTTGCAAATGGTGCCTGCACAGTTAGCTAGCTAGATCCTAATCTGTCTTCACTTTGAAGCATGTGTGTTCAAACACTTGGCTATTAGATTCATCTGATTCCAGTGCAGGGTTAAAACTTTGGATCTCTTTAAAATGCTTTGGGGAGTTTGTTTAGGGAGTTTGTTTTATCTGTTGTTACTGTCTGTATCATGGTGACAGGTGAAAAGTCTAGGATATGGAGATGGACATGTCAAGCAATTATTTTTGTATTGTAGTGCAGCTCTTGGTCACATTTGACAACTTTGGTGTTTTTGAATACTTGATCAGATGATGATTGATCAGATGTCTGCCAGCAGCAGACAATAAATAAGAGATACTGATTCATGCCTACCTTTTTACTGATCGAGTGCTGTCAGTACAACATTCTTGTCTTTCCTCTCTGTCCTATTTCTCTCACGCATGCATGCAAGAATCCATTTGGAGTTAGCTGGATAATAGGATGTGAGCCTTGCTGTGCTCATTAGTGCTTTAAAAATCCCAGCACAGTGTTACCTGTCAGTAAGCTATTAAGTGTTCCTCAGATATGAAGACAGTATAGCAATGTAAAATCCTACCCGGTGCTTGTTGGCTCCCTACCAAAGCACAAAATATGGTAAGTGTTGAGCTGGATACTGGGTTGTGCTGAGGATGAAAGAGCTGCACTGTGTAAGACATAATATCCTCCTGCTTTGTGACCTTTTGGGGAGGCAGGAATGGGAGAGCCAAATACTAAGTGTTGAATCAGTCTGTGTGGTTTAGATTTTGTGACAGGTGATCGCATGGCAGTGCAGCAACTAAGAGACAAATTTGCAACATGGAGAACATTGGAAAAAATTCTTTCTCTGCAAAGTCAAGGAGTCTGTGAGATCCAGAAGTAATGAGCATTAGTTATTTACTCTTTGGAAAGAGGATGAATTTATGAATTGAAACCTTTCTGGATTACTTTAAAAAGTTTGAATTCTATTTGCTATTTTAAAGCATGCTTGATTTTAAGCATGTATGTAACTTCCCATCTAAGCAAATCAGTTAGGTGTGTACCTAGCATAGGAGCATTAGGATTTAATATCGTGACTGTGGAATCACAGAACTTGCCTTGTCGTCTACATGTGCACAGGGGCTTTCAGAGCCAGTAACAGCAGAGCAGTGTTTGTACTATAATGATTTAGTCTGAACTGGCAAAATCTGGTAAAAACTGGTTAAATCTTAGTAGCAGCGTCAGCTAGAAAATTCTGAAGCATGGGCAGTATAGGCTTATCTTAGATATCAAGCACTCTGTAGAGTCTGCCACCTGACATTGAACCTATCTGCAGGCAATCTTTGCAGGTCTAACCAGGCTGTATGATAGCATTGATCACTGCAGGATCTTTGTAGAGAATGACGATGTTCTTGGATTCAGGAAAAGCTGGTTTGCTGCTTTATTTGTTATCAGAAAGAGAACGCTTTTGTTTGCTTCCTTTCTAGCAGAAATCTTTATGACTAGACTGGAAGCGGTGCTGAAATAATGCTGAAATTTTGCTTGAGGTATTGTACTTCAGCCTGAACTGGAATTGGTTGCTGTTTACACACCTCATAAGAAACAGGAGATGTAGTTGGCTTGTTTAACTTATTGCACTAGGTGCAAAAAACTCTAAGAATCTGAAAGCAAGCCTACATGGTTTAAGGCATCCTCTATTTCTTTTTCAGTAAATGAACGTAAAATAAGCAATATATTTGTGTCATACCAACCAGAATCTTCCTGCAATAGCTTAAGTAGCATTAGATTTTTTCAGTCATTAGGTTCCGTTCCCTTCTTTCTTTTTCTTCTCATTTCATCTCTGTACTTTCTTAGTTTTTGATTTATACAGAAAGTATTTGATATGTTTTGTTCACAAAACCAAAAATTGTTCTTAAAGGCGTTTTATTGACAATCCTACCTTTCAATAATTCTTAAAATGGAACAGCATGGGTTAGTTTTCTAGTGCTGTTCTTCTTTTAAAAGTGAAAAATCTTAGCGAAGGTGCCTGAAAGTAGAAAATAGGGAAGAATGCCCTTGCTGTTGATTTGAACTCTACCTATTCAGCAAAGCAAGAGCTGCAAAAGTCACGATTAAGCTTCCTTCACAGAATGAATTGATGTTGAATATTGAGCTCTACAAAGAAGGTTAGAAAGTGCTGTATAGAAAGGAAGACCAGGTTTCTTGTCCATATTTAGCTGGCAAGTATGTTGTACCAAGATCCTGTTGATCACAGGAATTATGAGCTTTAAGAAATAGATTTTTCAGAACTAGTATTAGGTATAAAATTCAAATCTAAAATTTTTAATTTGCCTACAAACACTTCCATCCACTCTTTGCTCACAGGAAAACAGCAGATAAGAGTCACCTCATGTTCTGAATGGTAGTGATGCTCCCTAAAATCCTTGACCTTCTTCTGCCAGTAGCAGATGCTTTAAAGGCTTTAATATCAGCTGTTACAATTGGCTTTATGCTGTCCCCTATAGCTTTAAAGGGATGTCGGAGCTCACTTAAATGAGATTGTGATCATATCCTTTGACTTCCAGCCTTGCTGCTTCCTCATCATGCCAGGCAGTAGCAGAAAATAGTTACCTGCTGGGATCTCAGGAGCAGCGCCAGCAGCTTGTGCTTTATGGCTCAGAGGGGAGGTGATGAGAGAGAGAGGGAACGGCTATGTGAGAGGAATTACTTCCATTGGCTTTGTCATATGCTCAGCTTATCCTATGAAGGCAAAGAAGGACAGAGCATGGTGGCTGTACATTTGTTTTTTAAGCAAAATTTGAGCTTAACTAAGCTTTGTTAAGTTAGCTGCAATATTAGGGCTGTACATGTAATGAGAAAAGGATTTAAGTGGCATGCTTGATGTTAAGGACTGTGGTTCAACTTTCTTTGAACTATACTTTCTCTGTGTTGCAGGGGTAATTTCTTCTCAATCAATATGCAAATGAAAATATCAATAGATCTTGGAAGCGTAGTAAGAGTTCTCATACAGAACTGCGTAAAAGATCAAAACTGAACAGCCAGATCATAATTACATGTGGCCATTCTGCCCAGCATACAAGAACATCTTCGCGTCTTGAATGTGGTATCAGCTTTTCTATACTAAAGATTTTCTTAATGTAGGAAACATTATTTCCTAGATTAAAATGGAAATCCTTTAATGCGTATACTCCGGAAATTGAACAAACTGAGATAACATTTTATTCAAATTGGAAAAATATCTGTCAAGTTATTCTGCTAAATTCAATCTACAAATTAAGTTAGTGATGAGAAAGTTTATTTCTCTCTTGCTGCTCTACTAAATTTATGTTCCACAAAACATGCAGGCATCCAGCTGAAACACAATAGTGAATGTGCACTGAAAAAAAAAAAATACAAGCACACAATTATTCAATATTTTTTCCTCTTGAAATAACGAGTTGTTGCATCAGCTCTTTAACTGGGAGAGGGTCAGAAAATCTCCCTGAAGCAATTGTGTTTTATGCATTATAGATGTAGAGCAGAGGAGGCTCAGCGCCAAAGGAACCTGGCAAAGGAAGTTAGTACAGAACCCAGATCCTAATCCATCTGATATTGATGGCAAAAATCATACTGGCAACAGAAAGAAATATGGACTGACCTTTTCTTCAAAGAGCAAATAAACTGATACTAGTTATTACTGTGTGAGAAATCACTTTCATAATGTTTTGGTGCAAATGTGTCAACAGTACCTGCATTTCCCCTTTTCCTTGGGGACAGTATAGCAATCAGTGTATCTTAGTGAATCTGCTCTAAACTTTCATATTACTATATCTTATTCCTTTCCAACAATGTTTATGTGTGTGGGACAGAGCGAAGACTGAGACATCATGGAAGAGTTACCTTTTAGGACAGACAGCGATGAAGAGAGGGTGGATTGGGCTGCTGTTTTAAAACTGCTCAGTTTATAGATAGAAGTGGGAAACACTTCTGAAGAAGGCAAGCATCAGTAATAATGAAATGAGTGAACAAGTAAAAATGATAAAGTATCATATTATGGCTACTCACATTTGCATTAGTTCTCAATTAACATCAGTAAATAGCACTGAAGAAAGATAAACTTAATCAATCTCTTTGCAATGTAAACTGAGAATGTTCTAGGACATTGTCAACACACTTGACCCAAGACAATTATACTTGACCTTGTGCTATGCATGGATTCAGTCCATATGGTTATGTTCTGCCACTGTAATTCTTGTAATTGAGAATCATGGGGGACTGAAAAGCAGGGGGAGAATAGGAGACTCTAGCTTGCTGGGTATTTCTAGTCTACTTTCTAGTCTACTGCAAAGAAAAATGAAACAGACAGATAGCTTACAAAGGTGCACTTGAAATTCATGTTCCTTTTCATTACATCTCAGATTTTGGTCTCAGCTGGGAACTAAAACCTTGTACCCATATAAATGCTGTACCTCTACTTCCTTCCTTATGAAGTGACCTGTCTGTGGGAGGGAAAAGTGCTCGTGAAGCCAAATGTCCAGCACAGCTGGGAACCAGAAAGGCTTGGGCAACATTCTTCGCGCTGAGTCGTACCTGTGCAAATGTTGATTCAGGACAGGGAGATGCAATTGCAATTGGGAGATGCCCAGTCAGACCTCTTGGTGTGAGGGTGGAAAATCAATGACAGACAGTACTGGTTGTTGCTGTCTCCTAGTTGAGACTACAGTCAAGGATGAGTGCATCTTCTCCGTCCTGTGTCACCTATGACTTGTGGGTGCATTCAGTGTGGTGGGAAGTTGCCTGTTGGTGTGTGTGCTTCCTACTTTGTCTTCTTCACTGCCATCATGGCAAAGCTATAGAATGCAAGTATTTTGTGCTGATACTCTCTCAGGTGTGGAGCTTACAGCCCTAATAGGTTAAAGCTAAAATTAAAGCAAAAGAGTTGGTCCATACCAAAAAATACATATTACAGTTGGAAGGCTTATCATTAGTTCTCTATTTTAATGGTCTTACATGGAAAATAAGTCACAGTAATGTACACTCAGTGTGCAATTTCCATTTCTCTGGGCACTAGGAAGTGAATCCATTATTGAACCTCATGGTTCGTTTTAATACTTCATAGAATATTCTTCAAGCAGTTTCAAAGCTAAACCAAACCTTCTGCTTTCAAGCATACTATTACGTTCTTCAGATTATTGTTGAGACCTTAACTGACAGATTTGGTTATAATTGAGGCTTTTTCAGATAAGACAAACCAGTCTGGTGTTACTGTTCGTATTTAACTCCTTGAAGCTACATGTTGTTTCTTAACTGTTTAGCCTCCTGCACCAAGGATGAAGTGATTACAATTCTGCTTCAAGCACTACTGGGAATTTAGGATAGGCAGTTCCCAAGCTAAGTGGGTTTTGGTTTTTTTTGCTCCTGTTTGCATTCCCCCACTTTTGAAGGAAGAAGTGGTTGCCCTTTGTGGTTTATTGAAATCTTCAAGAAGCAGAAAATAGGAAACAAAATTACTTTTGGTCCAATATGTGAAATAATTGCTTCCCTGAGTATCCTACCGAAGATGCACCAACTGTGATGCTGATGACAAGTCATAATAACCTTGAACTCATTTTCTACCTTTTCTGACCTATGCTTGGACTTCAGTGCAAAACTAAGTTTTTGATTTATTGTCTGGAGTTTTCGTGGAGATTAATGCAGAGGCTATGAAGTGTTTTGTCAGTCATTATTTGTCCTCTCTTTGTAACAGCAGAATTCCTTTAGGCAACTGGAAAATATGCAACTAAGTGTTTTAGAATGGTAAGATGTATAGGGTACCTTCTACTTACATTTCTGTGATGTCCCAGCTGCTGTTTATTCCCCACAGACTTTTACCGTTCTTTTTCTTTAACCGTGCAACCTTCTGTTTGTTTCACCACCTTTCCCTGATTTTAGTTATATGTACGTTTAATTTTCTCTCTGTAACTACACTGTTTCTGACTGAAATGTATTACCTTTCCATTGGGATAGTTTGTTGTGATACGTTGAATTTTTCTTGATTTGTTCAGCTCTGTTGCCCTGTCAGCTTTTGATTTTGCAGGAACTGACACTTCCCTCTTAAGTTTATATCTGGATTGAGCCATGTTCCAGGCTGGGGTGGAGAGGGCGTGATTATGCTTCTTCTATTTTATTTATTTATTTATTTATTTTTATTTTTTACTAATTAGGAAAGATGAGATCATTTTTTAAGGATGCCATTTAAGAAAAGTAAATATTTTATTTCACTCTTGATTAAATTTGATATCCATTCTCATTTATGTAACAATTAGGCAATGTTGATTTGTTCTGATAAGTATAGGCTGTACTCTACATCAGAAGGGATTTAACTCTGTTTCTGTTTAAAGTGTTTCTGACATAGACTGTGGAGTGTCTAAGAGTCCTTTGGTGTGAAAGATGCTATATAATAATAATTCAAGTCATTCCAGCTCTGCCTAGACATCTCAATGCCTTGGCTGTATTTTGCACATAGTCTTTTCCCAGCACTGTAGGCAGTATATTCAAAGAAATGTAAATGCAAGTGAATTACTTAGCTTGGAATGATGTCAGAAGCCTAACTCTAAACTTTGTGTACATGTAACTTGGAGGTATGTATAACGCTACTTAGTATTGAACTAGGTACATTGATATTCATCATATTTCCTGCAATATTTAAGCAACATCTATATTTCTGCTTTACAATGGATGCCTTTACTTTCTTTCAGTATAATGTCTTTGAAGAATATTTTGTTCACTCTGAGTTATTAACTGGAGGCTGTAACACCTAATAGTCTGCACTGTCTTTGGGACTTCAAGTCTCAAACATTCTGGCCTCAAAATGCTTTATATTTCTGTTGTACCAGGTGAAAGTCTTCTGAAGCTTTGGTTTCTGCTTTCTGTATAGCCCAGAAATGCAAAGGCATTGTGTGGTTTTGTGAAACTACTGTGTCATCTGTGGGTACTGGCATGCATGTGTACAGGGTGATACATAGATGCAGAAGAATCATCAAGCTCCCCACGAAGCAATCTGTGATCATTAAACAATCTTTTCTGTTACTTAGCAAATTGCAGTGTGCTGTCAAACTTGCTCACCTTGTCTCTAAGCGGAAATATCTTAATAAGGAAAATAATATAGTTTCTACTCTAATGATGACATGTCATGCACTCTTTTGGCAGAGGCATACTGGAAAAGGTAGCTGTTATGCTCACAGTAACGAATGTGTTTTAAACATCTGAATCTAGGGATGTGGGTAGATCCACACTTCGTCTGATGTACCTGGCATGCTAAAATTAGCAGGATGGCTGAATGGCTTGTACTTAAATCTGTAGGAAAGTGGTTTTCTAAGTGAAGGAGAAAAATGTAGCACATTTTTGGCATGGTCAGAGCAGCAAATGACGTGTATTTAACAGCTTTTCACTAACTGAACACAAGTAATTTAATACGGACAGACATGCACAGGAGAAGAAAACACTGGAATTTGTTTCTGTTATTGTAACTGTCACTGAAAACTGCTGTAAAATATCGTGATGTGAATGGAATGAGAAGGGAGATGACAAAAGAAGAGACTCGTTGCAAGGGAGAGTTAAGCCCATGCAACCTCTGGTGTAGATTTGCAGAGCAGTGCATTTTGAGATGGGCCCCAGTGCCACCTTCAGGAGTCAAGAAGTTATCTCATCAAGAAATGAGAAAAAAACCCCGCAATTATTTTGGTGGTGGTGTTTATTGTGCATTTCATCTAATGATTCTTTATCACATAGGGAACAACTGCTGGTGCAGTGACCAGGGCTGGGATCTCTGTACGCTACTGCCCTGGCCAGACTTGTTTTTTCTTGCATACTCACTGTGCAGATCTCATTTTCTTTTCTGCCTGATGGCAGCCTGGTAACAAGCTGGAGTTCTCCTCTGGGAGATGAGATATGTTGTTCTCCTTTGGCAAAGAGCCTGACCTCTGCTGTTTTATAAGCAAAGAGTGACAGCACTATTAATAGGTTCCTCTTCCAGCCAGGTTGCAGGGATAGTATAGCCTGATAGTTGTGCTTCATGCTGAGCTGGGATATTACAATCACATGGTAGGTGTATTGTGAGCATCAGAAATGAACCGTGCCCTGGGGGGAGAGGAGTTCAGAATGTCTTCAGGGAGCTTTGCAGACTCTGTGTGGGATGAGTCAGGAGGTCCCTGCTCTCTACACAGCCACTAAGCCCATTTTGGCAATAGCAGATAATCTCCTACCATCAGTGGAAAGAATGGCACCTTGCCTGGGACTTCTGAGTGATCTCAACAATCTTACAGTTCTTTGGTCTTGTGGAACATCTCCCACTTCCACTGTGATCAGATGAGTGAGTAGCTTTGTATTTGACTGCAAACAGGTGGTAGGTGGGGTTTCTTTATTTCTTAGAGACAGTTAAGGGAAAACTAAACACAGCAGCCTACCAATAATGAAACTCTTTCTATTAAAAGGAAGTATTATGATTTAGATTAAAATTTCATTTAAAGTACATGAATCTCTTTGAAAGCATGAGCTTCCTTACAAGAGTGAATTCAAAATGATTTATTTAATATTCCACAGTTTTCCACCCTTTGACTTGTGAACTCAGTTTTTGGTGTTCAATCCAAGAGAAGAAGAATACATAAAAAACTTTTTAGTTTTTAAATAGGAAACTGTGCACTCAGTCTTCAGTGGGAAACATAATGGCAACTGGAAAGTGAACAAAATTCAGGTCATATTTATAAAGCTGTGTGTTCTTGCATATGAATATCCTCATTAATGCTTTGTAACCTAAATGGACTTAATTTCTCATTACATATTTTTGTGGTAATTTAACAAGACATGCCTGGAGCCAATGTTAGCTTACTTTCTTTAAAGGGTCTCCATTTGTCAAGGTCTGTCTGAACTCTGTATTCAATTGGTGAGGTGACAATCTCAGAATCTCACAGGGAATAAAAGGCTTTGCCAGCAGGCCACCAGAACCATTAGATGATGTAAAAAAAAAAAAAAAAAAAAAGAAGAAGAAGAGGAGTTTTCAGTCAGAACAAAGCTTACCTCTCCTTGCCAAATGATACCAAATCCTACTCTTCTTTTATCGAGTGATACTGTTTTTTTTTTTTAATTTCAGGTAGAAATATGTGGGGCTCAGCTTTCAGAGTCTTGACTACAGGAGATGTTTCTGTGATTTAAAACAGATTTATTCATGTGGGACCCAGTCTCATAAAGACTTACAGATGTGCTGTACTTATCCACTTCACATAGCTCCACTAGAGTGAGTGTCAGTTTGAATTGACAGAACAGGAATTGTAAGAGCTCACCCAGAAGTAACAATTTGCAGAACTGGCCCAAGATCTTTTTTATTCTGCTGTAGAGAAAAAGTTTAAAACAAATGATTTAAACCCATGAAAAGAAAACCCAGGATGATTAAAAGGTTAAATAAGTGAAAGAAGCCAAGCCTCAGCTTTACAGGGAATCGCTGTCTGCTTGTCACCCTGTACCCTGCCACACTTTCATCTCCGTCACAGTGACAGTCCCTGGGAAAAGTTCAGAAGCAAAATGAACAGTAACTTGGTTATCTGAATTGTTTTCTCACAATTGTTCGGTCTCAGTTGATTTTGTAACTAGTAATGAAAATTTTTCTGTTGACTTAAAGGGTCAAATTCTCCAAGCATCAGGATGTGTGGACAAAACTTAGCACACATGCCTGCAAATGGATACTTTCACTGTACAGAACTTGATGTAAAATGGAAAAATGTATTATTGTTTTTTTAACTTCTGTTCTAATGACTATGCAACTGTAACTCAAAAACAGTATGATGAACCCCTGAATGCTTAGAAATTTACAGACGAACTGGATTTTGGAGCACCAGTATTCCCAGAAATAAAACAAGAAGTTTGCAATTGCAAGCAATTTTTTAAATTTACATTTCACGCAAGACCAATACTAAAGAGGAGGGAAAGAAAAGCCTTGGACAGCATGCATTTTGCTTTGTGTCCGTAGTTAGCAGGAAGTTTAAGCACACATTAAAGAAAGGCCCTGAACAGAACAGCGTTAAAACAGGTGCTTTACTTGCTCGTACTTCAAGATTTAAGTACGCATATGGAATTAAAGAGTGTATTGAGGCCTAAAGGAATAAAGCCCTTCAGATTGGTTCTTAACTCGTTGCAAATGCTCTTCTTAGCTATTGTCTGAAGTTCCAAACTAAAAACTTTATCACATATTTGTCATTAGTAGCAGGGAAAAGTCTGTTTTCCAAGAAAAATACTATTAGATCTCTTACAATTGTTTGTTGATTACCTCTTCAAAGAAAACCAACAAAATGACTATTGGACTTAAACATTATTGTCTTGAATAAATAAATGCCACTTTTAAATACCTTTGCTTTGGGGATTTTTGTGGTACCACTTACTTATGTTATCCAATTCTCTAATGTTCACTTAACGAGTGAGAAGATAAGTTGTGTAACTGGAACAGCTTGCTGGCTGTAAGTAAGCCGATTTAAGCTACTGTAAGTGGCAGTGAAAGTAAGGTACTTGAGTATTAGAATATCCACAGGTAGTTGTGCTTTGTTGGAAAAAGTGACATCGTGTTTAGCAGCTTTTTGTTTGAAATCAACATAGGATGTGGAAACATGAAAACTGATAGGATCTTTACCATAGAAGGGGACACCTGAGAATGTAGGTTTAGTAGTGTCAAGTCAGAGAGGGATAAAGTACTTTTTATTACATAGATTTCTTTCAATATTTATTAGTGTTTGTGCCTCAGATGTCCCCCAGATGTTTTGAGATACAGCATGTGCATTGATTTCTGTCTTCTCCCTTCTCTGAACTCTTCCCCTTTGCCTTTCTCCCCTCTTCTGTCCCTCTGATATGCACAGGTTTTCCACCCAATGTAGAAACGCTTTCCTTTGTGTCATTAGGGCACACCTAGCCAGCCTGGGAGAGCCTGGCCTGTGATGTCCATGAGTTCCTGCCCAACAGTCTGTGTTGATACCTCCTCAGTCCTTTTAGCAGGAAGCATCTGGGCTCATCGTAGAACATAGGCTGATCTGATCTGCCTGATCTCACTGAACTGGCTGGCAACGCACTGTTTCCAAGGCAGTGCTTAGGCCATAGAGCCAGAGAAGCCATCCACTGGCAAGCTTGGAGTTCCTGTGTCCATCCACCCCCTCCACATACACACTGCAACAGACAGATGACCTGGAAGCTAACAGTTGAAATGATACTCTCAGAAATGTGCTGTAGGGTTGACAAAATTTACTTTTGAAGATTTGGCAGGGAATGACTTTTGATCGCATAAGATGGTGTTCATGTTTTTAAATACTTACCAAACGTGCATTTTTTTAAAAATAGTAAATATTTTCCTATTTGCAATTTTTGTGGATCTTAAGAAGGGAGCAGTTAGCTGTCCATGTAAAATAACCTGGAAGGGCACCAGCAGTTGCCATCCTCAAATCCATTTGCTTTAATGTTCTTTTCTCTTTGGAAAACATTTCAGTACTTTCCTTCATTTGTTTTTCTTTGGCTCACTGACTACCAAATAACTGTTCAGTTTTCTTTCTGTGTGTGCATGTGAATTATGTTAGAGTTTTTGCACACTGGCACCACATTTTTCAGGTAAGCCTGCCTTCCTTGCACATCTGCAGTAAATGTGTACTCTGCTTATAAGCTGTTAAGAAATTCTGCTGCACGGGTGTTCTTTTGAATTGTGTTAGTCTGACATGAAGATCTGTTATTACTTTTACATGCTAGTAGTCCCTGACGTATGGGTTTTGAGCTTCTCTGTGGATTTTCTGTGATTAGAGATGGAAATAGTCTTAAAGACTGCATGAAAGCTTAAAACGAGATATTTATGTAATGTTTCATGTGGCAGAGCAGATCAGCATGCTCTACAATAACCTCTTTGTATATGCAAACTTCTAGTTTCAAATCACAGTATAGGAAAACCACAGGATACACTGAAGAGATAAAGTGGTAATGATAGCAAAGAAAAATCTGGAAAGCTTACATATGTAGGACATATAGGACATGAAATTGTAATAGCCATGCATCTTGATCTCTCTGTCCCTCTGTTTCTTCTCTCTGTCTGTCTCTCTTTTCCACATCCTTTCCTCATTACGGATTTCGGTAGTGAACTGGAGAACCAAGCAGCTTATCTAACGTGCTGTAAGAACTTCCTTTTCTTCCCCATATAATTACTTCTTTTTCGAATCTCAGCTGTCTTCACTTATTGAGGATTCTGGATGCCACAGTGAGCATGAAGTCTTCACACTGTCTCTAAGAAGGAAGGGATAGAAATGCTAGAAAAAAGGGTGTTGCATATCAGTGTCATGCTGGTGTAACAAAGCATCCTCAGCTGACTCTATTCTTAGTGCAGGATTCCTGTATATTCTTGGATGTTTCATTTCACTCCAGGAAATGTCTTAGCTTGAAGACATGGCAGAAAATGTGTCTTCTAAACAATTTTTCCTTGTGCAAGTAGTTGGAGACATAATTGTTATTTACAAAGCAGGTACTATGTCATAAAAGATAATATGTTTATTCTATCTTCTGACTTAATAATACTATTCGCTGGTTTATTCTCCCTTGCATTTCACTTTTCTTCAGCATAAATATAACTTTCTCTACTCAAATAAGTACTCTTCTGTGTAAATGCATAGAGAAAGTATTGAGAAATTAGACTCTAATGTGCCATGATGCTCAAAAATACAAAAAAAATGCATTTTCGTAACACAAAGGGCCCTTGTGGTGGTAAGATAATTTTGGTTATGTGAGGGAGCAGAAGGGGGGACTGTTGGCAAGCAACCAGGATCTAGCTCTGGCTGCATACTGCCTTAGTTGCCTTCTTTCTTGTACCCAGGCCTGTCCACCCAGGACTGTGAATGGAAGCACACAACATGGGTACAGGGTGTGTGTGATGAGGTGGCCCACATAATTTTTCTGACGTCAAACCAAAGCTGGTTCTGTAATGTAATCATGGATTTTGCACTTTTTTTTTTCTTTGTAAATAATTTAAGGACATACAAAATTGCTTTTCCTACTGCTTGAGAAAAACGATTCAACATCCACCAGCCTCGTACACCTCCTTGAAAATTGCCAGTGGGTGCCCACCCATCAAAGATATGGCCATGCAGTCTGAAGGCAGTTGGTGGCCTTGTGACAAGAAGTGGCAGCCAGTCTGCGTTATGTATTCTTCTGGTAGCTGAAGGGAAGGGAGAGAGGCTTTGCTTTCTGCTTTGCATTTTTCCACCAGGCAAAGCAGCCAAATCCCCACAGTAGCAGACGGAAAGGTCAAAATGTCAACAAAGATTTCATGACTCTGTTCAGCTTCTGTACTTCTGCAGATAGTTCTTTACCAGGATAGCACAAGCAAATTTTCAATTGCACAAATGCCGTTGGCCTTGCTGGGAATTAAAACTCCACTGAACTTGAAGATTCACCAAGAATTGAATTAGTGCTGCTCAATTAATTAGCTGCTGTTGTTAAACACTAAAAATCTGAAAACAGCTTATTTTCCTCTGCACAGTACTCTGTAAGCCATTCAAAGCAACTTAAACTGACCTACAATTGCAAGTGAAAAAGCTGACTTGTTGCCTGTGTCCATTCCTGGTCGTGCCAATCCCAATGACAGCAGAAACAGGATTTCCGCTACCTATACCACAGCTCCAGTCCTTCAGTGCATGGAAAAATATGATACACAAACCCAGAGTGTTTCTGCAGTAAAAGCCATTTTTTTGTGTTCTGGATTTAACTCTGTACCCTCTCAGGCCAGTAGAAAGATTTCTTTAGGGCTTACAGTAAGGTAAGATTCCTCTCTGGTGGCATCTGGGTTGCTTAAAGTAGTGTTTTTCAGTAAATATACAACTGTAGATGAACTGTGGTGAGGGTGACAGCATCAGCAGTTTTGGCTCCTCTGGCAGCAGAGAGTAGACCAGGCTCCTCGAAAGATCACAATTCCTTAGCTTTGAAGAGCACAGCTTGCAAGGGGAGCTGGTCATTGTAGCCAGCCTTACCTTTGAAAGAGAAGTGAAGGCTTTGCAAAAGTAGGTCATAAGTAGGTGAGGTAACTTGGTCTTCCACCTCTGTAGTGCTTGGAGTAGGAGGAATTTCTCTGGCTACCAGTGAAAGGAGAGCAGACCCACTGAAACAAACATCATCTTCTCTTTAAGAACAGGATAGATGCATTGAAAAAGAAGATACTGTATGCCACTGTCATGTTTGTGTATCGAAGTGTCATCAGTTTAATTTGATCTCAGGATCAGGCCTCATTCTTCAGATGCAGGAGCCTGTTTGCTTACAGGCTGTTATGGCATGCCTCTCTGCTGTCAGACCCACTGATGGCAGCTGCAAGGATGCATTGTTCCCACCTGTGTTTTTTATCTGCATGATGTGAGAAGGGTGGACCTGAGAAAAGAATAGGAAGGGGGAGAGAAGAAAAACACAACGTATATAAGAACTATTGACTTCAATTTCTATTTATTTTTGTATGCTTGATTAAAAAAGAAAAAATCACACACTGAAAATCATTATAAATGCAATCAGATGTTCTTTGTAACAGGTGGAGGGAACAAAGTGTATTGATATGATGCTTAGAGAGAATTTGGAGTACTTGAGAGGGTTGGTTTTTTTTAATGACTTTCCATTTACATCTTAATTACTCTCATTACTTTATTTTACCCTGATACTGTATTTTACTTTCAAAGGTTAAAAATAAAGCACTACATTAATTTCCCTGTACAATCTCTGAGCTAGTATCTATTTCTGAATGTAAAAGTTGAGAACTAAAAATGTCTGTGGAAAAAGAATTCCTTTAATTGTCTTACCAAGTAGAAATAGTTCCACACATGACAAGGATGCACTATGCCAAAGGAGTGACAGCTGAAAGGAATTGTCATGGGCACTTCTCACACAGCGGCTCTTCACTGCTGCTCATGAGCAGGGCTGTGACCCTATTGCCAGATGAACTTCTTCAAAGTGTTGACAGAAATACTTTTACAAATAAAGGCTGTTTACAAATAAAGCGGTGACCATGCCTTATTTTCTAACTGGCAGGAGTGGATGCAGCCCTCTAGGCAGGTTAGAAGTGAAATGACCCAGAAATCAGCACCAGCTTTTAGAATCCCATTGCTCCTAGTGTTCCAGTTGAACAAGTAGAGCTTTCCTGACACTCCTAAGCATTAATTAAAGACTGAGGTTCTGACTCCTGGAGTCAGTTTCAATCCAGATGCATAAATGCATGCTGTACTTTTTGTACAGGTATTTTTGGAGCAGGAGGACGGTACATATGCTGCAAAGGTCATTGGGCAAAAGTGAACCTGAAAGGGTAACACGAGAACTGGATAAGAGATACTTGCTGCTAATATAATTTTTAATAAAAGATTAAAAAATAAAGAAATTGAACACTTCTAAAAATAAAAAATACATCTTTGCTTGTGTCTGCATTTCTGATAAATGTAAAAGTTATGTTAGTTATGTCTATATACAACTTCAAAGAATGTTTTAAATTTTATTGTGAAGAATGTTATAATTTAAATTCCCAAGATTACATATAATTTTTGTGCATGCAAGTTGGCTTGCAACTACTGAAGTTTAAAAAGGCTGAATGCACTGTTCACAATTTTGAGAACGTAGTTTATCATATACATTTGCCTAATACAGAATTCTCGTGACTGCAAAATCATAGTTTTGCCAAACAAGATGAGTGCATAGTCCTTGAAGTGGTCTATACAACATTGCAGAAGCTGGGGCAGGCAGTGTAGAGAGTGTCAGTTAGTCAAGTTTGTTTTTTATTAAATCATGAAATAACAAAATTATTCTACAGTGATTTTTTTTCTTTTCTTTTTCTGAGAGTTCTATGAAAGCCATAATAACACTGCTTATCTGTCTCTTTACTTACAGGTACATTTATGTTCCCATGGGAGGATCTCAGTCCAGTCTGCCAGGAATGCTCTTTTCCACTGCCCTCACTTTTGCCTTTGTAAGCTATTGGCATGGAGGACAGAGCTATCTGTGGTACTGGGGAGTACTTAATTGGCTTGGAGTAATTGTGGAAAATGGTGTCAAGAGGATACTTTCTGTTCCAGTTATTCAGGACTTAATTGTAAGTTGAATCTCTCTTCATTTTGTGTTCCTGTTTCCTGGTTCCATGCTTGTCTGTAATTCCTGGCTATTGGTTTGTTTTAATTTGAATTGAAACTAGAGATTAACAGATACAAAACCATTCCCTTCCCCACCTTCTTCTATTTGAGGTGAGCTGTGTAACTGGAATTCTTCAAAAAAGAGCCAGGCAAACACTCAAATATGCATGGTCTTAAAAGTCTGCAATGCTAGTATATGCAACTGCTTGTCACATTGTATACGGTTAAACAGAAGCCAGTTTTAGAGTTTCAGTATTTGTATTCTGATTTCACTCAGGATGACCTTAAAATATTCATCTTCGCTAAGATTAGTAGTGTAATTTTCTAACCGTGTGTTTCCTGGTCAAGCAGCTGAGTGCATCTGGGAACAAACTTACTTTGGCAAATCTTAGGTCACCAAGCAATCGGATAAAGAAAGTGTTACTTTGTTTTGGAGACCTCTGATATTTTTACTTTACTGACACATTCTACCTTCATTCACTTATACTTTTCTCCATATAGCGTTTGACAAGCAGTCATATGCAAAAAGCACTGCTTTAATTTGATGATCATTGTAGTCTGCGGGTTTGCTTAGTATTTAATCCCAAATATTCTAATAATTATCTGTAAGAATAAGTAATTCTTACGTTTTTCTTCCTTACTAGAGATGGGGTGCTCAGAATTCATACTCTGTAATACTGTGCTGGCAGTGACTCACTCTTCAGTCTCCATCCCTATTTCAGTATTTTTTTCTGAGAGGCTGTGGCAACTGATTCAGCCAAGTAATTTAGTAGCCAGTGCCCATCACTATGAATCTGGTGACTGTCTGGAAGCAGTTTGTTTTCTGTCCCAGAGAATAAGATAATCAGATCCATTAATTTGCCTTCTAGAGTGAAACTGAGCTTCAGCATCTGACCAGTTCCATACATAGGTCTCTGGACTGGAGATTTTCAGGCATCAAATGAGGAACATGTAACTGTAGAGGCTCTTTGTACTTAATGCCATTGTATTGGATTTTCTAAAAGAACTCTCAAGTAATTAAGTTCTTAAAAACCATTAAAATGATAAAGACATGGCATTGTGAAGGTGTGGTCATATGTGATGGATTCATTCTAAGTATAGTTAACCAGTGCTGCCAAAAAGATTCATTTTTGGTACAATTAATCCCCTAACAATGAACTACGTGCATTTTTCCCATCTCCTCCCTCCTTAAAGTTCAGTTACAGAATTCAGGTGAATGGGAATATATATATAGTTTTTTAATTATGAAAAATAAGTTCAGTTTCAATTTGGCTTCATTCTTAAAATTGAATTGGTCACAAAGTATAACAGTAATTAAAGAAAAGCTGCTTCTGTTATTTCCTACTGTGCCCTCTCCCTTCTCTTGCAATAGATTTAGAAATCTAAATAAAGTGTGTTTTATTCTTATCATTCACTGAATCCTGTGCTAAGAATATGTATAAAAAGAATTGAACCCTGCATTTATTCAGATTTTATGGTAATTTAAATCTCAGCATTTCGAACTTAGCACAGTGTGAGCAAATAACACTTTTATAGCTTTGAATTCAGTCTGTTGGGTTTTAAATGTCCTCTCAGGCATATTGAACTGGAACAAACAAGGAAGCACAAGCATTGTTTATGAGAAGTAATGCCAGCCTATAAATAAATATTTACTGAAAATGGTGAATTTCCTGACCCAAAAATTTGGACCTGAAGCTGGTCATCCCCTCTGATTGCAAAGCAGTGCCTAGTTTCCTGATTTCAACTTCAGAAGAGCTGATGCACTTGCTTGTTGTTTTCAGCTCAAACCGTTTTGAACTTTCGTGCTTTGATGAGTTTTGTTGTGAGAAGTTACCTGCAGATCATTTTTGGCTTAATAGAGGTTACTTGTTAGCTGAATGCAGTAACATTTCATTTCTTTTTATTAAAGCATTATATAGAGAATAACAATAGATGATGCTATGCATCATGAGCTAGGCTATCTATGCGAACTATGCTTTAAACTGGGGGAGTTTCACTGGATTTTTATCAGGGTATTTATTTTTTCATGAGATATGTGAAACTGTAAAGAGCAAAATAGTGTTGTTTCTTTTCCCACCAATGCAATATTAATTTGCTACAGATGAACAGAGACCCCAGTAGTAACTCATTTGAAGTCAATGACAGGATTTGTATTGGCTTTTAATAAATAATGGGTCAGATTTATGAAAGAAAATGCTAATGGCTGTCATTCTTCCAATGATTTCATTTTTTTTCCCTCCTCCTTCTCCTTAAGGGAAACAAGGTAAAAATCTATACCTGAAAAAGTGACATCTTGGTTTAGAAATACATTTAAGATGATTTAAACTTTAAAATATCTGACAGTATCTTTAAACTAATGGTTCTGGAAATTGTCCAAAAGAAGACGTAGCAAAGAGGATGAAGTTGACAGATGGTTAAAATTAATGTTTTAATTTCAGTTGAAACAGTAGCATTTATTTTCTTAGTTGTTTCCTGGTAAAGTGAAAAGACGTCATTTGAATTTTTTAAATTGAGACACAAAGATCTCTCTTCTAAAAATCCTGCTGTAATGAATTCCTGGTGTAAAATCATATTCGCAACTTTACTTAGAAAGGACCTAAATGCATTGTTAGCATCTCACCTTGGAAAGCCAACTAATATTAAGCAGTTCTTATTTTATAATACTGTTTACTACCTTTGTACATGTTTTGAGTTTTTGAACTGCAAAATACTTTGTTTTCTAAATTTATATTTATGGTTGTGACACAGTGAACTGATTCAGGCAATTTCAGTCCACTATAAGTGCCTTTTCCTCCCTCTTTGTAAAAGGGAAAATATTTTGTATGATGTCCATGGTTTTGGTTAATGTGCTCCGCTAGGGGATTTTTTCCACTGGGACAATGAACTCTGTATATTTGTCTCTATAGGTGAAATATCTCCTTTGTTCTGGATACTAGGGACATGGCAATGATAATTTGCAATCTCAACACTGGATAGAACAGGATTTTAGAAGAATTTCAAAGACTGTAATAAGGGTTCTTCTGGTCTGGATTTTTTTTTTTTTTCTTTTTTCTTTTATCTGAGTAATTTGGTTGCGTGTGTTTTCTGCTCAAAGCGTCAGCATTTCTATAGTTATTCATAATAAATGATGAAATGAACTTGCAGAGATCTGGACTGGAACATGGAGAGATACTGCACGGTGTGCCCAGTCTCAGCTGTTCTTTAGTACACACTAGGCTTTGGTCTTTATTTTGCTTTGTTTGCTGGAAAGAATATTTATAACACTGGTTTAGTAATCTCAGAAGGCTCTCTCACATTTTCTCCTTTACTAATAGCTTTATGTAATTAATTCACATTTTTATTGCAACATGGTGATTCATTTAAGCGACAGGCATTGCAGCAATGCTTTCTTCTCAGTCTTTTTATGTGTTTGCTGTAGACTTCTGCTGGGTTGGTCACTTTACCGTCTGAGAATGTATAATAATGTAAGGCAAGGAAGTTGAACAAAGTCCTTTAATCAGATTCAGATACCCTCCAGTGCTGAAATCTTTTTCTGAGTTACAGGTATCATTCATAGTGTCAAAACCCAGCCAATGCAAAGAGCTTGCTGTCATACTCTGAGGAGCAAAGAGCAAGCATCTTGCATTTCTAGAGCCAGAGGTTAAATGCCTTCTGCCTGCCTCCCCCTGAACACTGAGTTCAATCATAACATTCTTCTAACCAGAAATCTCTACTAGCAGATGTTCTCTTGACTCAAAATCAATTGAAACTCCTTTCTTTTGATGTGAACAGAATGTTTGTCATGGCAGATTGGTGAACACTGATTGTTAATGTATGGTACCTAGGACTAGGAAGCTGAATTATCAAGGTGATGCTTAATACTGAGCAGCTGAAAGATAAATGTAGTTTTCAATTGCTTCCAGCTTTGCCAATAATAGTTCTGAGTCAAGAAATTCTTGCCGTGATTCTGCCATGCTTGATTTTTTTCAACTTTCTCAACTCTTTTCTTTTATCTTCGTGTAAGTGGATCCCAAAGCATTCAGAGAATCCTGCTAGACATGCACAAACACAGAAAGACACATGCTTGCATTGTGCCTCTGGTTTCCTTTGCTTAGGGAAGTTCTTGCTGCAGACTCAGTAATAGTCTGATAAGTGTTTTGCTTTAAGGACAAGCATTACAATATGATAAAAGCTTCAGTGACGTAAATGCCTGCAGCAGGATTTCAGAGATAGCATTCTATCATTTCCTACCTTCTGAGTATGAGCATTGCTTTTTTGTCAACAGTGTGCAAGAAACATTAATTTTGATGCCATCAGTGGCATCACTGCTATGCTTTTTCATCTGTCTTTAACCAGGTGATTGCTGCTCTGCTTCAGACAGCAGTGTTAGCTGTGAACCCCATTATGTATCTGCCAGTTGTCATAACAAATAAATATTTCTCCCATCCAGCATTATTTACCTCCTGTTCTACTTCGGAGACATCAAGTAGTTTTCTGGTGCTCTAGTCATAATGCATTTGAGAAGCAAATCATGTTACAGGGTGAAAAAAAGGTGAATCTGATAATGCAGTTCTTTTTTACTGTTATGTTAATATAGCCTCCTCTGTTTCTTACCTTAAAAATTTGTGCAAACAATAGAAACTAGGAGTTGCATGCTCTTGTCTTTCTACTGTGCCTTTCAGAATCGTGTGCAATAATGCACAGTGTAACTGAGCCTGAGACTCTTCCAAGCTTTCAAATAAGGTCTGTATTGAAAGAGTTTATTGGGTGTATCCATGGGGATTATTAGTGTGTATTGTTTCATGGTGGCAGTGCAGGAGGACCATAAGGGCAGGACAAAAATCTCGTGCAAAAATCTGCACTAATGATTGGACAAGTTAGATTAGCTTCCAGTTTAGATAGAATTAAAAAAAATAAAAACATCAGAATGTGGATGAGAGAGATGAGAGAGCCAGAAAAGGCAAAATGGGAACTAGAAGGACAAAGGTAAGAATGTCTACCTGGACAAGGAGGAGTCATTACTTGGTTGGGTTCCCTGCTTTCAACAAACAAACAGACAAAAACCCACCAAAAACGAGGATGGTGTGTTTCAATGCTGTTCATTTTGCACTTTTTACAAGCTGCCACTTTTTAAAAAAATGTTTGGGCAGGTTCTTTGAGGGTGATGAGGAAATACAGGAATAAGCACAGAAATTTATTTCTGCTTATGTCAACTTTCACACATGCATCCTTAACTGTGGTGCGTACGTTTGAGCTGGTAGGAGGCTTTCTTCAAACTGAAAGGGGTTTGGCTCTTTGCTGAGCAATGCTATAAATGTAGATCTTCTGGAAAATCTAAAAATGAACTGGTTCTAGTGCAAGACAACATTTTGATGACTGAATGTTTAGTAAGGCATCAATAGAGAAAATGAGTATCTTTTCAAATACTATATATAGCGTTTATTTCTAAGTTCAGAAACAAGTTCTATTTTGAACATAGATCTTAACTGACAACTCTTTGATTTTAATTGCATGGTCCTTTTTTTTATAGAAGTGACGTATTGTCAGTAGGGAATTACAGGTCATTTGCATCATCCTGTCTCAGAAAAATGTTGTCAGTGCCCTCCTTCCTTTGTGAACCTTCTGGGAGCTGATCTGTACATTTGCTTTGGAATGAAAGTATATGCTTTGGGGAGCAACAGTTGGCCTCCAAGCCATAGTTAGACTTGGAGTGAAGGGAGAGATAACCACAAGCAAAACAAGATGCCAAAAGAGTAAAGAAAACAAAAGTAAAGGGTTGGGTTTGGGCTAGAGCTAGATGGAGTGTGGAGCAAACAGGAAGGATTACATGATTACTGAAGAGTGCAGTATATGTTGGTGGGAAATTAAGTTTGTTCTTCTGTTTGCTGCAGACATGTAGATGGATGAGATCTTGGTAGCACATCTTGCTTACGTCCTACTTACAGGCTTGTTTCTTATTTTGTTATTGTTATAGCAGTACTGGGAATTCCATAATTTCTTCTGCATTATTTCATAAATTGATATTTTCCATCCGTATTCAAACCAAATTCTTTATTTTTGTTGCTTTTCTTCTTCTGTTGTGTAGTAAAGTCTCTGCTGTTACCCCGTCTACCAGCTTCCTTCAGTTTCGGGGAGCAGGAAGAGATCTCCCAGTGACATTTCAACTTCTTATCAGCTGCCTTTCCATTGCTTCTGCTGCTTCTCAAGCCTGACTTTTACCAACATTTTATTAATGACTGCGTGTACTCCCTCCCTCCATTTCTGCAGTCCCTCAAATGCACTTTTGTCACTATTACCCATTGACAATGTGCATTAACTTTGTTCAGAAGTTGCTGCACTGCTTGGACTCAGCCCATTCTACTGCTCACTTCAGAAAATAAATACGTTGACATTCTGTTTGGCAGAGCTTTGTCACAACTTGCAGCCTTTCCTCCAGCCCATCTGCTCCCCCAGCTGCTCAGTCACACCCTGCCCTGCATTTCAGTGTCCGTAACTGAAGCTAGATAAAATAGCCAATAACTGTTAGTCAGGATGTATCACTTCCCTTCCCACTGTCCCATCTGCTCCTCGCTCTCTTTCAGTTTTTCTCCTGTTCTCTTGCTTTTCTATGTTGCTGTTATTTTTGGCGAATGGCTGCATTGCGGATGACCCAAATTCAAGGGAGGCATTGAAATATTTGCTCATGTGTTAATGGAGGTGATTATGAAGGCTCAGAGATCAGTTTTGAAGAGTTGACCTTTATTTATCTAGGAATATTTTTGGAAAGAAAGCACTTTAAATTGCTTTTGAGATTGACAGGATGGTCTCTCTCTCTTCGGTAGAGAAGCAAACATGAATGGGCCTTACTCTTTGGTTGAGAGCAATGAGCTGAACTTTAGGTCCTTAGATTACACTGGTAACAGGCATTCCAATTAGCAATCTGATTTTCCTTCCACTGGTTTTCCTAGTATGCATAAGGACACATCTATGCTCTTCTTGTAACAGTGACTGTAACATCCCACAAATTTTAGTTGCTTCATCGCCTCCCTGCCAAAATCCTTTACAACCTATAGCCCATTGGAAAGAAGATTTAATTTTATTCTTCTAATGTACATATGAGTTGACATTAAATTACCTTTTAAACATTGCTTCTCTAGTAAAAAGAAGTTGAAAGGATGGAGCTGTAGTGGCCTTGAGAAGAATACTTGCTTCCTTTTGTATGTTTGGGAGGCAGTGGAACATAATGGAAGGACTAGGTTTTGCATAGTGAATTTACTTGACTTCTTCAACACAACAAACAGCACAAATTGTATTTTGTTATAAAATTTTTTACAGATCGACTGTTAGGGTTGATTAGGTTAGGATTAAATCTGTAGATACTAATTACGTCATAAATATTCTATATTTAAACTTGGGCAACTCTACTAAAAAATGTACTAGAGTCTTTTCACCCTTTGAAAACCAAAGGCAGATGAAAATAAAGTAATGTAATCTATACTGTTACAGTTTGTAGTCTCAAGCACATCTTTCATGTCATGCTGGCCATTGTATCTGAGAGTTTTATTCCACAGCACATGTGTTCCTATGAGAAACATTCAACTGGGTCTCCAGTTTTACTATGCAATCTGATTTTGTTTGCTTGAATTACCAAGTCTCTGGAAGGGTAGTTCAAAAAGAAATAAATATTGTGAATCTGTTTTGCTCCGTAAAGATGTAAACTTGCAAACTCCAGAGTATCATCCAGGCAGCTATAGCTTCAGTGTCATTTTAACATGACATGCTCTTTCACCACTTTCCTGACAGTATGTCCAACAGGAAAGGAGAGGAGGCAAAGAGGCAGCAGAAAAAAAATTGTTGCAATGGAATATATTGTTAAAGGCATTAAATTGTGTGATGAAGAATTGTGGTTGTGATTTTTTTTTAAATTATTTTGTCATCTTTGATGAAAATGACATGTTTTATATTCAGAAAGATGTAAATGCTGGTAGATAATTAAATCACAAATGTTACTATGGAATATCAAGAGCAATTTCAGTCGTTCTGCATACATACATTGATACTTCTAGTGTAATGATTTGAGCACAGTAACTACTCAAGTACTCCTATAGTTAGCTTTTTCAGATGACATGAGATGTTAAGAGAATTTTATTTGTTACCTTTGTGGCAGCTGGGTAAAAGCTGCACTGACATCAGAGACTCTCAAGAAAATTTGTACTGCTTTTTTGGATTGATGCCTAGCAACATTAGTGGAAATTAGCTACATACAGCCCATAAATTGTTCGGTTTCTGTCTGAATCATTTCTGTCTTAAACTAAACAAAAAAAAAATCAGAGCTTTTTTGGCCATGTTGTTTGCCTTAGTGTTATTGCTTTGGGTTGCAAAACAGATATACCCCACAAACTTACTGGCTCGAATCAACTGCTCAGTGGAAAATGCCATCAAACACAAACTCTCTGATGGATTGCCCATCTCTAACTCTTTTCCCTAACTGAAACTGTTTCTCTATGGAGTTGATGCAGAAATTGGTTAGAGAAAAGGAGAATGAGAATAGATATGCTAGTGATACACTATATAGATAAGCTACAGTCTGAATTGATCAACACGATGTAAGAAGAGTGACTTTGAATACAAAAGTCCATAGCTGTTCCTTAATTAAACTTGGTTGTTAACACAGATTTAATAGCAAGATTTGGAACATTTCATCTGTATGCATTTATGCATTGTAAAAAGGCACATGCTTTGTTTGCTATATGGGAATACACATTCATACTGTACATTTCAGAAGGAGGCAAGATACCTGTCTTTACTGAAAGAAAATATTATGGGCGACTTTGGGGATGCAGTGTACTAAAAAGAGAAAGAGGTTTTACTTATTTTACTAAGTAACTGTGTCCGTGAATATTTGTATAATTTTCTTATAATCTCTGCCCTATCGTACACTAGTTTTGATCCAGAGTTTTCAGAGGAAAATCTCACTCTCTGTATTCACATGTGGGTGTTTTTCCCAGGGTTTTATGGAAGATTGACTGTTATGATATTGACATACAGGCCGATAGAAGCTTATCTATCTGTGTTCTTGTGCTGGCTCAGGCTGACTCATGCACTAGATATAGTTCCTGCTGGGACTAACATTTGATTTACCAGAGATCTATTTTGCAGTAATACATTAAAATTATGTTTTTATGCTTGTAATTCATTTATTTGAAATTTTGTAACTTAATAATCAAGCAGTTGAAACATTTGTTCCGATGCTTATAGAACTAGCGAACTAGCAATTTGTCTAGAAATGTATTTTTAAGTCTCTTTTGACCATGTGCTAATTTTGTTTCAGGTATCTGAGCATGAATTGTAGTCTGGCTGCAGCTATTAAAGATTAATTACGGGTCTGTTTTTTTGTGGCTTGCTTTTTTTTTCTTTTTCTTTTTTTGATGCTATAGTCACAAGACTGTTTTCTGTAACATCGTCATTTATGACATGAAGGCTGAGCACCTCCTGATATTTTCCTTAGTTTCCATGCACTGGCGAATGCTTATTACTTTGCACTCAGTCTTTTACAGATTCAAGCACTATATGAGGAAGCTTTCAGCTTGGGGACATGATAAACAAGATTTTACTTTTTATGCAGTAGTGTAATGAGGTAGTATTTTCCCAAGATATGAGGACCGGAGAAAGCTAAAGCTTTCTACTTCTTTCACAGTCTTTCTGCAGTCTCCCTTGCCGCATTCGCATTTCTAGTGATAATACACAATATAAATATAGAAAAAGGTGAACTAGTGTATGATAGTCTTGCTTTATTTGGATCATTAGGACAATACAGGAACTTTACAACAGGTGTTTACAGTTCTCAAATATGAGCAGCAGTGGTTGCAGTGAAAAGTATTGGGATTGCAAAACAGCAATCTTCATATGGAAATATCTGTTTATTAAGAGACTCAATCTAATCACCAGTTCAGATCTGACTAGATTCTTTCAGTGAAGTCTAATTAATTAACCAAAGCGTGAATGACTTCAGAATTTTTTTACGCTACTTGTTTTGTACTGATGTGCTTTACTTCATAGGGAATCCATTACAAAGTATTATCAGCCCCAGAAGCATGTTGTTTATTGTGTACACTGTCAACAAAAAGATATTCAAGGACTACATCTAAAAAGCAAAATTAAGACACCAAATATATAGAACTGTGTCCAGTTCTGGGTTTCCTGGTACAAAAAGGGCATGGATGTATTGGAATGAGTCCATCAAAGGATAACAAAAGCGGTGAAAGGGAACTGGAGCATGTTCTGTATAAAGAGTAACTGAGAGTGTAGGGTTCAGCCTGGAGAAGAGAAGTCTCAGGGGGGATTTTACCATGTGTATAGATACCAAATTGTAAGGTGGAAGAAACCAACTTGACACTGTTCTGCTCTAGCTAACTCTTCTTTGAATAGGGATGTTGGACTAGGTGACCTCCAGAAGTCCCTTTGAACTTTAACTATGATTCAGTCCTGCTTTTGTCATAAAATCTTACCCTAAGTTAAATGGCATTGGTGGGAGTTCATAGAACAATAGAATGGTTTGGTCTGGAGGGGACTTTTAGGATCATGTAGTTCCAACCACCCTGCTATAGGCAGGGACACCTCCCTCTAGACCAGGTTGCTCCTGTCCAGCCTGGCCTTGATTGCTTCCATGGATCCACAGCCTCAGTGGGCAACCTGTTCCAGTGTCTCACCACCCTCACAATAAAGAATTTCTTGCTAATATCTGGTCTAAATCTTCCCTCTTGCAGTTCTGCTAGATATGTTAAAAGCTTTGGGAACTAATCCATAAGGATTTAAGCTTGTGTTAAACATTGTTTATCATAACCACAATGTCTTTTTCTAACAATGCTTGAAAAATTGTAGGGGCTATTAACTTTATCTGCACCTTTTGTTTTGCCCCTCAGGAACGTTTCTTCTCGCCAAGAGTTCATCGTCGACTTCATGCTGTCCTAGCATCTGTTTGCACTTCAATGTTGATTTTATCAAATCTGATATTTCTTGGAGGAAATCACGTTGGAAAAATCTACTGGAACAGGATTTTTATGGAAGGCAAGTTTATTTTATGTGCTTTGTAGATAATAGAACTTTCCAAAAATTACCATGGGCAGACTGAGCCAGGTTCTTTCTCATTGCAAATTGGGAGAAACTTTTTTTTTCTGTTCCTGTTCAAAGCCATCAAAAATCTGCCTGATACAATCTAAATAATGATGCAGGCTGTGTGACTATAAAGTAACACTGGCTTTCTCCCATGAAGTACAGAAAGGAATTATCGTGCTTCTCTGTCAGTGAAATCACTGAAGATTGAATAGTAAATGTGTGATAGGTTAGCCAGGTGGGATTTTTGTTCTCTATATTTCACATTCATCAATAGGAGAAGATATACTAAAGCCAGCCCTTTTGATTTTGCAGATGGTTAGTGAATTATGTCTGCATTTTTACAGCATGACTGAGTGATTGACACTGATTTTGTAATGGATCTGTCAGGGTAGGGACCTTCCTAATGTAAGGATCTTGTGTGACAATATCAGTTTGTGATACTGTTGAATAAGCGTTATGTAGCTTTGTGCTGTGAACTCAATCACTGGATAAATCCAGCTTTATGTATTTATTTATTTTTTTATTTAGCCAGAGCTCATAAGCAAGGCCAGTTTTCATTTCTGAGGTTTTTATTGCTATTGGAGAGCTACTTTGTCAAACAAAGGTCTTGCAGAGGAATCCTGCTTCCCTGCTGAAGTAGTACTGGGAAGTTTCTGTGCCTAGAAGTTCTCTCCTATGAAGACCTCCATTCCTCCTTCATGCAGTCTTTTTTCCTTATGTTCCTTGTGGTGCTTTAGTGATCAGTGCTGGAGTCCTACTTAAGAATATCCATATGATGAGAGTAAGTTATGTAGATCAAATGAATTATTTGTCTTCTCTGCTTAAGAGAAAATTGTTGAAGCAGCACTGAGGTGGTCACACTTTTAGCATAAAAAGTAGTTGACTTTTCTTGTTAATGCTGGGCAGGATGAAGTTGAATATTTGTGTTTGTGCTTTGGTCTGAAAACATGAAAGATTTGTTCACTGTTTTCTTGACAAAAGCTTCGTTTTCTGTTAAATTCTGCTCCTTCTTCACAATTAGTTGACAAATGCTTTCTCAGTATGAAAACACAAGTTAAGAGAATAAGTTTAGAAGAAGAATTGAGCATCAAACCTTATAGATAAAAAAAAAAATCTAATGACATTTTCCTTTCATTTTTATAGCTTAAGGCAAACTATTTTCAAATAAAATTTTGGTATTACTGTTATTTTGGAAACTGCAGCATAGGAAGTTCTGCACAGATGTGCGCAAGAACTTCTTTACAGTGAGGGTGATGGAGCACTGGAACAGGCTGCCCAGGGAGGTGGTGGAGTCTCCTTCTCTGGAGATGTTCAAGACCTGCCTGGATGCCGACCTGTGCGACCTGCTGTAGGGAACCTGCTTTGGCAGGGGGGTTGGACTCGATGATCTCTGGAGGTCCCTTCCAACCCCTACAATTCTGTGATTCTGTGATTAGCAGTTACTGAATGCTGTTTTTTGAATCCAAGAAGGACAATGTTTTAACAGGTAAAACAGCATTAAGTCAGATCAATTATTGTTTTTCTAGAGTGGTGATGTTGTTTGGTTTTGTTTTTTCCAATTTTATATGTAGGTTTTTATTAAGAGATACCAGGTGTCTGAGGTAGGGAGCACAAATTAGTTTGATTATTTGCAATTTGTTTCATGTACTGGTTGAGGTTGGAAAGGACCTCTGGAGATCATCTGGTCCAACAAGCCTGTTCAAGCAGGGGCACCATGCTTGATGTGTTTCCATAATGTGTTAAATTAACTTCAACTTTAGAACTTAAGGGCTTTTGATTTGTGCAGCTCATGCTGTACTAGTACAAATAGTACGGTACTGGTACAAATGCAGTACTGTACTAAGTGGTAAGCTAGATTTATCTGTATCCTCAGATCACACGGATGACTGTGAGCGTATTTACTACTGGTTCTCACAAATCATGTACAGTAACTGAGAATCAGCTAAGATTTCATTGCATCTGCACTCCTGCTCCACTACAGTTTGCATACAATTGAATAAATGCTGTACGTTTCAGACCAGTCAAGTCCTCAAGGACTATTCAAAACTGTTGTCTTCAATTTAAAGTAAATTTAAATGTTGATTGATAGAAGACATAATACAAACCTACTCATGTGTCCTTCTGAGGTAAGGAGTAGAGCTCAGTATGAAAGAATAACTGCAGAAAGCTGTCCACCTGCATGCACATCAGCTGCACAAGAATAGTCATTTTCCTTCTTTTGTTTAAATCCCATGGAATTGTTTGTATACAAACTTGCATGCATAACAGTAGGTGGAAGATAGGAAGAGAACAGATGTGCATCACGCAGTTTATAAATAGAACTGGCATTTGTAGATCATTAGCAAAATTATTCAAGGTCCTGGATGCCCAACTTGAGCAATAAAATACATCTCAAAGCAAAAATCAGATTTCCAGTTTTAAGCGGAACTTCAGGTATTGTGCGTGGAATTCTCAGGTCTGTCAAGGAAGTGAATATTGGTATTTTAAAACCTCATGTGCCCAGTGTGTACCAGTCAGAAATTATGAGTTCTGTTGCATTACTGACAGTGATTTTTTATTATCTGCTTTCTTCTTATGGAAAATAAACTCATCTGGCTTCAAAATGAACTTCTCAGCATCATTACAAGCATTGCTGTCAGTTTCAGGAACAGGTGTCTGTGTTTGTTATCTATGTGTATTTGTTCTAAATTTTTTTTCTCCAACTGTTTGGACAGGCCTTACGGCTTCTAAAACTTACAGCTGAGGGACCTGTTTGGAAGGGCAGCATTGTAATGCTTTTGGTTAACAGAATGAATTATCTTAGCAAGCATGGCTGAAGGTAATAAACTGGGAGGAGACACAAGTATGTTGAGGGATACAAAAGGTATAAAATGCATAAAATGCTTCACGCTCCTTCCTTAGTTTAGGAGGAACAGAGTGCAGATCAATGAGGAAAACGCACAGTGCATTGGAGGTGTATTTTACTTTGATTAGCTGTCTAGACATTGGACAGCTGTTGTTAAACTCAACTATAAACCAGTCTTTAACCATCCAATTTACCTCACTATATTGCAAATAGTGCCTCTCCTGAGGGCACTTTAATCCCACATACATCTTGGCATGGGATGAGATGCACTGTCACTCTTCACTTCATTCAGAGTTGTTTTGTACAGACTAGTTATGATTAGATTGGATGTCTAACCTTTGAGAATGTGTCCTTCAGTAGGCAGCCAGCAAAGAGCAAATTTCACCCCCAGTTAGAAATGATTTACTGCAGGAGCCCAAAATGGCTGGCTAGGCAGAAGCTCTGCAGTGAAGGATATCTCTGACCGTTGTACCAGGCTGCAAACTTTGTGAAGCAACAATATCATGCCACTTCCAACAAAAATAGACCCTTATGCCAAGACATGCTGACAGCAGTATGAAATGCATAAAATAACCTCTTCTGCTTGACATTCTGATGTTTAAACTTAAAACATGTCCAGTTTTGGTTACTCCGGGTTAAAAAAAAAAAAGCATCAGACAATTAGGGAGAGCATAATGCAGCAAAATAGTGGGGAGTCTAGGAGCCATGAAACTGAAGTAAATGACATTGTTTTGTTCTGAGAGGACAGCACTGAGGAGAGATAGATGAAAACAGAAATTTCCGAAAAGAAAGTGTTAACAACCTAGTCACTATTCCCAGTGAGCTCAAGAGACTGAAAATGTCTGTGAAAGGTAGCAGGGAAGCTTTAGTTGAGATAGGAGGAACTTTCAAACTGTGAGGCACAGTAAATACCAGAACACATTATCGAGGCAAGCTGTTGGATTGCAGTCTTTGGAGGACAGTCTCCAGGTAGAGAAAAATCTGTCAAGCAATGGAGAATTTTCTCTGATTTGATTAGACAATTGATTTTGTCTTGGTGCAGGAGGAACCCCTGATTGGCCTCCAGACCTATTTCAAGCCCTATTTTCTGTAGGTAGTTTATCAGCAGATACAACTGATAGAAATCTGTGTGCAACACAGCAGGATTTTGGAGGCTTTTTATTTTTTTCCTTAGTAAATTAAGGACTTTGATAATGTATAAAAGGGCAGTTTCAGTAACATTCTGACTGTTTCCATTTGAAGTTGGAGTCAGGTGGTGGAAATATCTCTGTGAGCAAGATACAACTTAGTAGAAGTGATGGTGCAATTTTAAGCTACCAGCAAATACTGTCAGGAAAATTGGAAATATTTGCTCTTTTTAATATTTGCTCTGACCTTTCCTTCTAGCATTTAGGATGCAATGTGTAGTACCATATGTGAATGTTTTTGTTAGAAATATTTCTAAAACCATTTTAAACCAATTGTTTTATATAAAACTAAAGCTAATTTCCAAATGCTTAATTGAAAATGGAAAACCTTTATTTTGCCTCTAGTTTTCTCTTTCAACTTGCTTTAAGCAAAAATAGATCTTATGCTAACCAGGGTTATTTGGTTAGTTTATAGTGAGTAAAAAGATTTTCTTACCATTAAGGAGTGACTGGCCAGCTTTATGGACATCTTCACTTCTCTGCAACCCTACCTCATATTGTGTTCCATGAAACGTCTTAGCCATTGACTTGTGAGTGGGAATTTCCATGAATGTGACATAGGAGATTCAAAGGTTTGAGAGTGACAAAGAGTTTGGTGTAATGCATTTGTTGTAATATGCATAAACGTGGAATTTTTGTTTTGCTTTGGCAAAAACAGTAGGAGATCATTATCTTATGACATTAAACTCAAATTACATTGTTCATTAATTATATTATATCACTGAAGATTATTCTCTGAGCTTATTTGTTTCTTTTTAAATAGATCATGTAGTGAATGAGTTGTGAATTTCAAAGGGTATCAGGATGCTTCAAGACATGGCCCTGGAATGCTGTTGTCCTTAGAAGTTTTGCCCTTGGTTTTGAAGACAGTAAAAAGATTTCTATTAAAAAGAATCATTTCTGCATTAGTGGTTGAGATCCTTTTTATACTCAACAACTTAATCATTTAAAAGCTTTAAGTTACTGTAACTCCATTGCTGTATGAGAGAGATATCAGTAAAAAAACAAACAAAAACATAAGATATTCCTGTGTCAATGTTTGTTTGCTGTGATCTGGTTCATGCAAGATTGTATCTCCCCAAAGCTAACTAATGTTGCGGATCACATGCCTCATCTGCTGCAATAATGAGTGTAGGGAAAATATTTTATGATGACCAGCAGTTCACACACATCTCCCTCTTAAGAATCTGATCACTGCTAGTTAGTTTAGTTAATAGATTTAACACGTTTTAAGGGCTAAAAAACGCTAACAAAGTGGAATAAATAAATTAGAAAGTGTCATTAAATAGAAAGCTTCAGTTGGACATTGTAACTCTGTATTCTGTGCACCTCTTGTAAGAGCTTCATTCAAGTTTATTTGCAACTGGAAGAAAGTGGGAGAGTCTACTGCAATGACTGGCTGTTCAGAGTTGGTGTTCATGTTTTCAGGTGGCCTTTGTTTGGGTTTGGAATCTTGTGCTGTAGGGGAGCTGCCATATGGTATTCCAGCATTCCAGATTCTCCAGATTTTCACTTTCACTCCTAAGTCCCACTTTCAGCAGTTATGCAGAAATTTAAGGTCATTTTTTCCCCCAAAAATACATTTTTTGAATGCTATATTGATGGATTGCATAATTTAGAGAAATATTGCAGAGTGGCGAGAATAGTACTAAAGATGTCACATTTTTCCAAATGATTCATTCCTCTTCATGCACAAAGGAAACTTGTTTTTGTAATCATTTATGTGACCTTGCTTAGTGGGTGCAGTTCACTGGGAAGTGAGCTGGCAAGATGCCGAGAAAACCAGATTTTTTTGGCCTGCAGCAATGCAGAGACAGTTCACCCCCTTTCACCTCCCAGAGGCTAAGAGTTGTATAAAAGCAAACTTTCACCTTTGTTCGGCTTGGCTTCTTTTTAGAATTGAAAGCATAAAAGTATGTTCTTCTGCTACTTTCTGTTGTATTGGTTTGGGCTGCCATTCTGTGTGCAAACTATTGGAGCATCGCCAAGTTTAAATACAACAGTTGCTGTTGATTATCGATAGTTTGCAATTGGTCTTTGAGCTCTTAGGACCTGATCCTGAAGTCACATCAATACTGAAATACCCTTCTATCTGTAGAGTCTCAGAACCTGTGCAGATGAGTCTGCCTGGGTCAATATGATTGCAGGATCAGAATCAGTCCCAAAGAAACTAGATATCATATACCATGTTAAAACCTTTATTTTACATACAGCAAGTGCAAGTACAAAAAATGCAAAAGAATCTACAGTGTGATTGTGTGTACAGAGTTCATTGTTATGTGTTATGGTGTATATGTACATATGACATACAGAACTAAATTAATTTCAGTGCTGTAAAAATTGGAGTTGTTGGTAGATTGCATTGCCTTCCTGGCAATCTGTAGCTTTTCACAAGAAGAGAACATGTTTGTTACTTAATGAGTCTGATGAGCTTTGTTGATAGTGGTAAAACCCCCAGATTTTCAACGACTTGAGCAGGTTTTGTACAGCCTTTTTCTTTCCATTCTAATGATGCCTGTAAAGACATAGAATGGTAGGATGAGCAGTTGTTGGTGTAGTTGGGTTAGTCAAACCCATTTCACAGATAAACTATGCTGGTAGCAATGTGCTTGGTGTGGAAGCTGGAATGAGTGATACAGCCAAGCTAGTGTGGAAGATCAGCAGGTGCTGTTTTTGCAGACTCTCATGGACTGAAGCACTCCGAATGTGTGGAATCCTCCAGTATTAAACATAGCATAAGCATAAAAAATAAAACTGTGGTTTTTTTTGTCTCAAAAATCTCAAAATTTCTGTGGTCTTGTGACTGTTCTTTAGTAAGCAGCTTGTAATTTCTGCAGCAGAGCTCAGAAATGGAGTAGGAGGGTGGGAATGGTTTTAAAATGTATAGAACATAAAAAAAATAATATCTTGTAACACCTCTAAAATGCCTTTCTCAAGTGGGGCCTTATCAGATACTATGACAAACACGTCAGAAGGCCATGTAGGAATACCTTTGAAACCTCTTTTTCTTGAAACTGTTCTTTGGGAGCCTTTTACTAAGCCGAAAGTGGTGCTTCTTTCCCCGTGTGAGTTATGGATTGACCAGCAGGGACAAGAGCTGGGTGCTGCCAGCAGACTTGTTGCCTCTGAGGCAACACTGCAAGTGAGAAATGTGACTGTAGTTGTGCTAAATCATTTGTGCTGGGCTTTATCAGCAAGAGTAATTTGTGAGGACCATTAGTTTCCTTTTCCATCCTACATCCTGTTCATTTGCAGTGTTGAGGGGTGAGATCTAATTTTGGCCGTATCTGTTTCTCTTCCTTACTATTATGCTTGCTAGCTTTTGCATTGCAAACTATCCCAGCTAAGAACCTTAGGAGAGCAGAGGTTTCTCTTCTTATTGGCTTCTCATTTCTCCATGTGAGTGCACAGCAGACGTATTACGGTGTCTCGTGGTGCTGGAGAGTTGCATAAAATACTGGGCTTGCCACTTTATGCAAGCTGGATCACCATGCTTATTGAGAAATTTGTACATAAATGGGCTAGTAGTTTTGGTAACATGTATTTAACAGATCAGTAATAGCAATAATTTCAGCTAGGATTTGCAACCATCAAAAAATTTCTCTGAAACATGATGCAATCTTTTTCTTTCCCTTATTCAGAAATTTCAGAAGCCTGGATAGCTGCTACTCCTTTCCCATCATTGAATCCTGTTTCTTCCTTCAGTCAGCGCCTTTCATCTGTCTTCAGATTTTAACTTGTTCTGACTCTTTCACTTTTTTCAAATGGTCATTAAGAGAACAGTTCCCAAATACAGAAAGTAACCATCTAACAGCAGGAACTGAAACACCAGCTGTATTTAGCTTTGCAATCATTGAGACTTTCACAACAACTTTCTAAGTTGTTTATTTTCTGAAAAGTGATTTTAAGAACAGCATTGTGGGGTTCCACAATTATTGCCACTTAGAGCCTGCTAGACCAAATTTTTCTCAACTTATAGGAAAAAAGGAGACTTCCTTTTTTTTTCAAATGCCAACCCTGTATATCAGCTTGAGAGCAGAAAATCATGCTGTGTTCATTCTGGCTCTTGCATCTCTAGCAACAAAGTCAGAGGTGCTCTTAATAATAATGTTGTGAAGGTGCATGGGCCATAGGGAAGGCTGAAGTCCTCTAAAAGATGTGTGGCCTTTGCAACAGAGATGAAAAGTAACAGGAATGAACAAAGCATGAGCTAAGGTTCTCAAAATTTAACGATCCTAGAAATGCTGCATTTTTTCTGTTTGTGTTGTAACAGTTGTAACAGAGTGTAGCTGAGATACTAGACCGAATAATTGCAAAAATTCAGATGCAAAGTCAGAGACCATCATATGCTCTCCCAGTTATTGTTACAAATCACATCTTATGTTTGCTGTTCATTCTGTAGTGAAATAATGGTGAAGTTCAGAGCAGCTAAATTCTTCAGGAACATTTCTTCCTATAAAGTAATGGACTTTTAGGGTTGTTTTTCTTTAATAAGCTGTCTTCCACTTTATCCTTCCCTTTTCTTACTTACTATCTGCAAAATTCCTAGTATAGAGAGAACACATAGTGAAACCCAGTTGTGATGTGTGAGATTGAGGAAGTCTTCCTACGTGTTGAATTTGCATGACTGTTGAGTGTTTCAGCCCTCTATGATTTAACAAGACCTGACATTTTATTTCTGACATTTGTTGAGACACCTGTCTTTGTCCACAAATCTCTGTCAAGCTGCCAGACCTGTGTATTCCTGCCTGTTTTGCTCGTTAGCATTAAATAATGTAAATCACTCGCAACAACAGAGTACCATAGCAGTATTTAAGCATCTTAAACAGAAATCTCTAATGTTAAGAAATGATTTAGTTATTCTGATTTTTAAAGTACTGCAGCTTACATGTGAAGAATAGTAAATAACATGGTAAGTTTTATATTGTTAACATCCTTACTTCTAACCATTTTAAAACACTGGACTATTGATTTTTCATTACTTTTGCTGTCTTTCACGTGTTTTATATTATATCCTGTTGCTAAATCTTCTATCAAATACAATAATCCTTGTACAGATTCTAACGTAGGCTTTGAAGGAATCCCTGAGAAAAGTCTGTTGTGTTTTGCAATACAAATTATCCATAAAAATTCTTCCCACTGTGGGAGTTTTATACCTGAATAAAGATTCATCTTAAATCTGGATGGACAAAAGCTCAAATGGAGATACTTGTCTGGAGTACTGTTGTGGGAAAAGATTGTTTGTCTCTTCAAAAATTTTAGTAAGGAGTTACCAAAGTACTTGCTTTCCTTAGATAGAAACATATCTTCTTTATTAGTTCTTAACATTGACTGAAAAGTGTGTTTATTCCATCACCTGTGGGTTAATGTGCATCATATGGTAAAAAATAACTTGTAAATAATTGAAAATGATTTAAACTTGAATATTGGGACTGTAATTCTTTGCCAGCTCTTCAGTCTGTTAACATTTATATCAAAGACATGTTCCATTTAACAAGTAAACTGCATGTAATTGATTGGGTAGCAGCATATAGAATCATAACATTCTTGATTTGCTATTACCTGTTATTTAAAATGCTTAAGATAGTGATCTTCTAGCATGTCTCTTGCATGCAGCTGAGAATGTTGTTCATACTCCTGCATTGCTGTATATGAAAACTGTCTCAGTTTTATTTTCAGTCTAGCAACTCAGAAATTAAAGCTTGCATGTAGAACAGTATAATCTTCAAGACACTGTGGCACCATTCATTACAGACAAAGTCCATCATATGAGTGTATTATTTCTTGCTCCAGTATCAGGACAGGAGAAAACTTCTTCATTCCTGCCCAGATAGCGTGTTTACATGTTTAAGAACAATCAACCAGTAGACTGATTGGAAATGTGGAAAATGAAATGACTGAATAGCTCTAGAGAATTGCTAATGGCATGTACAGTCTTTCACTTTAACTTAAGTTCAATCTTTTTCCAGGTCGCTGGCAACTGAGAGTTTATGCCACCTGATAGTTCTTTTCTTGCCTTCAGTATTCAAACTCAGATGGGTTTGGATAAAGCTGCTGTTGTTCAGCAGGAACTCAGCAGTATGGAGATGAGTCTGTAGACCTTTCTTCCGGTAATGGAACAAGTTTGGAGATGTCCTCTTGTCAGTAGGTTGTCCATAGAAGATCACACCTATGCTATGAAAAAAAAGTCAGGGATACAGTTTTTGTCTCTCCCCAACAGTGCTAAGAGCAGTTAGTCGCATGATGGTTCCTGCAGCATAAGCAGTTCCACCCAGCTGATATCCTTATCCTTAGCAAAGACCTCCGGACAGAGATTCTATGTTGCCACATAGAAATACAACAAGGTTGCCTGATACAAGTATCCATGATTCATGTGCGACTGTGAGTTATCATGCAGAGGCACAAGGAGGATCGTTGAGACCCTACAGGGAAATCCATCAGTAGAGCTCTGAACAGTGGTTTTCCCAAGAGTCTTGTAACTTGTTATTGGACATGTAATTCAACTAGAGTGGACTGCTATATTTAGTACCTCTTTGGAGATGGAAATCTGCTTGGCAAAACAACTTGAAGTGCTCACTGAGGTTTGTAAGCAGTATTATGTCCATTGTGATTCAGCTCTTACCGTGTGATTTGGCAAATGTAGCATAGAGAATTGAGGGCCCAGATACATGGAGAAATCAGGAATCTTAAGTTCTACTAAATAGACATAAGGGATATTCCTTCCATGAAGACATAATGGCTGTAACTTGAGCTATATAATGAATATCTTATTGCAGAGCAGCCATGTGGCAATGGATAACCTCACCACTAAAAGATTTTCGTGCTAGACTTTGATGATGATCTTACTTCATTTTTCTTGGATGGACATTTGGGAGAAACAGAGAAGTCAATCCCTGTTAGATAGCACTAATGCAGATATTACAAGCTGTGGAAAAAGGCCCAACCTCAACCTGCCAACAAGGTGTAAGTATTCTTTCATCATTGTGGCAGACTTTTGTGTAAGCTGCATTTTACTGCGTTGGTCAGTCCTGGCACACTCAAAGGTTTGTCTGCTGAACTATCATGTCTTAGCTATCACCCAGATGCCCATAGAAAACAAGCACAAGAAATGTGCTGGATCTGAAGAGTGCAGAACAGAAGTTTTTGTCAGAGTGAGCACCAGGACACACCTTAGTTTGAATGATGCTAAGTAGGAGAGGCCATGGCAAGGTTGTGTAAGCATGGTCCTCTTGCTTCTTTTTTAGTAGAACTCGAGAAGCTCTTGCCAGAGATGAAAGCTACTTGGGCCTCATTGAGTCTCATTGGTGTATGTATCACTGACCACAGAGGACTTCCTAATGCATAGGGCAGTACATAAATTGCTTGATAGTCTTGCATAATTGCATAGGGCAGTGTGTAATGTTTCACCTCTCCTTCCAACAGTGGGATTTAATTTCTCCTCTGAAACTGAGGAAGCAGTCATTATTTCTTTATCTTACTAATATGTTTGGTCTCTGTGCTCTTCTGATATTGACGTTTTCTGGCTTAACTATAATGAAGACATGAGAACAACAAAAGACGAAAGTAATTAATTTGCTTTTGACTGCTGCTTTGAAGGAATGAAGTTGTATTCTCAGCTTTCCAAGTTCAGCTCCTTCTTGAGCTCCAGCAGAGATGAAAGAAAAGCAAAGACTACAAGAGAGGACAAAAAAAAAAAAAAAAAGGGAACAAGGCAGATCTAGCAAAGGAGAAAGTCCAGCAGCTAAGTATTTCTTAACAATGCATTTAAAACGAATCTTAATGAGAGATCTGCCTTGAACCCTTCTTTGCCTTTGGAGATTCCCTGTATTATTTTTCCTAATGTCTCCCTTTGCTTGCAGAAAAACTGTTGTCCAGTTTCTTCACTGGATTGGTGTATAGAGCAGACAGTCCTGCTGCAATGTAAAGCAGAGAATATAAGCAATATGTTGTGCAGTGTAAGATTCCAGTGGGATCAGCTACTCATCACAAGAGTACATTCCCATGAATGAATAAGTTATACCTATTTAAAAATGTAATATGGACCAACACTTTTAATCTGTAAAGCAGAGTGCAGATTCAAATCTCATGGGTGACTGCTTTAGCCTGCATGACTGGCACTGATACAGCTGCCAAGGGCAGCTTGAGCAAGGTAGATGACCTCAGCACTGTAACAACAGTAGCACACCTGGTATGAACAGCAGGATATTTTTTTCCCCATCTTTTAGGTTTTTTTTCTAAATGCTCTGTAAAGGGTTAGGTAGGACTCAGCTTCTGTAACAGTGGGAGCAGAGACTCTGGTGAAGATCTAAACCTGTGAAGTTACTGTCAGCTACCATCTGGGATACTAATATATTTAAGGACATACTGTTCTGACATAATCTGAGCTCTTGTTCATCCTCTCTCCTCCAAGCTTTAAGATTTTTATAAATATTCTTATTCTTCTCTTTTTTTTTTCCCCTGTTCATCAATATGTTCAGTCATCATTGCGGTTTGTGCTGACTTTGCTGGTAGCTGTCTCTTGATAGTTAGCAGCCACCTGGAAAGGACACATCCTGAGGCTGCAGGACTGTGGGGCCTGTATTAAGGAAATGCATCTTAGCAGTTCATAATTGAATCCTTTTCAATATGTATGACAGCATGAATTCCAGTTAACAAATCCAATGGATATCCAAGAGGACTTTGTTCGATAGACCACTTTCTTGTGGCAAAAGATTTATTTTGTGTTGATATTGCATTTCGTATACACTATCATGCGTATTTTGTTGTATTTACTCAGAGGCATAAATGTGGCTTGCCTGCAAACTGCCTGCATGCTGGTTTATATTTGTAGTGTGAACTGGATCTTTTCTGATCGTTGTTAATGTCACCTAGAGAAAATTGTCCAGCCTGCAAAGGTTGTTTTGACAGTGAAAGCTCTCTATTGGAAACAGATGGTGTGTTTTCACATCAAAAGGTGATTCTCACAAAAGATCTTGGGAGAACCAGAGAGCTCTTTTGACCCTCAAATGGTGATGGCAACTTTGACATTAGCAGTAGAGGTTAGAGCAGCTTCAAAGCTTTTCTGCTGTAAAGTAAATAAACAGTAAGCCAACAACAGGATGAGCAGGCTCCAGGAAAGCGTAAATGAGTTTGTCTTCGTCAATACTTATATTTACTGAAATATTCTAAGATGTTTTTAGGCTTTGTATTCAGCAGACAGCACTCTTGCAAGGCATGAAAGCAGATCCATTGCCTTTAATTTGTTCTTTTTGCTCATACTTTAATCCTTTCAAATCCCTGTTCCTAGTCTTTTATAGGGAATAATTAAATGTTTCACTATTTTAGTGATTAATTTTGCTTTTGTTAATTCTCTGTGAGATCATTCCTTTTGACAGTATTGAGTGTTACTTGTCGTCATTAAAAGACAGAATGCACTCTGGGCTAGAGGAAGTGTGATGGGCGGCCTGTCAATCTTGGCTGACTGGTTTGGGGTTTTTGTTTTTGTTTTTTCTTCCTCTATTCCCAAGATAACTCTGGATGTATCTTGCAGCATATAGGAGAGTGAGAATAGTTTGAGGGCACTGAAGAGCAGACAACTGCCTGAGGAAACTGAGTAGCATACAAATGATTAATGAGGTGATATATTTGGCACTACTAGCATTATTTTTTGGATAATGTATTCAGGAGGAAGTAAATCAGTAATGGGATTTAAGAAGCACAAAAGGAGATTTCAGTATGATAAATTACATTCACAAAGGTGTTACCAAATGTCAATTGATACTACAGGAGCAAGGAGGATTTTTGTGTGAACTGCAAACAGCATGCTCACAATTTTAACTCTGCTGAGCACTGGATTGGCAAAGTATCTGTTGGAGATAACATCATGCTTTGCATTAGTTTCATCATCTGTTTCAGACTGCAAACAGCATTAATCCTCAAGACCTCAACTTGCTGATTTTCATAGAAAGGAAATGTTCTTTCCTCTTTGCATTCCATCTCAGGATAATTCTTTCTCTTTTCAAAATATTTTGCTTTTCTACTGGTATGCCTCGTGTCCTTCAACTTATTAAAAGACTTTTTGGAAGCCCATACATGTGATGCATGCAAATCTTTCCATCAGTCTTTTTTGCTTCCTCCCTGTCTCTTACCATTCTTACTGCATAGTTTCCAGTATGCTCACGTGTTGAAGTTAGGCAGCCTAGCTATGCTGCAGAAATGCACTATTTATATTTCAATAAAACTTCAGTGATAGAGTCTGCCTCCAGTTACACGGGGGCAATTACAAGTAAATTGATTGCAATATCTGCCCATGCAGAATTTGAATACAAGTATCTTCCAGTTGACTGAAGCATAAGGCATCGTTTTACCTTAAGCTCATTTCAGGTAATAAGGAAAAACAGGCTTAATTTATGAGTGTAGTCAGAAATTTGATTTTGAAGAAGCTTTCATTGAAGTCCCTTAGCTATCCTAAAGAGAGACTGAGTGTTTCAGTTTACCCTGAACAGATTAGAAACAGGTTTGTTTGTGCCACTGTTGGCACTGGTTCTACTAACCTAGAGTAGGAATGCTCACATGGTCATTACTCGATTTCCTTAATTAAACTGAGCAGAAAAAACACCTTTTCATTAAATCAGCATTAAGCTACATTTTTGCTTTCACAAATGCAGAGTGTTAAAGACATTGACTATTTGCATTGATGTAACTGCAGTCCAAATAGATATGTATCTTTAAATACCTTAAGCCTTACAGTGAAACAGGTCTGCCATTTTTTTCCTTTTCATAACCAAGAGCTGAGGAAAATTCTCTATTCTTTCCCTGTGAGTAAAAAGAACTCAAAAGGTAATTTTCACACATTCGTACACAGCAGCTTTTAAAGGTTGAGCAAGTGTCTGAGATCACCTGTTTGCTCAAGTCAGGTGGAAGTTTGCCTTAGATGTCATCTGACAAATGTCCCAGTGCTCAAATATTCAAATGGAGAAAAGGGATGTTAAAACACTAAGTGTTTGGTTGGGGTTTTTTTTGCAAGATGCTGGGAGGAAGCCTCCTTAGAAATAACTTTCCTTAAATTTGGTGTGCTGGCATTGGTGTTTGCATTTCTTCATTTTCATATTTGGTTTCTTTCAGTAGGTTTAACCTCCTGTCTTATCAATGTGCACCAGATTTCATAATTAGTAGAGGCTGATGGCAGAATTAGCTGTGATTCTCGCTGCTTCCACATAACTTATTTGAAATGTTCTGGGCATACTCCAGGATTTCATCTTTCCCCTTTATGACAGTAATTAGCTCTTTGGGTTTATCTCTTAACTTGACTTGCTAGCAATTTCTGTTTCTTAAAATAATCGTTTTGTTTCTGTGTTTTTAATTTCAGCAGTTCTTACAGCTTGGCTGGGTAGAAAAGCAATGCCAAAATTCTAAAATAAGGAGTACTGAATTTAAAGTGCCAGAGTTACTACAAAATATAATACTCATGTTCAGTGCTACTGAGCAGACAGCCTCACTGTTCTTTATTATATTTCAAGTGGAGCACAGACATTGTTTGCTCTCCAGATCATAAATATAACCTGCTGGCTGGCAATTGAGCACTGCTCTTTTGTGGGGTATTTTTGGAGGTTTTGTTTGTTTGTTTTGTTTTGTTTTGTTCTTCATTCTATTTTTAATGCCATGACATTTTTACATTTTCTTCCTTTAAAAGGGGGGTAAAAGCAATTTGCTGGAGAGATGGTAAGAAGCAAAATTTAGGTTAGATGTTAGGAGGAAATTCTTTATTCAGAGGGCAGTGGGGCAGTGGCACAGCAGCCCAGAGAAGCTGTGGTGCCCCATCCCTGCAGGCACTCAAGGCCAGGTTGGATGGGGCCCTGGGAGGCTGAACTGCTGGGGGCAGTGACTGGGTGGGCTTCAAAGTCTCTTCCAACCGAAACCATCCTGCGATTCTATGATTCTCTTCAGAATATGAGTCTGAAATTTTCTAATCAAAATTATTTCAAAAGACTTTGGGTTTTATTAATAGTTTCTGATTTACTGTGAAGATAGATATGTGGACATCTGCTGAACCTTTAGGCACTGAAACTGCTCCCCGCTGTGATCTGAACTTCTGGTACTCCTTGCTTGTAGTGCAGACAGAAACTTGTGAGGGGATGGGTAAATGCTTATTGGTCATCTTACTGTATGTGTATAAAACGAATAGCCGTAAACAGAAGTGCATTTGTGGAAGTCGTCCTCTGAGGCTGTGCTTTCACTGTCTTCAGCTTTGTAAAAATAAATTTAAAAAAAACCAAAAAACCAAAAACAGGAAAATCATAGCAAAAATAACTTTTTGTTGCTGTTGTGTTCTTTTTTTTTCCTGTTTTTATTTAGTTCCTTTTTCTTTTAAAGGAGGCAATAGGTACATTTATATCATTTTTAAAAGTTAATATATGAAAAATCTATTTTTTTTCTGGCAGTTCAGGTTAAAATACATAAATCAAATTGAATTCGAGCTGAAGGAGAATTTGCATTGAAGAACAAGATTTCATCCCATAGTTTAGAAGAAGAAGCAAAAATAAATGATACAGCTTTGCATAGCAGTGTGATCATTATTATGATAGCATTACACCAGAATACCCTATTAGCATATGAATTTTGGGGTGCCTGTCATTTACTTATTGTTTTAACTTAGTGGCAAAGTGCAGGAGGCAAACGCTCAATTTGCTCCCGTCACCATCATGCTCTTTGCTATAGTTGGACCTGCAATAACTAATTATAGTTCTTTCAGGACACTTAGGAATTCTTCTTCCAAGTTTCTGTTGTTTGCATTTCTCCCGGAATGTCAAGAATAACCTTGTGAGGATAGTTTGACATTTCTGCAGCTGCACTCCATCCCACTGTTTTGCTTATTACCAGATTTAGGAAATTTCCTATGTTCTTTATCCAGAAAGAGAATAGATTCATCAGACATAATTAGTTTGTTTTAAGTCATGGCTGCTTATCACTCTTACCTTTGTCATCACAAAGGTTGTTCGTAGATTTTGTTATCTAAATATTTGCTGCATTCTTTTACTAATTACACAGGGCAGCATATCTGCTCTTCATTTAGACGAGCCCAACTGCTCTGCAGCTACCTTCTCATGGATTAAGAAAGTCTGCTTAGTGCTTTGGGAGGGGACACCTGATACTCCATCAAGCTCTTTGGAAATGCTGGGCTGATGTCCTTGAAGAGCATAAGGTTGTATTAGCAAAAATGGATATGTTGGATGGCACACTGGATCAGGTAGGAAAGGGAGAGTCTCTTTTTTTTTTTCTGTTTCCTGTCTTGCTAATCATGAGAGTATCTAAGTAATGGAGTATCTGATGAGTGGCATGTTGTCTGCATGCCTAAGATGTTAAGGTTGGATATTAGGAAACATTTCTTCTCAGAAAGAGCAGTGAGGCACTAGAACAGGCTGCCCAGGGAGGTGGTTGTATCACCATCCCTGGAGGTGTTCAAGAACTGTGGAGATGTTCACTGAGAGACATGGTTAGTGGGCATGGTGTGGTAGACTGGGGGCTGGACGTGACAATCTTAGTGTTTTTTTTTCCAGCCTTAATCATTCTGTGATGTGGGGCAGAGCAGAATCGGACATGATTTTTTCTCGTATGTCTCTCTGCTCATGGTGTTTATCAGAACAGAGTACCATGTAAATGTAACCAATTCTGTGAACCTCTTGCCTTTATTGCAAAGGTAAATAAATCCCAAATAGGCTTCATGAAGTATTAGCAATGGAATGGATCCATAATCATGAGCTGCATTTACAACACCTTTCCTTCCACAAAGAGTGCCAGAAATAAATTGAAAGATGACAGGGAAGTGATGGATATAGAGGTGGTGGATGCAGTTGTCCATTATTGTTCTGCATAATAGTGAAACTTTTCCTGAGTACCAGGTAAGAAGAGCTGGCACAGAGCTCAGCCATGCATCGGCAGCTCTGGAGCTTGGAGTCTGTCACTACTTCATCAGTTTGTGTGCAGGAGTGGCAGTTCAGGGCAGAAAGCAGATTAGCTTCTTTTAATTACTGTAAATCCCTTCAAGATCTTCTCTGGTGGAATTAATAAATAATTAGTTGCTGCTAGAAGCAACTGAGATTTTATATACAAAAAGAGTGGAGATGAGTCAGAACTGCATCACGTTAGCTTTGCATTTGTGTTTAGTGACAGTGGCAAAATCCCACCAGCCATCGAGGCAGCTGCCCTTTCAGGCTGAGATCTGTAAGAGCCAAAACGTCTTCATTCTCTTCAATTCCTGTCCAGATGTAGTATCGAGGGGATGAATTTGTGTTCAAGGGCTCGATCGTTAGCCATCTCTGTTGAAAATGTTTTACTAAATGACTTATCTGGGCTAATGCAATTAAGCTTCTTACAGCCTGTAGCCAAGCGAAAAAATTACCTGTTTTAGTGCTGTGCAGTGCTTGCAGGCATTCTGCCCTTGTGCTCAGCACACACAAGTGGCAAGGTGCGGGCAGTGTCTGTATGGGCAGGAGCCCTGTGCCAAAGGCTGAGGTCCTGCTGGCTGCAGAACGCTTGTTCCTTCAGCCTGGGTTTATTGGGTAGCATGCTTAGGTTTTGATTTCAGCTGAGTGGAGTCGGTTCTGGCAGGGCCTGATCACTGCGTGACACAAATCAAAATGCTGTGAGCAGAGACAGTCAGAGGTGTCACTTCAAAAGTAAATCTGGTCTGTCTGAAAGTGAGTTTGTTTTTTTTTTTTTCATTTTTTTTTAAACTCTCCTTAATGCACTGTGTCAAGAAGATCCAGCATGAACTAGATAAGTAACACTTACTTGGGATGAGATCTATTGTTTAAAATGAATCACAGGTGAAAAACCTGTTGTCACAGAGGCCTTCTGTGTAGCCTGGGAAGAGGCAGCAGTCTGCAGTGGGCTGGAAAATCTCCAAGGTGCTTCTCATCCTCATCTGTTTTCATGCTCTCTGGTACAGTGATAGATTTTTGGTTTCTCAGATTTCAGTTTAGCTTTTAGATTTACTTGAACTGCTGTAGCAGTGAAATGTAGATGTAGTTGTTCGCTGGTGAGGCTTGCAGCTGAGTGTAGCAGATAAAACAGCTTATCTCTCTTCTACTGTATTGTTCAACATTTCTGAAAGTTGCTTCTAGTTTCAAATGGGAACAATACAGAGAGGATTAGTTTTATCTTAACAACAAATGCAACAGAATGCTGCAAACGAGATGCAGAGGCAGCCAGGCTGAAACCCTTCCTATCTGAGCTTCTGTGGAAGGATGCTGACAGACAATTCAGTGTTCTACTCAATGCTGGCTGCAGTATTCACGTTTGTTTTTTCTTTCTTTCTTTCTTTTTTTTTTTTTTTCCACATACTCTCCCCAGAATTTCAATTTGGCCTTATCTACTTATTCTGGAGATCTTTCCTTCATTCTCTTGTTTACTACTTTTTTTTCTAGCCTTTTCCTGACATCTTCTCAGCCTGCTTTTGACCATCCTTGGTGTTAGTTGTGCACCAGCTCAGTTTCATTTGTACCCTTAGTTACTGTTGTGCATATAGTAATGTCTTCCTTATTCCATTTTCAAGCAAGGAAGAATCTGATTTTGCTTCTCCAGAAAAGTGAGATCCCCAGCAGCTTACCGAAATGGCTGGCCATAGTCACCATCACACAGACCTCAGGCTTCTCTATGGCAATGTAGCATTGAAGCAGCAACAAGCACATATTGAGTGCAGGTCCTTGCAGGGCCACAGAGCTGGAGAGCTCTTTGAGCAGGGAATTCTCAGAGCTGATATCATGTTGATTATCATGTTGCTGAGCTCTCCTGAGTGCCGTTGGCATGCCACAGAACCTGGTGTGGGAGCCTTTGCGAGCTTTAGCTCATGGCTGCCAAGGGCAACCTGTTCCAGGAGTCCTTTCCAAAGCAGGTTTCTTTTCTATGTCACCTCTGATTAGCGTGACACAAAAAGGTGTTTATTCACTCTCCTGACTGCCCCTGATTGATCCTCATCAGTGGCAGCCACTCTAAAGCTTAATTGCTCTAGCTGGTTTTTTGCACGTTAACAGAGTTCTATAAATCACTGTTTCTCCCCACAATTTTTCATTGTCTGATACTCTTTGCTTGGAGCAGTCATCCAATTGACAGCTCAGCAGTAGATCTTATATGAGTTATAGTTTTGGCTCCTGAACCTGGTGCTCAGTAAGATGGAAACAGAGAAGCAGGACACGTTCAGCTTCTAATTACACTTGCTGTGGCTTCAGCCATAGTATGGGCTGAGCCCCTGTCAGGCCCAAAGCCCAGTACCTTAGTGGTCCAGCCAATACAGCAATACTGCAAGGTGCCAGAGCCCTATCATCAGTGGTGCTCGCCGTCTTCACTGTGAGTTATATGGTGTTGTATGTTGCAAAACCTTCCAGCTTTTGACTTAAATCCTGCTTGTTTAAAAGGAGAAATTAAAGAAATTAAGTTTTATGTCCCAAGTCGCCTTTTTTACATCAAAATTGATGATGGAATTAACAGGAGCAATGAATGAGCACAAGCAGAGAAATGGTGGCTTTGTAGAAGTGCAGTACGCAGTATCATCTTTGAGAATTCCTTTGTTCCTGGGTGCAGTGCTGTCTTGGTTGTATCTTACCTGCCTGACACAACTGCAACATTGTAAGGGCTGTGCTGAGTCTGATGGAGGAAATGAGTCTTGTAGAAATTGTTCATTCTTGGTAGAAAGGCAAACAAAGGGATGTATTGACCGTGTGCACACAGCACGCTGAGTCTCTTCCTTCTCTGTCCATGGCTAGACAGAGGACTGGCACTGTTATCCTTAAATGAGACTCAAACTACAGAAGCTACAGATGAGGAGAAATCCAATACCTGGAAGCATTAACAAGTGTTTTAGTGGCTGGCATCTAAGTGGAAGAGTTGAATCCATAAAACTCGGGATGCAAAGAGTTCCTTATTTATTGCTTATTTAAGTTACTGGGTGAAACAGAACAAGAACACCAAATTCAGGGTACTGAACCCAAATTATGCAGTCAGTAGAAAAGCAGGGAATAGGAGACTTCACTTTAACAACTAGCTAATAAATCTATTCTGAGAGAGAGTATCTGCAGGAGTTTTGTTGCAGGGAATCACTGCTTTTGCTGCATGGAACTTAGTGGGATTCTACTCATGCTGCTTACAAGTGACAAAAATCTGTCTTTCATGTAGGTAAAATTAGACTGTGCTTAGTAGTGTTTCTTTATAATAATGGGCTCCCTGCTTTTTACTCATTCGTATTTGAGATGGTTATAATTAGCACCAGCATACACTTGGCAGGCAGCTTTGGGCAGGTGGTCACAATGGTTAGCAGAGCTGGATCTTAGCAAGCAGCCACTGCTGTCCTAGTGCTTCTCTGCCAGCTAAGGTGCAGCAGTTGACCCTGCCGAAACCCTCTCTTCCCTGGCATATGATTTTTGGATGTGAATTTTATTAGTGAGCCAATCTTACTTCATAGTATTTGACAGTGGCTTTCCATAACATTGAGCACTTCTCCCAGTTCTTCTCTAACTGAGCAAAATCAGGCATTGGGAAAAAATACCCTTTACCATGATGTGCAGATGAGTTTATCAGCTTGTCTAGTACTATTTTCCTGATGTCCCTCATTAAATCCATTACTTCTTGTTGCCATGCAGTGTTGTTGAAGGCCAGTAGGGAACATCGTAGTTTATTAAATTCAGGAAAGGCCAAATCTGAATAAGTTGTAGCTAATTATAAATTCAACTGGAAAAATGATGTGATGTAGAAGGAAATTATACAATTCCCCTTCTTCATTTGTTGTTGTCAAATAATTTTTGTGATCACTAGATGTGTTAGTCTGGTTTTCCTGGAAAACAGTCTCTCGTTTTTTTTTTGTTATGTTGTTTTCCAAATTAGTCACCTTGAATTTTTAGGATGGTGATTTAACATAAGGACTGAAGCTGCAGAACTTATTTCAGATGGCTGAGGGAGCTCCCATTACCTTCCTTTCCTTACCTGAGAGCATGTACTATTAAATGGTAAGGGGAAAAACAGGTCTGTGAACTAGAGTCACTTGGATCTTCTCCTCCGCATTGCCAGATATGAGTATCAAAATGTCATAAGGCTGATCACAAAAAAAAAAAAAAAAAAAAAAAAAACCAACACCAAACCAAATCAATAATGCCTTAAAAGTCATTTTAGAGTTCTGTTTCATTTCCATTTCTTAACATAATTTTGGCCTATAATTTTCTTGGCCCTTGGTTGCAGTCTAATTCAGTTTCAGGTGGCTGTCCCAAAGTATGACGGCTGAATGCAAACTTTAGTTTGGGTGAAAAGCTGAAGTTTTTATGCAACTGCAGGATCTGAGGCTTCTGTAAAAAATGCACACTGCTTTTCACAAGATAGGAACATAGCTTCAGTAAGGAGTACAGCATGATTGTTCACTTCATCTCCATTTTGGAAGTGATTTCCAGCTCAAGGAAGTAAGAAAGAAAATGCAAACTTTTTAAGTAAGAGTAACCATCTCAGGAGCATTCAGCTTGGAGTTGATGCTGCAGGGGAAATTTATTTCCTTTGTGTACAACAGTTATGTTCTTTCTTTCTTAAATACATTTTTAGTCGATTTCTAGAAGCAGTAGGATTTCTTAGTTTTGAGTTTGTTTTTTCTACTAACAAAGATATCCTATAAATTTTACTCTGCTAGAACTGTTTTGGGGTATTCAGTCTGGTCATTCCAACTGAAGAGAAAATAATATTTGGGGAAGATGGACTCTGCTCATTACCTTTATTTATTTGAAAGGATGAGAGCCTTTAGCCCATTATCATTCTGCATTTTGCAGATGTTACTTACATAAACTTCCTGTTTTTCTGCACTCCTGCAGAGAAGTCCTGCTTTCAGCAGACTTCACACAGAGGTGAACTGATTTGTCTTGTGTTGCCTATTAAGACTGTAGCAGAGCCCCAACGGGAAATTAGATTCTCTTAATTCTAGTCTAAAGCTCCATCCTCTTGCTCTGGTTTGAATTTTCTATTTGAAGTGGTGCATATACAGTACAAATCAAAAGCTTTTGCAGATCATGTAAGCTGTTGATTCTCATGAGACTTGTTAGCTTAGGGATCTAAGCTATTGGGAAATACATGGAGCGGTGGTAGAAAGTAGGGTCATACAGTACAAGAAAAATTAGGTCCATCTGTCTGTTTATTTTACATCATATATGTGAGATGCAGACTACCTTGTGTTTATTCCTTGGCTTTGTTCACACAGCTGTGTTATAAGACAGCACATGATACAGTTATGGCACAAGCATACTCATAAAGCATACTGAATAATAATAATGTGAATGATGTGGACTGCGTGTAAAAGAGCAGTCTTTACACTCGTCAGCTTGCACGATGACATAATGTGAACAATAAACACGAAAGCGTAAGGCCAAAGTAATAAGTAGTGACAGTCATTCTGAGCAAAACAATCTGCATAGAGCAAATAAAAAAAAGAAAACAAATTACCTGCATGCCAGCACTTACTTTCTGAACCTGTGTTTTTTTACATGTTGTGATAATTTTGCTCTGTCAAAGCAGTCTGCATGCAGAGCAGCAAACATGGCCATATGTTATTTTGTTGGGTTCCAGTAGGTTCTCTCTGGGATGAAGTACTTCAAGCAGTAATAGTGAATGGTGGGAAGTGAATGCCCTAAATCAATAAATGGGGTTTTAACAAATTTATCGCACACCACTTCCTTAGGCATGTATCTCTGTGTATTCAAAGGAAAGAAAGAAGTAAACATGACATCCTACCATCTGAAGCTTTTGCCAGATGTCTTATGCTTGGAATCAAGTCCTACAATCAAGAAAAAGCTGTTGAATTTAATCAAAAGTCTTCTCTGCTTGATCTTATACTGAGCAGAGAGTTTGTCAAATAAAGATTGCATCTGTGAAAGAGTGGTTTGTTAGAGAGCAGGAAAATCTGTTGTCTTTAATGTATGGTTCCCAAATGTACTGCCATATAGATGGGGTTGACAATGAGATCTGTTTTTTCACTGGGCACATCATCAGTATTCTGTGATCATCATCATTTTCTCTTCTAGAAAGAGAGATCCAGAACAAAAATCAAATTTGAGCTGACAAAGGGAACAGGAACAAACAGGGGAGATCTTCCAGTAACAGCCGTCTGTGAGTGGGCCACACACGTGTGACTGACTGTAGCATGATGTTTATATCTTTCATTACCATTCACTCTCTGTTGTGAAATACAGAAAAATCAAGTGGAGTCAGTCCAAATTAAAAGGCAAAGTTACTTTTGTTTGAGACTTGGGGACTCTTGTAGAGCTGGTAATTAATAAGCAGCGGGACATCAGGCTGACCATAACTTTACTGGGTGGATGGTAAATTGCTTAACACTGAAGGTAGTCAGAAAGTACAGTAAATTTGTTATCTGTCAAGACCTTTCACATCTATAGAAATTGCTGTATTGAACAGAGCACTCTTTAAGTAACGTAATATGCACATGATTTATAATTGCGTGGAAATTCCAGATTGGAATTTTCAATTTTTCCAAAGTAGGGTAGTGTTTCTTGTCATTTCCAGTCAAAACATGAGACATTTTGGATTGAGTAGCAGCACTGTATGTGGTTTCTGTGTATGTAACTTTATTGTTGTTCAGGACTACACAGAGATTAAGAATTACCTATTGAGTCTTCCAAAAGAAATTTGTAAGGTATGCCTTAAGTTTTCTGCATTAATTCTGCTCGAATCTGCTTCTACTTACACAAAATGCCCTAATAAGGCAGGGGGTCACTTTCTCCTGCACAAATGCAAAATGAGTGCCGCTAGTATAAGGCACACTTGTATCAACCAGGGCATGCTGACTGACATGCAGTTCCTGTCCTGTGGGCTAGATCCTACCACACAAGGCTGGATGCTTCAGAAGGCTGCTGAGCACAGTGTTACATGTCCTGCAGGAAGGTGATGGGGAGCAGGTGCTGCTGACTCACAGCCGATGAGAGTGCTGATGCTCATCAGCAGCAGCTGGCTATGAGTAACACTGCTTCACAGGAAGCTTTTGTGTGCCTGTGGCTGTCTTTCCTAGCAGTTTCTGTTCTTCCTTCTCCTAAGGTCAGCTCTTCTATTAAGGTGATCAAAGTGCATCTTCAAGGCAGGAATCAAAACAGCTTCAGGTGATGAGCACATTGACGCCGTGTGCACCTGCATGCTGCCTATCTGTATGAGCTGTTCCCTGGCAGGCTGGTGCCCACCTGTTCATCAGAACTCAGCTCTAAGTGCACCTAGGTGATTTCTCATGTGGTCAATCACTCAAATACAGCCTCCTATTCTGTATGTGGAGTGAAGCTGGGAACGGGGCTGCTCTGCTCCCATTGCTGTGCTGCAGCTGAGAGGAGTGGGCCCTCCGAAGTCTTGTACCCACTGAACACACTGTGCTAGAGCATACAGGTTGGCAAATACGAAAGACTTGTTAAAGCTAAAAGAACAGTCACCTATTGCAAAGCTTCTTGTCTTTCCTTTTTTAGCTTGTAAAAGAACCAATAGGTTGTTAATCCTTTGTGGAGAGCTTCCATCCCCAGCTTTTGCTGGAGGACTCAGTGGAAGTGGAATAGCTGAAGGCCTTTTTAAATTCATGCTTAACACACTGTGTTGTGAACGTCACTAAGCAGGAATTACATTCTCACATTTGAGCAGTTCAGTCCATTGAAGAGGCATTTCTTAGCTCATCCTTAAAAGCTTTGGGCTGTTTCTCCATGATTGTCTGCTAACACAAGGACAAGGCTAACAGGTTGCTTCTCAAACCTTGTCACGTTTATTTATATGCTTGAAGGAAGCGAGTACTGCAGAAAGCTTCTCTGTTATGGCTGTGATGTAGGAGAAGTGACTCAGGAGCAGCTTTGAAAGAGCTGCTTGATCAATCAGAAAAGACAGTTGCAACACTTTATTTTCTGTGCATTGGCAGGCACTGACTGTTTGGCATCTTGGGGCCACCTTCACAGCAATAGCAAACCTTTTTTGCTTTGTTTTTGGCTGGGATACAGACAGACAGGTTCATAGCAGTTAGTTGAGCTTTTTGGATAGCGTATGAGGGGAGGTAACAGTCCCGAAATTTTTGCCTACTGAAAGGCAGTGGGCACTCTTTCAACTCAGATGGATGATCTTTGGCCACATTTCTGTTAGACTCATTGTCCTAATCCAGCAAAGCCTTTCTTGGAAACCGGAGCAGGACAGGAAGGGATTTTCCCACCTCAGGGAGATATTTATGTCTCATGGTATGGGATTAAAAGTCAGAAAACAGCTGGATTTCTGAACTGCCATACAGGGCCCAGGGAGATACATTTATCTTAGGTTTAAATGTCATTTAGACTTTAAACTTTTTTTTTAAACTGAAAAACAAAGTCTTAGATTGTACTAAAAAAAAAGATGTGTTCAGGAGTTGTATTTCTTTTTACCTGCGTAGGAAATTGTAGGAGGGTTTCATGAGGGTTTATGTATGAGAAACCAAGCACACAAGTTATTGTTAATTAGGCTGTTGCTGTCTAGAGCTGCAGATTCTGATGTCAGCATATTTGGGGTCAGAAGAATTCTTAATCAGCTACAAGTACCTAAAGACTTTGTGTTGAGTCCAGCATTTCAGTTTGAATGTTTCTTTCTGCAAACATCAGATTCTTCAAAGAAAGAGAAGTTCAATAAGGATCATAAGGTATTAGAAGTCCTGGTCAGAGTCAGTGGACTGCAAAAACAGCAGGTCACCTATAGCCTTAGGTTAATTGAAGTCCTTCAACAATTTTTGCCTCTAGCCATTAGCACCCAATTCAGTGTTTTACGGTTGCTCATATTCAATCTGTTTTAAAATGTGCCTATTTCTGGAGCTTTGTAGAATATGCAGGACTAGACATCGATCTAGTTTCAGACATAGTGCAATATAAATGTATCTGTCTGTTATTGGTTTCTTACTCTCACATACACTGCAGTGCAGCATATATGGCTGGTGAGTGTTTCTGCTGTGTGCCTTCAGCTCTAGGTATAGTGTATGGATGATTTATTGATTGTTCAAGGCATTAAATAATCATTTGATGAAAAAAAGACTTCAGCAGATTTGAAGCTCGCTGCACTTTTTCTGATTTTTGTATCCTGTTATCTGCAGTTTGCTAATTTTCTGGCAGGCAGATGTGTCCTTTTGTTGCTGTCCGCATACAAATATTTAATTACAATAGGAAGTCATAACGCTTTTCGGTCAGAAGCAGCTGCTGTCCCTTCCTCCCAGCCCTGCTTACCATGACTTCAGATTGCCCAGAACTGAGCAGTGACCAGGTCAGTCTGTCCATGCTGGCAGCGTGTCTGGCTGCAGCCTGCTCAGGATCACACAGCAGCAGCTAGAGCTGTGCCTGCTCGAGGGCAGTGTGTTTGTGGAGAACTCAGGCTTTTAAAGATGCAGATTGCTCAGAGCTGCTGAGAAACTGGCCAGGCTTGGGCCCCAGAGTGAAAAGTCTGTGGTCACTCACTCTAGTGAGTGTTTCGGGAGGCAAAATCGGGCTACTGGCTGTCATGTGCCCCTGGGTTGCCCTCCAGATGAAGAAGCTCCATGATGCTAATGTCATCGAACTTCACTTTCTCTTTACCACACTGAAAACTTCTGTTATTTTTTATGCGGATGAAGCACTTCGGAGTGTTAAGGTAAAAGCATTGCATTGACTGCTGTCTCTCTCATTAAATTTCTGGGCAAACAGCTTCCTTGACCTGTTCCTCCCACCAGCACTTTGACAGGATATGCAGAAGTAGGACATTTAAAAAACACATGGTGTATTTTTATTTAATAAGGAGATCCATTTCATGGAGTTGGAATCAGATCTCAGCGTGTCTATACATGAAACAGATTAGCATAATTATCACAGAAATACACTGCTGCAGAGAGAACAACTTTGAAAAAAAAAAAGCTGTCAGCATTGTCTTCCTGCTTTAATCTTGAATTATTTGATCGTAATGTGTCTTGGCTAAAAGCAGGTGTTCCCTGGTAAATGTAGACTGGTTTGTTATCTTACAAGGAGGTAAAAAAGAGCTATCACTGGAGGATGAATTGCCAACTCCCTAATTAATCTGTTGGTTTTACCAGAATACAATATCCCTGACAGTGACATACAAAGATGTTCTTTGTGATACAATCTGATTCACGCTGCAGACTTAATAAATATATATTAAATTTTTTAAAAGGAAAAGAAAGGGAGAAGAATACAGAGAGAGAAATCTGCACTCATGGGGGACTAAGAGATGAGTTTGATCATCCTTATTTGTCATTTTTATATGCAGTTTTGAAGGAAAACTAATTAAAGTAATTTAAGTTATTTCTTTTGGTCTGGCACCCACTAAAATCCCCCTGAATGTGTAATGAATGTGGTTAATATAACAAAAGAGCTAAACTCTGATCATACTCTATAGTAAATACAGAAAATATGCTGTCGTGGTCTCACTCTGAAATACAGTATCTCACTTTATCAGAGAAGGAAAAAGACCGTTTCGCTCTTAAAGATTGCTGGCATTTTAAAATCAGTAAATATGGTTAAACATGGTTTTATAGCACACTTTGTCAAGCTGTTCTGGCTCAAAAGGAAGTTCCACATGTACATGTGGAAAAGGCTGTTAGATGGCCATGATCTTTTATCTGAGTTCATAGAAGAAAGGGAGGAAGAAAGGAAAAAAAGAGTTCTTGATCCAGCTTATTTTTTCTTCTACCCAATGGACAACCAGATGCATTCATTTCTAGAAGATGGTGTCAGGCAGGAAATACAAGGGCATCCTCAAACAGGACACGAATGAGTTGTCTGCCAATTCACCAGTGATGATAGAAGAGATCAGCTTTGCTTAGGATGGTAAGCCCTTGATTTGATTCTTGAGAAAGAGGAAAAGAAAATGATCGTGTTGGTTGTCTGTCTGCCACGCATGAACATTATCCAGTAAGTAGGAGCTCTGCTGTTCTTTGTGGCTATAAAGCATCCATGAAAATTAAGCAGCAGAAGAATACTGCCTGCAGCAAATATTTTCATACAAGTGACTTAAAAGAATGAGAACAGCTGGGATAATTCATCCTTTTATAATCCTTTCAAATCCACATAATTTCTGCTCAGTGAGGCAATTTAGCTAGCAGCATTGTCTGAAGCTTGACATTCCAGTCACACATTGACTAGTTGCAGTAATATTTATTGGTTGCCTCCATTTATTATAAACAGAATTCTCCTGATTTGCTCGCAGTGAGGACCTCATGTCTGATACAGGAGCTTGGGCTTTTAACCATGAAATACTGAAGTTCAGCTTCCTGGCTGGGTTCTTCTCACAGTTTTCCTACATTTCATGCAAAGACTGCATTAAGCTGTATGAATTTAGTTAAACAAGCATCTCCAGTGAACATTGACTGTGACCATGCAGTCATTGTTGATGAAAAAGGGCTTTACTAAATTTGATTCAAAATATTTAAAAGCAATGATCTTTAAAGTCGTGATGAGCGTCTCAGTGCTGCATTTCAATTCTTGGGCCGCTTGACCTAGTTATCACTTGCAAACAGGCTAAATAGTGCACTTCTCTTCCATAACTGAATGAAGAAGTACCACCTTTCACCTTTTATCATCTCCTAAAAATGGACAAACACATGATTTTGTGCCATATTGCTACAAAATTTCTATTCGGAATAAATTTTCTCAAAAAAGCTGTTTATAAGAAAATTTGAGTAATCGTACCAAGAAAAAAAAAAAAAAAAGGCAGCAAAAGAGCCTTAGTGTGAGATTTATTCATTTTTTAATAACACGAGCTTTTATCACTTAATGCGCTTAGGAAAATATTGTGACGTCTGAACATTACATATAGTCTGACAATCTTTAATCCCTTTCATTACATTGTTACTTATATCTTTTGAATGTCACTGTCCTTCATGCCAGAGTTCTGTACTGTGACAGGAGGTTTTGCTTACCTTTAAGATTTTGAGATCATTTCCTTTGCCTGATAAAGGCATCATGTAGTTTTAATGCAGTGATAAATGAAAAGGCAGATGGTAAAAATAGCGTGATTTCTAGTGTACAGCATCTTGTAACCTGATAGGAGTAGGAGGGATGGTTTGCACCACTGGAAAGAGGACACGAGCTTTTTGATTTTTCATAGCTTCAAGGTTAAAACAATGTTTGGACATTCTCCTGAATATAGAAAGATTACTTCACTCATGCAAGTCATAAGACGGTTTGTGGGAAGCAAACAGATTTAACATAGTGTCAACACTCAGAGGTTTGTTGTACTTTCTTGAAATCAAAAATAAAAAATATGCATTAAAAATGTAGGAAACTCTTGACGTAAGTGCTTTTCAAACTACAGCAAGAAGTAGGAGGGAATTCATATTTTTTATAGTTTTTATGCCTTATTTCAGAGGACTTTTGAAGTATGGGTTAATAATATGAAAAGCCAGTGTTTCAAAACTCTATACTGTTAAGCTGTAAAATGGACATACGGCTTTCAAATACTGTAGGAAAACAGAAAAAAAAACAAAAAGACAAAAAAAAAAAAACAAAGCTGCTGGTGTTGATGAGCTGCATGCATCTTCCTCTTGCTTTTAATTTGTACAGCTCTGTGGCTGATGGTGCAGTTCACACCTGTTCTCTACATATGACCCCTTGAGTCTTTGATGCAATCCAGTCACTGCTCTTCAGGATAAGTAAAAACACGTTGTCTTTCTCTGTATGCAGTTATTGACTTGGATTTTCAGTTTCATTGCTTTACTTTTTAAATGAAATTTATCAGAAAGCTTAGTGCATCATGTTAACATGAATGGGTTTAATGGAAGAGCAGGGCACAGGAACAGCGATAAAAGCAAAGATATTGCAAGTTTATGTGTAATTTACATTCTTTTTGATAGAGAAGATTCTTTGTACAAAGCAAGGACTGCACTGAGTTGCCATTTTTAAGCTAAGGTGGACAGGGGCTGAAGTATGCCAGCGCAGCAGTGGCCTGGCCCATTGCCTGTGACACAGCTGGGTGCAGCAAGGGCACCCACTGGACCTGTTGGAGGTTTTAGGAGAAGCCCCATCTGGGCATCATCACCATAGAGCTGAGCAATTGGTAGGCGCTTGTGTGAAGTGGGGAGCAGAGGGCCCTAGCATAGGGGGAAAAGGCTCTGCTTGGGGTCAGGAGTAGGAGACTCAGAGTGAGCTGTGATACCACGAACAGTGCTGCAGTACTGCTAGGTGTAATACTGATGCACTTTTGGGGGAGGTTTAGTGAGAACAAGAATACCATTAGGAACTATGAAGTCTACCTCAGGCCAAAGTGAATTAATTAAAATCAGGGTGTTTCTTCATCCCAGCTGTATGGGAGTTATAGGGTCATGGCCTGAACAAATGATTGAGCACCCAGTGAAAAAGCATGGGCAACACAGGGAGCTCAAGTGCAAGCAATGCACTTGAGTGACCATAAGGTCCACTCCTCCTCACCATCACTTAAGGGTTAGCAGCTGAGGAAGAAGTATCTCTATTTGGAGATTGTGCTCTTCTTGAGGCTACCAGCCTTCAGAAAGGGTGAACCACCTTTTTTCTGTCCTGCTTTCTAAACTGAATCATGATGAATACCCTGATAGCCATGTTCCTGTCTTAGTAGAAGACACTGTCATCACCTTCCATTGCTGTACACTGCCTTTAACTTACACTCCATTGGTGAGAAGATTCATTTTTATCTTAATTATTTGGTATGTTTATTAATTTTCCTTAAGAAAAAAGGTTATATTTTGGTTGGTCAGTACATTTTATATGTATTTTAGCCATTTAATAGTAAAATAAGATGACCCAAAGTGTTTCAGATACACAAAGTACACAAAGTTTCAGATACTAAAAAGTACATTTTGTACTTTTATATACATTTTATATATATACATTTTAATATAAATTTTATATAAATTATTTCTTGAGGGATTTTTTTACTCATCTAATGACCAGACCGATTGAAACCTAACCCTGAAGAGGAAAACCTAATGCTGACAATAAAAACTTTGGTGTCTGAGTATGTACACTATGGGCAGGAGTGTGTAATAGCAAGAAGTAACTTGGTACCTGGGGGGGATCCTTAATAGCACTGAAGAAGTCAGTGGCACCTTCAGATATCTAGGACTGGCCAGAAAGTCTGTGGCTTGTGTCACTGAGGGATGTGGTGCTGATGGGTTGGTGGTCGGGATAGGTATTTTAGTGGTCTTTCCAATCTTAATGGTTCTGTGATTCTATTCTGCATCCTTGAGTTCTTTAATACTGGCTTTTCATTCTCTGCTACGTTCTGTTTGTGGGCTAGAAGAGGAAACCAAACATTGGTTTTAGATTCATAGCCTGTTTCCAATTTTTAGCTACTGTAAAAATAATAATAATCTTCCTGTATCTCCTAAGAAAGCTATAGCTGAAAATAATTTAGGACAGAAGTTACTCCTTTTCATGCTCAGAATCAAAAATAATTGCATTTCTAGTAGAAAAGTACTTAGAGCACATGTTCTCTCACATGATACTTTCATGATATTACTTGCTGCATTATTTATAAAGCTTGAATTGACACCCATAGCTACTGTTTTTATTTATTCAATTTCTAGTCTTATAAAATCATCACCCTTTAACGTATGAAGCTTCACAGCATGATTCAGTAAAGCAGCATTTCTATAAATTATTTCAGAAAATGCAGATGTTCAAGAAAGTCATCGTTTGTTTAAAATGTAAGAAGAACCAACTTATTTAAAAAGTAAGATGCATTAAAATGGAGCTTACATTCTAAAAAAATCATTTGAAATTCCTTTTGCTCCACTCCTAAGTCTTTGCTGCTCCCACTTCATGTCTCCTCCCTCTGCTGTGTGCAAATCTACTGCACTACAGCCTGTGCCTTCACCTCTTTTCTCCCTCTTTCTACCATGGAAGCAAGTTGTCACAAGAGCTGCTGGCTGCTTTTTCTCCACTAGGTGTATTTACTGAGTATATCTTGTCTTGATCTATATCTTGAGTATGTCTTGGTCTTCTACTGCACAGGCTTGCTTTAAATCATAAAATGCAAACTCGGCTATTTAAGAGGGTCTTTTTGAAAGGTGATTATCAGCTGTGGGTGTCAGATGAGAGATCTGGACTTACCGTGTACAGTCACATGGGGGAAAAATACCATCTGAATGCAGAGCTGGGTGAACTCTTTTTCCTTGCTTTGTACAACAGCTGCTATGTGCTGAGCTGCAAAGCCTGTCCCCAGGCAGCAGATCTGAAGTAGTGTGCACCTGAATTCATAACACTGGCAGAAGTTACCTCTTTTTCCCAGAAAAAGAAAATATAAGTTCCATTTTGAATTTTGTTATTATTGCAATGGTAGTTATTGAAAGATGATCTTGGTAGAGGTTGTTTCCATAGGCTATATTACCTTATTGCCCTCTGCAACCATTTGAAAAGAGGTTGTGGTAAGGTAGGGGGTCAGCCTCCTCTCCTGGGTAACAGCAATGAGAGGGAATGGCCTTGAGTTGCACTGGGGATGTTCAGGTTGAAGGTTAGGAAAAACTTCTCTAAAAGAGTAGTTGGGCATTTGAATAGGTTGCCCAGGGAGGTGGTAGAATCACCGTCCTCAGAGATGTTCAAGAAACACAGTGATGTGATATTTAGGGACGTGGTTTAGTGGGCAATATTGGTGGCCAGTTGAGAGTAAAAACAAGATAACCTTAGAGGTCTTTTCTGACCTTAATGATCCTATGATCTCCTGAAAGTTGCTTTTTTCTTTGCTGAAGCGCTGTCTGTTAGTTCTGTTGGTGTTCTGGGGTTGGTTTGTGCTGGTGCATGTCTGTATTCAGCAAAAGCATAGGAAGGCTGGAACTGATTGTTTAGGAGAGCCTGGAGGCGATTGCTCCTGCCACCTCTGAAGATCCTTTAATGTGAAAAGAAGATTGGAAATATCAGGGAGAAAAGTCTCTTAATGGAAATTCTGAGAGCATGGCAGAGAAGTAAATCTGTGTTGCTGTGTGGTTTTTAGCTGAGTTGAGTGTTTTGTGTCCACAGTGAAGGTGAACCTGGGTTCAGAATATTTAGTGTGTTTATGTTTTTCAAATTTTCTGCACTGCTGTTTCTTGATCAGTGGCAAACAGAAGCTATAAATGAAATTCCAAAGAGGATGTGGGTTTAGGTTCTTAAAGAATGATTTGTTATTTTTTTTCTAATCCAAAAGTACTTCAGATAACTGAGAAGCATTCACTGAGGCAAACATTCACTGAGGCAAACCCCTGCATACAGGGGAGCTGGTAGCCAAGGCCAGCACATCCAAGGGATAGGCTTGCTTCTCTTGTGGCCCACTGAGTTCTGATGAGGCATCCTTTGACAGCCTTATAGCCTACAAAGTAAGTCACCATGCCTTTCAAAAATTCCGTGGCTTTCTAATCATTTCCCATAGGATGAGTTGCAAAATAGTGAGATTTCCCACCTGCTAGTTAAAGAGATACCGAATAAGAACTGATGGACAGTATAATTTCAAACAAACATGTGCATCTACCTACGTATTTCTGTATGTTTGCACCCTGAGCGCTTATTCATGCTGAAATAAGACTGCGTACTTTTTTCTTACAGTGAAATTAGGAGAAGACTGATGACTAATATTAATGTTTTTGTATCATACTAATCCTGGAAGAGATGGAATTAATGTATTATAAACTGGGTCAGGAGAACCTGAGATTTCTCACTACAAGGCTGCTGAAGTTTTACTTTTTTATTGTTGCTTTCAGAGATTTTACTTCGCATCAATGAAGGAAGTCCTGTTTTCATCTGGTTTTGATATGTAAATATTATCGAGCTGACTTAACATAGGTGTAAACTGTACTGGAGTCTGAGCTGAACCTTTGTGTTGGGGCAGAGTCTTAAAGTTGATAGATGGTTTCTGTGGTACTTGAGGCTACCATAAGCCAGTTCACAGACACATCCCTCACAAGCGTTCATCAGCCATAAACATATGGATGTTTTTAAATAGGCTAGAGTCAGCACAATGTGGAAAGTGGTGTTTATCCTCCTGCTCTCCCTGCTCCATTTTGTTGTTTTGCACTCTTCTCTGGACATGACGGCTTGACTGTATGGTCCTGCTTTTGAGATAGTTTCTCTTGTGCTACCTGCTTTATGCACAGTCCCTCCTGCATTTGTTTCTTATCCCACCTCAGTTGGTCCTTGTTAAAGCCTGTTGCTTAGTTTGGGCTTCCTCCCAGTGGACTTCCACCCTGCTGCTATGTTTGTCAGTCCCGGTTGGGATGTGTGTAATGTGCTGCAGCATTGGCAGACAGGCAGCAGTTAAACAGGCTGCTGCAGCTTGTGTACAGGCAGCTGCTGAGCTTGGCAGTCCCTGCAGATCTTGTCCTCCAACTGGGTCATTCTGCAGTAGGTGGCCATTTCTCCTCTTTGTTACTCATTGATGTGAAGTCCCCCAACAACTGTTACAAGCACGTCACTTTTCTAGGGTGGGCATCAACATTTCAGATGCTTTCAGGTAAGTCCCCAAATTACTGAGCGCTTATGAATTCTGCCCGAGTTGCTGAGAGTGAAGGTCACCACATAACCAATGGCATCAACACCAGGAACTTGGTCCTATTTCCATTAAGATGGGTGGCAAAATCCTCACTGGTTTTGTCAGCACCGTTTTTAAATGTCTGGATCATCTCTACCTCAAGAGATCACAATATTTAAATCTGAGCTTATAGTGTCATATGAAAATTTCATTAGGAGCTTATCCCAGCTACATCGAAACATTTAGTATGGTCTTTGTCTATCTTGCATACACCTTCACTGCCTTAGGAAGCACTGTGAAGGTGGTGATGTAAGAAATCTCCACGCAGTGTGGCTGTCTCAGAATGCTTGGTTGAGGTAAGCTGCACGCTGAATTTTATACAGCATGCACTTGATACACTTGCTGCTCTGCACTAGGCTGAAGATCTATTGCCTGGCTCAAAAATGAGTCCAACTTTTGTCACATCAATTCACTGCGGGAAGCGGCTGTTTTCAGCTATTGAGCTGCTTCAAGTTGTGCAGTGGCACTAGTGCCTTTGTCACGTAAACAGTTCAATGCATATTGCCTTTTATTCCGTGTCACGCTGCAAAACAAAAAAAATCTAAGGAGCCAAAAGCTATTTTATACTTGACAGCAGCTTATAATGAACTGTGCTTCCTGGGGGAAAACTACCGACTCCCTCTTGGTGTAAGGGACAGAGGCTAGCTGTAGTTAGAGAGCTGTAATAATTAAGCTCTGGCCATCACACATAGGGGGAAGTGGCTCTGGGGGATACAGAGTAACTTCAAAATGCCAAATTTCTCAAGAACTAACAAATGCCTGGAGTTTGTCTGGGATTTCTCAGGAGGACCATGATTCAAACAGGGAAGAGACAACAGGCTGTCTAGCTGGTGCTGGGTTTGACATTTCCAATTCATATGCTTGGGGCCATACCTGTGCAAGGGCATCTCTGCAAATGCAGGAACACCCACAGGCTGTACCAGCAGGACATCTGGCATAAATTCCTGCTTCATACCGGTTCAGTATAGCTCTTCACTGGGTAGAAACAGCATGTAATGGCAAGGATGCTCTTGTGACTGCTACCTGTAATGTCACGTAGAACAGGGCTTGAATCTTACCATAGTGTAAACTGATATGTGGAGTTTAGTTAAAGGGGAAATATAGCTTTACTAGAGTGTTTGATATCATTTTGCTGCTGAAGAGTCAAGTCCCAGGGCCTGCGAGAGTACCCATTCCTCCTTCGAAATGTGCTTCTTCACAGCACTGCTTAGGCACCAAGTTCTCTGGGTGCTCATGAACAGAACCTGCCTGCACAGAAGGCAGAGCCAGAAGTGGTTCCTCAGCAGGAACCTTGCTGCTTGAGCAGGCAGTGAAGTTTTCAGCAATAGCAGTGCATGCACTGCATTGTAAATAGGAGTTTCCATGAATTAGGCGTATCTTGATTTGTGTGACCTGTGCCATGTTTAGAAAGGTCATGTCCTTGTTTAAAAAGCCATGATGGCTTACAGAAAGGCATCATCTTTACACTGCAGTAAGCATTTCTGAACAGTCTCAGTAAAGCTGGCTCCTGCTTTAGAGACAAATACACAAACTTTATCTTTTTAAGTAACATTATTGCTGATGAAAGGCTGTGAGATGAAAACTAGAGAAACTAAGAGACAGCTAGCATTTACCTGCTTTGACAGTCTGAAGGAAATGGCAAAAAGTATCATGTAAGAACAAATTGCTCTTACTGCCCCATCCCCCTTTTTCCCTCCAGGATTGTCTGTCCTAATGTATGTGTCTGTCATGCACAGGTTAGAGTGCTTCATGACGCTTTAGGCTTGCTTTCCTTCCTTTGAAAATCTGCCCTCAGCTTTACTGCTCAGGTAAAAGGGAGTTATGGGATGTCCTCAGCCCTCCCAAGTCTCTGGTGCCTCTGGAAACGTTAAGGACAGGCTGTAAGCATTTGTGGGATGTATTTGGTTTAGTTTCTGCCAGCCAGACAATTCTGGAAAATCTGATATACTTCTAATAGTGCTGGGCAGAAATGAAATCTAGGTGTGGGAGAGCTCAAGCCACGTGTACAGAAAAACTGTGCTTCTTGACTCTAAGAGAGCAATAGAGCAGCAGCTGAAGGAAGCAGAGAGCAGAACCCAGCACTCGTTCAGCATTTCCCTTTGGGAACCTGATCCACTGTAATTTCTGCTCCAGCAAATGCAATGGGCACTGCTGCTACAACATGGTGTGTAGGCACTACTGTTAGTAACTGATGTTACTGGCCTCTAACAAAACAGATGCAAAGAATACCGACTGCATGCACACATGTCACGTATTAATATACTAAGTCTTGACTGTGATTGTGAAGCTATATTTTTTTTTCCTGCTCATACTTCACACTACTGACAGTGTTACAGGAAGCATCTATCACTTCATTTCAGTGCAGGCACAGTAGCATAAAAAACAACTGCAAATGTCTGCCGACAGCAGCCTTCCTGTACTTCTGTTACAGCAGCAGTGCTGACCCATCGGTTCCCATGAAACTGAGACTATAGCTATAGCTAGCCAAGGACGTGCACTTGATGAACATTTTAGTCACTGAAGCTAATGACATCAAGAGCCTGTATTATATATAGTACTCTGCCAAATTTCTGCTGGTTTTGAAGATGACAATTGCTTCCATGGCAATTTTTATATGATTCAAAATTAAGGTATAGTCCAAACAGATATCCGTTAATAATGTTGGTTATTTCCTTAGGAGACAGTAACATTTACTTAACGTTTTGGGGTTTTTTTGTTTGGTTTTTTTTTGTTGTTGTTGTGTTGTGTTTTTTTTTTTTTTTGCAGAGAGGTTCTTGCATCACATGAGTTCTGCAAGAGTAATTTTGTTAATAATTCAGCTTTATGTACTGCTGTCTTCATTAAAGAAGTTGGCAGCATTTGTATTTAATGTTCTGCTAAGCTTGATTGAAATGTAAGATTACATCCAGTTAGATCTCTGAGAGGGAAGGTGGTAAACTGATTCTGTATTAGTCAGATTTAAATTCATCTACAGTAAAAGTATTGGTCAGCTTGTACCATATCTACAGCTCCACTGTAGACTAACTTCAGTCTTTACTCTGGAAAAAGAGATGAGCATAATTAGCTCTGAAGGAAGGCTTGAAAGGCTGGACCTTGTTTTTACCACATATAGGCCACACTTGTTAGCAGCAATCACCTGTATAAGTTGATCGTTTTGGGTCTCTTTCCATGAATAACTGTTGGTATCTGTTCTGCATGTGTGGGTGCGTGTGCAGGTCTAAGCCACAAGGCAAGCTGAGCCACCTCAGGAGTATCCTTGCTGCGTGAGGCTCACAGGCAGTGGGCAAGTTTGTGTTAATTCACAAGCAGTGAGGGCTCCATTTGTTTTCACTCTTCAGACTAAACGCAGCCACCTGAGATTTGAAAAAAATGTATCATCACTGAATCTTTTTTCCTTTCTCCTTTTCGGAAAGCAAGTATTGTTTTACAAGAGATCCTGAGTGTTTTACTCTCCCATAAAATACTTGTTTAGGACCATCTGTTGTCAAATGTAGTGTACAGTGCTCATTTTCTAACTGGACTGTTAGATGAGAATTGATGAGTTAAGCAAGCCTCTTAGCACTTCTTTTTAGTGACCAAGGAATCTGTCCAAATTCATGAGTTTGACTCTCGCTTCCTGGACCATCTTTTCCATGTCACTGATTCCCTCATTCACTTCTCATTCCACCTTCTGATGTTTCTTTCTCCCTGTTGGAGATTCACGTAATTGTTTTAACTATTCAATCTTATTTGTTTCAGAGCCTTTGTTTAGAATAATGACAATGAATTTGAGTCATCCTTCTATTTCTATCCTTCTTATTTACTATGCTGTAATACTTCCAATATCAAATCAAACTGGAGAGGTGCCACTGCCTGTCTGATATCCCACCCAACAATTACAACATCTGTTGCAGTTTGGGTTAGGATTTAAAACAAATTAAGCTCCATCACTCTCTGAAGAACAGAAAACAATTTACCATTCTAAAGCCATAGAAGATACAGGGACTTAAGCAAAAGGGGATGTAGATATGATAGAACATTGATAATGACCTTGGTCCATCTGCCAGGGTAATTTTCCTGTCTCGGTAATGTAATGTGTTCAAATATAATTTAAAGGTCATCAAGGACGCAAGTCTAAGACTTAAGCAGAGTTTCTGACCAAAGTATTAAGTAATGTGTTTGACTTTTCCTTTAAGGAATGGATGAAGGATTCTGCCAATTGATAAATTTCTCTTATTTAATCAGGCTTCTTTGTTATGACAAACTTGCAACGAGAGCTGAGTCCTTCACTTGAGTGCAATACTCAGTGAAACACTAAAGGGCAAAGGAAGGTCTTTTAGCCATAGTTATCTTTGAATTCTTCAGTAAAGTGAACACTGAGCCAAATCCCAATGAATAATAATTCTCCAAAGGGGAACACAGGGTTATCTGAGCAGCCTTGGTCTCCACAAAAAAAAACCAAACAAACAAGAAGTGAGAGCAGACATGAAGATAATGTCATTCACTTTGGTAAATTTTATCCAAAAAGCTGAATTTTCAAAATCTGTACTGGGTGTGCCAGTATCCATTCAAAAGGTTTTTGGAAAGAAATGAGTGAGGCTGAAGAAACAGATTGTACACTGGGCATTTCCTGATAGTCCAGTGTACAATCTGTTTCTAGTAAATAAATAGTAAATAACCAATAAAATAAGAGGATGCTTTTCTCTTTATGCATCCATTTTCTATGGCAAAAATCAGTTGCATAAAGTGACCACATATATATTTCTTTTAGAAGCACCTCCATTTCATCCATAATATGTAGTTCAGTGTGAGAAATTCATTTTTAGTAATAATTTATATAATACCAATAGAAAATCCAACTGAAATGAAAGGGATAAAGTAGGAAGTGGAACGCTTTCCTTTCTGTTAGGTATTCTGTTGCCAAAGAAAAGGACATTAATCTCATTGTCAGGAGCAGGAGTAATAGTGTGTTCAGAAGAAAAGCTTCAGAACAGCAGCTATATTCCCCCTCCCAGCAAGTGTATCCTTTGGATCTTCTCCAGTTAATCAGTTGAACCGATGGACACCTTGAAATCTTCACTTGGCACTAGGCTTTCGCCAATGTAACAAGGGTTGCCAACCTCTAGCTTAATGTAGTCCCAACTACAATTAATCTCATGCACATTTTTACTGCAGCCACTACAAAATCACGGATACCCCTTTTGTGAGTTTGTTTCCTATGACTTGCCTTCCTTCTGCTGCCCACAACAACTAGGTGGGTCAAATCTGATAAGGTATTTTCTTCAAGTTTTAGAACATATCATTTTCATATTTCTTGTGTGTATGGGAACTGCTGAATCATGGCCTGAGCCTCTGATTGACCAACTGAGGCAAGCAATGAGTCAGCCCTGGGAGCTCAGGTGAAGGCAATTCACCTGTGCTGCTGGGAGGGGTGGAGCCTGGCTCCATCTCTCCTAGACCCATTTAAGAGCTAACTAGCAGTGAAGAAGGATGTCTTTCTGGAGATCCCTCCTTTGGAGTCTTACAGCAAGCCCAAGACAAGGGTAAGCACTCTATCTGTTCTCTTCTGGTATAATAACTTGCTTAGCCAAACTCTCTGAAATATTTCATAATGATAGCATCTGTATATTCATTGATTATACATCTGTATATTCATTGATTGATTCATTGTGCTGCCCCAACAACGTTATCTGTATTAGGAAAGTTCTTTGGGTCATGTATTGACCCTAAAGCTGATACTAGGAATGAGGTCAACAGACTGATAGGAGCTTTGATCTGTACAGCTATTCCTCAGGTGGTCGTCCTCCCAGAGCATGTTCCATCTCACATCAGAACTGCATGCTGTCACATGAATGTGGTGAATATCTTGCTTCAGCATGGGCTTTGTGCGTGCCCTGCCAGCCCTCTGTGACCTCCCATAAGGTGTTTACTCACCTGGTGCTTTAGTTTCTAAGCAGTAATGTAAGAAGGTATGTTCTTTATGTGTGCTGATTTGAAACAAAGATGTCTGGAAGTACTCTGGGCACACTGAGATGTGGCATTCATGAATTAGTCACAAATTATATTTACATGACTAATCTGTGTGGTCACACCATCACATGGGAACTGTGATCCAGCTCTGTTATACTGGATCCTTGAGCTGATAGGATATTGCCTAAATTAATTGATTATTCTGGCAGTGTGGTTGATCCAGTAAAGAAAGGAAGCATGCCTAATGCAGAAAGGCTTACAGAAATGGATATTTAGAGGGAGTTGTACATATGGAAATTTGTCCTCATTTCTTCCTTTGTGTTCTCCTGTTTACAAATGGAAATGACTGCTTCATTGCCAGTTCTCATTATACTCCTCTCCCGTGAGGTGCAAAATGAGGACTAGGAAAAATCCTGCTGCTGCAAGGGAATGAAGCCTTGGGTCTGCCATCGGGGCTGGGGACAGGGGGACACTAGCAAGGCCAGCAGGATCCTGTCCTCTCCAGCATGGCGCTACCCCAGCATGCTTTGGCATGGAGAGCAGAGCAGTGGTGGCATGCGCCCAGCTGGGCTGGACAAGGTGGGGGTGGTGGCTGCTCTGGGGGCCCCTTATAAGGCTGATCGGTGTGGTGTCCTCATGGCTCTGGCATCCATACAGGTTTCATCCATCTTGTGATGAAGCAGCTGAGCAGATCCACCCCATCATGAGCCCCTTGAGGCTAATACCTATTTGCTTATTCCATGTCTGTACAGCTGATTTCAATTTATCTGTTCTTGCTTTACACCAACAACAGACATGAACAAGGTAAAGTGGCAGAGACAAATGAGTCACAGAAGCATTGCTGCGTTACATGCCTGGACAAAGAGACAAGAAACAAGTTGAACGCTATGGAGCTGATGTATATAAATGGGTCACTTGTTTCTTTGTGACAGGGACGTGCTTGCATGTTGGCTTTTAGCAAGATGAGTATATTAACACTATAAGCAATCTTGTTAAATGTTTGCAGTGCTGCTACTATTAGATTAAATAGAGGAGCAAAGGTGGGACAGCCATGTATCAGATAGCGCACTAAGATTTGATCTTTCCATGTGCTTCCTTGACCCACTGGTGTTAGCCAGGAGCATTAAGCTGCACTTTGTTAAATAAGATAATTGAGGTATTGGCACCAGTTTTTTGAGCAAGACACAGCAGTACTGTTTTACTTGGTTGTATTCTGATGAAAAGGAGCTGGTAATTACGGCACTTATTTTCTTGTACAAAATGCAACATCCAGCTAAGGACATCCCTGAAAACAAAAGCTAGTAATATTTTAGAAATCAAATTATTCCTATGTAGCTTTGCTCCACCAGTACAGTTATCTAACCTGCAAGGAACATTGTGAGTGGTCCCATCCAACAGCATTTTAGGAAGATTTCTTAAAACCTGAAAGCAAGGAGAGCAGCCAGCCTATAATAACAACACTGGAAATTGTCACGAGCATTCTCTGAGCAGATTACAAAGACAAGGGAGTGTTTTTACATTCAGTGAGGGGCTTGGGCTGACAGACTCATTTTGATCTTGGCTACCAAATTGGTATGGAACTCACTCAGGTTTGCTTTGATTGAAATTCCTTCCCTCAAATGGGCTCCTACTGATCCCAGGAGAGCTAAGAGGGGCTCAAGAAGCAAGCATCCTACCATTGGCAGTGCTGACAGATGCTGCATGGGAACGTAGCTTCCTGGGTATTTCTCATCCATGTTTTCTGTCACAGTAAAGGGTTTGCTAGATTTTGATTCAGATGTGCTTCAAGCTTGTGCAACTCATATAGGTAGATCTGTATTACCTGGTACTGTCTGGGCTCTGCGTCACAGAGGCATGCTTCCAGTTCACAGAGCAAGGAATGAGATATTTCCTCCCTGAATTCACTAGATGTTTTCCTAAAATCCAGAATGTATCTTAGAATGTACAAGTTAATTGTCTAATTATGACCTTAAAATAATGTTAAGGCTTTTTCATTACTTCAGATGATCTTGATGGTGGACTAACAAACCTTTACCCGTGAAGTATCTGGAACTGAACTATTTTACTGATAATTTTTGTATTTAGTTGCTATGATTATATGGGCTGCAGCAGACTCAGAGTGGCTGTGTGTGTGAGAGGTACAACATCAGGTCTATCAAAAAGGGGCCACCTATGTATGGTTGTACAGTTGGACTAGATGATCTCAGTGGTTTTTTCCAACCATAATGATTCTATCATTCTGTTTATGGCCCTTCTTCTACAGTTAACTCTTATATTATAATTACATTTCATGCAGTATGTCACCACTGTAATGGAAATTGTTGTCAGTGTCTTTTGATGGCTGATTGCCACTTTCAGGTGACATTGTCCTTCCACAGCTGTGTTCATTAACAGCTCTATGGCTCTTTTCTTTGTCCTTTGGTGATATTGTGAAAACAAGACACAAGTGGAAGTGAAATAACTTCACAGAGTCTGAGGTCAGCAACATTGAAATCACCTTAGTTCTGCTTGATTGATTGTGGCTTGATAAGCAGTTGTGAGATTGCTTGATTACCTTATGCACTTGTATTCCTTAAGATGTTTGAATTTCTGTTACGTGAGGACTCAATTCACTGTTCTCACTTGTAGTACTATGTTTTACACTGGTATAGCAATTATCCCATACGTTGTGTTCATGTAAATTACCTGTGTACCATCAGCCCTTCCCTTACTGTGTGAAGCTTTAATAGGTAACAATTTTTGTTATGCAGAACATTTTGTACAAGAGCTCGGTGACAAGAAGTTGCAGTCTGTATACTTCTAGCATAGCTGGTTGGAAGTAGTTGTCAAATTTGTCACACTACTTGCTTTCTTATTCTTAACACTGTGAGAGACAAGGCAGTGCAGCAGAATTGCTCATATATGGTTCAGGAACATGACTGATTTTGTGATGAGAAAAGAAAACTGCAGATTAAAGATTCTTGCAAGTAGAAAGGACAGAGAATAATTCATCCTTAAATAATACTTCTTAATAAAAGAATTATTATTTTATTCATCATTTAAGCATCTTACATTCATGACTGTTCCAGGAGATCTTAGTCAGAAATTGGGTTGGGAAAATGAATTATAGCACTTCACCTCTTTACGCAAATATTGTCTTTGCTGGTGACTGATAATATATCGGAATCAGTGGTTTAAATGCATTTCCCTTGAGAGCTTTGATAGGACTTGATTGCTCAAGAGATCTCTAGCACTTGGTCTTGAAGACTACAGAAGGAATGCTGCTGAATGCAAAATGTTGACATGCAAACCTAGATTCTAGGAAGGAGACCCCTAATTAGATCAATACAGAAAGCATCATGAAATTCGGGTTCTTGTAGAAGGGAGGTTAACTTGCCTTTCTGCTCAGCCTCTTTCTTTGCATGCTGTGGGTTTCTCTGCTCAATGACAGACAGACGCTCAGTACTCAGCTCAGGCTTGTGCCAGGCAGCACCGTTCCCAGCTCTGCCCTTGGGACGTGTCTGTTCTCTGGGGATTTAGCTCTTTGTTCTTGCACTTCATTGTCCATCGGCAACAGAAGGAGGCTCTCTGCTCTGACGTTTTGATTGCTGTCTATAATGCCGTCAATGAATAATTTGCTAGTGTATTCATTCGGTGTTCACACTGTATTTCAGGAGATTATTCTGAGAATGCTTGAACAGGCATTTGAGGATGAGCTCAGAGTTGTCCTGTTGCACAGCAAGGCAGGTATATTACTCAGAAATGTTTTCACTGCGTAACACTTCAAACAGGCAGCTCTTCTGCCTTGCTTCTAGTGAAAATGTGTCTTTATTGACGGTTGCACTTTTTGAAAGCTTGTGTTCAGAAAGAGAGAGCCCAGCAAAAGTTCCTATTTTGTTTGTTTCCACTTCGTGTTAGCTGTGAGCAGTTCTCAGATAAAGACCTGGGAGGAGAAGGAAGGTCACTTCTAGTTCATATGCTTCTAGCTTATAGATTCACCTCTTGTTAATCTGTAAACTAAAGCTGTTTGATTTTTCTTTTCCTTTCCCATGATCACTTGTGGCAAAAAGATTCTGCCTGGCACTTTTAAACTGTTTTTTTGTTGTTTTTTTTGTTTGTTTGTTTGTTTGTTTTTTAACTCTAATTCAAATGCAACAGTTGCACTAGTAAGGTTCTTCTGGTTTGGGCTGAATTACCCCAGGTTACCCAATATGCTTCAGACCAGGATCGTTCCATAAAACATCTAGCAATGCAGAGTGAGGTTACCAACATTCCTGTGCTCACATCAGGTGACATGCAAGGAGAACTAATGCCCCTGATTTAGGTTATACAGCATCTGGAGAGCTGCTTATACCATGGTTGGATATCAGTGATGTTTTGCCTCCAGACACAACATGGAGTACCTGTTCAGGCAGGCATCTTCTGAACGGATAACTGTATCCACACATTTACTAGCATTTGTAAGCAAGAACACTGGCAGGTTTGTTTTTTTTTTTATTTCATATGCATACTTTGTGCAATGCAAATGGTTTTGGCGTCATTGAATTGTTTTATAAAGCACCCCTGGGTGCTTTTCAAAGCAGTAACCCTGTCCTTTGAGCTTCCTATTAAGTTGTTTAGCTAATCTGATTGAATGTGTGTGTGTGTTTAGCATGTTTTCTGCTCGGATTGAAGCTGAACGTGTTACTTGTATGTGAGAATCCTTGCCAGCACACAACTTTCCTTAGTGCCATCAGGTATACAGGCAAAATGATTTTCCCTAAGGTGACGTGTGGTTCCACTCTCTCTGTAGGAATGCAGAAAAGTCACAGCTTTTGTGATCTCTATCTGTTCTTCCTGTATCTTCTAAATGAAACCTGTTTGCATTATGACAGTGCTAAGAGACTACAGCTTTCTGCTCTCGGCAGTGCTGATTTTTGAGTCCAGTCATCCTGCACTGCAGATGATGCTCTTTATTACCTCTCCATTTTCAGTTTTTCTCAGCAGCAGTAACTGTCTGAGTTTCTCCTCAGACAGTCTGAGATGTAAGCATTCTCCAGGATCATATAATTTAAAATTCACATAAGCAAGCTACTATGTAATGCATTTGTTCATATCCTTAGCTGGAAAGTGTTTCATGTCTACTGAGAAGGAAGCTTTTGTGGTTAAAGCCAATGTACCTGAGTGAGGTTGAGGTCTTGACCTGGCAGTTTGCTATTTTGTGCTTTACAGCTTTTGAGTCACCCTTACAGCACTTCCTTGGCTTCCCTTTTAGATACCTCCTGTTTTACAGTGATTTTCCTGAACATTTGGACTTCTAGACAAAAAGTGACTAAAAGTCTATGACAATTAGTAAAGTTGGCCTGGAGTCCCCAAGCTGGTCGCCTTTGGCTCTACTCCCAGCTGTGCTCCAGTGTGGATGGAGGGGAAAGGTGTGGGAGCTGTCCTTCATCATGGCAGTGGTGCAACTTTGTCTTCTTCTACACAAGCTGAAAGCAGCAGAGAAACAACAAGGCCATGTTTTATGTTAGGTCTTTGTTTGCCATGTGCATTCTTTCGCAACTTAATTCACTGTCCTCTATGTACTGCATTTTACCTCACCATGCTTGTAGTTACTCCCAAATGCACGTGTGGAGCTGATTTGATGTCTTTGGCTTGAGTGCTTCCACAGAGCAGTCAAGAAATTGAAGTGAAATTCTGTGCACTTGGTCTTTGTTCCAGGCCAGTTCATTATCAGCAGAAGTTTCTGTCTAGGTAGCTGAACTATAAGTAAGTACACAAATAAAATGCTTGGTAGTAAAAGCTCCTACATGAGGATAAGGCTATTTGCAGACTATAATGCCTAAGATGGCCGTTAAATGGGAAAGCACCACAGTTGAATTTAAACATGTGAATCATAAAAATTAGCAGCCCCTTCAATTTAAACCCTAGAACCGGCAGCCTTAATTAGCCTTTAGGCTAAGCTTCCAAGTAATTAAACTTGTGCTGGATTTGAGAGGAACAGCTCCAGGCAGTAGTGCAGGCTCCCGTGTTTGAAGGCCTATCCTCAAATGTGCATTATAAAAATAATTAAAAAAATAAGTGTATCTGCAACTTGAGGAGATTACAAAGAATTAAATAATATGAAGACTGTTTCCCTGACTAAAGCCTTTTCTACAGCATGGTGCACACAAAGTCTTCTAATGACACTGCTCAAGAACAGAGACAGTTGAGAAATTGCATTTCTAACCACTGGAAGGACAGACTAGGGAGCTTAGAACATTGCCAGCCCAGGTCAGCAGAGCATACAGAGGTTAATCTCAGTGATTGGGATGCACTACAGTTGGGCAATTATAACATGTTAATAAATTTTCCATCAGTTAATTATGCTGCTGTAACTTGTCCTGTGCCCCTTGCCATGGCACTGGGCACCACTGGCTCTTTTTCTTCCTTCAGATAAATATGAACATTGATGATATACACACAGAGCCTTCTCTTCCCCATTATATATTTAAGGGGACGTATATATGAAATATATTTTTATATACGTAATCATGAAATCTAACTTGAGTGAACTGCAAATATTTCCGATACTTCCATGATTGCTTCTGTTTTTTTTTCTTTACACCTGGGACTGGAGTTGTTTACTAACATGGGTTCCAGTTCAGTAGAGATTTCTTAATTCTATGGCTTTATTGAATGAATGTTTAAATTATTTAAACTAGAAAACAAAGGCAGTGCTTGGCTGTTTTTCTGCACATAATCAAAAATGCCCATTCTCCTGTCTAGGTTAAGTGTGAGTAAGGGAAGTGAATTAAAAGGAATTAGAATGTGGAGGGACTTCAAAGCAATCTGCAGGAGAGCCCCTCTGCAAGGGTAGGTAGTTTTGCTGTTTATCTTCTGGATGCTTTATTTTGAAGGGTGTATTGTAAAGCTTCAGAATATCCTTCATAAATAAGTGTTTTTACTTGAAAATTATCATTCCTTTCATATTCTGATTTAGTACCTTCAGAACAGGAATGAACTCTGGGAGAAACAGAAATAAGCATACATTATAACACAGTATTACCCAGCGGCCCAGCATTACGTAGGGCTGCATTTATTATGCTCTGTGTACACAGTAGCTGGAAAACATGATGCATGTTTTCCCGTGGAACAATTCTGCATAAGCCAATTGGATCAGCTCTGTTGTGCTTTGAAGATACCAGTCCCACATCTGCATGTTGAATGCTAATAACATCTGAAGATAGGTTTTTTCCATATCATTTTTCCAACCTCCTAAAAGAGGCAAGTGGTTGTCAGCCTGATCTTACTAGGCAGTCCTGCCCTAACAGGTAGCAGTGGCACACCTGGAAGTGAGAAACACCTGAAATGAACATTAAATTAAAAAAATACTAATACAGTATTTGTCTTCTGCTTCAAATGTTGGACCAGATAATAATAGGTTTCTTTCAACTGACCTCGAGTATGGAATGTGTTGTTTTTTCTGAAAATGGAAATGAACTCATAAGGATATTAGCAAGTGCAAGTAAGAGGCCTTGTCCTCAAATGCTGGGTTGATGTTGTTTTTTATCATGCCTGACAAGTCAGTACCTGTGCTGCTTCCTCCCCACAGTTCCTCCCCACAGTTCCTCCCCACAGTTGTGTCTTCTAAATGCTCCTTTATGGAATGGAGGCTCCAGTGTCCTGTCACAAATGAAGATCTCTTCAAGGACAGATCTTCCCAAGTGCAAGGCTTATAGAAACTTACATACTTCCAAATCAAAGTCAGATGTATGCCCTTGAAGTCAAGCTTTTCAAATGGAGAACTTCCTCTGGCTTTTATTGATTTAATAACTACTCTGTACTTTAAAGACTGTGTGACCAAGTTGTGTCTAAAAACAGCAAGTGGGACAATTCTGTACATGTAAAAATGCCATTACTGTGCCTTTTTCTCTTACCTCTCGCAGGCTGAAGTCAACACAGTGTTGTTTTCCTGTGCTCATGTATTTTGTGGTAGTTGGAGAGGCCCAACATGTTGCTGGCAGGCTTCTTTTACATTACTGTATAGTAGATTAGCTGTGTGTGACAGCACATTGTCTCCTACCTCTCTGGGACTGGGAACTTCAGGAGGAGGCTGTGTGATAATGTGCTACAGGTAGCACAGCATTCATGGTATTATTTACAAAGAAATTTGTATTTGAGTTTAGTGAAACAATGTACCTGTGTAAGTGAAGAGCTTGGTTGTGATTCTGCTACTGTTTGTCACCAGCATTCCTTTGTTAAAAACCCTGCTGTCGGTGCAGGTAATCCAGCATGGCTGGATTTGCAAATTGGACAAGAATTTGTTCCTAGATACACAAATAGCACGTGTTAATGAACACTAATTCATCTTTACACAAAAAAGTTGTAAAATCCGAGTCATCTCATGATGATCTCTCTTTAAGCTTTCAAGCCTAAATTCAAGTTACTGCTGGTGGTCAACAGATTATAAGATGTAGGGTGGTATGTGACTTGTATTCCAATAAGAAGTAACCAAGTTAGTTAGGTTTGCCTAAGTTTAATACTTCATTTGGCCCTTGCAGTGTTGCTTTCTAAAGTGCATTCCTATTTATATGATTTTGTAGAAAAACACAGATCCAGAACGCAGATAATTTGAAGAATGTTACAGGGTAGATGGCAACTTCTATTTGAGGATGCAGTGACTTGGGTGATAATGTAAAGCTGAAGAGCCACCAGAAGGAAGATCCCTTTGAGTTGTGATTTGAGGGTAAGAGCAGAATAAGGGAGACCAACATCATTTTCTTCAGTCTTTTCATTAAGTTTGTGTTCTGTTTTGTGACGGATAGAGGTGAAAACAGTTGGAAGAGCCCCTGCTTGCTTTCAGCTCTCCTTGGGCCACTTTTCAGATGTGGATGCATTCATGCAAGTCTGCATGGCATGAAACTGAGTTAATCCAGGTCTGTGGAGAAGCAGAACATAGAACAACAAATATCCCATATTGGAAGTGACCTACAAGGATCACGGAGTCCAACTCCTGGCTCTGTGCAGGACCACCCAAAAAACAAACCCCACTCTGTGCAGCTCCTTCTAGAACAGCTGTGGGAAGAACAAATTTAAATATATTCTTTTCCCTCTCCCATAGTAGTGGATCACATCTTCCCTCTTCTTTTCAGTTTAATTAGATCAGGAGTAGATAATCTGCTGGATGCAGTCCCTTACACCTGGTACTGTACAGGGGAAACTCCCCGTGTTCCAAGTGGATTACCACAAACTAGACTGTAGTGGCAGGAGGGCCCATAAACCTATGGCAGGGGCACTGAGGAGGAATTTTATCGCAAGTCTGGAATCTAGAAGAAATTTCCATTAAATACATACGCAGTCTGTCACAATCTCTTACAAATAGGATGTGGAGCCCTGGCTTGCAATAACAAGCCAGTCATACACTGTAAGAACTACCGCTGGCACCTCTTCTGTGTCACATCTTTAAAGTGTTTAAAAAAAAAACAAAAAAACTTAATATCAGTCTAACAAGATTCTCAAAAGTATGTTTAAAAAAAAAACACAACTATTCTAGAGTCTGTCCCCTTTTAACTTGCTGGCTCTGTCTGTATAAAGCAGACAGAATATTGCTGCTAGGGAAGGTATGGGTTTGTTACCTCTGTTGACATACTTTCAAGTGAAATGTTACTGCAGACAAAGCACTGTGAGGCTTTAGCTTGCTGGTGAAGGTAAAACCCAACCCCTAGCACCCCAATTCCACTGGAGAAGGAACTGAGCTTTGTGAGCACACCTTCACAAAGGAGAGTACTTCATGAGTTATATGGTGAAGAGGCTGTCTTCTGTCCATCCCTTCTACAGGACCCTGAGGAACATCCTTCCTCCCAGCAGGCTCGTTCTGACCAGAACTATCTCCAAGAGGGAGCACAGAAGCCCTTTCAAAAGCAGCTGCTGTTGGTTCCAGGATGGCACATAGAAAGCCAGCCACATGCATAACCAGAGTCCACATGTCAACAACAACAAAAACCCATTAAAAAAAGTGAAATACCTTCCTTCCTTCCTTTCCCCTCCCCTTAAAAAGAACATTGGGGCTCAATCTTTGGGTTCTCAACCTATGAATTCTAAATTTCATTCTAAGATGAGAATGGAGAAAATGAACAGAGGTGCTGGGAAAAGCATTGAGAAAAGCAGTTTCACTTACCTGATTCAGAAGCCTACAGTTACAGTGATCTGCAAGTGCACTGGAAGGGGGTACACCTTTTTACTTGTGACACCCAGATGTACTTATTTAGCTTTAAAAGCTTGAATGGAAGAAGGTGACTTTCACTAAACAGCAGGGGAAGTAAGAACAAAACATGTCACTTCCTCAGCAAAAGTTTTATGTATTAGATGGTGTATTTCTTTTAGTTTAAAAATATTCTAACACGCAGATGGGGGAAATAGGGCTGTCTCCTCTGCACCAGCACAATGCTATGCTGACCCCATTAGCTGTTATTAGTTTGTAGAGAACATACACCAGTTTTACACCCAGCTACAGGGTATCCAAAGCAGCCTTAATCAGAGATTTCTCCAGCCTCTCATAGAAGAGGTAGCTGGGTTTGCTCTGATTTTTAATAACCTGCATTATGGCCACACATGCCTTCATGCCTGCGAAGTGCCACAGCCAGCGTAAAGCATCAGGGAGCAGTTTGACAGACAAACCTGCCACAAAGTTTCAGATTGAAACTGACCTCTTTAGTGCTGCAAGCATCGTTTGGAGATGCAGAACAGGAATAAACCTGATTCAATTCACTGGAAATAGAAAAGAGTGCATCTGTGGAGGGTTGGGCATCCCTGAAGCTTTAGGCATCCAACATCCCCCCCTTTCAAATTTGGTGTGTTGGCTCCACTTCTGATACTGAATTGCTAATAAAATTAATTAGAAGCGTCATAAGTTGGTCACCCTCAGAGTATTTCTGCGCGAAGCAGCCATTAATTATTCTGATGAGAATTGTCTGCCTTTCTATTTATAGGCTGGCCGTGGGCAACACTGACTGTTCTCAGCTTGCTGTACTGCTACGCTCACGTTGGCATCGAATGGGAGCATTCGTACGCTGTGACCCAGGAGTGACGCAGAGCCACGAGTCCTGGGCCAGCTTACAGGGTGGGGGCTTTTCGACACCGGACAACTCACCTGCAGAAGAACGTGCCAGGCCGCATCAATGTGCGAGAGCTAAAAGCTCATTACACTCATTCTGGATTGTGAATTCAGTAATCTAAGCAGAAACACTGACGAACTACAGTACAGGGTGAAGAGACCTTATCAAGTGATTTGATTTATGTTATTTTTGTAAAACAGTGACACTCATGTTTGCTGCCATTTTGACATACTGAAAAACCTCTTTTTTTTTTTTCCTACACTGTACAATTCAGACAAACTCCAGTCTCTCAGCTGCTGTCCAGGGGCACCCAGGGCCATGCCCTGCACTTACATTACTCCGTGTCCAGCAGGATGCTCATCAGTTCTTTTTGATTGCTTTCTGATTTAAGGGAGAACATTGCTGATGTTCTCTCTGGTTGCAGTTTTTCCATCCATAAAGCACTTTCCTACCTACTTACTGTAGCAAAGTCTACTTTTCTCAATTTCATTTAAACTTTTTTTTTGTAGTTTTAGGAATGTAGTTTTTGTTTATTAAAAAGATGAAGCTAGGCCTTTTCTTGATAAATAAACCAACATCTTGTCTTTTTAATCTCACATGACCTTACAGCTCCTTGGTCTTTAAATGCTCTCTGCCTTGGGTTGGACTAAAACACAGAGTATTACCTTTGTGATGGAGCAAATCCCACTTGCACAGGAACTGTGGAGTTTGCCTCTTGTGCCTCTCTGCCATGAAAGGAGGTAACCCAGGGGCTGGCTGGCAAGTCTGCTTCATTCTCTGTGAACAGGCACTCAGCTCCTGCAAAATTAAAGATGCACTAGCTTTAAAGCTTTTAAGAGCTTTAAAAATAACACAAAACTAAACACAATTGTCCATTACAATGGCACTCAGTTAACCAGAGCTCTGTGTTCTTTATCCAGAGCGAGACCTGGTATGGCAGGTCTTTGCCAAAGCACGAGGCTGCCAAGAGGTGGAAAAGCTCTGCTTGCCATGGTTTGAAGCATCAACGCTGTGAGAGTGCTGTGGCATGCACTGTCTCCCAACAGGGAGGAGATCTTACCCATGTCTGGTATGAGGCACATCTCCCAGTCAGTTCCTTTTTAAATAGATAGTGAAGAGCAACATGTCCTACAGTCATGTGGGCTACGCTTTCCTTTAGGCACAACAAAAGCCTCCAACCCCAAGGAGAGCTATTGCTGAGAGCAGCTAACTGCTCCCGAAGCAGCAAAACTGCTACATGACCTGTGCCCCCAGAAGCCATCTAAGCCATCTCAGGGTCCTGCTGTCCATTGCACATGCAGCTCTGGACTAGTCTGATTAAGATCATCCCTTCAACAAGAAACTGACACAGGCTTCAGCCTGGTGCCTGCATTTGAACAATGTCTCTCCTGCTCAGAAGTACAGCAGACGCTTCATTCATGCCTCAAGAAATAAGGGTAAAGGCTTCAGTTCCCTGCCCATCCAGACACTCACCCATCCTCAGCCCTTTATTTTTAGGGAAGGATTTTTACACCACACAAATGCAGCATGAAATCCCTTTCTAGGAGATACCATTGAATATAAGGCTTACCATATATGCTGCCTCAGCAGAGGGATGTCTAGCATAAATCTAGACTGATTTATGGTAAGCAAACCCTTCTTCTTTTTCTGGAAGGGTGGGAAATTGGCCTCCATTTTGGAGTAGAACTGAGCTAAGACCAAGACCCTCCTGAAACTTTTTTCAAACTTTGTAATTAAGTGCAATTAGCATTGAATTGAAAAGTCATGAGTCTGTTCTTCAGCCTGATCGATTACCATTACTGCATGAAATGAGGGGCTACTAAGTGATGAGATTCTAATTTGTATGCTTGCAATATGCTCTACTCCAATATGAAAATGGCCATGAAGGTCATCCAGACTGTGCTTCTTTCTGAACCACAACTGTTTTTTTAGTATTCTTTTTTCAGTGCTTTGTAATGTTTCCTAATTTTGTATTCTCTCTTCAAAAATAAAGCTCAAACTGACAGTTGGCTTGAGAACTGTATCTTTGGAAGCTACAGGTTTGGTGTAAGAAACCTAAGTGCTTCACTGCCATTTAGAAACACTCCTATGCACTGGAAGCCTGCAGCGTGTGCAGTGCAAACTGCCCATGTTTATCTCTCTCACGCACATATGGAACGCAATCCCTGATGGAACAAGTTTAAAAACAAAACAAAACACAAATACACTTACAGATTAGCTAAGGTGACACACAAAGCTTCTTGTGAATGGCCACCAAGAGAGAGATTCAAGCAAAATGACCACTTCCCACAGCTGCCATCCTGGCCCACAGTCAGAAGCATGAAGTACTGTTAGCAACATTTAAGAAATAGATACTACTTCTCATAGTTCACATATGTATCGTAAAAGATAGAGATTTCCGTCACTCCCATCTTTCCAGAGGTTCTCTTTCCTGCTACTCTGAAATATTTATTTTAAGAAAAATAGCCCACTCACAAAGTTTCTGATCCATCCTCCTTGCAGAGTGCTGGTAGGCAAGGCATGGGGCTCTGTGAAGGATGCCTGAAGCTCTTCAAATGCACGCAGTCAGCTGTACCTGCAGCTTGGAGACGCTCCTCATGTGACCTGGGCCAGAAGTGCCATGCTCCAGGCAAATCCTCTGCAACGGTCCTAGGGAGGTGGAGGTGGCAGAGCCTGCAACAAGACATAAGGACCTCAGTTACCTAAGGAAAAAAGCAGGTTGATAGGAGGAGATGATTTCCAGACGCTAAGGAAAAGCTGGCTAAGGGCCCTAGGAAACAGTGGACAGAGACAAATTTCCAAAGTCAGAATTGGCTGTTTTGAACCAAAGGAGAGGCAACTGCAGTCCAGAGAATGGGGCACTGCTGCTGGTGGCCCCCAGAGGCACAGGACATCTCTGACTGAGAACAAAAGGTGGTGGCTGGGTAACAGCCAGGCCTGGAGGCCTCATGCCTACTGTCAAATCCAGTTTATAAGGGATGCTGAAAAGCACACCAGCCAGCCAGCATAGCATAGCATGCTTTAATACAGGGCTTTAAAAGCCACCAGGAAGCTGTAGCCATCCAGCCACACATGCACACGTTCATCCCCTAACCCCCTGCTCAGTTATCAAAGCGCTCACAGCCATAATTATTACTGGGGATCGCTCACGCTAAGTGGCTCTTTCTTTAATTCTGCACTGACTGGAGGACAAGTGAGGCTTTGCTCACATATCCCTTTCACATCTCAGCGCTGAAAGCAGATTAGTCGGCATAACCAGCTTACCACAGGTCATAAGAAAAACAGCTTAACTATGGGAACCTGCAGCAATTTTCTTATTAGTCATAGCAGCAGCACACCGCCTCCCACCTCCTGCATGCCTGCTTTGTTTCCTCCTAAGCTGCTGCAGCTCCCGCTGGCTGTGGGGAGCCAGACCTCCTTAGCACACCAGCACCATTTTCCTCCAGGAGCTGTATGAGTGGGGATTGCTATGCACCCTGCATCGCAGCCACTGCCTGCACTTCACCGTCCCCACCTCGCAGAGCAGCTCTGCCTGGTAGCGCTGTGCAAAACACTCTCCCTGCCCATGGCCACTTGTTAGTCAAGTCATATATTTTAATGCAGGAGGAATAGCTGAAAGAGTGCTTTCCATACAGCCTGTGAAGCGTTCTGAGGCTGAGGTCTTTGAGGAATGAGGGACAACCTGCACAGCAGTAGATCTTTGCTTGTACTGAGAGCCCTCTGAGACTGCCCTGCTCATGGCCCTGCTGATCCCCTCAGACCAGGGCACTTGGGGCACTAAGAAGGAAAGGGTGAAGCCAACTGCTCCATGTGAGTTTCCAGCAATCAGCAAACACGATAGCATGACGCATGGCTCCTGCTAAGGGCTGCTGACACCAATATGTGACACAGTCACACACATGCATCAGCTGTGCCTGAGCGCACTCCAGACCTTGAAGCATGTCAGCTCCATACATGAGTGGGTAGAGAATGCCACCAATGCCCAGAACAAAAGGAAAAGCAAAAGCCTAATGGATCTGACCCATATATTTCAGGTTCTGTGAAAGAGTCTGAGCCATATGGCCTCAAGGCCTGGCCTGCAGGCAGCCCAAGACTCTTCTCCACCACATCCCTCAGTGCCACATCTCCACATTTCTTAAACACCTCCAGGGACGATGACTCCACCACCTCCCTAGGCAGCCCATGCCAGTGCCTCACTGCTCTTTCTAAGAGGAAATGTTTCCTAATATCCAACCCAAACTTCCACTGGCACAACTTCAGGCCATTCTCTCTCGTCTTATTGCTGTTACCCAGGAGAAGAGGCCGACTCCTCACAGACCTAGCAGGCTACAACACTTTTCATCCTATTCGGGTCTAAGTACAAATAATCCAAAGTATTGGTGTGCCAGCTCCTTTCAGAAAAGGGTCAGACAAAATGGGACTCCTGTAGCACATGGATTCACAAACAACACTCAGCACACAGAAACACATCGCTACCTGCAGGGATTTAAGAGCAGCTCTGCATACGGTTGGGCAGCTGAAGTGAATCACTGCTGACAGGTACGTCATCCAACCACTGAAAAATTAAAGCTTACTGAAGAAATAATGCAGAGACATGACTTTGGTTATGACCTGTGAAGTCTGAATTGTACCACCACTTCCTCTACAGATACTTTGTGACAGAATTAATTAACTGTTACGGACCACAGAACTGATAGCCCTGCATTACTGCCTTGGAGCATCTAAATTACATGGCAAAAATAGAACAACTAGAAACACTAGAATATTTGAAGACCAGAAATGTCCACGTTGTTGATGAAGGAATTTAAAAGAAAAGTCCTTTGGAAAGAAGTGGCAGGTAACTTTTTCAGACTGCTGCTGGAAGGGTTAAGGTTGCTCTAAGGATTTGGTTATATGGGACCATTACACAGAATCACAGAATCACCCGGGTTGGAAGGGACCTCAAGGATCATGTAGTTCCAACCCCCCTGCCTAGCAGGGCCACCAAACATACACATTCAGATCAGGTTGCCCAGGACCCCGTCCAACCTGGCCTTAAACACATCCAAGGACGGGGCATCCACAACCTCCCTGGGCAGCCCGTTCCAGGGCCTAACCACTCTCCTAGTAAAGAACTTCCCCCTAACATCCAACCTAAATCTTCCCTCCTTCAACTTGGATCCATTTCCCCTAGTCCTGCTGTTGTCAGCCCTTTTGAAGAGTTTACTCCCCTCCTGGGTGTAGGTTCCCTTCAGGTATTGATAGGCTGCAATGAGGTCACCCCGCAGCCTTCTCTTCTCCAGGCTGAACAAGCCCAACTCCCTCAGCCCTCATAGGGGAGGTGCTCCAGCCCCCTGATCATCTTAGTCACCCTCCTCTGGACCCTTTCCAAAATCTCAATGTCTTTCTTGTACTGAGGGCTCCACACCTGGACACAGTACTCCAGATGGGGCCTCACAAGAGCCGAGTAGAGAGGGACAATCACCTCCCTGTCCCTGCTGGCCACCCCTCTCCTGATGGAGCCCAGGATCCCATTTGCCTTTCGAGCTGCCAGAGCGCACTGCTGGCTCATGTTCAGTCTCTCGTCCATCAGGACCCCCAGGTCCTTCTCTGCCGAGCTGCTCTCAAGGACCACTCCTCCCAGCCTGTACAGGTGCCTGGGGTTCTTCTGGCCCAAATGCAAAACCTTGCACTTTGCCGTGTTGAACCTCATCAGGTTCACCCGAGCCCAGCCCTCCAGCCTGTCGAGGTCCCTCTGAATGGCATCCCTTCCTTCCACCGTATCAACCGCACCACTCAGCTTGGTGTCATCAGCAAACTTGCTGAGGATGCACTCAATTCCCTCATCGATGTCATTAATAAAGATGTTAAAGAGCACCGGTCCCAAGACAGACCCTTGGAGGACACCACTTGTTACCGGCCTCCACCTGGACATAGAGCCATTGACCACCACCCTCTGTCTGCGGCCTTTCAACCAATTGCTTATCCATCGGGTTGTCCACCCATCAAATCCACTTCCCTCCAATTTGGAGATGAGGATGTGGTGGGGGACCATGTCAAAGGCCTTGCTCAGGTCCAGGTAAATGACATCGGTCGCCTTCCCTTTGTCCACCAATGCCATCACTCCATCATAGAAGGCCACAAGATTAGTTAGGCATGACCTTCCTTTGGTGAAGCCGTGCTGGCTGTCTCAGATCACATGCTCATTCTTTATGTGACCGAGCATGTTGTCCAGGAGGATCTGTTCCATGATCTTCCCAGGCACGGAGGTGAGACTCACCGGCCTGTAGTTCCCCGGGTCCTCCCTGCTCCCCTTCTTGTATATGGGAGTGACGTGACCCTTCCTCCAGTCGTCCGGGACCTCACCTGACAGCCACGACTTCTCAAATATGATGGAGAGCGGCTCAGCAGCCACCTCAGCCAGCTCCTTCAGGACCCTGGGATGCACGCCATCCGGCCCCATAGACTTGTATTCATTCAGTCTAAGGAGGCACTCTCAGACTTGCTCTGCCCTTACAGTGGGGAGGGATTTACCTCCTTGGTCCCCACATAGAGGTTTGGGGATGCAGGGTTCAGGGACGTGAAAAAGACTAGAAACCTGGCCACCAGTGAAGACCGAGGTGAAGAACTCATTCAGCACCTCAGCTTTCTCTTCATCTGTTGAAGCCAGTTCTCCTTTTAAATTTACCAAAGTAGGTACGCCCGTTTTGGCCTGTCTCTTCTGGGCAATGTACCTGTAGAAGGTTTTCTTATTGTTTTTCACGTCCCTTGCCAAGTTCAGTTCTGCCTGTGCCAATATACATTTATGAGACAGTTCTTTCAATGATGTTACTGCTAACATAGTTTCAGATTTCTTTCTTCTTGTGGTAGTTTTGTGCTGAGATGGCTAATAATTTGCTCCTTTTGTCACATCTCTGTTTCGGTCTACTGCTGCAATCCTCACTCTGCCTCACTGCCTGCCTTAAGGCCCAGTATTGGGCCCCAGACTCCAACACCAGGCAGCAGCAGCACAACCCAGCTCAGCCAGGGTTCTGCAGACCCATCATGAATGCTGACATGAAAAGCAAAAGCACGGGGGAAGAGACTATGGGGAAAACCAACTACAGAACTTGGAGACCCTTCAGCACAAGGGCCTCTGACTGCATCCCTTCTGGCCCAGAAGCAAAAGCAATGGTTCCAGGAACCTAAGCACCTTGAAGCTCTAATCCTGTCAGCCGAGACAGGATTTCCACCACACCTGGCATGCCATCACTGGTGCTTCTGGCCAGCTTTTTGCAGCCTTTGCTCAGGTTATTTGTCAGAGTTCCTCACTCTGACCAAATCCTGCCAAATGCTGCCCATTGAACCTAAGACACCTAAAATCTTCTTGAGCCCCGCTTTCCTTGAGTGGTTACGCCAATAACCACTGACACAAGAACAATTGCAGGTTAAGTACAAACTCTGACACATGAGGATCAAAAAGTGTGAAAATCATTCAAAATAGAATGTTGCTTCTCTCCACTCACCCACACCGGTCAAAAACTCTAAATGACACTGTTCATTGCTGCAGTGACAACAAACATGCACAACTCCTCACAACCCCACTCATAGAAAAGCATCATTGAGACTTCCCAATCATTACAGAATTCCACCAGGATCCCACTGTTTAATCACCAGGAGTTGCAAGCAAAGGGTATAATGATCCACATCCCCACTATCCCGAAAGCCTGCCCCTGAAGCCATCCATGTATGTTGTAGGGAATCTGGACACTCCACTCCACCAGGAAGCTGCATTAGCAGCTTAGAGGACAGCTGCAGCTCATTACAACCCCCAGCCCAACCACCCCCATGCAGACGGTCCTGCTTTCTCCAATCCCAGTGCTTTCCTTACATCAGCTGCTCTGCTCTTTCCCTGCTGCCTGCCCCACTGATGGGTTTTAGAGGCTGCACTCTCACTCAATGCTCTTCTCTTTTTTCAGATGCTCCCCTGACACACAGCTAGATTTCCTCCACAACCAATTTTCCTGGACAAAGAAAACGAAGCACATTCAATCTGCCAGGAGAGGTACCCCCCATGCTATGCTTTTGCTACATTTTATGCTTCTTCCATATACTGCCGTGACCTTCATTCCTCCTCACACCCAGTCACCTGCACAATGTCAGAGCAAACAGCCTCTCTAGCTGCTCCAAGCACCCGACTGCTTTATTTGCTGCTCACGAATGCAACATGACCACACCAATTTTGCAGAGCCATTTACAATTCTTGTAGCCTGAACTGTAATTTCATGCAGTGGTTCGCACACACTTTCTGCACACTTTCCTAATGGGTGCTTTTTTCAATTTAGCTTTCAGCTGAGCTGTTTCAGTTTCCATTTCTGTCTCCACGCTTCCTGTAGCCAGGTTCAATATGGCTGCATGTGCAACGTTACCACGCTGGAGGAAAACCAAACAAATAATTTATGTTGGCTTGAGGCTACATACAGATCAGCTTAACTCTCTTGACTATCCTTATGCCACAGATGGCAATTTTTGATAATCCTTCCCGTTATCATTGTTTCTTTCTAAAATACCTTCTGCTTAACTGTAAAACTCAACAGAAAATTCACGGGGACAGAAACCAGCATGCCTCTCTCACTGTAAGGAAAACTGTGCAAGTGACGCAAGCAAAAGAAGTTAAAAAATAATAAAATAAAAGGAACACAGCAGAGGACAAGAGCTGATCACGTCAGAAGTAAGCTCCCCAAGGCTGCTTCTGCACTCATTACCTACATCTCTATCAGGTGGGATTTCTAGGAGTAAAAGCTGAGGATTTGCCATTAACAAGTTCAGCTGTTTTGAAACTAAACCTGTGCCATGGGATGACTGAGATTTTAATGTAGCCATGCTGCACAAGGACTCAAACTCAACTGTAATAAAGAAGGGAGAACAAGGATAGAAAAGGAAAGGCGATTTAAAAACAAAACAATCTGTACAGTATATTGTGCACAAGCACCTTCCTGTCTGCTGCTGACAGACACAGCCAGCCTTCTCCAGATCTCTTTCCCCCCCCCACCCCTTACTGTTCTTCAGGAATAGCACAGGTTATTTTCCCAGTCCCTCCATACCATCACACAGGTCACATACCCCTACACTAGGCACCCATTGCAACTAAACCCCTCACACCGCTGGCAGAAACAAACACCATAGCAAGACTGCATCCTTCTCAGCCCAGTGGGACAAACAGCCCTACCTCAGAGGCAACTGCTCCTGCTGCCAAGGGAAGTGAGCACCACAGTGAGCACCATGAGGCCAAGAGATCTCTCTCCTGGCACAAAGTCCCTCCTGCTAGAGGTGGACTGACAAAACCCTCACAAATTTCACCAAGAAGACTGTCATCCTGCACCTCAGGAAAAACAGCCCTGTGTATCAGGACATGCTGGGGGACACCCATCTGGAAAGCAGCCTGGCAGAAAAGACCTGGAGATCCTGGTGACCACAGAGCTGAACATGAACCATCAGTGTGCCTTGCCACTGAGCAGGATAATGGTGTTCTTGGCTGCATTAGGCAAAACATTGCCAGCAGGCCAAGAGAATTGCTCCCTCCTCTCCACTCAGCATTGGCAAGGCCACACCTCAGATACCACATCCAGTTCTGGGCCCAACAATACAAAACAGGTACAGACATATTGGAGAATTTAAGATATGCCCACTTACCTTTGATCAAGGGACTGCAGCTCTTCCCCGATGAGAAGGAAGGGACTGGGGCTGCTCAGCTGGGAGAGAAGGCTCAGAGGAACACCATCAGTGCATCATCCATTGCTCCTAGAGGGAATGTGCAAAGAGGACAGAGCCAGGCTGTTCTCTCTGGTGCCCAGTGGCAGACAGTAGTTTCCTCTGAACACCAGAAAGCACTTCAGTGCTTCATAGGTTGCCAGAGCACTGGCACAAAACTGCCCAGAGACTGTGAAGCCTCCTCCTTGGAGATATTCAGAAGCTGCCTGAACAGGCTGCTCTGAACGTCTTTGTGCAAGCAGGGGCTGGGCTACAAATATCCCAAGATCCCCACCAGCCTCAGCTGTGGTGCTGTGATTATGCCCAGGTGCAGTGAACGAGGTGCAGGGCTGGGCTGGGGCCCAGGCCTGCCCTGCTCAGCAGCTGTGCCCACCAGGCTGGGGCTGAGTCAGAAAGTGAACCTTCCCACTTGAAAACACAGATTAGGGCAAATTTGCTTTCTGTGTTAAGTCAAGCTCACAGTGCCACCAGGGAGGCTGCTGAGAATGCACGAGGAGCTTGAACAAAGAGTAAAACGGAGAGTTCAGAGAATGGGAACAACAGCTTTTGGAGACCTCAAAATAAAAAGAAAATTAAAAGTACCTACCTTCACTCCAGAAATTTTCCCTGTTCTAGCAATCACAGGGAACGCATAATAACTTTAGACAAAATAAAGCAGAGACTTTCACATTGGTCATTGAGCAATATCAACAACTGAAGGTCCTGTCACAGCGCACTCTGCAGTGGATGCAGGGACGCTGGTAAAAATAGCTCCTCCTTGAGCTCCTCGGCTGCTCCTGGTACAGTTTAGCCTCAGCTCTGCAGCCTGAAAGCTTACATCTTATTGCTGTCCTTTTGAAGATTAGGTTCCCAATCTCATGAAGCGTGAGGAGGCGACAGGCTAAGATCATGCTTTGGAGTACGAAGCACAAACACGGCTGCAAAGTTCACAGGCTGAAGTCCTGAAGAGTAAAACTTTACATTCACGTCCAGATCGGTTGCTGGCCCACAGGAGCAGTGATTTTAGTATGGATTTGCAGACAGCTGGTCCAGATTGGAGTCCACTGTGCTTCAGAGAACACCTGAATCCACTTTACAGCAGCCCTGCACTTGTAAATCATGGTTGTACTGACACACACAGAAGGTAGAATTCTGAGGAAACAAGCTGAGCTGCTCACAAGTAAAATGGTAATATCAAACTTTTCTATCAACAGCGCTCTGGGTGCAGAACAGCAGCAACAAAATGGCAAGCCAGAATTCTAGAGACTAACTTAAAATCTCCTTGTTACTCTTAAAGTACATATTCAACCCATTAAAAAGCACACCAAAGCAATTATAATGTATAAAATAGTTTATTACTATAATAAATAAAATTAAACTTTTTTTTTTTTTACAAATATTATTTGTGCTTGTTTAAAAATGTTTAACAGGGATATCATTAATGTAGGTGGCTGCATTTGTAACTGAAACATTCCAAAACAGCGTGTATGTGCACACACACTGTCTATCTACTGGCAGCTGCTTTGCTGACCACAAAAATAGTATCTACTCGTTCTCTTTGTCTGATCATGCTTCATTGAACAAAGTGACAAATGCAAAGAAAAAGAAACAGGAATATTTGGTGGATTTTGGAAAGGATAAAACCAAGTGAAATACATTTAAAAGCTCCAAAGCGACTGCATTAACTGCATATCAATAAAGTGTCCATGCAGTGGTGGCTAAATACCGAAACGCAGACGGGTTTCCAACAGATGTACAAATATTGATTGTATGTAAGTACAATAATCTAACACATTCATTAGAAAACTCCATATTTCTTTATATAGCAGTTCATCCTGATACAAGATTATTGAATGTCTCTCATCTACAGCTAAAAGGATTCTTTTCCTATGTCAGTGGTCACACCTTCAGTGGGAGGAAAGGAAAAAGACATCCGCCTTTCAGAACAGCAAGTGAAAGCCCCAAACTGCTTTGCTGACATCAGGCATTTAAATCCAGTTATGGAGATGTTCTGGGATTACACATCAAATATGTTTACACGACACTCAACAATCAGCTCGGAACAAATTACGGCTGCAGGTAAATTCACAGTAGCATTGTTGCACTGTAAAATAAAGTCTTCAAAACAAACACTTTTGTGATAGGTCGGGCTTGGATCCCCAATAACACAAAAGTGTTCACACAATAATTATGTCTGTTTTGGAAAGGGAGAGGACTATTGGAGTAATTTATTATCCTAATAAGAAGGCATTAAGTGGAGAAATAAGCGTGATTACCAACAAGTGATTTCCATTAGATTTAGAAAGCTAATCAAAGTGCTTTATCTTTAGGCAACATTGTAAATACTACAGAACATGAAGAAGGAAAGAGAATGGAATCACAGTTTGAAATGTTTCACTTATGAAAGGGTCTTAAGGCTAAACGTTGGCTATATCTTATTGCAAAAAGCATTATTTTTATTTAGTTGAATCAATGCTTGCCACAACAATGTGGTCAAAAGTATGTCAGATTAGTGGATACAGTAATCTACTGTACTATACCTCACATTTCTGGAGCTTCCCCTGCCCGGGTCTCTCTCTAAAAGGTTTGTGTCAATAAATCAGAAGTGCGGCTGAAACACAGACATTGTTATTGCCAATACACACACAGGAGACTACAGAGAAAGGAAGAATTAAGTAGATGCTCTTCACCACCTAAGACCAGGCCGAGAAAGCAGAAGTGCAGTGACCAAGTGTCATGTGAGAAGGACAGGCTCAGCACCTTGAGACAGCCCCCAGTGCCAGGAAAAAGAAACCCTCCTGTTCCACAGTCCCTCCTGCAGGAGAAGCCAGGAGAGGCAATACCAGGGCACCTTGGCTTCAGAGGTACTGTGAGCAAGCAAGAAACAGTGGCTTACAAGCTGTTTTCCCACCAGCTATGATACAGCATTTTTCCAATTTCACATACATTTCTGGTTCCTGACTAACAGCACCTGCCAGATCTCTCAGTCACGATATCAGCCAAACTAACTGTACGAAGCTGAGACTGCTAGAGAAACCAGAAGGTATGGCCTGAAAGTTCAACATTTAACAAACAAGATGCTAGCTAGCACATTCAGTGGGTAGCTAAGGGGAAGATTTTAGTTCCCTTCTTGAACTGTAATCATTAAGTGAAGGATGTGCTTTTACATAACAGAAATCAATCCATATTATCTATTGTCTATACACAGATACTACATATACGTGTGTATGTACACGCAACGGCACAAGCGTAGTCATACACATTGCTGTTTGTATAGCAAAGACAAATCGTAGTAAATTCTTTCACAGACTGTGATTGAAAAAATATCACCAGATATTCACAGTAAATATCTTGTTCAGTTCATTAAAGTGAAGTACTGTAGAAGCAGAACATCACCTTCGAAGCTGCTAAACAGGGTGTTCGCTGGGATTCAGAGCAGCACTGTGAAAGAGATTTAAAGCAAGAATGGTGTTTGTAAAAGTATACAGGTAATACCAGACAGAAGTCAATGTAGCTGAACATGGAAGGGATGAGGGTTGGTTTTTTGCTTTTTAAATCCTGTGCTGCGTATTGGTATTCTTGTTAAGTATGAACTTCTACAAGCTCCCTTTGTAACAACCCTGAGCCCCGGCTCTTCCTCTGAACTACCAGCTTTTGACTGAAATCTCATTCCACCATAGGGTAAAAATGGGACACAATCTCTTGTTCGTTAACACGGGTTGTTTAGCAGGTAGTTAAGTGGTAGAAGCACTGTGCCAGAACACAGAATGTAAACCGCTTCCTTGTTAAGGGGCAGAATCTCATGTTCAGAGGTCATCCATTTCTAAGATGAAAAATAATTTAAGTGAAAAGGCTTACCCAACACAAATAAAAGGAAAAGCTCACAAATAAAATGGAAGAATAAGTAACAATTACCGTGGATATGCACACCACCCAGCCTTAGGCATCCAAGTTTAAGGCTCAATGGAGAAAGACAGATTTGCAACATAGCTGCTTTCAGTCACTCCCTAAACAAATCTCTCTTCATCTGCTGAGCCTGGGCAATACACTACAGGTCCAAACTAGTCTGAGGGTCAAAGGAGTCCCATAGCAGACATGGTTTCACTTATTTACCACTAAGTAGCCCAGGGAATCCAAAGACCAAAGCTCATCCTAAATATTATATTTTTTCAGATTCCTTCACAATACATAGTGGTTACTCAGGGATGATGCAGTCTTCTACAACTAGCTTTAGTACCTGCCAGTTCATGAAATCATAATAAAATGGGTCTGACTTGTTAGAGCTGTGCAAATCTCAGTGACACTGCCCACTTCAGTGCTGACCTGGAGCAGATGCCTTGAAGGTGTCATTGGAAGGGGTGCAAGTTCTTCTGGAGATTCATGACTGCAACAGAATCAAATTTGGCCATAATCTTCAGTGACATTACATTTTAAGTGTAATTCCAGAGTATATTACAATCTTTGAAAGCTATACGAGTGGATTATAACTGACTTTATAGGCTCTTAAAAAGGCCTCATAAAAGCCTTAAAAATGGACTCTGTGCTTCACCCAGCCCTGGCCATGGAGCACGTACCTGTGTTCCAAACTGAACTAAACTTCAGGCTGCACTTGGAGTGCCCTCAGAAATGGGGACTTATGCTCCTTTACTCACAGAACCGCATGTGGTGATGCAAATAATTGTGAGGCTTCTAGGATTAACCCTGCCTTGACTCCAGGATTAGGCAATCAGCAACACCAGGAAAACCTTAAACATATCCCTGAGGACACATGAAAGATACCACTGAGAAACATCAACATGGACTCAGCAACAGAGGACTAGGTAACCTGCAACTGTGCATCTAATCCTACATCTGCACTGCAACACTTGAGACGTTAGGCACATACCTGGGGGGCAACAAACATTTCCCTCTTACCTGTCTGGGATAAGCTAATTTCCGTGTTTATCAGACTGCAGGTAGCTGGCTGCCAGCTGAGTTCAGCAAGACTTCCAGCCTTTCAAACATGTTACAAAGGAAACACAACGCTGATGAGTAATTTGCCTGGATTGGAAAACTGGCACCAAGTGAACCGCTCAAATCCCTCTGCAACTCTGGGGCACTGATTACAAATACATGTATACTTGCAAACCTGTAGTTTATTTTTACCTAATTTCACTGCCCAACGAATTTACTGACCAAGGAGTTTGGAGAGGAAAAGCACGTAGTAATTCTAATCTGAAACTGCTGTTGTATGGATCCCTTATGGAAATGGCATAGCTATTGCAGGTAGCTGTTGCCATTCACAGTGATTAAAGCACCGAACACACCTTGACTTTGGTCAAAAAAGCTCTCCTCAGTATGCCCCAGACATAACTGCAAAAGACACCAGCTTCCATTGGAAAAACCCAAACTTGGAACTAGAAATAAATATAGGAAATGGCACCTCTGTTTCACTGTTTCCTAGCAAGTCACTTCTGTAATGCCTTTTCTTTCTATAGGTGAAGTAGAAAGTTGCATACAGATTTGATCCAGCTGCATTTTGGGAATCCTTCAAGACTTGATTACAATTTATTATTTGTGGACACTCCTGTACTGAACCAGCATGCAAGACCCTTGAAAGCTAACCCTAAAGCAGCTGCAAACTGCAGTGCTGTCCTCAGAACAGATAAAACAAACTTACTGCCTTCAAGGCCTGAGCTCGTAGCTTTGCACAGCACAGCCCCAATACTGTGTGTGCAGTTTCACCGGTGGGCCTTGCACTTCCCCAAGGATGTATGGCATAATTCTGCATGGCCCCATGCAAGCATTAGGCCACCAGAAATCCTTCCTAATTGGTCATTTCCCTTCTCTCTTCCTTACTTAACCCAAATCTCATATCTCCTCCAAAAATTTATGTGTTTTTTTTAATGTAAATGAGTTAGTACCATAGAAAAAGAATGAGAACTACTCCCACAGTGTGTTAGGACCTACTGCCAGTGAGAATGAAAAGCTCAACATTGTTGCACCATGCTTCTGGACAATAACCTACGGTTAAATAGTGAGCATACCAGACCAGTGGAGAGAATTTACTGCAGATCTATATCTATGTCCCAAGATATGGAATCTTCTCTGCTACCCTAAATAATGAATAATGAACAGTCATTTTGGTAAAGTGCTTCAATCTTCCTCCAAAAAAGTTATGAAAATATAAGTTTTGGAAACATCTCCTTCTTTAAGAAGCAGATCTTCTTGTTTCCTTGCTACAATAGCACTTGTATACAGTAAGCACTGTGTTTCTACCTCCATTTACTTTCTAGATAGATTAGATCAATAACAATACATCCGGATATAGAGAAAAATGCCACAATTTAAATTCTATGAAAGTTCTGTGAAAGCCTTTGGCTACAAGGAACACTACCAAAACAGAAACTTCTGAATAATAATTTAACAAGAATCAAAAGAGCAGATTCATAGCAAAGACAGGACATAATTGCTACAGTATATTTTCACAGGGAGGCAAATCTGCAGAATGGTTATTGACACTGACACACAACACATTCTGCAGTGGGCAGAAAGTGTTCTGCACGTTCTGCAGGTACACAGCACACCCAAACCTCCGTCCTCCAGCAGAAATTAAAAACACAGGTAATGTTCCACGACATCTGAGACAGAAGTCAAGATTTTGAAAATCAATATCCTGACTCAAAGAATGAAAATGTGGATGAACCCATTTACTAACAGACTTGGGTTTTTCTGTGTGTTGTTTTTTTGGTTTTTTTTTTTACATTTTTTCCCATCTTCTTAGCTGTCCCTTGACTACCCAAAAGTAACTTTGGTATTGAGTAGCACAAGTTCTACTCCTCTTTGCTTTATTACAAGTACATGAAAATATACTGTGGCATTTAACATGCTGTACGGGTGACTGAAACAGTGACAACAGCAGCAGCAAAAAAAAAAATGCTGAAAGCACAAGCACCCTGGCCAGTCCTTATTCATATAGGCAAAAACTGAGCTAACTACATAAGGCATGCTCCAAAAACCTAAGAGGTCACCTGGCGCTCACAGGGATGGCTGCTGCTTTCAGAGCTCTTATTCCAACATCCTGAGGGAGAAAGAGGGAGTGGGGAGAATGGGCACCAATGGAGAAAAGAAAAGCTTTATAAACTGTACCCTTGCTGTCAAAAAGACTTCAGAGCCAGCTGCCATCTTGACATGAGGTTGCAATTCCTGCTACTGTACCTTTTTAGACATAGGGAACATGCTTAGTGAATTGGTCCCTCACTTGTTTTCAAGATTAAATTTAAAATGTTAGGGGGGGTGTTCGTTTGATTGACTGTTTTTTATAAAGAAACACCTCAGCTAGCTCCAAACATGTCTTTTTCTGATTCTGGAGACTGGGGCCTTGATATTTCAAACAACTCCTGTGGTGACTGGGAGCTTCTTCTTGAGGTCAATATCCTAAGTATCTCAGCGAGCTGTTTTTCTATATTGGTCATTTTTGTGTTTAAAGCCTTGATGTCCTCTTTCAATTCGTGTTTCACTTCTAGCATGGTAGCCTGAAGAGTCTGTTCTGGGATAGGATAAAAGGAATGCTTGACCTCGGTGAGGACCGGGCTGCGGTCCTGTGGGCTTCTTGTCTCCCCAACATTATCCAAGCGCAAGTCACTTTTTGTAATGCCACTGTCACAAGAGTCTGTCTTCTTCAGGGTAGCTTCTCCTGAAGCTTTAGTTCTCTCTGGTAACGTCTCCATAGATTCTGCTTTAGAGACTTTATTCCAGTCTTCACCTTTCCCACAGGCGTCTTTGAATTTGGCCCAGCCTTTTCTCCTGGGGTAATCCCCTGATGCTTTACATCCTGTGTACTCTGACGTGGGGGCCTGAAGCTTCGCCTGGTCAGAAGTCCCAGAGGTTGAAGCTGACTGATATGACACAGGGGTTGCAGGGCTCTCCCGTACGGTCACAACGCTGGCTTTGACCACTGAGCGTGCGGAGGAGTGCTCGCCTAGGATGTTGCCCTTCTCCACATCCAGGTCATCTGGATCTCTGCCTCTCTCAGCTGCAAGCCGTGCCTCCTTCTGCTGCCTGAACCTCTGAAACAGTCGGCGGACAGGGTGATCTGGTGGCAGAATCAGGGGGGCTTCATTCTTCCTTTTCATTCTCTCCTCTTCTTCTCGTTTCACATCGCTGATTTTCCGGAATACAATCTACATAGGGAAAGAGATTTCAACGCTGTCATTAACTGCAAGTTTGTTAAGGAGAGGAGTTGTAGAGAAATAATTATTTGAAAGATTTTATTACTACTGACAAATGAATAACCTCTGCACATTTATAGCAACATTACCACAGTTCTCAAGTGTCTTATTTTGTGAACGTGGCTTTGTTCGTTATTTAAAAGCATACATCATCTGTCTTACAACATCAGAAAGAAAAAGCTCTTCAGTTCCAAGAAGTCAGCAAGGCAGTGCCATTCTAAATGCAATGATCCCAGGAACTTACTTGCTCTGTTTTGTGTTATAAATGACTTCTTATATTTGTTTTTCTGAGTCTACGGTTGAGCATCAATTTTCTAGAGTTACAAAGACTCTCTTCCAATCTTACAGCAGCCTCATCCCAGAGCTCACTTGCTATACATCACACAAAAGTTCTGATATTTTAAGGAAGCTTGGCCACTAATAGCGTGAGCACAGCAGAGATGAGCCTGGACTTGCCAAGCAGCAGTCTGCAAAGTACTTCTTTCCATGCAGTCCCTCCCACACTCTCTTCTAGAAGCAACGTGAAGATTAGAAACAATGCAAAACTCAAGTTAGTCCCAGTGGTACAAGGACAGTGAAGAATGAGCTCTGAGAGATGAGGAAAAGCTATCCATGGCTGACGACTACAGCAGCTTGAAGAGCTTCTCATTTTATTTTTTCATTTTTATGTGAAAATACACTTTTTTGCATGAAGAAACATTAATTTTCAGTCTATTCTCCTAACCAAGCCTTCCTGAGCCTGTGAGCTAAGCAGTCTAAGGGACCAGCCTATGGGTCTTCAGTACTGATTTTTATATTTATATTATTACTGGTGGAATGCTGAAGGTGATCCACTAAGCAATTTGTTTTGAGGCTTCAATGCAGAGCACAAAAGATGTAGACCCCAGCTTCCACAGAACACTGTCACCTGATGTCTTCAATTGCCTTTGGGAAAACCCACTCTAAATCCTTATGCTCCAGAAATAACTTTCTGATTCAAATCATTACTAGTAAATGTGTAAACAAACCCACCCCTCCAGTGCAGAGAGATTTAAATTAAAACAAACATAATAAGCACTGATTCACTGGCACACACACACAGCGCATGTTGCTTCTGACTTCAATGCTTCTTGACAGTTCTGTCATTGTGAAGCAGGGAAAAACACTATCTTAACATTGTGTCTTCAGGAAGAAGTTGTCAGACTTGGCAGCGTTACCCAGATGCAAAAGAATAAAATTAGCAGAAATGATATTTTATTTCCAAGCTGCAATTAGGAAGCTAAATGTAAGGTAAGTAAAATGAGTATTTGACTGTACTACTTTTTTTCCAGGAAACTTAGTCTGCAGCAGGCTCAGTATAAGGTGGACAAAGCATAATCCTTAGTAGTGAAAGAATAACACTTACGGGAATGGAGTATCAATACAGTGATCCAGGATAATGGCTTCCCACATGCTGGCAGTTCTCACTTTAAGTGAAGGAACAGTGCCAGCCCGAAGCAAGAGCAGCTGCCCTGCATGCACTGCTGGTGCCTTGCTGTGTTGGGGGTCAGTCTTGCAGCAGGCCCAGGCTGGCTCTGGCTGCACTAAGCTCCAGCAAAGCAAGGCAGCTATAAACCAGATCAATTTGTCTCTGCAAACTTCTGCATCCCCAAGCACACCCTCTGCTGGAGCTTGCGTGCTTGGTGCTGCTGTGGACATCTATGACCTGCACGGTGCCATGCCAGGCAGACGCGCAGTTAGCAGGACCACTGTCTCTGCCCATGAGCATGTTTTTGCATGTGAGCAGTCTCAGTCTGACCTATGGATCTGGTCCATGTTTTCCCTCAGTGCTAAGAAGAGACTTACAAATGGGTGCTGCAATTGTCACCATTACAGAGTCACCAGGGACAGCACTGTGGTGCTTGAAAGAGCTGAAGGCCAGGCTGCTTCATAGAGTCCTTGTCCAGTTCAAGTCCTGCTCAATGCAGTCTGCTCAGCATTTTGTCTTCTAAGCACTGGATTATCTCTGACCTTTTAGTTATTGGCTTTTCTAACATAAATGAAGGTGTTATTTGACAGAAGCTGCCCCCACTACTGCCCAATACAGATGAGAAGGCAATGGAGGAAGTTACAAGCAATAACTGCTTAACTCATACTCATACTAGCCACTGTGTCCCATACAGCCCATGGCACAGGCTCCATGCTGGAGTACAAGAAAAGCAGATATATCAGCAAACACAAAAAGGCAAACACTGAGATGTATTGTTGGCAGTTCTCATCATCCTCACAGGCACTGCTGCTTCCTGCAACACTGCCTAGGTGAGGCCTGTTGGTTCCAAGCATGGCTGGCTGTGCCACCAGCCTCCTCACTGAGGGGTGCTCTGCCTCACGGCCCCGAGCATGCCCACTCCTTTCCTGCAAACCAGGCTGCATCACAGACAGGAGCCTACGTCGAGGGATCAAGTACATAAAATATTGCATTTACCTTGGTCTCCTCAGCATGCTCGCAAGCTAGCGACCCCCAATTCCCATTTTCTACGTGAGGCTTTATACCAGCCACAAGGCCGTACCACACAGCAGCAATCACCTGCATGAATGCAGAAATGCAGTCCTCACATCTCTTGTCCTGTTCAACATATCTACTTATGTGACAAACTGCGCTCATGCAGTGTAAATTGAAGCTTGTGTACATTTGCTAGGGGACACAGCCTCCAACTCTGGGGTTGGCTGCTTTACCAAACTCATAAGACACCAGAGAAATACCTGCCAGACTGCAACCTGTCTTTGGGAAGCCCAGGAAAAGCTGTCACTGGTCCCACTTTTGGCAAGCTCCTCAGCACTACTTTTCTGAAGATAGCTCCATGTTATGTATGGAGCAAAGGTTTTATAATCATGCAAAGATCAGCAGTAATTGAAAAGACCTTTTCTACAACTGCATTTTGGATTTTTGTTGCTGCTGTCTCGTTTAAGGCTAAATACAAATCCTGACACATGAAAAATACAAATAACTACTTTAAAGGGACACTTTTCTTAAAATTGTTGGGGAAAAAGCAATCTGTAAGTGGTTAAAAGATTTAGAAGCATCCAAGATATGCAGAAAATATGTTTGTTATGCTGACATATATATACCTGCTCCCACAACGAGCCCAAGTGCAAAGGAAATGAAAATAGTTTTCATTTGTTACGAGAAAGAGAAGTATGGACCTACACAGTAGTTTTAATGTAGAATTTGATAGGGCTATAAACTGAGGTTAAATCCCCAAATATGCCAAAGCTCCTAAGACAACTTTTAGTTCAATTTCTCTTTATCAATCTTTCCAAGCATTAATTTTTTTCTGGGAAGGAAGAATGTAGAGGTTGTACTCTCAGAATTTCCCAAGCTGCATTAAACTCCAACCAGTGCGAAAAGGTCAACTTTGCAAACTGTGCACTTCTCCATAACATCATCATCTGCAAGAGCAAAGCATGCAGAACAGTGGGAGCATTTTAGAAGTATGCAAAACCCTAACTGTGTTAGAAGAGCCTGAACTGAGATGAAGTAACAAGAAATACAAACACTAGGCATAAAAGTGCACCCAACACACTTCCATTCTCAAGTCTTTGATTAAAAGGTGCTGAATCTTTTAGCTCTACAGGAAGGCCTCCCAGGATGCCAGAAACATGAGTACTGGGGGGATATTAGCCTAGATTTGCATAATAATAATAATAGTACAGAAAATAGCTCTATTAGGCACAGAATAGTACAAATGCCTCATAAACATTTGACTGAGGTATAACTGAGGCAGTTATGATGACACTGTAACAATTTTATTTTTGGATAATACAATCAGAGAAATGGAGAAATGCACTGATACCTACTAGCACATCCATGCCCCCATATGTGCCATCGATCCATGACAGCATAGACTGTGTAGCTGCATTCCTGCCTGTGCATGAGCAGTGTCTGAGGAAGAAAGACAGGATTACATCCAGCATATCTTCCTTTCCTCAGTATATGTGCTGAACTCTTCAGTAAGCTTGGGGGCAAAGTTCTGTCTCTTTTTATCTTCAAAGAGTTCTCAGGCTGTACGCATAGAATCAATGCTTTCAGAGTTTAAGGTCAACATTTATCCTCAAAGTATTAAAAAAAAGAAAAAAAGGTGAATGTAGATGAATACCTGCACTATCTCTTTGGTTATCAAATGTGGCATGCCCATCAACTATCAGAAGAGGAGGCTCAGGGGAGACCTCATCGCTCTCTACAACTGCCTGAAAAGAGGTTGTGGCAAGGTAGGGGTCGGCCTCTTCTCCCAGGTAACAGCAACGGGATGAGAAAGAATGGCCTCAAGTTGCACCAGGGGAGGTTCAGTTTGGATATTAGGAAACATTTCTTCTCAAAAAGATTGGCAATGCATTGGAACAGGCTGCATGGGGAGGTGGCAGAGTCACTGTCCCTGGAAGTGTTCAAGAAACATGTAGACGTGGCACTGAGGGACATGGTCAGCAAGCACGGTGGGGATGGGTTCAGGTTGGACTATGTGATGTTAGTGGTCTTTTCCAACCTTAATGATTCCATGATTCTATTATTTAGATCTTCCTGGGCTCAGCACTCAAACCCAAACACCATTTAAATAACTCAGCATGGGTATTTTGCATTAATAAGATTTTCTTAATTTCTTTATGATAAGACTAAAAGAAAAGCCTGCAGTGGCTTCCAGTGTAGGGTAGGCAACAAGTTTGCTCTGAAGGGACATTCCCAAAGAGAATCAACTAGATTATTTCTTGTAGAAAAACATCCTATTTGGCAGCAATAGAGAATCCATCATCACATCTTGATAAAAGATTCCTACAGGTTTTGCTTCAAGGCTGAGATTATCTGACGTCAGCAGCAATTCTGTTCCTTCATCCCTCACACTGTTGAACATTTACTTTTAGAAACTAATTCTAGAGTCTTATGTTCAAAAATCTCTGCAGAGGTAGTACAGCTAATGTACCATTGTTTTAAATTTTCAATGTAACATCAAGCTTCCCAATTTTAACTCTTCTAATTCATTTGGATTATTTCCAGCCTTCCCACAACTTTCAAAGTCAGTAAATTCTCCCTCTTGCCCAGACCTAGAATATATAGTTGATTTACTTAAGTACAAGGTTCCTTTTCAAAAAATCAAGTAAAGCAAAATATCCTACAATAAGTCTTTCAGCTGTTTCCCTCTGCTGGCTCACTGCTACTTATTACTATTCTCATCTCATTATTTGCATTGACCAGATGTTTCTCTAGAACTATCTAGCAGAGCTTCAAGTTGTTTTTACTGAGCAATAAGGAAAGGAGAAATGGGCACAGGGCTGCTCGCTTTGTTTCATGAAGACATTTCAGAGAACCTATATTAAGTTGGTCATTACAATAGAACACTGCCTTGCAAAAAGATGAAAGCATGACGTGCTTAACAAACAACAGTGCAACCTCAGCAGATGCAAATAAAAATAGAATAATTTGAGTGCCTAATTCCATTACATGAAGACTGGGAGGTAGAAGTGAATAGTATGAAGGGGTGTATGGCACAGCAAAAAGAGGAGTAGGCGGGGACTGGATAATAGTCAGTGCCTTATCCAATATGAAAGCAACAGCAACAAATGACAGTTGGAGCTGCATAAAGAAGACAAGTTCATGGTTCTTCCCCTGAATACAGTAGACATTCTGAAGGTAAAAAGTCAGTGTAGATACAGTAAGAGAGCAGGCAAATACTAGGCAGAGAAAGACACTCAGAGCTAGCAACTAGACAAAACTAGTAACCTGCTCAGGAAAAATAGTTGGAGGCAGCAAAGGTATCTGTAAGAATTGTCACATGTGAATTATCGCTTCCTTAGTTATCCATAGGCAACCCTAGATAATTACATAGGACAAATCCAGATCTGCTGCACTACTACCAAGGAAACATTTCTAATGAAGGTGACAGAGGAAATACCAGAAGGGCAAACATCAGAAGAAAATATAATAGAGACTCAAAGACGCAAACCTTAAAGATCTGAGCAGACCATTCACCTACTGGAGACAAATGTGTACTTTCATTGCATCCTCTCACTTGCACGCTGGACTGAGAAATCGACTAGTTTGCAGCATTACATAGATTTCACACAGCTTTGTAGCATACCCAGGTTTAATGAAACCGCTAAAAACAGCACGCTGTCTCGGTACCAGAGGGAGACCACCTGGTGCACATGAGGAATTGAGAAGGCCACTGTCTCTACCTGCTACTATAAGGAACAGCTTACTACCATCTCTGAATGCCTGGGAGTCCACTAAGTGCACTAGAACAATGCTGTCAGCAGAACAACAGCAATTCACGTCCTTTAACACTCTCCCCTGAACGTATGCACAGTCCCAGGAAAATAGCAAACAGAAGGGTGAGACAGAAGTAACGTGTCAGCAACTGTTTTCTTGCTGTTAGCTGATTGTAAAAGCAAGCACTGAGACAGCATTGCATGAGACAGTCTTGAAGATCAGGGGGAGCTTCATTTAAAACACATTATGAATGTAGAGAAAATCATATTCTGTCAAATGCTAAAAAAGACCTGCTTGCATTAGAATTGGAAAGGATCTTTCAGTCTTCTGCAAAAATACCCCAGTTTCTTTTCAGCTTTGACTTGTGAGAATTTAACCAAGACCCACAGGAGAGGACAGAAATACGGATTTCATCACATTTCAAACCAGACTGTCATTATGGAGTTACTATAATGAGGCTCCTAGCCGCAAAGCTGCTGCTATTATTAGCTCTGGAACCTTATTTCTTTCCACCTCTATAGCATGCACAAATACTACAAGATTTGGCAGGTCTTCCTCAGCATTAACAGCAAGTAAGATGGCAGCATTTTGATCCGGTGCTTAATAATTCTCTTTCATGGATGCAGAAACATTCACAGAGTCTGGAAGTGCCAAATATCATAAACAATTAAAAGCTTAACATTGCTTCATACAATATTCACAGAAAATGGACTTAAGTGTGAGGAAAACAATCACGAAAAAGGCATTTATTCCTAGGCAGCCCATCTAGCATCTGCCAACAACTGATGAAAATATCTTTAGGCTGATGTTAGTCCAATGAAAATTGGACCCAATCTTTTTTTTTTTTTTTTAAAGAAGAAAGCAATAGGAAATAGAAAAAATAGAAGAAAGAGGAAGGAAAAAAAAAATAGAAGGCTTGACAATAAAAACACCTTTGACACCGATGTTAAAGAAACTAAAGCTGCAATTCTCACGTAATATAGGATCAAGAGGGCAGGCTCACAACGCTTCCCACCAAAACCTGCAATGGATTTCACTTCCATTATCTATTACCATAGTCAGTTCCTGGGTCCCTCATATCAGCTGCACTTTGAAGACATAAAGGGAATTTGTGTAAGAAGGTACATAAGTACACAGGTCACATTTATGACAGGCAGGAGTGCAGATTCCATTATGTACTTTAAGCTTCAAGGCACAATCTACTAAATACAGATACCTCTTCAAAGAGTGGTGCAAATCATCCACCCAGTATGTCAGGTGGCTTTGACTCTGGGCTTCAGTACATGGGATTTAGGCCCATGCAAAACAGAACATCTGCAGTAATGCAGCAGATGTCAGCAGGTTTGTACAGGGTGCAACAGCAGAATTTGGTTTCCGTTTCTGAAAAGGTAGAAGCTCCTCTCCAGCTAATGTCACATTCCTCCCAAGGCACTCCCAAATAGTCTTACTTCTTAGTAATAACCTGAAGATTCAAAGTAAACTAAGGCTTGGAAGGTGTTGGCAGTAGGGATGTAGGGGAGTGTTTGTGCCAGGAGTGCTGGGCAGGAAACCCCAGATATACATGGAGCACGCACAGACCAGAAACCAACAAGTAGATGTGCACAGCTCTCTTCCACCTCCAGGAGGCTGTAGTTCTGTGGGGAGCCAACTCAGTTCCTCTAACAGAGCACTACCTGCTTACTCTTCAAAAACTAGGCTTCTGCGCACAGCTACATCATTAATATGGAAGTGTTTGGAAGAAGCACTGATTCATAACTTAATGAGTATCCTTGCTATCCAGATGAATAGAGGTAACAAGGTTTTCAATCTAGACAGTATAACATCTGGGGTAACTGTTACTGTCAGGAGCGCCATCAGCTTCAACAGTACTGAAGCTCCTCTCTGTGACAGCATACTTTGTTGCCTAATTACAAACTCCAGAAATACTGACTTGAATATTAGCATTTAATCATGTCACTATTATTTATTTAGAAGTTCCACACAACTCAAGACTTCACTCCTTTATGCCGAACTCCTCATTCTAATTCATGCTTACAGGCAATTTTAGTGTTGAGAGAAAAGGAAAAAAGATTTTACAAAAATACTACGAAAATAAGACGGAATTATATGACCAGAATAATCAGCAGAAATAACAGACAAAACCTGACGTAACTCGATCTAGAAGCCTACCCTAACAATTTTTGAGTCATCACAAAATGTTTTTTCTCCTAAAGAGGCTCTCAAACACTGTCAGTGTAAATTTAGAGAACAACACATTTAAAATTAAAAGACACATCACTGACACCGGTCAGTAGTTTGGATAAACATTCACAACTGCAGCACATTACAGCTCATTTAGCAGCCCCCTTCACTAAATTATGAGAAGAAAAAAAGAATCACAGGAGAAAAAAATCAAAATATATATTGCTAAAGATCTACTAGGACTTCATTATTTGTCAAAGGCAATGTTCTATTACAAACAATATTGAATGCGTGGGCAAAGGTTTGGTGAGATTATACTAGGTCTGAGAACTAATATGTCTGTCAAAATCTGAAATGCTCTACAGAAACTTGTTTGCAGTAAATGAGGAGAAAAAAGAATGTTTATGCTTTCTGCCTGACAATCCATATTTTCCAGAAGCAATACTTATAAATTACTATTTTCACTGGTTTTTTGTGGGTTTTTTTTTTCTTTTCATTTTTTTTCCTCTTTAGTACATGAGGTGCTGATGCACACACATCAGACACACAAACAGTTCAAGTAGACTCATCTTTTATTGCAGACCAAGACACTGCCCTCACTCCTGGGCACACAAGCATGCCTTAACAATTGTTTTAAGCCCAAGGCACAGCAGGAACTTACCTCTCTGTTACCTAAATCACAAGTATACAAAATACCACATAACCCAACACCAGCATGCCTTCTCAAGAGTCAAAGGCTGTTTCCCCAAATTCCCTATGGCTTGCTGCCATTCGGGGACTTTTCCTCCCTCTTAACATTGAGACAACCCCACTGGAGATCTGAAACAGACATAGAGATTGTGTTGCTGCGAAAGGCAATGATGTGGTCAGATAATAGTTAAATATGCGTAGCTTTTTTTAGTGATGATCTTTTAGACACTAGTTTTCCAATAAGATAATTTTCTCTTATCCAGTGGCTGCCTTTCAAGCAAGTTTTTTTTCCTGCTTTCGTTTGTCTGCTTTCTGTCATTAAACTTACAGTGATTGACAGGTATTTTACTTTCCAAGTGGGTATCAAATGCATTTTCAAATGTATTCAAATCAATCCAGCAACATCAGTCCCAAGAGCTTACAAATCATTCAGTTACTTTTCAATGCCCACTCCTGAACCAATCCACACAGACTCAATGCTCAGTGTCCCTGACATACAGGGCTTGCTGAGCTCTTGAGATTATTAGCTGAGAATTAAACTCAGGTGAAATTCATTGCATAAATTGCCTCAACTGTAATACTGAAGGAAAAGAAGCTAACCTGCAGCTCTGCAAAACAGGAAAATATTTCCTTCCCCAGCCTGGCTAGCCCAGTGTTGGCAGCAACAGCTGGGCACACCCCAATGCTCAGTTCCACTCAGCCGTCTGTCCCTTCCCTGTTAAACAGCCCTGCTTGGATAACATTACACAAGAAGAAAACAAACTGCTAATAAGTTAATGAGAATCAGCAATAAAAAGTACATTGCTTGCTATTTCCCAAAGCAGCTGTCAAATCTCTTCAGCCCTAACTAACAGCCAGGAGCTTAAAACCTTGAAGAAAGGAAAACTGTTGACTGTAGCTGGTTGTCTCAGATCTTCTCATTACGAGGAGCTTCTCTTAGCCAGCAGTTCCTGGAAAAAGGTCTCTGACATCTGGTGGGAAGTGATGACCCAACCCTCCTTGTCAAGTGTCAGACCTAAGATCTGTCTCCCATCCACTAAGGGCAGAGGCAAGCTAATTAAAGTAGTCAAGAATTGACAGAGAGAATCCTTTAGAGCTCTACTTCTTGATTTTGTTGCATGCTTTTTTCTTTTGTAAAAACAGACACTTAGGTTCCGTGGCAAATAAAGGTTCAAATACTAATATTGAGAGGAGCTTTCTATCTTACCAGTTTATTTCATTCATGCATCCTCAAGCATTTTACAGCAATCCCTCAATCCTGCAAATGTGACTGGTGCCATTACTTTGGCTTGTTATTCATAGAGTGGCAATGCTTAAGGCTGTGTTAGTGCTTCAGTTTATACACACACACAGCAAAATGCCATTACTCAGTAACACAAAATAGCCTGTTTCCAAGGGAAGACATCACAGGCACGGCACATATTACAACACCACTATGTCAGTCACACGAGATTTTATGAGCAGCTTGAAATGCCAGTTGTGCTAGATGGCCCCTACTGCTATGACTGGAAAAGATTCACCCTTAAAAGTTCCAGATAAGAGATCCTGAATATAATTTTACAGTAGACTTATGATTTCAAACACAATTAGCTTAAATGTTCTGAAATTTCTCTAGAAGAAATCAGGATAACTCAGAACAAGCATACTGTTTCCTGGAAAGAAGACTGAAACGCTTGTTTCAGAAATACTTATGATCAAGTGTGTTAAAAAAATGATACAATTTATTTCAAACACTGCAGACCTCTACAGGTCTACCTCTACTTTCAGGAGCAGCAGCAATTGCAAATCCAAGAATCCCTGGCACAATCTAATGAGAACCTAAAATGTGTATTTGGCCCAGCCTTCATTGATATCACACCTCTCACTCTTGCTTATAGATATATGCAGATGACACGCATTCTGAAAGGTTTATTCATTCCCAAATGCCATTTAAATTGTCATAAATTCAGACTGCATTTGCAACTGATTTTAAAAAAAGGTTTTGTTTAGAAAAAATATGCTTGTATCAGCCTCCTGGATAACACTATCTTGATGCTGTATCCCACTTTCTAAATATTTCAGAGCACTCATAGACAGCAGAAAGCAAATTCATTTCCCCTCTGCCAAAAAGATTTGAACACTCCTGTCAAGAGCATGTTCCAGTCACCACATCAGTGGGCAGGGCTGCTCAACCAGCACAGAAACTCAGTTCAAATTCAGAGGCACACAGAATTACACCAAAGGGTGCTCTCCCTTTCTTCATCCCTTCCCAGAGCTTTGCACTATAACAAGGCAACAGTGACATGGGATGCTCATTCCTTGCAAGCATGGCACAGACCAGTATGGAGGTATGTAAATTTCTCTATGAAAGCTGCTCTTGGTTTCACTTGCTGTTTCACTTTGAATGCACAACACAGTATTCCATCATCAGGGCTGCAGAGCCACTCTGTCTTCCCCACCCAACGTTTCTAAATGAATAAAACAAGTACAGCAGCAAGGAAGTCCTCCTGACTTCAAAAACAGGGGTTTGAAGTAGGGTCCACTGCATCCTGTCAGTGACATATCCTGGGTAGGAACGGATGTGGAGGTGGCACTTATTCTCTGTCACTGGAGCTGCTCTGCTTTGGGGAACAAGTCAAGTTGGGGAACAAGCACAGGGACTCCCCAGGGACATGGGGGGGGTCATGTTCTGGCTTCTGTTCTGCTAAATGCCTTCATTACTGGTTCGGAATGGAAAATCACAACTAGAGAGGCTGCAGCACCTAATCCCTGAACCTCTTAGGAGCAGTTTTACCTTTTCCTCATCTTCCCAAATCAGTGAGAAAAATGAACTTCCTGAGCTTTCCTGGGCTCATCTGATAGCCACCTTCTTCAGCTTTGCAACTCTAACTCTTCATTTCACCAAAATAAAATGCTTCATTTCATCTTACAAGCAACATCTCATTAAAGCCTTCAACCTCCCCTCCCATTTTTCTACAGTACTCATGCAATGCAAAACATTTAATTTTCATTTGAGTGGAAGGTTTGAATAGTTCAGCGTAGCTGAAGTGAGACAGATTACAGGCTGTACCTCTACATGGTTATGCACTTTTAAGTGATCAATAAAGTATTGATCATTTAACTATCATACTTTGCCATTTCTGCCTCTTTAATGTCACATTGGGCTAAACTTGAACATCTAGAGTGGCATCTCCTTGCTTCCTCCTGCGAACACTACAACACCATTTTCTCCTTGTTCTACTGTTCTGACATGAGGAAAGAAAAATATGTGGCACAGATTGCCCTTGCTGCAGCTTTATATGGAGCAAATCGTCTCTTTCCTATTGATAAGATTGGGACTGTAATTAACTTCTGAGCCTCACTGAAACAGATGTATTTTGAGTTTTGGAGTTGCACCAGTATTTAGAAGAGCCACCACCAAAGCCATTATCTCTGGTGGGAAGGGAAGCAAAGCTTTATAAGCTCAGCTTAATTCCTCCTTACACTGCACCATAGGCTTTTTATTTCTCTATGTGCATTCATGGTTTATATTTACATAGCACAACTTTATTATTTTTGAAACAGAAGGTATGTTCAAGGAGGCTGTCATACTGTGCTTTATGCTACTCATTTTCCAGTGTCATATCTTGCACAAACCAATTCTTATCCTAAGTGCAGGAACATAAAACACCATCATCGTGACCAGACATAAATGAGCTATGTTTTATACTCTCACTTTTCCAAAAACTGGAAGACTACAGACAGCGAGAGCTTGGAGAAACTTCTGGAAGCCTGGTGGGTTTTGTGCTGTGGTAGACCATCACCAGGTGCTGTGGGCTTCTTCTTGGCACCACTGTGTTGCTTTGTTGTGCAATTGTGCAGGGGGGAGGAAATAAAGGTTTGCTGCACATCTTGCACAGTTTGGGCTACATAATCAGTACCTCTTGGATTTGGAGTACAGCTGGAAACAGTTCCCAGTATAAAGTGTCAGCTAAGAATGGGTACTTCAGTAAAAGCAGTAAAATTTTTCTGCAATGATTGTAATTTGTAGTGTACAAATTGAACTGTTAAGAATTATGCAAATGAAACCAAACATCTTCCTGTTTCCATGAGAGCTCTCCTCTCCGTTCTGCTCTTTGTTATGCCTTTGAAAGACATTCTGTCTGTGAGAATTACTAATCCAAAACTCACTTAAATATGGTGAAAGGAGAAGATGAATGGTCTTACCACAGGCATAGGCTGAGACATGAAAAATACATACCAAAAGAAAAAGGAACTATTTCCTTAGCAACTGAAGAATCCAGCAGACATACAGCTGTTAAGCTCAGAAATAATACCATACTCCTAAAAGAGAGTGTTTCAATATAATTGTCATTTAATGGAGTATTCCGATTAGTGACACACACACAAAAAGGCAACACTATCCAAAATATTGTTAGAATGGATGCAAACTCAAGCAATGGCAAAAGCAGGTATAGCACAGTTTACCACTCTGACTCTGAGAAAGCAATAGCCAGATCAGATGCTGGGTTAGCATATTCAGCAATGACACAGTTGAAAAATTTAACAGAAAATAAAAGCATCTGTGTAACAGCAAACACCACCAAAGAACCACCTCCCGATAATGTTTTCAACTAAGAGAGGCTGCAATACTCAGAAACACAAAGCAACTCTTCATTATACAAGCAGCGTCAGAGACCAAAGACTGCATTTTGGCAAGAGCTTCAGCATTCCTCATAAAGGAAAGATACCCTCAGGTGTTCACATAGTGACATCCTCATCAAATGGATTGCTTTTAGGACCACCTCCTATACTACACAAAATTCCTGCTTCCCATGGGCACTCACCCACCAATTGGGATTTGTCACCTACGTTCTGTGCAGCCTCTGGAAAATCTCTGACTTCCCTGGGAGAAGCTGCTCTGAAATCACAGCTCCATAGAATCATAGAATGGTAAGGGACATCAAAGATCACCGAGTTCCACACACCAGCACAGGCTGCTCAGGGCCCCATCCGACCTGGCCTTGAATGCCTCCAGGGATGGGGCATCCAGAACTTCTTTGGTCCTGAACCACTGTTGTGTCTCTAATCACAGACAATCTGAGGGCTGGGAAGGATGAGCAGATTTTAGTGACCTCATAGGCTTGTTAAGAATGCATCTGCTCCCCCACCCCCACTATCCTCTCAAATGTCCCTGAGACTTCCTAACATGTGTCTTTATCAGCACTCTGTCCACAGCATAGGTTTATATCAAAATTAAATCCTTAAAAGGACTTTATCTGGCTCCACACTACCACACAGGGGTTTTGCTGCAGGGGTTTTGGCACAGCTTTCATACAAAGAAGCTACTATGCTTCCAGATCTCAAGCAGGTGTTCCAAAATGCTATAGGAGCAAACTTTTTCTCTCAACATGGAATAACACAACCACCGCAGCTCCTGGCATGGGGCCTCCAAATTAACCCCACTGAAGAAAGCCTGCAGTGCCTGCACACACCAGGGCAAGTCTGTGCAAAGCAAATTTACTTTCCTTCCAATTTATGTATTAGCCGCTAACACTATGAGGTGGATCCATATTGTCTGGAGAAACTTACTTTAAAAAGTTGTGGCTTCCCCACCTTTCCTTCCCAACTGTTATCTAATACTGGACTTTCTGGCAAACACTTGACTACAAAGGCAGAGAATGGGCAAAGAGATCAGCATTTGTTACACAGTGCACAGGCAAATTTGCCTCATATTCAGATGGAAACCATTTGGCTCTGAGGACTCGCTGCTTAGTAAATCAGCTATAATTTCCATTATTCTCATTGCACTATGGAGGCACCCTCCCAAAATGCCTGTTTGGCTGCAGTAAGTAGATGGAAGCACCAGGCAATTGCCAGCATCCAGCTTTTGTTCTTCAGTGACAGAAAGCTCTGCAAAATGTTGTCAAGGAGTGCATGGCAGAGATCATTTGGTCCCCTCCAAAAACTGCTCACTTGTAACTTGGATCCAATGCCAGCTCCAGGGCAAGAGACTCCAGGCAGGATGCCAATACTGGAGCATCTCTTGGTATACCTCATGCTCTAGCTCAGCAGCTGGTGAATGAGTGGCCCCACTGCATGCCTTGCCTAAGCCGTCCTTGTGCTTAGAGCCCTTAGCCCTGGGGTCAGTCAGTGCTCTCATTGCTGCCAAAAGATGGGTGAGAACAGCACAAAACTCGCCTGCATTTGCTATGTCCTGGGTGGGTCTTACGTCAGAAGGGGCAAGGAGGCAAAATACTCATGCATTTCCTTCTCTTCTCTCTGCTCCCCAAAGCTCAGCAGCAAAGCAAGCCTGGGACACAAACCTCTCTCTGCCACACAGAGCCAGGCCCACAAAGCCCTGTCTCATGGGCAGACAGTGGGGAATGCTGGGTATCCCCAGTTTTATTTTCAGTCTCTTTTTCTCTAACACAGTACCAGACTTTTGAAAGGAGCTTACTTAAAAAAAAAAAAAAAAAAATCTTTCTATATTTGACTTCTCAACTTTTGGAAGGCCCTTGGGAAGATTTGTCAGAAATGTACTGCGCGGGCTGAACACAGGTGCTGGGAGGAATGGGAGAGCTGTCACTAACACCCACCGCCTGGGTGGGAGCGATGTGCAGAGTGGTACAAGGTCTGAATGCAGATGTGCAGTGTTGGATTGCAGGCCAGGGCAGAACAGGAGCTCAGCTGCAAAAAGGCATTCCTGTGCACAATAACTTCAACAGCAACTCCGAGGAATAAAGTGGGTTTCACTTGGGATGCTAGACTAAATGGAAACTGCCTTTAAACAAATACTGCTCAGGAGACTTTCTCAATTGTATGTCCAATCCACTTTTTCCCAAAAATCAGTCTTGCCTATCTGGTTAGGAAAAGGCCACCTCAATCTCTGTTAAACATTTCTCTGAACTGGAAAGTTTGTCAAATCCAATATTTATTATCACCTGCTCTGCAATACAGCTGCCCTCAGTATGTGCCGTCTGAAACTGAGTTTGCTGAAAATATGAGTTAAAGCAGCATCACTTCATTTTTCTTTCTTTACTTTTTTTTTTCCTCTCATATCACCTACATCCAACCTTCAATCTTGTCCAGGTGCAGAGGTGACTAAAAGAAGATCCTTCTAACTTTGTTAATAGAGTTTCTCACTTGGAAGAGCCTCAGGGTTGCCAGAGAGGGGTGTAGAGCTGGCTATACAGAACACTGCTGTACCATGCAGACCCAGGGGGATTTAGCACAGGATGCTGCAGAGCCTACTTAGCTAAATCTCAGACTACTTTCAGGCCACACATTGAGGGCAGAGAGAAGCATGGCTGTTCTCTGCACCACAGCCAGCTACACCAGGTCAGGCAAAGCCTCTGATCTTGGAAAACACTTGGCAGTTGAACACGCATTGGTTATTTAAGCTGCATCATGCCAAATGATCCCCCATACTGGTGCTAAAGTGGTGAGTCACTCTGAATTGCCTGAGCACTTCCAAGGCGTTTACATGCTTCAGTACAATGATGCTGCTCTCCAAGAGGCTTCCTCACATTCAAAAACTGTTCAAGGACAAAGCTACGACACACAATTACTGACAGCAAAGCAGATGATGAGGAAGCACACCACATTCTTTGCTAAAGCACTCCAAAATTTGTTATTGCTGCTGGCTTTGTGTTTGTTTCTGCTTTTATACTGTCAGAGACAGTAATTCTGTTACTGCTGCGTCCAGATCTTTAACCCTGTTTAAAACCCCAGTGGGCACCAGGACGAGGAAGCAGCACATCTCTGCTGCCAGCTTCATGCAGCAGCTCAGTGACCAATCACATGTCACTGATGTGACCCGGCTGCTCCGCAGCATCAAGCTCAGCCACAGCAGAATGGGTGCCCTGTGGTGAGGTTGCTCTGCGTCCCCTCTGGTTATCTCAGGAGACACCAACTGGCCTCCTGGATTGCATGAAAACAGTCTGATGGCTGTGGTGACACCTGCCAACCAGATGAAATCAAAGCTCAGGACAGACTGCAGACCACTCATTCTCCTAGCCACAGGCTGGCACAATGACTCTATCTATTGTATGGACAGGGAACAGAAGACAGGAGAAAAATGATTTGTTAAAAGCCAGCAAACAATTCTCTTGCAAAGCAAAGATTTGGACTAATACGTCCTAAGTCTTAGATTAATACATTACACAAAGTTCCTTCTTCCTCGTTTCAGCTGGGCACCAACCAATGGAAAGATTTCTGTGCAGCTAGCAGTATCAGCAACTGCAGAGGTCCTGCAGGACCTGAATGCTGCAGAGTGCTGCATAACGTCATTAGGCTCAGGTAGGAGGATGATGATCCAGCTATGCCTTGCTGGATTTGTAGACACTCACACAAAGAAGCGAAGCTTGGAAGGTTTCTGGCTAACCAAATCAGCTCCAAACACAGCAACAACTCACAGACAAATACCCAAAGGAAACACTGACTGGACTGTGTCCCCACTTTAATTGCAGAAACAAACTGCACGAGAAATATGCAAATCCATGACATACTGCATTGAGATGTGTTCTGCATATAAGGGAACCAGGACAAGGATAGCTCTGAGTCCCCGTGGCTGTTGGCAGCAGCTCGGCTATTTTTGCTGCTTGTTAATCTGACCTGACCAAAGGCACTGGAGTCAGGAGCAGGACAGAGCTGAGCCTGCTGCCGGGAAGGTCAAGCACTCCTGGGCAGCGGGAGGTGCAGAGGGAAAATTCATCATCTCTGATGAGGCCACTGCTCCAATCAGATCTTCTGAAGTCTGGTATTTATAAAAGGAAACTTAAATGTCTAAACAGGAGAGAATGACAGATCTCTTCTTTATTTTGTCAAAGCTGAGATGGGGCCTGGAGTCAGATGTATGTCTTCCCTTTTCCCACGTATCACTGCAAGAGTGGGGCTAAATTTTGTGTCATCAACGATAGCTGATGATACCCTCTGAACAATGGCAGTTTTAAGCAACAAGCAGATGCCACCGTGGCTGCTGGACATGGCTTTAAAGCAGCGTGATTTCATTGAAAACATTTCCAGTTTGCGTATGCATTCCAAAGCCAAACAAGTAGAACAGGGAAGAGTTCAAAGTGTTTTACAGATAACAAATTTGGTTTAATAACATACAGGAAGTATGTACCACAAACAAAAAGCTCAAAATATCAAATCCAGTTCTCAGATGAAGAAACAGGCATCACCAACACCACTTCATTTCCTGGTGATTTTCTATCAATTCTGTACATATCAGGCAATCAGAACGCATCCTACACTGTCATATATATAGGAAATCGACAAAGAGTCAAGACAAAAATAACAGTCAGAAGGAAAAATGAAACAAAATGAATCAAATAAAGTAAGTGTCATATTGTGGTTTCTTATAGGTGGTTTGGTATTAACATTAAACATCACACTTAAATTCTTCTGTGGGACATTTACAGCAAAGCTTATCTAACATTTTAGGCCTTTTTACCCTACCTAAAAGGATTTTTTTAAAGACAAGATTAAAAAGCCTTAGCTATAGTTTTTAGGGCACATTTTCATATATCCAGAAAGGATGTGGAGGCCTCTCTCTTCCACAACACATAGTTTGAATGATGAACTTTCATTCCATACTGAAAAGTGTTACCAGCTCAGGATATGGCTCAGAGCCCAAAGGGATCTTCAGTAGGTTTCAGATACCTAATATTTAATAAGATATTTTATTTTCATTGTGTACCCATCTGAATCTATAGATGTATAAGATGTTCCTTAAATCAGGCTTTGGGATCAAGTCCATTCTCAGGACAGGCCACATTTTCAAATGAGGCACAATTAGTGAAGCACCAGCACATGCATTCAGGCTGTTGCCCTCTGCCTCTGCCAAGTCCCAAGACTTCAAAGTCCATCCCCTCCCAGCAGCCAGGAGGGAGGAGGCAGAAACCAGAAAGTAGATGACCCTCTCACACGCGAACTGCATGAGCTCTCTGATGAAAATCTCTCCAGAGGAGATATGTAGAGCAAAGCCAACAATTTCATGATATATGGATAAGCTGATGACCACTGATAACATCTTCAGTGACAAAAGACAATGCAATAACAAAAATAAAGCCTCAGACTCAGGGTAATACTTTCCCTGAATCACATTCCCTTACAGTGAACAAAACATCATTTCTTTCCTCCCCTGTGACACTGAAATGATTTCATGTTTTGCAGCTGAGCATATAGCAAGATCATGTGCTTTTAAAGGTCAAAACAATGTCCATTCCTTGTTTCCTAACTAAATGGATCTGTCAGCTGCTATATGGCCAATCTTATCAAGACCAATGTTGTCAACTACAGACTCCAAGATACTGCAACTAGCACAATTAGCGACTGTTCTTGTGCTAAATACATAGCCATGTTTTGTCTACATTTGCATTCTACTTTGTATATTGGTAACTAAAAAAGTATAGAATTAATAGAAGAAATTAAGAAGTGACACTTCTTATGCCTAAGCGTAGAATATAACTTCATAAATGATTTTCCCAAGAGGAAAAAAATAGAAAAATCCTCTGATTTCATAAGACATGTCATACTCACTCTTATTTTTGAGTATCAGAAGTGAACTTTAAAATCAGCTGTTTCTGAAGATATTTTGCATAGCAGAGCTCCAAGTAAAAAGAATTACAGTTTGATCCAAAGCTTATAACCAACAAACAGTCAACTCCACATATTTTTCTATTCACTACCTACCCAGGCTGCAGTATAAGCTTTAGTAAAACAGTATCTGTCCATTTCAATATCAACTTTTACCTGTGAATCTTAAGTAGGTTCAACTTCATAATAGCTTCTGAGGCAAGGGGAATATTGCTTTTGCAGCCTGGATGGGAAGTGAAAACAGTAAACAACCAATTCTTTACACTAGATGCCTGCAGGAGATAGCAAAGCATTCCTAATTTTCCAGGCAATGTAGGTTGTTCATTGCAAGAATAAATACTCCGAAGAGTCTTATGTGCCTGCAAAACAGTTATATACAGTACATTTAACTATCAGTGCTGTAAATAAATGATTTTGACTCATGTGATGCAACAGTAATATCCTAGGCAGTCCCTACTTTTATTGGACTGTGATCAGTTGCTTTCAGGCAAAAAGGATGATGTGGCAACAAAACAGTGGTTCTAACTGCTACCATTGTAATGGAAATTAGGGTCAGTTTATCCTGGGGAATTAAGGTGACCATGCCGTACTAGACTTAAGTAGAGAAAAAATCACTTTAGGTAAATGCAAATTGATCTCACTCCTATAATGTTGCAAAGGCTCCAAGAATTTGAATTACAGTGAAGAAACTCGTATTGCCAGGCAGTCCCAGGTTAAGCTTCTCAGGTACAAAATACTGCATACATAAAGTCTGCAATTTGCATATCTTTCAATCACAAGAGAATGATACTTCATCTTCTGAGTGCTGGGAGATTTCAGCAATTCCAAAACCAAAACCAGTTGGATTTAAATCCCAAACAGAGCTTAAACAGCTAGATATTCAAAGGAGCTGAGCACCCCTCCCGCTGCCTCTGCCCCTCGCAGCTCAGAGGCAATCAGAGCACGCAGTTCGTATGGATGCCCTCCAGATGCAGACAGCCCTCCCTCACACACTCAGAAAAACCAACTGGACTGACGCAGGACTTGTGTAGGGCTGGAGTATAAAGAAGTCCCAAGCTCTGGCTGTCTCTCCCCTTTTATGTGCAGCCATTATGCATGACCACAGAAGCAAGCGCTGCCCTCTAACCCAGAGCTCCTGCATCATCAGCAGTGCTGAGTTCATCACTTGCTTTTTTCCACAGCATTATCTTCTCATCCACTGGAATCTGTAATATCCAAATCCTGCATAGATAAAGAGAAATTTCTTCATGGGCTTTTCTTAATGCAGTACCTTTTCCTTACCAAAGATTAACAAGTCTCAATGTAATGCGACATAACAATGTATTTACCTGTAGAAGAAAGATTGATCGTCTGCTCCTAGTACAAAACTGTGTTTAAAAATCAAGCCAGATTGGTTCTTTAGTATTATTGCATGTAATTCATACTCAACTTAAAACAAGGATTAAAACATGACTTCTGTGCATACAGAAGCATACAAGCAAGCATTCAAGCTTGAAAGAATCTGTAAACTGCATGAATTTGGTGGTGCCTGAAGGATGACTTTGTCAGAAGCATGGAAAGCTGCACCTTTCCAAACGTCATAAAAGGAGGGAAATGCCATAAGCTAGTCCCAGTGCAAGCTCATCTCTCAGGACTGCCAGAAACTCAGAAGGACTTTTTTAAACATCTACAGCATACTGCAATGCAACACAACACTTACACATACACCTCACTCCACAAAATCCTTTACATACTTATATATACATATAGGAGAAGGCATCAAATTATCTTGTGATCTCTCTTGCCACAAGATGGCTGCTCACTTTTTTTTTTTTTTTTTTTTTTTTTAGGCAGCTCCTTAAGGAATTGAGAGAAAAGGGGAAGAAAAAGCAGTCTGGAGTATTTACTAACATGAAGCCTGTTTTCAAGAAATAATAATAATCCAAAGGAAATAGCACAGTATTTGCATGGAGTTATTTCTGTAATGAGAACTGGTGTTGTGAAAATAAAATAAGAAAAAAACCAATTATCCAAAGTCCTTTCTATGCTAAGGCAGTAGAAATTCTCGTTGAGTTTTAAAAAATCCAGAGGAGCTATGACTCAAGAAAATGTATCTTCTAAAATGTCTGTTTTATCATCTTGGTACATTTACACTGAAGAATGTAAAAGAAACTGTGCAATAGAACAGGAACATAAGAGGCATGAGTCAGCAATAAAGTAGGACATGATTCATCTTTCCTATGATTTAGAAGGGCTCGAAGAACCCCTGAAATGTAGAAGCTTTCAAAAGCAAGCAACTTAAAGAACATTAAACTTTTTTTCAACCTACACAATGAGGAGCGATAGGACAGAACTAATGGATGCTCTGCAAAAGCCCTGTAGTCACATTTTTCTTATACAGCATGCATGTATGGAAAGCTGTATACTCTATTTATATTCTACAATATATTTACATTGTAAGCCAGGATTTCATGCAACCAGAATAAGACACTGCTTCCTACACTGAAAAAATAATATTGTTCGAATTATATTTCAATACAGCCAACACCAAGCAAAGAACAATCTGCAGTGCAAAGCCACACTCATCCTGACTGCCCAACTTCCCAACAGCTACCTGCTGAAACTCAGCACAGTGGAGTGGCATATTTCAGCTAACAGGGATTGCATCAAAATAGAAAAGCAGCAGCTCTGAGCTCCCACGAGGAATCACTTACACTGCTGATAGTCATACAACGGAAACATATCCTGGGTAGATAGCTTTTGAGGAAAAAAAATAATCTTTTTCATCATGTATACATCATGTGGAGTAGCTTGATCATTTAGACAACACAAAAAGGCCAGATTCCTGAGCCCAGACACATGGCATGCAAAGCGATACAGATTTTCTTACTCTCCAGGCTTGTTTCACTATCAGTTGTATTTTTTTCCTCCTATTCTTATTTTTGGAAAAACACAGTTGGAATGTCTCCATGAAATGCACCCACATGGCTGTGTGGCTCCTGTGCTATCTCACTGAGAGGAGGAGATGAGCAGAAGCTGAGCTGCTTACTCCAGAATGAAGCTGATTGCCTAATAAACAGCTAAAGCAAGACGCATAATTCTCAGCATACCAAGAAGGCAACTCCACTCTGTGTCTGGTGCACACAAATTGCATTTTCAGAAATCTATTTCATCCCCTCAGAGATGTCATTACTTGTTTTGTTTTTTCCACTACAATTGAAGCTGTTATCTCATGCCTTTTACATTTTTTTGCACAAAATATAGCTTACTCTCCCCTTTGATTCAGCCAACCTTTACAAAGAACATCTTTGTTTTGCCTTGGCTTCACTACTTTCATTCTGCAGGTAAGGATACAAACACCTGCACCAGCAGTTTATAATTTATTCCCAGTGAGTGCTGTGGGCAGAAGCTTCAGACTGCCTACTTGTGTGGCACCTTGCAGACACCCATGTAGGAAAACTATTCTGGGCTCAAAGTATGAAGGACACAATGTTGGTACGTGTTACCAGGCCTCGGCGTTTCTTGTACCACAGATAGGGCAACAGGTCTGCTAAGTTTCACTATGGGCCATTCCAGCCCTTTAAATAGCCTAATTTAGGAGCATATGCAATTCCTCCTGATCACATCCTTTGGAGGTGCGAGTTCACCTGAAGTTTCAGCAGTTAAAATAAAACCAGACAGGAAAAAGAAAAGGAAAAGGAGAAGGAGGAAGAGGAAGAGGAAATCTGCAGAATATTGGAAGATGTTCAATCCTTACCTACTCCCAGAGCTGGGCCTCATACTTCTCTTACCAAATTCCCTAAGATGACACACAGTGTGCTTTGTGATTGATAGAATAAAGGTTACAAAACAACCTTAAAGCTTTCACTGAAATAACTCCCATAATATGCTGAAACTGGGAGGCCAAGTGCTGGAAGTGGCTGTAGTTAGACAGACAGGAGCTGTGAGGACCCCTGAACCATTCCACCTACAGGAATAAGTTCTCTGCAAGTCCACAGCACTTCTGTTGAAGAGCAACAGACTTCTGTAGTGCAAGGTTTCAAAGGGGAACAGAATTAAAAGAAACTAAATATAAAAAAAGAGAGACTAAAAATCTAACAGCATTTTAGGGATGTTCTAAAGTTGCCTACATGCAGTCATTAGTCCACTCTCATTCACTGATCCACATTACATCCTTACAATGCTAAACTCAGTGACAGAGTGCAGCTGTTTCACATCTGTGGTTTGCTTAGTCTGAACCTTTAATACCCCACTTTTACCATTCTAGATAAGCAAAAAGGTCCTACTGAAAAGCAGTGCACAAATGAGCGATACTACTGCTTGATTCATCTACAACTGCTCAATTTATCTGTGCTGCCTGAACCTGAGGATTGCTTTAAAGCCCCAGTCTACCTTCAGGTCTGCAGTGCAAATCCTCTACAAGTTTAATGCATTAAGGTTAAATCCTTGTGTGCAGCACAAGTCCTTATTTTTCTGATGTAACTCTAGGACAAGAGGAGTAGCCAGGAACCCACCCAAGACATTACCATTTTATTCTGCCTTTAGAATCCTAACCAGTTTGAGAGGAAAGCAAGTAAATGCACACCCTTGCTGTTAAGGGTGCCCAGTTCCTGCTCCCATTCTAAAAAGGAGTTCTTCTGGGTTGAGCTGTTCCAAAGTGTGGATGCAGATGTTCAGAACCTGGGTTTTATTGTCTGTCAGTAATCTCTATACTGCTCTCCACGTCTCTTACAAAGAAAAAGAGGCAAATTTCCAGACCATGTGTATTTCACATTTACACTGGAAGATGGAACGAAGAAATTAGGTTGACATGAAGTAGGAGCAAGCAGCAATTATATGGCACATTCTAAAGCCAGCAGGTAAAAAAAAAATAGCAACCTGATGAGAGAGATTTTAATACATTAATGCTATGGAAAAATAGCAAAGTTTGTACGTGCATGAGCTATCCCACACAAGAGATATCTGGGATATTTTAAAAACATGAGGATGCTTTTGAAAGGTGTGGGGTTATATTTTTTATGAACTAGTAAATGTGCAAATCAGATCTGAATCCAATATACAGCACTCAAGAAATGCATGTGGATTTATGATATGCTTGTGTGTTCAGACCAGAACACCATACTAAAATACTTTTTAGTTTTCCTATGCCATAGGTAAAATCTTATTCCACTACTGTTCCAGTGACTCATGGCACTAAAATGTCAATTTTATTCAATTCCACATTCATGCATTAGAGCAGGTAAAAGATATTGCTCAAGTTCAATAAACTGGGAAATATGGGCCTTGTTGCTCATCCCATAAGGACGAGGAGAATGGCTACAGCTAAGTTGGTTTTATAGCCCTGCATTTGATCAATCACTGCTGAAATGGAAAGCTCTCATTCAAAATGTGCAAGAAGTTTTTTGCATCGTTTGCTCTCAGTTCACACATAAAACACAAGAAATACCATTGCAGAAAACTGGCTAGGAGAGAGCAAAGCTAATGGATATCACAACTGAAACAGCGAGATTGTGCTTTGCATGCACGACCCTTGTGCTAAAATACTGCATTCCCTTCTGCACAATGCCACACCATAAAAAGGTCAGATATACTGTATTACCAGCCTATAAATAATTCAGAGTTATAAAGCTTCTTATCTGATGCTGAACATGCAGAGGGCACACAAGAGTGCTCTTTAAATAAAGTCTTCACAAACCTTACAGATCGAGGTATATTAAACTGCTTCCTTTGCCAGAACATGGATGAGGATGCATCATTCCCTCACCCTGTATCAGATATGGCAGGCTGCTAGGATTGTCAGCATGGTGACACAGTACTGCAAAGAAGTGTAGCTACCTCATCTGCTACCTAACCTAAAGGCTGAATGCACTGGCTACTCTGGGCTTTGGAGCCAGAAAGAAACTATTTATTTTGTACATGGGCTCTTGCACACCAGATTTTGTGTAAGCACAAAATAGTAGCTGGTGCTTTCTACACTGAGCTCTGGTCTGAATACTCAGGAGTGAAAGATGGTCTTTCTGTCACCCCACTGCAAACATATTTACCAGAAATCAGAACAAAACCTAGTCCATGATTCCATACACAAAACCAACACTTTGCTGCACCTGCAAACTGGAATGTGCCAAAAAGAGTGAACATATTCTGCTGACAGCTTTGACATCCCATCCGTGCATTGCCTTATTCACATAGCACATAGCTTGTTTTCTCCATTTCTCTAAGTAAAGAAGTTTTAAATAGTACTGTCAGAATTTTTGTTTTCACAACTATTTAAGTATTTTAGCATGTGTCTTTTCAAGTTGAAGCAATAGATACCAAAACAGAATCTCATCTTCCAACAACTGTTAACAAGGATTGTCTTCTTTCTTCTTTTCCCATTTACGGCTTAGAAAGTTCACCCTACTTCTGTGTAAGATGAACAAGGAAGATGGCTTTGAAATGATGGGATTTTATTGGCTGTATCAGAGCTAAATGTTTTTCATTCTAGATGACAGCTTAATATATTTACAATAAAGCAAAAATATACTCTTAATCTGTTTGAAACAGTTTTCCTCTTTAAATATTTTCTCACTCCCTTTTGATGGATTAAGAAGCCCCCCAAAAAACACCTGAAGAAACATCTGTTTGACCTTAAAACATACAACCTGTCCATTGTCTCCTATGGAAAACATGAATTATATTGATTTTCCAGCTTTGTTTTTTTTTTAACCTCCTCTGCAATGGAAAACTGAAAATGACTTCAGCATGCTTAGAAAACATTAGCCTAGATCAGCATGATCCAGCTGGCAGCTCTGTAAGCCACATGGACCCTTCAGGAATTTTTCTACCTGTGCTGCCTTTTCCAGATTGGGAGCAGCTGCAAAGAACAACTGTTCGGCACTGGCAGATGGCTTTGTGTGTCTGTACCTGTACCCCTGCATGCAGGGTGTGAACCAGCACTCAGTGACACATCAACAGGAACAGGGGAGACACAGATAGCCTCAATGGGATGGGATGGGATTCATCTGATGGGATGAATCTGCAAGATTATCATCTGCATATATCACTGTAATTGCTGATTATTTAAATATCAGTCCAAGCATGCTTTGTGTTCTATAGGGATGTACAAACAAAACCCCTCCATTTAAAGGGAGGACTGATGTGCCATGTTATTTGGCCACCATAAGATCAATCAGAGACCCTGGAATTGCTTCCTCACAACTGGGAGCACACAGGTAGAGCTGCAAGCAGCTGCCTGTCTATCTGATTAGGGCAAAATTCAGGGGACCCCAATCCTTCTCTTCTAGCCCACACAGACACAAAGCATCCAGAGGGAAAAAACAAAAACCCACATTGGGACAGGCAACAAATGCAATATTTCTCCTGGAAGCTGCAAATTACTATTTTCTTGGAACAAATCAGGGAGTCATAATTTTTTTGGATGGTGAATCCTTTCTCAGGTTCTGTGAGGAGCAGCACAGCTATCCACTGCAATTTACCAGAAGATTATGAACTGTGGCCAGAAGCCATACTTTCCAAGTTAAATCACTCCTCATACAGGGCTGAACTCTACAGAGGGACTTACTGCAATCAATGAAGTTCTTAGAGAATAGGAAAGGAAGAACATTCTGCAGCACCAGAGCAGCACTGCAGATTGGAAGGGGACAAAGAAGGAAGAACACAAGGAGAAATTTTCCTGACTCTATTTTTAAGCATCATTATTCCTTTTCATTAGTTTTTCTTGTGCCAAGATTCTTATTTTGGATATAAAACCAGAAAGCAAGTCCCAAATGCATGATATGAGTACCCCAATAAGATAGTCTGAATATTTTAAAATGAATGTTCACAGTGTTCATTTTATTCTTGTGAGAGAAATACTTAATATTAATGCAGGCGGCACAATATCAATTTCCATCCGTTTTGCTTGCTGCTTAATTGTTGTAAATTCCCTGCTCCCTCTTATTATTCAGCGCTGCTTCCTGCTCCCATGGTAGCTGTAGGAGTGGATTCCAGGCTGCTGTCTGTTTGGAATGCATAGTGGTCTCTCAGTTAGCTTTAGAGCATTAATAGTCATGCTCCGAAAAATCTACCATAGTATGAACAGGATTAGGTCTTATTCTACGTTAGTAGGATCAGAACTAAGCCTTGAATCCTCGCATATGTTACCCATGCACGCAGAAGCAAGCAAAATACCTTATGTGATTCAAGAGCCCTGTCGTACCTCAGCTGTGCACTATTTGTTACAAAGACTATTAAGCAACTCAATCAAGAGGAGTCTTGTACTGTATTAGTCATGGTCTATGTAGGGCTGGACATACGGTTCAAATGAAGAAAAGAGAAGGAGCCATGCTATGGTACTGGGCTAAAAGAGCATCACTGCCTGGGGAAGGCACAGTGAGCAATGCTGAGCACAGAGCATCGTGCCAACAGCCCACTGCATCTCCCTGGCCAAAGTAAAAGTGCAGAGCAGTCAGCAAACAGCCAGAAAGAGCTGACCGTCAGTTCAAGAGATGACGGCAGTGATAATGGCTGCAGACTGGTTCACAGACTGTATGCATGGAGAAGCTTTCTGCTTGTGGTCCCCTATGCCAAATGCCTGCTCTGGCAGCCCTAAGTCAGGCTCATTACAGGACTATGGGAGAGCAGAACAAAGGGACACAATCCTTACATCCATCCTGTATCAAAAGCTTTGCGCATACATGCCCTTCACAGTCTTCAGGGTAACGGAAAGCTTCCTGTGTTCACGATAGCCCATGCAGTAATTGTCTTTGTGTTAGAGTCAAACATCCCCAATAACCAGAATATTCCCCCTTCCACACAACACAGAAATGGTGTTGGAGCAAACATACGTTTTCTGAGATCCCAGAATATGGAACAAAATTTGCCTTGAAGACTCCCGTTGCAGCTTCATGAAGGGAGAGGCTGCAGTGCACAGCTCAGAGTGCAGGAAGCTCCCAGGTCTTTCTCCTACACCAAAGACCTGAGTGCAAAAGGTGTGCCCAAATGGAGGGCCTTCCTGCACAGGTGTCTGAGCAGCAGGAGGCAGTGAGAAGGCTGCATGACATCAGGGAGGCTAAGGAGGAGGTAGAGAGCTGGTTCCGAGCACAGTCTGCAGTGGACCTATAGCCTATGGCCAAACAGCCAAAAATTCCTTCCCAGCAGACACAGAAGGGAGGGGACAGTAACACAGAAGAATGGAAATTTGCAAGGGCAAGGCAACAGGGACTGGTCAAATCTGATAAATCTACAAATGGTTACAGGATTTGTGTCACAGCAAGGGGCTTACCTATGAGTCTTGCTTTGAGAAACCTGGTCTGCTGAGGACTGACGAGGTCCATCTGTCACAGGACGGGAAAAGCATTTTTGGTCACAGACTTGCCAACCTGGTAGAGAGGGTTTTAAACTGAACTTGCTGAGGGAAGCTCAATCCATCCAGCTCCTACCAGCTTGATGTCAGAGCAGCAACAGATGTCCAGAGCTGGGAAAAGGGTTGCAGGTTAGCAAAAAAGCACCTGAAGAGCAGCATGAAGGAATTCCAGCCACTCCAGTTAGTAAGTCAGCTTCATCAAGGGCCCAACTTAAATGCCTCTATGCGAATACACATAACATGGAAAATAAACAAGGCAAGTTAGAGATGTGTGCATGCCTGCAGGACTATGATTTTACTGGCATCACAAAGAGATCACAAAGTAGCCTACCAGTACCTAAAGAGAACCTAAAGGAAAGCCAGAGAGGGTCTCTTAATCATGGGGTGTGATGACAGGACAAAGAGTAATGGCTTTCAACTAGAAGATGGTAGGTTAAATTAAATATTAGGAAGAAATTATTCATTGTGAGTATGGTGAAGCACTGGTACAGGCTGCCCAAAGAAGCTGTGGATATCCCCACTCTGGAGACATTCTAGGCTAGGCTGGATGGGGCTTTGGGCAACCTTGTCCAGTAGAAAGTGACCCTACCCATGGCAGGGGGGTAGGAACTCTCTGGTCTCAGAGATTCTTCCCAACCCAAACCATTCTACAATGCTATGATTTAACTTTTTCCAAAGAATTCAGAAATCAGGTCAGCACAAATAAGGGTGATCTCCAGGAGAAGCAGAATTGCAATTGCAGCTGCAAGTAACAGGTAACTGACCATAGCTAAGGACATCTCTTACATTATAAAACCGGATGTACAGAGATAAATGATGATAGCAATACTTAAAATAGAAAAGCCTACTTGTGCAAAGCGCAGCAACAGGGCAGCACATCTCCTCATTCAGTTTCTAAGGAAATCTAATTTTCTAATGTTCTGAAGCACTCAAGAAGACAAAGGTAAATCCTCTGTCACCTCTAATCAACTGAGTTGCAGCCCTGGAATGAGCAGTGACGCCAATGTAAAATCCAGAGCAGCTAACTGCTCAGCCAGGTAGACTGTCCTTTTGAAAGCTTTGCAACCACATTTATTTAAAAAGGTAGCTGATAACAGACCTACAGGCTCACCACAAAACAGTGAAATATAACTATTTGCGTGGTGCTTGTCTTTGGCTTTAAATGCTCGTTTATTTAAAAAAAAAAAAAAAAAAAGAATGCTCTTACATCTAAGTTCTCTGTGGCATGGTTGGCTTGGAGGTACATTCCCTCCCAAAGGCAATGCGTGATCTGTATTTTCTCTGTATTTTAATGAGACTAAAGTGCCACTCAGCTAACCTATGCGTAACCAACAAATGCCTGAAGCTCCACTTGCACTGACATTTTCCATATGAAATGAATTATTAAACAAATAACAAAATCACTGAGAATGGGACAGTTTTAGAATAGCATGAAATTCATTTTTAAGCTCTGGAATGGACTGCCCAGGGAGGTGGTGGAGTCACCGACCCTGGGGATGTTCAAGGAAAGACTGGATGTTGTGTTGAGGGACATGGTTTAGTGGGAGCTATTGGGAATAGGTGAATGGTTTGACTGGATGATCTTTTAGGTCTTTTCCAACCTTGGTGATTCTATGATTCTATGATTCTCTCTCTACCTCCAAAAAAGCTGCTCCTGGCTTTGCTTTAAAAATGACTGAAAGATGTCAGACATGCAAATCCTTTCCCCTGGCATCTGTTTCACCAGAAAAGCTTTGGCAAAAGGAGAGGCAGACCAAAGCTGAGCCACAGCTCACTCCTCTGTATTCACCTCTACCTGCCCCACACAACCTGTCTCCATCCACTATAAGTCACTGCTGAAAAAGATGGTTCTTTGTTCTTCACTTCTAGTCACACAGCAGCCTCTTTGGAGCAGAGTCCAGGAAAGCCTGCTTATCTCCTGTATTATGGAACACGCACCTCTCACCTGGCTCTCAAATCCCCAAATAGACCAGATATTCTTCTTAGGAAGAAACCCCTGAGCAGCTGACTACCACTGCAGAACAGCAGAAATGGCTATTGGATTGGGAAGAATCGCACATGGGCAGTTGGAAAAGGGCAAGCAGAAAAGGAGAGCTCAGCTCCATCTGATTTGTAAAGCTCTAGGCCAAGTGTTGCTGTATTTCTGTGTTCTTTGTTCTGTGTTCTTTGGGGGGGGGGGGGGCGGGGAAATATGCACACAGGAATAAGTCTATGATGTACATGCACTTTTCTCCAGAAGGCACCTTTTCAGGGAAAATGCTCAGTGAACTTCAAATTATGTAACTGTGACTTTGGCTACCATTTCTGTCTTGAACTACTGCGTTAAAACTTTCACGCAGTTCATCATATCAGCTGGTGGCTGAACTCTCCTTCAACCTCTTCAAAATGCATGAAAGCCACACTCCATTTGAAAGGAAGGCAATATCTATTTAGGCAGTGGGAAGCACCACTATGTCTGCAGAAAATCAGTGGTAAATCTCACTCAGAAATGATTACATCACCCATGCATACATTCAGCATCTAATCAATAGACAACACACTTCTTTCAGTGTGTTCCCCAACAAAACTGAAGCATCTTGCTGCTTCCTGGCAAACCACTTTGCAGACCCTGGAAGACGCTCTCCAGGATTCCTGCAGGATATGCAAAGAAAAGCAGTTATTTGTCTCATCTCAGTGGCAGGGTTTTAGAGTTCAAAAAAGTTCTTAGATTGCTCAGAGTGAACTTGCATCAGAGATAGAAAATGTCATGAAAATGGGTGTTAGCAGAAAAAAGTCGTAGCAGAAAACCTTCCACCATAGGCAAGATGGACTTGAAAGAGAAACTGTAGCTATCCCCTTAGATAACTGAAGTGCAGACCCCAAGGAAGACAAGAAATAGCCTTGTCAGAGAAACTGGGCTGTAGAGATACACAGACGTGTATCGCCAAGTGGAAGGTCTAGAGGAACCACCCACTGCCACCTGCCTCATTCTCCAAAAGGTCAGCATACATTCACTACCTGCCACTGATATTTCATTCAAAGAGTACCAGAAATAACTGCGTATGTAATTTCTATTGCATTGGTTGACAGCTCATACTTATAAAACAAAAATAGAATAGAGAATATTAGGATTAGCTCAGTTTCATCTAACTCATCATGGTTAATATCTTCCATAAAAATGCACTCAGGATTCTGCATTGCAGTCATCCAAGCATAACTTTGTTATCATGAACTAATTATTATAGACAGTTTGCAATGGCTACACATTTCTGTCTCTAGTAAACAGATTAAATCACTGCAAGATGTCTACAGTAATAATCACACTAGACTGCTACGGTGAAAACTCCATTTGCTTGGTCTTTTTACTTAATTCTCTGAATATTTCTATCAACTGATTTATTGGTGAGGCTGCCTGTAGGACTGCCAGTAAACAAGCAGTACAAACAGAGTGCCAAAGGGAAAAACATCAGTATAGTTTGTGGAGAAGCACACGGTGGAAAAGCAGTACTTCAATGCTGCATGATACACTAATTTAAAGAAAGTTCATTCTCTCCTTCTACACGGGCGGCCAAAAAGAGTAAATATTGGCTGACACAGAGGGCAAGAGAGCAGGCAGTCTACAGTAATGCAGGATACAACTGATAGGCAAAAGCTGTCAGTGACCTATCTACCAATCCGCAGTGACGTAAATAAAAGTCCATCTCACTGATGATTATTTTTCTACCTGGGCCCCATCTCTTTCCTGTAAATCCTTTCCTGGAATTTACTGGAGTTGATGACAGCCACAGAGGAAAAAGGCAGACACACTACCTATACAAATCTTTTAAAAAGCAATCCTTTGCTTCTGGTGCTTTGGCACCTCCAGCTGACTTATAATAAATCATAGATGTTGGGTGAATCAAGGATTGTTTTAAATGCTATTGTCTGTAAAAACTCATAGCAATTATTGATGCTATGCTCCACTGAATAGAAGATAGTAGTATCCAAATTCACTTTGGAGTGATGCTTTTGCTATCGGAATTTTGCAAACAATGTTGGAGCTGATCTGGGTATCAAAAAGGAGCATGTGTACTATTTGCTGCAGCATTTGTTGCAACAATTTTATAAGTAAACAAGCAAGCAAACAACTGTATATATACATAGAAATCACGCTTAAAGATCTTGATTGATTTTGTTCAGTTTAAAGTGGTTCCTTTCATTCTTTGAAATAAAATTCAGGCTTGTAGGAACCTCACAGTACTGTCACAGCATTTAATTGGAAACAGCTACTTTCCATTTGCTTTGATGACATCCCACAGAAATCTGTTTAGCTCCTGGTGACAAGCTGAACTCAGTGCAAAGTTCCAGAGGTTAGTGATACACATTTGCAGACTGAATTAGAGATTTCGCCAGCATTCAAAAAGAAAAAAGGCAGAAGCAGATTATAAACACAATTAACTAGAAGCTGTCTACCTTGGGCTAACCCAAGATTCCCAAGAGTTTCCCAGAGCCACTTCTATGAAGAGGGGAAAAAAAAATGCAATTAAGTATAATGGAACTTGCTTTTATCACTCAATTGCACAGAAATACCAGGTACATTCATATTAGTGTTGGAAACCTATTATCATTAACAACTATATTGATTTTCATTTACAAAGACGTCTTTGAAAGAGAAAATTGCACTGTTTGACTACACAATTCACTCAACAACATATAGAAATCTGTGGAATTATAACCTTCTACTCAATAGGTTGTTCTCCACATAAACTATGAATGAGAGAATTAAAGGAGCGCTGGCTTTTTCCCTATTTTATGATTTATGGTACTATCTATGCAACAGCAATGCTTTCTCCTCTACTGCCCTCCATCTATGGAAGGCATATGACATCAATTAGACATGAAGGAACTGTAAAGAATATTTCTGTCTGCCCAACTTACGTGTAAACAAACTACATTCAATAAAAACAAGAAGTCTCACTATGTTTGTTAAGAAGAAAACCAACTAATGCTTTTGTGAGGCACTTCACTTGAATGTGGGCTTCTTACCATTCTTCGGCTGGTACTTAGCAGATTCTGAGATCTCTAAGGCAAACAGTGCTTCAGGGGAAATGTTCAGGTGTAACCTATGCATCTCAATCCATTTTCATCAATAGGTCAGAACAAATGGCGTTACGCTGCTGTGAGGTCGGTAGCTGATGGAGAAGGTGTCCAAGGAGGAGCAGGGGAAGACAGAGTTGTTGATCACAAAGACAAAGGCAAAAATTGTTGCTGGGACACCTGGTGATTGCAGTCTAATCTGGAGATCAGTTGGTTCTGAGCTATTTAAGAGAGTAAGGGCAGGTAGCAGGAGAAAACAAGAGGTTGTGGAAAGGTGGGAGTAGGCCGTAACTAGCAATAGGACAAGAGGGAATGGCGTCAAGTTGCACCAGGGGAGATTCAGGTTGAACAGTAGGAAAAATTTATTCTCTAAAAGAGTGGTCAGGCTGGAACGGGTTGCTCAAGGAGGTGGCTGAGTCACCACCTCTTGAGGTGTTCAAAAAAGGTTTAGATGTTGTACTGAGACATGGTTTAATGGGGAAATATTGGTGGTAGGTAGACGGTTGTACTGGATGATCTCAGAGGTCTTTTCTAACTTTGGTGATCCTATGATTCTAAGATTTTACTCCCCACCTATGCCAAGCCAGAAGCCAGTATCCTTCCTTCGAGAAGTAAGTTGAACAGAAATTTATGATCTCCTTGTGTCTAGCTCTCCTCTAGAAATGAAATTTCTGATGTACAAATGCGAAAGAAGAGACGAGAAGCAGCGCCACAATATTTAACAAGGGCAATTTGCCAGCACCTAGACTCTAATTTTAGCATGAAATAATATATTTAAATTACTCTGCAGATTCAACGCTCATAACAGATTTCTCTCAATTACTGTAGAATAAGCTTTCCAGTTAGTTCTTTCATAATGCTTATTTGCCCTTTAACTAGTTTTCCTGCAGGCACATGATACAAAGGCATAAAGACTAATTTTTAAACGTGCATCTTAAAAGCTGCATGCCTGCAGCTACCTCAATGTTATTCTTTATTGAAACACCATCAAATTTATCCTACTATCATTTATAATCTTGAGATAGCTGATGCAACTTGTATCAGGAGCCAACACACTAAATTCTATTTGAGGCATTGAGCCTTTTTTTTTTTTTTTTTTTTTTTTTTTTTTTTTTGCTTAACTGCTGATAGTTCTACACAGGAACAGAAAAATTTTGATCAGCTGAACTAAGCACCACTCAAGCAAATGAACTCTTGACAAGGCTGTCATTTTATTGTTTGTCATTCCCTAAATTTGTTAGAGGTCTCTATATTTAAAGCAGCTCAGACCAATAAGTCTTTCGGGATGGAATTTTATTCTTTACGCCTATTTGTACTACAATATTATTAATTGAATCCTGAATGGGACACCTAGGTGTGGGATAACAAATATTTTTAGCTGTTGTAGATGTAAGGATTTAACTTTTCCACTTCTCTGTCCAAAGCCAGAAATACCTTACTTTTGAGTGTTTCTGGGATTACATGTTTCAGTATTTTAAGCCAAGATCTTGACTTATTTTCTGTGTCATTCCCTAATTATCCTCCTAACCATCAGAACCATTCAGAACTTCTACTAACTTGTCTACCCACACCATCATTTGTGCTGACCTTCTCTCATCACGTGACACAAAGCATTCTTATCTGCTTTTCTTCTCCAACCAGAATTACTTCAGACTTACAAAGGACAAAGTTGGACCTTTCCAATTGACTACAAAAAGGATCAACAGCAACAAACAGAAGATTTTGTAAATAATTATACACAGATATACTTTCTGTTCTAAAAGTCCATTTTGTCTAAACATCCTAAAAATAAGCATCTTATCCCCTCATATCAGCTCAACATTGACACTTGTATTGTACCAGTCTGTGCTGCAGTCTCTAGTCCTACTCAGGAAGGTTTTCTGCAGTATAACAAGGGTATAACAAGAGTTGTTTGGCAACGGAAAACAAAAGCAATCCGCAGAGTCTATGTGATTTTAACTTAAAGGCTAATTTGATCACAAGTGAAGGGTGTCATACTGGCATATTATTCTGTGCAAAATGTGGATGTAAATATGGAGAAGACTGCCTCTGTGGTTAACTAAGCACAGGTGCTACCTCCAACTTTGTATTCTTTATGGAGATCTCAAAGTTTTTCCTCTTCCCCCCTTTCTTCTTTTCACATCAGCCATGCACCCTCTTTCACCATCAGTTCCTTGTAACCACTGCTCACTGCAATGGTTGCTTTTGAATAAGAACACACTTTGCTCCTTCCCTCAGAGGAAAAGCACAGGACAGACAAATTCTGCCAGAGAAACTCGTGGGCTCTCTCCAGTTCTAGTCACCCTTAATGCTCTTCCTGCCATCAGTGAGCCTCAGGAGCAGAGACTGTACATCTGGAAATTGTCAATACCTTGTCCTTGATTGAAGTTTCTGGACAGGGCCACACCACAAAGAACAATGAGGGGAGAGACGTTTTTGTGATTAGGGAATGGTTCTGCTTCCCTCTGATATTTGTCTGCATTCGCCTTCTGTCAGCCATGAATGCTTTTATTCTAAGCATCAACTTGTTGCATTAAACGACTGTCCATTCCCAATACTAGCAAACTCCAGCAAAGTTTGCTTTTCCCAAGCCAGATCTCATGTTCTGTAAAACAGATAAAACAGAAAGCAGATCTAGGGGGTCTGGGTGCAGGAAGGAATAGGGAAATGCATTACCCATGGTGAACGGTTCATACACAGTTACATGTGTGTATACAAACAATCTATCTATAATACGATAGCAGTGCTTGGGAGTGCTAAGATGATCACTGTTAAAAATGGATTAGGAGATACTTAACTGTTTTGTTTGCTGGCTCATGCTTTAATTAGGCTTAATAAAAATTAATTCAGCTTGCAATCAATAGAGAGTTAAATCACCAAACATCTTTTATCTTCTCTTCATCAGTAATACTTCTGCACTGCCAAAACATTACAGCACACTTTCAAAGTTAGCAAATAAAACCTGCCATTTTTAATGAATACTGTGCAATGATTTCTTCCTAGCAGGGCAAAATCATCAAGATAAGGACACAGTTACTGTTATGGCAACCACAGTATAAATCAGAGCTTCCCTTCATATTGACTTTTCCAGTCCGGGGCAAGTGACAGAGAAACAACTAGCCTTTAAAATGCCAGCTTGCCTAAAATCTGAGCGAGTGTGGCTGTTCTTTTCTGAGATCTCATTGATCCTCACTGCAATAAAATCACATCTAATTTTAGCCATCAACACAACACAACTCCTTCATGAGGCTCACTTTTTCCTCTCGGTAAGAGAAAAACTTCCCATATTGCAATACTGCAACTTCATTAATGAAGCCAATTCTTACTAAGCTCTTACTTTAATCCTTTGAAATCCATTAGTATTGCTATTTAAATATGACATGCGTTATTTCTGCATTTTAAAATGTTGCTTTAGAGAATGCATTGAATTATAATTAAATGAAAATCTAGCCCAAGCTATAGAATATTCCACTTTACTGTAAAACGGCAGACTCAGACTAAAAACATACCGATATTTTCACTTCATAAGATAACCATTTTGCCTCTTTGAAACGTACAAAATTAAAATAAAACCAAAACTTCTTAGCTTAATCTTCTTGTGACAATAATCTACATTAGGGATAGATACAAATCAGTTACATTTCCTTCCTACTTCCATTACCCAGACCAGACACCCATTTGGCAAGAGGCAGATTTAGCACAGGGGCATGACTCAGTGACTCACTGACACCCCTCTGTAGCAATCATTCAGGAAATGACAGAGTGGCTTCAGCTCACACTGATTTTTTTGTAGAAGCAATTATAACTAAGAGCAGAATAAGGCAGTTAGTAGATGTATTTATGTAATAACCTGGGGGTCGTGATGCAAAACCAGAGGAAGGATGCGTATAAGATCTTTGACTCTTCTACTGCATAGTACCAGTATGATCCCAGAGGGCAAAGAAAGGGACTGCGAGGAAGAGAAACATCAAAGTTATTTCTTGATCCATTCGGGCTCTGCCAAAACCCCTGGTTTGGGAGTGCTGCTGAATGTGGAGCTGCCTCAGCAGACTGCAGGTATTGCATACCTCAAGCACAATCTCCTTCACACAAGCATGGAGCCCAAAGCCCACCTGGTACCTTAAGTAACATCGAATAAACATAGCAATAACAATTAACAATAATAATTATTAATAATATTAATAACAATAAGCATAGCAATAAAACAATTATTGCAGGCCAAAGGGCAATGACAATTCCTCAAAGTCCAATTCTGTGCGGTCGGGGCAGCTGCAATATCTCCATCATCTCCCCGATTTCTTTATTGGATCTACTTTGTGGTTTTTTTTGCCTCTTAAGAAGTCATTATCTCACTTATTCAATAATTAGAAACCTTGTTTTGTATTCCATCTAAATTTATCCTTGATCAATACAGACCTATTTGGTATTAGTTTACTCTTTTTTAGTAAGTAGTGGTCATGAAGCACCATCTTATTTCTTATATATATTTATACTATAATATTTGAGTTCTCCACTATAGTTTTTTTATATCCAAAAAAATTCTACATCATTTTCTGCTACATTGACCTGAATCAGTCTCTGAAGCATTTGTTGTGGCCAGGAAAACATTTTCAAAAAGCCAGATTTGGCTGCAGTGGCAGGATCCCAGCTGGCAGTGAGGTTGTTCCATATCTCTTAAGAAGACTGCTTTGTTTCCTATTACTTGGAAACTGTTTGGATTTCTCCCCAGTTTCCCCAGGTAGCTTTTATTGGTACCAATAATACTTATTAATTATAAAAGAAAGTCCATGTTTCTGAAATATCTTGTCTTAACACATTTGTTTATTTTTAAGGTATAGATAGTAGCTGGCATACAGAGAAATGTTTAGGGCTTTTTCTTGACCATCAGTATATCAGTAAGTCTAGCAGGGCTTCTATTTAGCAACTTAATATGTGGTCAAGAAAAGAAAACTGCATATTCATTTAGAAAAAAAAAGAACTGTTATATTTCTGTGTGAAATGATATTCAGCTACTCTACATGAATGCATGTCTATATCTTCACAACAAAATGATAAAATACATTCCTAAGCAAACCTTTTCATATCCAAAATCATTAAGGAAAGTCCTGTAGTTTAAAGCTGCATCATTCTTCCTTAATTTCATGCTGAAGCAGCTATTTTATAAATAAATATTAAAACAGACAAAACTAAAAGTTTTAATAATGCTTTTGTGCTTGTAAAACTACAGCCTAATTTCATAAAAATAAAATTGTTCATTTAAAATATATTGGTTGTATGCAGAAGACCTTGAAAAGCAATGCTAAGAAGTAAACTGCAATCTTTTTCCTCCTTTTTTCATAAAGGAAGATGACAATATTATCAATAATATTACTGCTTCTCACGATCAATATATAGCTATGAGAACAGCTTTGGAATTCACAAGATTACAAACCAAAATCACACTGCTTTTTAGGGTTTGCACCATACAAATTTTCAAAAATGTATAACTCTGGGATTCCTGAATGTGTGAGATGGCTCTGCTGCAAAGATGCTTCTCTCCAGAAATTGTGCCTCAGAGAAAAAAGCACCAAATGGAGTATTTTCATGAAATCGCAGGAGCTGGCAAGCATTGTGAATCTTGCTATTTTATTGTGGATCTTAAACTATAAACTGTTTTTAATGGCCTTGCTCTCAGAACCAAACAGTGCCTGCAAAGGAAAATACTTTCAATATGCAAAGAGAAAGATCTAACTGACGGTCTACGAAGGCAGGTTGGCTAGCACTCAGAAGTGTTAGTTTAAATGTGCAGTTACAAAATTCTTCACTACCATGTTAAATGAGGTTTTCTGAATCTTTCATCCTACCCCATATGCTCCATCTCTCCTATCTGCAGCCCATGCTCTCATCAAGGCAGCTCTGCTCCCACCTTTGAACCCCTGAACTCCAGTGAGACAGAAAAGATGCATGCTGCTGAACATTCGTACTGCGCTTGTTTTTCCTCTGGCTCTTTCATCAATGTCCCTCATTTTCCTAACACTGTGATACAGACAGAAAAAAAAAGTCAATTATGAGCCTTTGTTTATCTGCAGACTGTGCATAGAAACAGTGTTTTTTTTTTTTTATAAACAGAAATAAACATGAAAAGTCAATCAGAAAATGGAAAAAACACTGTGAATTATCACAGCTTCAGAATGTGAAAAATTCCAAGCAACCACAGGGAAAGAAGGGAACAGCCTGGAGAGTATATTTGCAGATTCACTGCACTTATGCAAGCAACATAACTAAGCCAGCATCAAGTGGATTTACAAAAGGGAAGTACACCTTGGATGCAGAAATCATTCACAGCAAAACACAGCCCTGCATTAAGATTAGATTCCATGTAGCATTCACATCTCAGTGTAATCTGGAAGCTGAACAGCAGCAGCTGAAAGAAACAAATGGGGGAAGGAAGAACAGGAATACAGGAAGAGCTTCAAGGCACATCAGTGGAGTGCTGCTGTCAGTCTCTGGCTACACCACAGCTCACATGACAAACCTCAGGTAGGATCACGCTCTTCTCTAATTCCAAATATTTTTTATCTTTCCTACAAATTACAAATTTAATGACACTACCAGAAAGTAACGTTGCAATATCTTGATTTTACTTTTTCCTACTTTGAGAGATTCGAAAGACTGAGGCTCTTAAAACAGTATCAAAGCTACAAGCAAAATCATGGGTTTTCACTGCAGAAATGTAAAGTCATCTAAGCACTTGAAAATTGAACTGAAAGCTGAGACACTACGCTGAACTGTACAATGAACAGAATAAAATAAAAGCAGGTCGCTATGCAGTTCTAAATATCATCATGAGGTACACCTGATAAAGAAACAAAGCTGTTTCTGCTAACATCAGTGATTTCAGTTCCATGGGAATTATTCAGACAAGTTGCTTATCCAAGTTCCCCAAGGCTAATCAATATACATATCCATACTGTTAAATGCTCTTGGAGCTACAATGACTTAAGGGCCAATGCTGTATACTATACACCACTGATACCACTTTGAAATCCCTAGTGTGATTTCAAACATTATCTTAAACACAATTTCCAACTTGTTTGCATCTTTAAGTCCTTTAGGGTTTATTCAGTGTATACAATGGAGGAGTCATTTGGAAGATCAGCATGCAAGAAGGGATGAGCAGCCCAAAGCAGAGGAACAGGGAAGCAGTGCTGGACTTGCTGTTGCAGAGACAGCAGCAAAGGGAGTGAGGCCAGGAGATTACATATGATGTAGGCTGCTCACACACCATAGCATCTGAAGCCTGGAGTATAAACAGAATGTATTCCAGTGATCTTGTGGGGAAAACAAAAGCATTTATTAGCCAAAGCATCTTAACTGGCCTCCATCTCTGTTCTGGTTGTGCAGCAGGGTGTTAACAAGGCAGCACTGCATACAACCCTACATGGCCATCCTCTGTCACAAAAACTGCTTTACTCAATATTCTCAAAAAAGAGTTTGAAGCAATTCATTCACATAATATCACTTCCTTCCCTGTGTTCAGAAACTCACCAAAGCTCTAGTTTCCATCTCCCTAAAGCAAAAGATGATCCAAGTTGCTGTACATATTTTTTTTGAAAACTGTTGAGAAAATAACTGATTCTAATACTACTGACTGCAACCAAATGTAATTAACTCATTAAAGATTTCATTTTGCAAATTAGCTCTTGAATTATTAGATGTTTTTACAAGTAATAAAGTAATTAATAAACACAGTAAGTGGCTTTTCTTTTTTGCACTGATTAAAAACAAATTTGGTTAAATTTAGACGTTAAAGCCTATCATTAAAATTGTTGGCATAGTCTAAAAAATAAATATCTGACCATCGTTCTTGATTCCAGTTTAATGATTGCACACTGCATTTAGATTAAAAAAAGTAGGTTGAAAACTATCTCTTCTGTGATCACTTATTCTGAAAGAAATGGAGAAGGGGAAAAAAAAGCAACTTAGTATCAGATTTTTTAACATATATTTAATAACACTACTTTCTTCTTCTGGTTTTCATTGGAATTTTCTGATGGGAAATCACAGAACACATATATCAGCCAAAGAACTGTAAGCAAGCTGTTAGAAAAATTGTTGATAACAACAATAAATACTTTGTTTCATTACTGTGTATGAACAAATATGAAACAACTGTATTTTACTCTGCCTGGAAATGTTTATTTGCAAGAACCAGGGCAAGTAACAAGGTTCTGGAAAGATACTTGTATCCTGTGGAAAACATACTCACATTCTAGCAGTCTAAAATATTTTTGGGGATCAGAGAAAGAAAAACTGTTACCCAAACAGTCAAAACTGAGGAAAAGCAACAGAGTTTGCTGTTTTACATGTATACATAGAAGACAGAACAGCCTGTTCTGGGAGGAAAGTGACGCAAAATGGCCTCACTAAAGTACAATGAAATCATCACATTTAGGCCCCTTGCTCTGTGCATTGGTTTCCATATTCTTATTCTGGAAGATCTGAGGTTGAACATGTCTGTTAAACTTTCTCCTCTATGCCAAAGAATATAATTTTATATCAAAGAATTTGACATAGAATTTATCTATAAAAACCCCTAAGATGTTGACACCTGTCTATTGCATGCTTAGCTTCCCAGCACAGTACAATGAAGCAGAAATCTAATCGGGTGTTTTTGTTTCTGAACCTCCCAATGGCATAATTAAGAAGCAACCAAAGGATGCCAAGGAAATAAATTAGCACATAATGTGCATTTTACGACCATCAGAATTTTGCACTGTATATTGGCGTGGGCCGTATATTTTTCAGAACTGGCCACATTAAATGTGCCAGGTACGTTCAAAAATATTGCTAAAAATAATTCACTCAGAATTAACTTGAGAAAGTAGGGAAATATAATTTTTTTTTCATTTAGAAGAAGTGAAACTTTCTGGGAAACCTGAACTGTAATTTCAAAAAAGTATTTTGCAGTTTCAAAAAATGTTCTCCTTCAGAGATTTCCGAATCGAATATATGAAGCAGTCTTTCACTTTTAAGTGCTAACATTAGTGTTAAGATTCACTTTTAAGAATTACTTCCCAAACTGGCTACCTCCCTAATTTTACACACTCAATACCAATTGAAGTTAGGGAAAGGAAAGATATATTATAAGGTACATGGAAAATAAAGATGAGGAGATGGTGGTAACCAACATGGCTTCACCAAGGGCAAGTCATGCCCGACAAACTTGGTGGTCTCTTATGATGGAGTTACAATGTCAGTGGATAAAGCAAGAGCAACTGACATCATTTACCTGGACTTGTGCAAAGCATCTGACACTGTCCTTCATGACATCCTGGTCACCAAGTTGGAGAAAAATTGATTGGATGGACGGACCACTCCCTGGATAAGGAACTGGCTGGATGGTCGCACTCAGAGAGGCGCTGTCAACAGCTCAGTGTCCAAGTGGAGACAGGTGACGACTAGCATACCTCAAGGATCAGTGTCGGGACCGGTGTTATTTAACAGGCAACATAGACAGTGGGATCATGTGCACCCTCAGCAAATTTGCAGATGACACCAAGCTGAGTGGTGCAGTTGACATACTAGAGGGAAGGGATGCTATTCAGATGGACCTGAACAGGCTTGAGAGGTGGGCCCATGCCAACCTCATGAAGTTTAACAAGGCCTGTTGAACAGGACCAAGTACAAGGTCCTGCACCTGGGTGAGGGCAATTCCAAGCACAGATACAGGTTGGGTGGAGAATGGTTTGAAATCAGCCCTTAGGAGAAGGATTTGGCAGCGTCAGTTGATGAAAGAGTCAACATGAGCTGGCAATGTGCACCTGCAGCCCAGAAGACCACTGATATCCTGGGTTAAACAAAGAGAAGTGTGACCAGAAGATCAAGGGAGGTGATTCTGGCCATTTACTCTGCTCCCATGAGATCCCACCTGGAGTACTGCACCCAGTTCTGGGGCCCCCAACACAAGAAGGACATGGAATTGTTGGAGCAGGTCCAGAGGAGGGTCACAAAGATGATCAGAGGGCTGAAGCACCTCCCCTATGAGGACAGCCTGAGAGAGATGGGGCTTTAAAGCATGGAGAAGAGAAGACTTTGAGGAGACCTTATAGTGGCCTTCCAGTACCTGAAGGGACCTGCAGAAAAGCTGGGAAGGAACTTTTATAAAGGTATGTAGCAACACAATGAGGGGATATGGTTTTAAACCAGAAAGGGAAGATTCAGACCAGATATTAGGAAAAAATTATTTACCTTGAGGGTGGTGACACACTGGAAGAGGTTGCCCAGAGAAGTTGTAAATACTGCCTCCCTGGAAGCACCCAAAGCCAAGCTGGGTTAGAGTAAACTTTGAGCAATCTGGTCTAGAGGGAGGTGTCCCTGCCTAAAGCAGGGGGGTTGGAACTACCCCTGGATGATTTTAAAGATCCCTTGCAACCCAAACCATTCAATGATTCTATGATTTTTTTCTCCTCCCTTCAAATTCATTATTTAGTCGGCATTTCTGTCCATTTTATCTAGCTAGAGCTGACATTTTCAACTACAAATACGTGAGTTTTTTTCCTTTGAAAGCTTTAAAGGAGATAAGTAACCTTTTTTTTTAACATTGTAGCACTGAATCTATGAAGAAAATGATATGTTGTAAATGCAATTACCCTCAGAGCTCAGATCACATCTGATTTATGATAACTGCTGATAATGCTTTACCTACTTGGAAGAGACCACCACTTAACATTACACTGTTCACTGTCTCACAGATCACCAAAATGCTGATCAAGCTTTCAGTTTAATGAATGGTATGCTCAAAGTAAAATACGTTTCCAATTAAAAATAAAAAAAAAAGCAATAAATGAAAGGTTTGCACAGTATAACATGTACACTTAGATGTACTTAAGTTCATCAGCACACTCTCTTCTGTCTATGTAGCTCAAAAAAGTATAATGTTGTCTTCAGCAAAATGAAGTGGAATCATAAAGGAAGGTGATTGCAAGGGCAGCTGAGCCACCCTGGCGTTCTGTCAAGGAGGAATGCAGAGCCACTGCAAGAGATGTGGCCAGGTAAGCTCCTGCCAAATGGAAACACACAGGTGGATTGGACTGGGGGAATCACAAGCTTTTTCACTACTGCCACCAAGGATAAACTGCAACTGTGGGCCTTGATGCATCTTGCTGTCAGCTCAGTCAAAAGTGCACACAGCTCCTACGTGTGGAGAAAGCAAAGCAGAATGGCTTCTAAGCATCATCACTACTAATGATACTTTTGGCAAATCAGAGAGCCAAACTTTACATACAGCTACATTTATTCACCCTGGACAAGAAACTGCGTAACAGTGGCAGGAAAATGGCTTCTATCTCATTAGCCATCCCACATATTTCACCACCATGTCACAGACACTGCACTCCACATCTTTGGTATAATTTTAATTCTCTGAAAACACTACTCATATATATATATATATAAATGCTTGTATGTGTATAAATAAATAAATATTCTCAAAATATCATTCAGACGTGTGATATACCCACTTCAGTCTCCATTTATACAGAATGAGATACACAGCATGCCATCATATTTTTTAAAATAGAAATGGGAAAGAACTATCCATTCCTAAGCCAAGGAAATGTTTTTGTGGCTTTTCTTCTCCTTTCTATTTTCTTCTTTCTTTTACAGTATATGCAGTGCCAGTGATCTGATGCGAATAGATGAGCATAGTGATTTACATTTCTTTTGTGGCACTTTTTCATAAACTAATTCATTCTACAAGTAATGACCTAAATAATGCTTGAAACTATTTTTGCTGCAGGAGCTAATTTACATAAAATAATCAAATGAGAGAGGTTGTTTTTCCCTTGTTAAAGCTCCACTGAAATATGACACACACAGAATAATTCTAATACCTAGAACAGGAGCTTCCATCTATCTAGGAAATAATTCGGACCCCAGAAAGTAACAAGCAAAAGTGGTTATCCCCGGTCACTACTGCTATTTGTGGAAAAACCAAACTGGGAGAAACTCAGAAATTGAAATCTGGTGGCTTTGAACTACCCACTCACTGCTATTCACACAATTACCAGCCAATATGTGCATTTCTATTTCTCATTTCTCCCTGGAACTCATCTCTGGGCTGAATCACCACCACATGAAAGATGACTTTTCCAAGACAGCAGCATTTCAAAATTTACCATATAGCTCAAACATCACTTACTTAGTTTTATCCTACTGCTTTTACTGAAACCTCCCTGAGTTACAGCAGAACTACCCAGCCATGTCTGCTGTACCTCTAGCTGGAGGAATCCCCCCAAACCACTTCATGATGAAGGAAGAGGAAAGGGTTTGGTCAAAAGGTACGTTTTGTAAAGTTTGTTACCTTCCTTCAGCTTCAGCAAGCAAATCTGATTCTATATGTTGGCTTCACAGTCACAGCCATGTCACGAAAAAGATACTGGTTATGATGTTTTCAAAGCAATAGTGAAAATGAAAATTAACTGGAAAAGGAATGCCAATATTTTAAAAGAAATCCAAATGTTCCAGACGGGAAAAATAATAATTCTGAAATATCAAAGTCTCTGCTTTGACAAACCCACTTGCATTTCCCACCTGGCTACTTCATCCTCCTGTTCAGTCAGAAAAACAACAGCTGAAGGTCAGTCAGGCAGCATCCAAAGCCAGTTCCAATATCCTACAGGCCTACAGTTTTACTAGTTCTATGTTGGTTTTTAAATCAAGAAGTAAATTAATAAAAACATAAATCTCAAAACAACAGCAGGCTCCAGAATTATCCCCTGCTATCCCACTGACACACAGATAATTTGTTTTTAATTTCTACCCAGCTAGCGGAACGCACTCGCTCGTGCAGCACTCCTCACACACACGCCCAACGCCCATGGTGCTCATTCCTTGGAGAAGCCCTGCATTGCCAGCTCTTGCTTCTCAAAATGCCTCTGCTGTGTGAAAAATAAATAGCTTCCCTATTCCACAGAGCTATTCACTTCACACTGCAGTGCTAAATCAATATTAATATAAGGCTAGATTCAAGCTCTTCTAGTACTAAGTGCTACCTTACTCTGCAAACATTGCCAGTCTCTTCAATGGAACGAGGTGCTGCTCTGAAGGAGAAAAGGCAGCCCAGCCACAACACCTGCTCCTCTTGGTCCCCTCAGGCTCACAGATTGCTGCCTCGGAGAAGGCAAGAAGAGAATGAATGCAACCCAGGCAAAGCCAGTGCCTAGTTCCAAGGCAGAGAATCACAGATCACCAAGACCACCAAGATCATCTACCAGTCATCTACCGCCAATATTTCCCCGCTAAACCATGTCCCTTAGTACAACATCTAAATGTTTCTTGAACACCTCCAGGGATGCTGACTCAATCACCTCCTTGGGTAGCCCGTTGCAGTGCCTGACCACTTTTCCTAACATGCAACTTAAACCTCTCCTGGTGCAACTTGGGGACATTCCATCTAGGCTTATTGCTACATCCACACACCATAGCCTGCCCACCTCTCTACCTGCCAGCAGCACCCACAGCCTCTTCCTTTCTGTATTCTCCCAGAAGTGCCCATGAGCACAGCCAATGCACAGTGTGCTGGGCCAAACCTTAATCTTTTCAGTTTTACTCCATGATACTTGCAACAAAACAGATGTGTCATCATCCCTTAGGAAAAAAAAAAAAATGCAGTTAAATTCTTCCATTTCTTTTACTCTTGTTTTCTGCTAGGTGATTTTTTTTTTTCCTTCTTGACCCCAGTTTACTGTTTGCATTTTAGCATACAGAGGATTCATAAATAAATAAATAAATAAATAAATAAAAGTGCATAGAGGTATAAAGGTACATTGGTAGTAGGTAGATGGTTATACTACATATCTAGGAGGTCTTTTCCAACCTTGATTGGATTCTAGATAATCATATGTCACAGTCCATCCAATTCATATACCAAATTTCTATCGACATTCCTTATCATCCAGATAATCATCCAGATATCCAGTCTCAAAGAATCGCAGAGTAGTTTGGGTTGGAAAGGAACTAAAAGCCCTTCCAGCTGCAACCCTAGCTGTGGACAGGGCTGCCTCCCCAGCTCAGGCTGCCCAAGGGCTCCATCCAACCTGGCCTGGAATGACTCAAGGGATGGGGCACCACAGCTTCTCTGGGCAGCTGTGCCACTGCCTCACCACCCTCTGAGTAAAGATTTTCTGCCTAACATCTAACCTAAATCTCTCCTAAATTCTAATAACAAGATGCCTCCTGCATCTGATAGCAATACTTCAGCATATTCCACACACAATTTGCATACAAAAAAAAGCAAGTAATTTTCTTCTGTATATCCCATCTACCAGCATTTCTGGATTTTTCTCACATTTTTTTGCTACACTAACTGCATTAGATTTTGAATGTTTTTTTTGTTTTGTTTTGTTTTTTTGTAAGTTTGTTTTAAATGAGAGAGTTCTGACATCACTTTAAGCTTTTCAACATTGCACCTATCACTAAAGAACATAAAATGAGTCTGTCTTCATGATGCTTCTCCCAAAGTTTGGGATGAGCATTATTTAGAGGTGAGGCAGCTTGAGATGTGCACTGATGTACATGACCATTTCTCTATACAAATATAAAATATTTTTCCACCCAAACACGTTCCTCATACTTTTCTCCACTGCAAATGAAATTGAGCAATAACAGCTTAACGAAACACTCATTATCAATCCCTGTATCATTTTCTTAAATGTTCACCCTCTGTGTACCACCAAAAAGCTCTAAATGGACAAAATCTGCAGAGAGTGACTAACTAAAAAATTCTCACTATCCTAGTTATGTTTGTTATTGCAATCTAAAACATAATTAAGCCTCAGAACAGTTACTTTGTTGTGGAGCAGATGGCATAATTTTCCTATTTTATCTTTGTGCAAACTAAGTTAGAGAAAGGTCAACCAACATTTCCAAAGCAATCTCTGTTTCAACCGTGCCCATTTTAGGCCTCTGCTTCAATACAGGTCTGGTGAGAAATGCAGAAATGTCCCAGGTTTTCCAATAACCGGGTCCCAAATATCTCAAGGCAAAAAAATCAAAGATCTGGTCATCCTAGAATTAGAAGTATCTGGCTATAAAGGAGTGTTCAGGTAATCTCCATGGAGACCACTGCCACAGTTGCTAGGAGCCCAACAACGTATTCAATTGCACAAGAATTTCAGATTTATCAATAAAATTCATCTATCAAAGCTAATTAATACCACAGAGGCGCAGAGTAATTTTGATGACTCTGCAAGTTAGCTATAAAAAGAGATCAAAGATAAATGAAGGATAAAAAGCACATGCCTGATGACGTACTTGTGGTTTCTGAAGTTTACAGTTTGTACTTTGGAAGACTGAAATTGCCATGTGTCCATATTTGTCAGCAGTATTTTGAGGAGTACTGCAGTATTAAAATAAAACACTTACACTAGGGCCATATTTAGTTATTTTTAACTTTCTACTAAGCAGTTACACTGAAACTTTAAGAGTTAAACTGATAACTAGCATGAACTGTTAGTTTTTAAGCTTTTAAATCAGTCAGAAAAGGATAAGAATCCAAGCCAGAAGTAGTAAATATGAAATCTCTTGTATCAATATCTGCTTAAAGGCTGCAGGAAGAATCATCCCTTCACTGTGAAATCTGTTTACAAAGAGACTCTCTGTACACTAGTCCCTGGATTTTGGCTAGAGGTTGGTGTCTCACTGCTGGGATGGCATCAAATGGTGCTGCCAGCCTGACCCGGCTCCTGCTGTGGCACACACACAGGTTCAATGTCCCGTGAGCTGCTAAGCAGGGCAAGGACTGGCAGGTTCCATTTTCCAACCTTGTCTATCTTGCTCTGTATAAACTCAGAAAATAATGTTTTTATCATGGAAATAAGCTCCTACATCCTCAAAAGACCTACTCTGAATCAAGAAAGAATGCTTCATTTCCAATGTTGTTTTTTTTTCTAGTTACATTTTCCTACATTTCCAAATAAAACCATTATGAACTGAAACACCTAACTTTGAAAATGTGAAAACAATTTTACCTATTTGCTTTCTGTAATTATGCACTGTTAGTTCAAGTCGGAATGAAATTGTGCACAACAGGCAGTCTCACATTTACCTTGGAGTACTGGGAGGCAGAGAGGAAAGGAAAGAAAAAGATTAAGGAAAGGACAAAGGAATCTACATATAGCTATAAAATCATTAGTTTCATGGTAGAAGACAGCGACTCTTTGGGTAAAATGAGCATCAAATGACACTAGCAGATTTAAATCAAGAAAGGCAGCTTTCCTCACACAATTTGCTACTAACCTCTGGATCTCCTTGTTATGAGCCTTTTGAGTGTTTTAATTTTAGCTTTAAGGAGATTCAAGAGATATCAGGATAAATTCACAGAAGAAAAGCACGCAGAGGGCTATTAAATACCATGAAATGCTTCTGATCCCTTTCCTTAATTAGCTGAAACCCAGAACATTTTTCCAAAAAGTACAGTTATGTTTGTATGCTGCACTGTCCCCTAGACAGTAGTGTTGGTCACCATCCAACAGCAGACAGCTGGTTAGATGGACCTCCAGAGCAACATATTTGCAGTGGCACCTGTGCTCCAAAGGTCAAGTAGAGTCATGGTTCAAGATACCAACCCAATCTGAGCCACATAACTGTGGGTTCAATAGTTACTATCCCAGAGCATCCACATTCTTTGTACTGTTTTATAGACCTGCTAGATAAAGCAAAGATCTCACTTTTACCTTCATCGAATCACTCTATTGACTCTGCAAACTGCATTCTCCCAAAATAAAGGTGGTTTAGAAACCACAGCATTCATAGTCTCCAATAATACGCATGTAAAAATGGGACAAACCACATGATTGCATGCAGTTTTGGAGTACAGCTTCACCAACGCTATCCACGCTACTGCTTACAAGCAGAAATGAATATAGAGTAAGGCCTCTGCTACCAAGTTTGAATTGTAACATTGTAAGACAGGTTTTCATCAGGGCTGAGTTTGTATATCTTTAAATGTTCTAGGGAAAGCAATTTTCTTAATTATTACACAAGAAATTCAGCAGCCTGGTAACATGCTTTGGACTTAACAAGGGATTGTGTGTATTTTCTAAGAGCTTGAGAAAAGCTTTTGTAATGTAAAAACCACACATTTCAATTTCAGTAACAACATAAGGTAAAATTTCCAAAGGCTCTCAGTAAAGAAAGAAAAATAAAGGAACACAAGATGAGGGATTTAGACATAAGGGAGTTTATCTTGACACGCATAATAGCTCCTATCACGTTGTTCTGTAATTCTGAAATTCTAATACAGTAATACAAACCTTAAACAATAGTTAGAATTAGGCAGCATGTGTCCCTGAAAGCTCTTTGGAGCTTACTCCAAACCTGTTCCTTCTGCCCAGGAGCAGAGCCAGGAAGAGATGGAATTTATTTATTTTGAACAGCTTATACATCTATTAAATCTTAGCGAGCAATCATGTGATCTGAGAAGCTATGCACAATCGCTTTACAACAAATCCATGCTATTTCACTGCTTATAAACAATGCATCATACATGGATTTGAGAGCAAAGCAAAAAGATGTTGCAACAGGCACAAATTTTATAGGAGTGTTATCTGCAGTACAAATAAAAGGGGCTCCATATAACAACAGAAAATTGCAAGAGCATCCAATTGTGATTTCTGATAGAATAAGGAATGCTTAGTATTCAATCAGATATCTTAGCAGTAACACAAAAGAGGAATGAAACACAAAGGCACAGAATCTCTTACTATTCAGGCAGGGTTAGAAACAAAATCACATTTCTATTTTTGGTCTCCGTGACGTTGGGCACCCATGGCACATGTAAGCCTAACAACCATCATTTAGTGATTGCAAACATTTAGCAGGCATGCTGATAAACTCTTTCTTGTAGTTCTGCAGAGATGATGCCATGAAGGAGACTGAAAAAGGAAAACTGCCTGTCTTCCTACCCTGAGAGCAGAGGTATGTGTGAAGGCCACCCCATCTCCCCAACTGTCTGGGCCTCCCAGCTCATCCTCAGATTAGAAAGGGCTACATGCAACAAGGGTCCTGTCAGTGTCCTGGGAAAAGGGAAGCTACAACGGGCTGCAGGCAGCAAGGGTCTCCTGTGCAGACTGTTCCCAATGGCCCACTACTAGACATGACCTGGGAATCTGCTGTGGGCTCTTGGCTGCCATCGTCACTAAAGATGATTTGCATGGTCCTAGACAGCCTGCTCAAAGTGCCCTTACTTGAGCACAGGGGGTTAAAGAGGTGACCTACAGAAGTCCCTTCCAACCCCAGCCAGTCTAACTCAGAAGTACACTGAGTGAAGAGTTACCAAGCTACAAGGGATGACTGGCACACCCTCGTATGCTGTGTTAAGCCTGTTAGCATATATCAGGTGTAGGAACTTTCACATTCCTGAGAAAGATGGTAACTGGAAGCTTCACATGGAAAACCAGCCAGCCCTTGTTCTACTCCTGAGGGGCTCTCAGAAAACAGAAAACCTTACCAGGGTTGAAGATCCCTGTAACTAATTTTAAACCTAAAAACAAGAATGCAAAAGAAATAAAAAGTAATTTCATGTAGTGGCTGCATGGGAAACAGCAGAATTGCATTGCTTGGAGCTCATTTAGGGCCACAGAGCACAAGAGAGTTCTTCCTTGGTGTCTGAGCTGTACCTGAACCTAGCAGAAAGCTCCAGTTCCCACTAGCTCATACAGAAACCTCAACAGGACATGCTGCCTTTTCACATCTCAAGGCCAGGCTGCCACAGCAGCACAAGGAAACAGTGAAATTCAAGAGCAGTCCTTCACTCTGTGAAACTCTACCAACAGATAAATGACATCCTCATAAATAAGGCACAGTGGAAATACATAATTAAGGTCAGTCATCTCTACGCAGGGTTATCTAGCTAAACATAGGATTGTGTTTAAAATAAGACTCAGATTTTCTATAATTTGAGAATCCAAATGACAGTTTTTAGTCATATGTCACTACAAGGCACACTAATGCTGTATGAAAATAGCTACAAAATGCAGGTTTACTTTGTATGTTTCTACTCTAAGAGGTATTATGGCTTGCTGGAAGTGCTACTTGACTGACAGGCTCTTTTTCAGGATCTAGCTGACACATACGTCAACCAGAAAGTACCCAAGGAAGCAGACTAGGATTCTAGCTGTCAGGAATTAGCTCCAAAGTCTGTCACAGATTTCTTGTGTGATGTTGGGCAGGTCATTTAATGTCACAGATTAAAAAAAAATAAGCAAAATTATTAATAAGGTGAAGCAACTTTTATGGGAAACTTGACTCTGAGAAGCCTAGGACATCCTACAAGGTACTGAACACTTTTGCAATTCCAAACTATCAGACAGAGAAAGATTAGTTCCTAGTCACTACAACAGAAACAAGGCATAACTTCCGTAATTTTTTTTTTTCTTCAGACCATGGTTTTTAAACATGCTGACTGCTCCCTGCAGGCAGCAACAGGCAAATTTGAGGGTCTCGATTTGCAACAAGCATTTAACCCTTATTGCATGGAAATAATGAAATAGTATCATAGCCACTGCCCTCAAGCCTGAGTGAGGGCACAGGTAAGCAGGAACTTTTCAGCATCCTGCAGTAACAATTTCCACTGTCCCAAACAAACTTTTTAAAATGAAGTCTAAAATAGGAATAGCATCACGATCATCCCCAGCATATTTTGTGTTCCAAGACAGATCTGCTCAAGTTGAAAAAGCAAAACAAGATCTTTCTGGTTGGCACAGCAATCATTTTATCTGGTAATGCATAGCCAGTAACATGCGCAAGACTCCAACCATCTCAACTATCTGATAGAGATTCCATCCCTTCCCTTCCAATGCTGTGCTTATTTATTCACCTTGTGTTGCCTCTTAATTAGATTAAAATCTGATACACAACATAACATTTCTAATTAGTGTAGATCACCTGTGTGAATCCTCAATACCATATCCTACCGTGAAAGGAGCATATACAAATGCAACTTTTCATTAAATTCCAGAGGAACATAAAATCTTGCACAGTCTCCCACCTCCTCTTCATCTGCCTAACTTCCAGTAGAATGCTAGAAAGCATTTAAGTTCAAGAGGAAAATCCTTGCGTAATCTTTCATCCCTTGCATAGAATAACTTCAATCTGTAAATGCAAGTCTTACTCATGCAGGACGTGGAAGCTTCTTAAAGATCAGAAATACCATTATATGTTATAGGAATCTCACAAATCGTTCAACTTTCACAGTTTAAAGATGACAGCTTTTTATCTGTCCTTTTCAAACAAAAATAATGCCACACATTATGCAGAAAATATAAAAACGTAATGAGAAAACAACTGTCTCCCAGGGGAAGAGAGAAAGAAGGCATGTTGGTAATGCTGATGGATGCCCTAGCTGGGGTCAGATCCTATATTGACAAGTGCAGTGTAAGAACTTGCCCAGAACTGAAGAAAATGAAAGGGACAGATAAGCAGCAGCATGACCCACAGCTCACATCCAGAATCTGCAGAGCTAGCAGACCAGGCAGGGCAAAAAGCCAGCAAGAAATGACAAATGATTTTTTCCTAGGGAAAATTACATACAATAGTTGAATCTATCAGCCTCGTTGCTGCCAAAAAGGGGGAGGGCTCACTAACCAGCTTTCCATTCCAGCTCCTTTCTCACCCTTCTTTCCATCTACCTTGTCCCTTGTTGATACCCAGTGGTACTCATTAGCCCTGAATTCTCGTAACTCCACCCTGTTAAAAACTATCTTCTCTTTTTTTTTACCAGGTCAGTGTACTGGATAGGCTTGCAGACGGGGCCTGATATTCTATTGGACATAAAATAAATGTCAGGAGCATGCAATCAGAAAAACAAAAGTTGTTCCCCCCTCTTATCTGTTGAGAGCAACCAGAACAGGTAAAGACACTTCATGTAATTTTCTGAAGCTACAGAAACTTCTAGAGTATAGTCCATCTTTCAATGGATGTCTCTCAAAAGAAGAACAACCTGAGAAGCCCTTTCTGTAACTTTTTTGATTAATAATATATTCCAGAATCACAAAGAGGACAATTCATTTTTGTAAATTTGCACCAATATCCGAGTGGACAAAAGCAACCTCTCTGAAAATAAATACAGAAAATTTTTCTACAGTTATGAAATATTATCCATCCTCCATTCTTCAGTGGGAATGCAAAGCTCATTTTTATTATGAAATATTAACACCCTTATTTCTATACACAGAAAAAAGCTTAGTTTTTTCTGATTATCTGTAAAACTTTAAGTATAAGATCACCTGGAAGAAGCTGCATGAAGGGCTCCTCTCCAACAAAAGTGGAATGCCTAATAGGGCAGTAAGAATGGTAATTGGTCTCTAGTACTAAGGAAATTATCACAGATAACGAAGAATTATTCTAGAGAAGGAAGGCAATTCAGAGAAGACTTCAAAGTGATTTTCTTGCAGTTCCCAATACAATTAATGGATGATAAAAAAAGAAACCTGAACGAAGGCAAGACAGATGAAACAAAGAGGGTGAAGATTAAAGAGCTACTAGAAAGAGCAGAAGTTAAAAGCTAAAATAAAAGTGTTTACCTACATCTGTGCACAAATTAATGGGAGATTTACTAAAATAAGACATGTCCATCATTCCAAGAGACACCACCTCTGCCGTGTTTGCCCCGAGCAGCCAAATTCATTACCTGGAATTATCATCAGGAAGAGGAAAGAGCAAGTCCCCATAGGTTTTCCTTGTTCAGCTCAGCTCGACCAGTAGGTGTCACAGAAGTCAATGTTATCACTCTGCAGTGATTTCAATCTGTATGGGTATCTAGTTTGAAGAGAACTAAATTACGGTAGTTAAAGTAATTCATTTTAATTAAAAAATAAGTCATTAGGCTTTTCTATGGCTTTCTACCAGATATTTCAAGACTCTTTAAAGAGCTTGGAAAATACACAAATCAAACAGATTGCCAAACATGTCAGCAAATACCTCCACTCTTACAACTGCACTTAGGGCTTTTGTGAGACATTAAATAATCCCTGCTGGCACAGGTAAAAAGAACAGAGATGGTTACTGCACTCTCCCTGATTGTGTGAGTGAGCCTAATGTGCACACAGCCCTCTGGTTTGTTCCCAAACATGCCTGGTCTGTGAACTAGAGCTAGCAAACATCAGGTTGTTGCTGCACTAACGTAAAGCCAGAGCAGTATGATGCATAGAAGGACAAGAATTTCAAAGCACTTTTTAAAATGCTTTACTTCAAGAGAAATGGAGAATAAATACACCTGAGAGCTTCATGTCTTTCGCTTCCTTGCTACTGGTGTTTATTCTCCAGCAGCAAAACTTTGATCTGAGTATTTTCCAACCCTTCCCCAGCAGTAAGGGAAACAGATGGGCTCATGCTTCGATATAGTGAAGAAGAAAAGCATATGATAGCATCTCCCATCAGGAGTCTGCCTTTATGCTTGCCAGTCAGCTGTGCACATATAAAGCCATCATGACTTTGTTTGGCATTTCCTCTGGAACATATGGTGATTTACTATGCCATTTCCAGCACATATTGACACTGTTTTGAATTGCACTTAAATCCTTGTCTACTGCATACACAAACGTAAATACATGTGCTCCATGTTTAGGGGCACGCCTACCTGGTAGCAGAGGAGTCCTGTTGATAGCTATACAGAAGCTGCTGAAAATCCCTCAACTATGATGCCCAGCTCTTTAAGTGGGAATAAATGATCTGATATTTTGGAGGGGGGGAAGAGGGAACATGCTAGAAAGCACCGCAGCTTTAAAGTAATGACCTGCATGCAGAGGACTACCAATGATGGGCTAAGCATACTAAAAGGTCTACACTTATTAGCATCCAAACCTGCCCTATTCATTTCTTTCTGGTCCCACTAACAAAAGGATTGCATAGTCATCCAGATACAGATCCAGAAATAGAAAATTATTAGACATATTTAATAATAAGCCCTACAGATCCAATGCTTTCCATAGCAAGCAATCACCTGGCAGGTTACACAATTTAACATCCAAGATGTGAGTCAGAGCAAAAAGAGAGGGAGGCTATAAACACATCTGTTAAAAAGCCCCACAGATTTAGGCAGTACTCAGTTCATTACCATGATAATGCAACTGCAAAGACTAGATCTTCAAAGAACAGGGTAACTTTCCAACAGTAGCAGATTTTTTTTTTTCAGCAGAAGATGAAATAATTCTTTCTTCTATTTTTTATTTCTTTAACATTAATATAAAGTATACACTCTAGGTTTAGTGTAGTCAGAGATCTCATTCAAATTTAATGAAATCAAGAGATCTATCAAATAGCATGCCCTGTAACAAGATTGGAATATTCTTCCACTGTCAGTTGTTGGTTTTTTTTTGCTTTTTTTTTAACAAAATGATAAAAAAAACCAAAACCCTGCTAATATTTACATAGTCATACTTGTAACACTATCAAAATGCTTAAGAGAGAAAACTTGATTTGTCTTTTAAGAGAGAAATAATGCCAGTGAATGATCTTTTAGCCCTTAAAACCTAAGGAAAATGACTGAACTTGCAAGATGCATCCCACAGAAGAAATGTAATCTCATAGCTACTATCATTTGCTGTTCCCTGTGCATAGATTCCATCTTTCCTAATACAGATACACTAAGAAACACAACCAAAATAAATCACTATATTGAACATACATTTACTTCTCTAGGAGAGAGATGAGAAAGAATAAACTACACATGGCAGATGTTCAGATGATAGTATTTTTTGCTATGTACCTCACCAGAAGATCCTCAGATAATATGGAAATAAAGGCAGAATGACAGCCAGAGGAAGCCTGACCAGAACTAAAATCAAGAATTAAATATAGGTATTGTTAATTTAATGGTACAAGAAATAACATTCATTGGGTGAAAACAGGTTATTAACAGCACTCCTAGTGCCTGGAAGAAAAAAAAAAAAAAAAAGCACAAGAACTGTCAAGCCAGCAAGATGTTTGCTTTTAAAAGTCTTATCTTACAGGGAATTAAGAAAGCCAGATAAAAAGCACTCCTGTGTTATGCAAGGCACTTATGTTAGAGGTTCGCTCACCTGAAGCTCCCACGCTTCTGTGAAAAGCTGCAGACTACAGGCTTCAAGGTCTGAGAAAACTTAGAAAGGACTGAGAAGGACATGAACAAGAGTGCTTCTTCAAAGGATCATGTTCAGTCATCAAAACACGGGCTTTCAACAATGGGCTTACCAGAACAGATTTGAAAGTTAAAAGGAGATTATTGCTGTCTTCCAAAGTCTCTGTTCCAGCCTCATCTAACGCTGCACAGAGATTCACACTGAAGAGAGATAAGAAAAGCCTCAGTGTTCTGTATTAAGTAGTTTTGTGGAAACTAGTCATAGCTTTGCAACCTGGGCTCTCAACATGTATCTCACTTCAGGATCTAGGGGAAAGACATCTTCTGGAAAGCATGAGTTTAAGGGGAAATCAAAGCAGGAGCTCTATCCTGGGTAGTAGAGCTAGAACCATAATCAAGGAAATAAAAAGAGTTGATGGAATCTGAACAAGTATAAGTCAATGTATTGCAGGCTCGTCTGCCATCAGGACAGGCAGACACACTCTACCAGTGCCCAATAAAAAGGACAGTTTAATTTTGAAACTCTAGCAGCTTGTTCCAAATCTGTTGTTTGCTTCACTGGAGTATAAAACAAAATCAAAATTAAATCATTTGCCTGCTTTTCTAAATCACTTAGGAAATCTAAATGCAACTGTAGTTGTTTAATGGTAAACAAGTAATTTTTGAATTGCAAAAATATCTTTACTACTTTATATTATGCTATTAAAGAAAGGTTTTCTGACATCGTCCCTTGTTAATTCTCTTCCTGCATAAAGTGCAAGTTACAATATCTATTCAGCCAAGGAAAAATCAGAATAGAAAACTTTGAAATCCAACATCCTAAGTAAATACGGGGGAGCAAAAGAGCTGCAGAACCAATTTTAGTGCTAGTGGTGGCAATGGTGATGAGGAGACAGTCGGACTAGATGATCTTATAGGTCGTTTCCAACCTTGTGATTCTATGAATACAGCCAAATACTGTTTAACTACCTTTAAGCTACATCATTACAAAGGCAATTGGTTTACCCTGCATTTCAAATCTTCTTCCTACTCTACTCCTACCTGGTCACTCTCACCTTACCCTCTGACCATGCAAACAGCTAATTCAGCATTTACTGAAATTCAGGGGCTTTAAACTGTTGCTGAAAGAGAAATCAGGACATGCTTTGAAGGATCATACATGCAAGATGGCCTTGGGCTGGAACACAACTGTTGCCTTCTCTGCTGCAGCAGATACGACCTGGCAGTGCGCTGGGACTGGCTCAACAAATTCCAAGCTCACGCACGATTGCAAAGTAAGTCTGGATAGTCTGACAAGTCCAGCACTCATCCAGCAAGAGTGGAACAGCATCCTCCCTGCTGATCACATTTCTCTGCAGTGGAAGAACTGCAGAAGACAAGTACTACACCTCATCTGGTCCTGAAAAGCAGCTCTATCACTCATAAATTCCCTCAGGAGGAATAGCAGGATCAGTAATGTACCACTGGGTTATTCTGTAAAAGTATCAATTAAGATTTCTTTGCTGATCACTACGGTACAGGCCCAGCAGCATGAGCTGCCCAGCCGGGAGATGGGCTCCACAGCTGTGCCATACATCTTTTGAAGCAGCCTGTTGGATATGCCTGGTTCTAGGATGCTTTGCAGTAGTAGTAAGATACAATGCAGCTCGTGCCACCATGGGCTCACATCTGACTACCTAGAAAGTGTTGTGTTAGCAGGGTCAGACTTGGGTACTAGGGTAACCCTGGATTGCACCGATAGCTGGGAAAGAACCCCAGGTGCAGGAATGTAATAAAGGCGCTCCTGACTTCTTCACCTTGTTTCATTGGCTGCTTTAGTAATATTTCACAGGGATTGTGAAAGCATGGATGTTGCTGCAGTGCAACTTCTGTTGACAGAAAGGGGTGACAGATAGGTTGTCATACAGCTGGATTGGAAGGTTTGTCTCAGTGGCCAGCTAGGGGAAAAGCTGTTGAATAAGACAACTTCAGGTTGCCTTTTGTTGTTTTTATTTCACCCACCTGGTCTGGTTGTGTCCTTAGAATTCTACAAAGTATGCCTTCTTCAACAGCTCTGTTATGACAATGATTGATTCTAGATTATATTATTGATTGGAAAATATGGTGAACCAAGCAATACACAATATTTTAATGATAAATTTTTAGATAACACTGTAAGAACCTTATTAAGCTATTTTCAAAATTATGCCTTTGTATCGCTAAGAAATATGCTGCATACCATGGAAATAACAGAGCAATTAAAGGTTAGACAAACTAACACAAGTTTCTGAAATGTATGACAAATTATAAGCCACAAGTTTCCCAAAATCCCTCTGTGACTGCATGTGGTTGGGATGGTTTGGGTGCAAATGCCAAAGGTCATTTCTGACCTGTCTTGACTGTCAAAAACAAATTACAGTTTTGAATGCTGGCAAAGAATATCACAATGCTTTTATGTTAAGGGATAGAACTGTTCCCAAACGACATCTCAAATAAGAGCTTTTCATAATTACTTCTTCTGCTTAGATCAGTGAATTTGTCATTGGATTAAATGTGAATCCCCTTTCATTGATAATCACTGAACACATGTAACCTATTGAACTATCAGACAGAATTTTTGTCCTAGAAGAGCTGCTGCTGAAGAATTTTAAAATGTACGCAAGGGAAATCAAAGGCTAATAATATGTTTCCAGACTGTATCACAGTTATAACAGCAAAGACAATATCCATCTGTTAGGGCTAACAGTATTCTTTTCCTCTGCTATTCTGTTGTATCTTACCCCAAAGCAGGAGTTTCAGGTCCAATCTAAAGTAGTTTCAGGTATATAATGGAAGTCAACAGCAATTTTATGTCCTTTAATCAAGCAAATAACTGGCTATAAATAACATCTCTCCTGTTACTGCAAAGTGACAGTGAAACCTTGAAAAACAATTAACAAATTGCACATCTTTCTTAGAGGAAGAATGCCATATGTCTCGGTTCTGCTACCATGCAAAAAATGCTGGAGTTGACATGATTTATTCAGTTTTTGTACAAATTAACAATAGACATCAACCTTGAAGACTGAAGAAACAGATTTGCCTGTTCTGGTGGAGCTGGGTATACTGTTAACTTCTTTTAAAAGGTACTGTCCTGAGATTTTTGCATGTTTTAAGAATAAAGAAAAAAAACATTTTCAAAAGAGGAACATATTTCTGCTTTTACAGTCAAAGAAAATGCATTCAGCAGTTTACAAAGTAAATCATCCAGTGTGTTACAAAATGATTCTGGCAGAAATTTTCTTGGATCCTCAGTGTAAATGAACTGCTAATAATTTTGTTGCAACAGTGTATTTGTTACAGAGAATATGGGAGAAATGACCAAGTGTGCACTTAATCAGTGGAAGGAGACCCTCTGGTAGCTATGTGGTTGCAAAGGACACATGCAGGAGGAGTTAGTGTAGATGTGGTTTGTCAAAGTACAAAGACTTGAAACAAGGTATGTGTTGACCTTTTTGCTTTCTGTGTTTGGAAAAGACTCCAGAAGACTGTGACAAAAAGAAGAAACACCTAAGTGTATGGGAACAAAACCATACATTGTTCAAGTTTCAAGCACTATCTTAAACACATGCCAGCTTTTCACATTCGTAATGCTGTACTAAATTAAAAATTGCTTAAGCAGACTCAGCTCCTGATAAAAATATTACTCAGTCTCAGAACTCACTTAGGATAGAATTGAGAGACAATATATTTGAGCTGTGGATAATTAAGATCACTTCACAGTAGCTGGAGATGGTGCTACATCTATTCCAAGTCCTATAAAAAGAGCATTTGGTGACATTGGATATACTCTGAGTAGTCTCCTGCCGCAGGCTTCTGTTGAGGGAGATATTACTGAACTAAACACAACTACCTGTGCACTTACACAGGACACTGAAATTCACACCTCATTTTGGAATGTAATAAACAGAAAGAGAACCAAAAGTAGAACAAAAAACAAAGTGAGAGCAATAGGGAGAATAATGACTGCATTGTCAGGCAGGGCTGAGTATAGGTACCCTCTCCAATTCACTGATAAAAACTATGCTAAGAACACTTAGCACATTCATTTACACAGGGCTTTAATGCTCTACATCACTGTCAGGTATCACATTTCTGTTTGAAAATCTGAATCTAAACAAGAATTTGGTGTGAAAATGTCCTTTCTTTTGAAGAGGTGATCATACATAATTCAAGGAAAAAAAAATAACAAAACCAGTTGTCTGGTGGAAAGAAAAAAAAAAGAAAGAAAGAAAGAAAGAGGGAGTGATTCACAATCCTCCTCTCATCATATTTCTGTAAATTCTTGTACTAAGCCACAGCCCAACACAAAGCCTTCTGTACCACTTGACTTAGCTGTGGCAATAATGGGCAGCCATGGCCATAGCGTACGACTGGAAAAGTGCCATATCGAGTTCTGTTTGCAATTGTTTTCTTTCCATGATGTTAAAGCTTACTGGATTTAAAATCAAGAATTTTCACAAGGCCACACCTTATGGTTACTCCACTTCACATTCAGCAGTCAAACACTTCAATGTCATACTGGAATGGGCAGCAGCCTGTAAAGCAGGTTTCCATTAGACACCAAATCACCCGTGTGATTGTTTTGAGGCAAGCTTGAAACTCAGGCGCTCATACATGGCATGGTCCTGTCTGTATCTCCTCAGCAAGACACATGTTCAAAGGCAACTAGAAAGAAGGCTGATCCTCAGTTAAGCATACAGGAAAAATAGCAGGTGTCCAATCATATGGGATAACATCACTCCAGGCTCCTCTCAGTGTTCATGAATCAAGCTGGGAAATGGCTTTGTTTAACATGCTTTTACAGCATTTGTCACATTTTAGGTGAGCTAGTTGTTCTATGCATGGTATCAGAGTCCTTGGAGGATGTGTGTAAAGACTTGGCTCAAGCAGACAAAGAGGAAAAGAACTCATTTGGCTCATTCTGCAAGAGCTCACAGTTAGGATTTGGTCTGGAGCAAGGATCACAACTTCTTTGCACAACATTAGTAACAGTTCCTGGAAGTTCACTTTTTTGTATAAGGGGTAGCTATTACACCTTTCACTGGAGAACTGAAGAAAGGATCAACCTGATCAATTAAATAATAACAATTGATTGCTCAGAGATGTAGATTTGCCATGCAACTTTCTTACTGCACAGCTATTCTTTTTCTTCTGTGCCTTGAATGGATTGAGTAGTTCTATGAGTAAAGCTTTTAGCAACCTTAGAGAATACCATAAAATCAAGGCTGTCATGTCAGGAAATCATACTCTTTCAGTAAGAGTTTGTCCTGGAGTCAGCTAATTCTCAGACCTATATTCCCAGACCACAGACATCAGAGATCAATTTTAGAGTTGGAAAACAAAACAAAACAAAAACAAACCATTGAAAGGCATTAGTTAGGTCACTGCTCTGTCTTTACCTTGTTCGGTAATGCTGTACAGTGCATGCAGTGCCACGGTGAAGGCAATCAAAAAACACAACTACCAGGGCACACAGGTTATTGAGATGCTGACATGACTGGTGTCATTGACAGATCACATGATAGATCATGGCACATACAGCAGCCTGGACAGCAGTGTTAGCTTATTGAAAAAAAGTATAAGCTGTTTGATTTACTTAAGAGATTCAGCAACAGGCAGACAAGTTATTATATATATACACACATACACAAACAGAAATGACAAGCACCACTATACAGAGATCTAGAAATTAAGGCCACTTGGTTGCAGTAAAAGACAGAATCAAAGCTTTGAAGAAAGCACAGAAACTTTGAATTTCCATGCAGCATCTCCTTTCTTTGTGCCAACATGATCCAGAACCAGACAGAGGCATCTCAGTGCACTGAAAGTAAGCAGGTGTTGCACAGCACATACATACTTAAAGCAGGAATCACACTACACAGATGAGTGGCTGCTAGTCTCCCTTGTGGAGACATATTATGCTTCCCTTATTTATGTAATTAAAATAATGCCAGTTTAAACTAAGTAATGTTCTTGTTGGTTTTCCTTTTTCCCCCCCCCCCCCCCCCCTTTCCTACAGAAGTACTAACATTCACTGTTCTCACAATGAAGACCAGATTTCCCAGCCAGTATAGGTGAAGCTATAATGTCTTTAGAATTATTGTCTTCTGTCCCAGCTGGTGAGCCAGCATTTAGAATTATCTACTTTAAAATGCATCAGCAGAGCTATTCTGAGGAATCTTCACAATAAGTGAGCCTTATCTGTATTAAAACTCTTTCTATGCTTCACCCTAAGTGGGTGAAGGAGGAGAGAAAACAAAGTAATACATTTTCTTTTGCTGGGATAAACAAACTGGTGTGGGTGGTTTTGTGTTAAAAATGAGAGAATCATTTTTTATGTTAACGTTCTATTGCTCATAGGAAAATAGCTTCACAAAACCATATAAGCCTATTTTTTTTTTTTTAAGATTAAAATATTCTAAAAACAAATGTTATTTTTCTCACCATTAACTGTATTTTTTTTTTCAGAAGAGGTTTACCATATATGGAAAACTATAAACACTTCAGATACTGAAAAGGTCAGAAATTTTATTTTATTTTTTTATATTTAAAACTGAATATTTTGGGGTTGTTGAGAAAAATAAAAACAACCTTTCACAAGCAATTCAAGTGGGTCTACTCAAACTGTGATAAAAAGTGAGAAAACGTTGATCCTATTCCTGGATTAATGAATAAAGTACTTAATCTCACTTTCAGAAGGACCAGCACTTGTTCCTTTTACTACTTTTCTTTTTTCCCCCAAATACTGACATATAACTGGAATGGCTTTCATTGACACAACACTGACACAGATTTCCATACTTAAAAAGCACACTGGGAAATAGTTTAAATAGTTTAGTTCTGATTTTATAAATTCAGACTGTACAATTCTAATTGATTTCTCAGGACACAAGTGATCATAAATATTTAGTGACCAATACACAAAAAGCTCTCTATCTATGATAACAGAAGAGAAAATACTCTCTCACTGAAGATAATTTGAGACAGTTCACCAACTTCACAAAATAACTATAGTCTTTCATTTTAAGATGAATTGTAATTCAAAATTCATTTTATAGTGGTTATAATTGGTTTTATTTATAGTTGGCTATTAATATCTATTATCAATAGCTCACCTTCAGTTTTTACTGGTGAATGGCCTCTCAGAATTTCACCAATTTAATAGTCTTTTGGAGAAATACACTTCTTTCTTTTCATGACATATTAAGTTACTTCTTTATGACAATTGTACATACATTGTATTGCAGCATCTACACATATGAAAAACTGCTGATTATTGACAGCAGCAGAAGGCATCTTAAATGATGAATTTTTCAAATAAGTTTAGAAGCAATTAGCCATTAAGAATATTTTAAAGAAGCATTTCATTTCTTACACCGATCAATTTAGTTTACAGCTAAAATTTACATAAGAATGTATTATATACTAATACAATCAACAGAAATTTTTATAATCTTGGAACGTCTTACTTTACTTACTTTATCTTGCTGTTGTATGCATACATTCCCACTAAACAAACTGTATCAGTTGTCTGTAGCCCAGTCCTTCCCTGCAGAAGCACAGGACCCTAAGGCTCAAGGCCATACAGACTTAAATTAACAGAAATAAATTAAGATTACAAAAGCTTTGAAAACTAAACCTTAAGGTGATGTATCTGAAAGGTAATGGAGTTCTCCGGGCTGAATACCTCATATTCATATTTCAATGAGAAAGAACAGAGTTGAGTACTAAAGATTTTATTCTTGGGAAAACAGCTACGTTCTCTTTTTTTCCTCATCAAATCTAGCACTCCACCCAATTCATAGATCCATGCAAACATTTCAGTCATGTTCAGTGTCCTGGGTTTTCAGGGCTATGAAATGCCCCGAAAGAATCAAGTGAAGAATCAAGACGCTCTTCCCAAAGGGCTTTGTGCAACTGTTTCAGTGAATACAAAGCAAATAGAAAGAAGCAACCTGTCAGTTTGATAATTCTGAAATCCATCAACAAATGATCCAATATTCTAAAATTAAATTTAAATTAAAACCTTTCACTTATTTTAAGAAAGTTTTGTTAAAATATTCCAGCAGCTCAGTCTTCTGTATCAGGAAGAACTCTGAGATACCAATTTTGTATCTTTGTCATGAAAAAAAAATTGGAAAACTTGTCATGTGAAAAGACAAAATACAAGGCCACGGATTGTGGCTTTGAAAACAACTTGCTGCCAGTCCCTGAGAGATTTAAAATGAAGGCTTCAAGCATTCCTTGCTGAAACGTCTGACCTAAGAGAGATCTTCTCTCAAGTTAGAGCTTACATTATTAAAGGGAAGAAAGATGAAGTTAATGCTGAAAAGAGCAACTGTATTTTTTAAATTGCTTGTAGAAAGAGATGGTGGGAATCCCTTCCACTGGCACAGTTGGGATTGCACGGAATATGCACACCACTAAATGTACAGAAGCAACCTTACATCAACACAGAGACAGACTACACTGTTGCAATCACTGCTGTCTCAAGACATAACTTCTAAGCAGGAGCTCCGGTTTCAAATCGCTAAATTATGCTTGCTTTGTAAAAACGCAGTGCTCTTTGACATTCCTTTCAGTCTTACAAAATCCCAAATAACGTACCTACATCCCACTGCACTCTTTTATTCCAGGACACAAATTTTAACTTCTGGTTGCCTTCGATCATGATGCTCCAAAGTATTCAAAATTAGTCATTTAATCTCTATCCAGGCTAAAATAGCTTACTGGAGAAATCTCAGCTTAATGAATTATGTATAACAACTCTCTCTTTTATGTAGCATGCAGGATCATTTGAGCTATAACATCATTTATGGCTGCAACAGAATGAACTGAGCAAATACAGTGTGGTGCTACCCAGTAAGAGTAAATATTGGTCGCAAAGCTCCTACATGTGAAAAGAAACATCTGCTAATACCCAAACACAAATGCTGTCAAGGACCCGTCACTTTTTTTTTACAGAAGGCTCCTCATCCCAAGCAAAAGACAAAAAGCAGCTATCATGCAAGCTTCTTATGGTTCTTCTAACCAGGAGCTATGAAGACCAAGATGGAAATCCAGAAGCGTATAAGTATTTGTAGAGGAAAAATAGACCTCCATTCAGCCTGCTGCCCTCTGAGTCTATAACACTTATTTTTTGCCTCGCACAGCCTCCAAAAGGATGATTTTGTCACTTGTCCCCACTATCTACACTATGGTTCCGGTCTGAAATTCCAAAAAGAGAGAAAAACATTAACCTGCTTTAATTTCACAGCATTCGTAGAGTAAGACACACACTGAGAAATTTGCTGTCAGCTTCCTTTCAGCTGCAAAACCCTTGAGGCTGACACAGCCACCTGCAGCTACGGACTGCAGTTTCAGTCTCTTAAGATGCTGGAGCCAGAGAAGTAGCAGCTGCCTCTCCCCCTGCTTCCACTTACATCAAAATTTCAATGACTAGTAGCGGAAGGAGTTAATTAAAGGTCTCCTTTCTCTTCTCCTTTAGGAAAAATAAGCTTCCTAAGTCTGAGTTCCAGACAGAGGTAACCAGACAGCTAATAACTTTGTGAGGGATTTCAGACGCCTGAGGAAACTGCTCAGGGAGTCACCTGACAGCAGACTGACAGTTCCAGAAAGGAGGATATTCCACTGGTGTCTGCTGAGATGCTGAGTGAAAGGAAAGTTCCTGGCACAAGGACAGCCATAGCCTAGCAGGGACAGGGCACCGGAGGTGTCTCCCTCAGCCAGGCAATCCTCGGACCCGACAGGCAGCAATAGCTAGCAGGGTGTAAGTGGGGCATGCAGGTGGAAACATGCTCAAGATCAACAGGGAAAGCAGCAAAAAGGAATGGAGGGAGAGCCCGGAAAAGGCTTTTTACTGTGACTAAATCTGGTGCTAGAGTGAGCTAAAGTCAGGACCGATTGGTTTTGATACCTTAAATACCTGCGTAGCTGCATCTTTCTATCACAGCCATTAGCAATCAGATCCAGAGCCCAGTACCTGTGGGGAACACTGCTCCCCTGGCACTGCTCCAGGTCGGAGTGACCCATCTCCTGAGGGGGAGACCCAGCAGCCAAGGAGAAGACACAAACATGGCAAAACAGCACTAAAGGTTACTAAAGCTAGGCAAAACCTGGGTAAAAAGCACCCTGCAGTACGCAACGAGACAGCACCATGGCCAAGTTAAGGCATATTGCACCCTGAAGATGGGGACTCCTCAGAGAAAAATACACCTAGGAGATCATACAGGGAAAAAAGAAAAAAAAAAAAAACAAAACACAACCAAGTAGCTTTTCCATTTGTTTGGCATCGGTATGAATATATTTGGAGGTTGGTAGCCCTGCATGTGGCAGGGGGGTTGGAGATTCATGATCCTTAAGGTGCCTTCCAACCCTGGCCATTCTGTGATTCTGTGAATACATAGAATATAACCTCAAGCTAGCTCAACACTTTTGGAGTCAGAGATGAAACTGTTTATTGAAATGAAAAGGGTAATTCTGATATTTATATCCTGAAGGATATGCAGTACATCACAAACGTAATTCGCAAAGATACCAGTTCATCTGAATTCTGCAAAATTCCATTTTCAGAAATAGACCAGGAGGAGTGCTAGAAGCAACAAGCCAGGGAGCTATTTCTATACAAAATTCACATTTAAACCAGATTAAATTCCAAACTCTAAAAAGCTGCCTTTTCATGCGCATTTTCTCCAGCCTCTAAAGTACCATACCTTCTCTGCATTTCCAAAAGCATATGCTATTTACTTAACATTTGCATTCTGATTGCAGTCGGTCTTCTTTCAATAAAAGAATTAACTTCACAGTCTGCTAACCTAGAACCATCAAACTCTCACTTCCACTATCAATCACTGCCACTTTTCTGCTGACTGCAACTCAATTAAAATCCAATTATTTGAATAACTGGATGGAAACTGCTGTCATAAGATGTACCTTTTAACTAGGAACATTTTGTGAAGAAAACTGACTGCACAGGAGCTACAATACTGTGGTTTAAAAGTGATTTGTAAGATGGACTGGGAAAGGCTACACTAATGAACATGGAGGGAAAGAACATCACTTCTGGAGCAGGCATTCGATTCTAAAATTGGAACTTCTGGCTCAAGGCAAAGCCAAAATCATATGCCTCTGCCAGCTTTGCTGTGTGCATCAAGGAAGTTGGTCCTTCTACGCTGAGAATTTTTACTCTGATTTTTACTGATGCTGAAAAAAAGATACACGTTCCTAGACCACCTTACAGTAAGTACCCATAGTGCTATTTTAAATCATGCCAGAGTCAGTGATGCAGATGCTCCAAAGGACTCAATACTAATTCCTTTTATTCCTCACATTATTAAAACCAGGTGAATAGCTGGGTTTTAATCAGGATGTATGCCTCAGTCTCGTTCCAGCTATAGCTATTTTCCTTGTCCTGTAGGAACTCAAGACCATTTGACAAAGCACTCTGTGGGGAAGCCTGCCATTATGAATTTGCTTCTTAGTTTTAAATACATCCATCACCAAAGCTGCGGTGCTCAACACTGAAAAGCTGAACTCTGTGATACTGCTAACACACACAGACTAAAAGAAAAACATTATCACACTATTTTAATTTCAATGGGCTAATTCTAGGTTAAAAAATAATAATACTCTAGGCTTGAAGGCTAATTTTTCACAACAGACTTCAAAGACAAAACTATTTCTAATTTTTCAGGTATAATTATCTAGGACTTAGTTGGCACCCCAAAATTACCATGAAGGAAGTTTTTAGGAACAAAAAATCTCCTACCAAACATATTTCTTCAGCTAATTTCAAGTATCCTTATATCATAATATTCTTCTAAAGCAAGTAGACCTGATCCAACTTATTTTCAGTGTAATATTGTTGCGTTCTTTGCCGTGTCATAATATCATAGTGACTGAATTACACCTACTATGGTCAATTTCTACAGCAATGGTTCATTGAAGAATTAAAATTCAAAGAATTTAAAAAGGAATATTAGGTTATGATGATTCATGTTGGACAAAATACTTTGAAACAGCGCACAGGAAGAAATTAAGACAGAGAAAGCATCACGGATAAGAAAATGGAAGCATTAATTAGGCAAAGTAATTCCAAAATCTGATTGTTACTAAGGGATATAAATCTTGATAGAATTGCCCAAGTTCATATTACTTTCCCATTGTGATCGCAGTTGACTTTTATTCCTCATAATTAGATTTCATACCTTCTCTTCCATCTTCCTTGTACTTCAGGCAACACACCTAATGTCTTTTTAGCTGCTTTACAAAATAAAGTAGTTAACTCTGTTTCATTAAAAGCGCATAACAGATTGCAATTATGCTTAAATCTGTTCACTTCAGAGAAATACGAGACTTTCACATGTACATAATCCAGATCTCTCTAAAGCACTGGAATAAACGCATATGGCCTTTTGACTCTATATGCTAGCCACGTCTTTTAGGCAAGGTCTGAAAAAACATCTTCCAAGGGAGGTGATGAAGAATGTCACAATTCAAGCCAATTTGGGTTTTCATACAGACAGACCTTAGAAGTGAACATTTATATAGTATGTTAAATCAAAGCTACTTACTCTTTTTCTCAAGTTGTAAGTCAAAATGAGATTTCTGGAGAAGGAGTGTGAAAAGGCTGTATAGAACTCCAGCACTTTCTGCAAGGCATCTCTCTTAATCACATGAAGATCACAGTAGGTCAAAGCCCTTACATTTGCACAGGACTGGGCAAGGGTGGACTCCTTCCAGAAGACATCACCAAAAACATCTCCTTTGCCTAGAAAAAAAGAAGCAGCGTTGCTTTCAATAACAGTGCTATTTCTGCCAAAAATATTAAAGAGCATACATCTCAATTATGAAGTCACAGTTCTTCCATTCTGGCTGGAAAGCAAGCTCTTTTAAATATTCCATTGATAACCTTTTTTCTGTTAATTATAACAGCCGAGAAAATTTTGTAAAAATAAATCACAATCAAAAAGTGTTTCCATGTAACAATTCCCCTTTAACTGTCAATAAAGATTCTTCTCTTGCAGTCAAGGAAAACACTTCAGTCTTGGTTCATATTATCTTCCTATTTCTTTTTAAGAGTTTAACTGAGAGGAAATCCATTTTCCCTTTCTTCTTGTAACTGATGTGTTTCTTACAAGTTGTTGAGTTTTCTTAATCTGGCTAACACCCACTGTTGTGTCAGTAAACTCAGTGCAGTTATAGGCTGTAACAAAACGTTGCTATGCATCACTATTAAAGTAAGTTGGGCCTGTTTTGCGAGATCATCAGTAGAAAGGTTCACCTTTACAACAGCATGAAAGAGCAGATCTGATGGCACTAGTGCTTTCCAACTGGTAAGAGTCTCAAAAAAAAAAAAATCTTCCAGTAGCTGTTTGTGTTGTGTCCCCATATAATACAACCTAAGTTTAAGATAACAGTTTTGTTGAGAAGAAGATGAGTACAAGTGAGTTACTATCAAGACAACACTGACAAGAATATTCATATTGTTATATACAGGAAGACAGAAAATACACCGTTCCTTATAACCTTCTCACAAACGTTCCCACATACCCATCTTTATTAGCCTGGGGACAACCAAAGAAATCCTGAGGAATAAGAATATCTGCACTCATCTGGGCACTACAACACATGGCAGGTATTCCAAAATCTGCCCAAAGAGCAGCTCCCAGGGTGGATTTCACTGGTCATCCTGACTCAGGCTGAGCACAAAGGGGGGTGTCTAGGAGAAAATTACCAGCTGCTTTCCAGAGTAATGGTTGCTTTTTTTTGTTTGTTTTGTTTTTCTGCTTGCCAACATGCAACGCTAACAAAGTAAGAACATTCAGATGTTCTCTTGATGAGTAACAACACCGTTCTCGTTTTGAATGATATTTTTCTCTTAAATCTCCACTGTGTTATATCACCAATGCAAATCTCTTCTAAGGCAAAGCAACAAAGGAAATACATCCATAATGTCTACAAAGTTGTGCTAGGATTGGTTATTCACTTGTTTCACAAGTAATCATTTGCCTGTAGTCATTCTTAAAGCCAAAGCATCAAGATATATATTAGTTTATTGATTTCACCATGGCCTTTTTAGGTTTTTTCCCCAAATAAGTAGTCACACATAAAAGTCTAAATTTGACCCAGAACATTCATGCCAGCCCTTGAGCTCTACATCCAACCTTTACACAATCTCTTCCATTAGACAGCAAGTATTTTCTCTTTGAGGGTAAGTTATCTCAGCCTGATGACACACTACACCGTAGCATAATAAGCAAGGCTTCATACTGGTGTGCCCCTAAAGCCTCCACAGATGCCTGTGCATTCCACCTGCCAGGAACCAGTTTTTCCCTGAATGCTTGATAACGGTGTAGACTGCCTTTCAGTTTCAAATGCATACAGACACTGAAGCCATCTGTAAACACGTTTTTCCCCAAAGAGTTAGGCAAAAGCACCATAATCACATCCTTTCTACTGCTGTCGCTTTACACAGGGCAGCATCAACATCTAGCAGTACTACAAAGGTTGCATATCAAGGAACATGGTGGTTGCCCAACAGGTAACTGCAGTAAGTAACTTTTCATTTTTAATGGTGCTGACTTTTCATGTTTTCTATTATTTAAGTGCACGCTTTTTTCAGTAGATGTCTTTAAAATGGCCTACAAAAATAGCTTCCACACAGTCAAAATAGTACATCATCCTTAAAGCATTTAGACAGGCGAACGCACAATATACAAAATTGAAATGAAAAGACTTTTATGCACCATAAAAATTAATGTTTCATTAGTAAAAATTGATTGTTTGCCTTTGGAATAAATACGTTTTTACTTGGAATCTTCCAGGCAATCAGCTAAACAACTGTTCTAATTAACACTCTGAAAACTGTCAAGTATAGAAATGTGCTGTCACTGATGAGCAACAGTCAGAACAGATAGTCCAAGCATAAAGGAGAGAAATTCCAGCTTGTATCTAGGGCTATTTCTTAATCTCTCCAGAGAAGGTTTTGTATCATAAAAAGACACAATAATTATTCTAACGCCCAACAGCAACATTAAATCTAATTAATACAATGCAACTACAAACATTGTGTTGCTCTGTGTACATAGGAAACAAAACACAATGAACAAGTTAGTTAGGCTTTATCTTTTCACAAATTTAACTGCTTCCCACATAATGTATGAAGACAGTCATGCCCTTCACCTGTGCCAGCAGCTCCAGTTTCCTCCTGCTATTTGCAGCTCTCCCAGAACTCTGCTCTGCAATGAGGGCACTGCAGGTGTTTCCCACTTGTGGCAAGAAGCACACAGGAGAGGTACATCTGCTGGATGCATGCTTACAAGTAATGCATGGATCAAAAACTGAGTCAGATCACAGGAGCCTCACATTTTATGAAATAAAGCAAGCTAAAGCAAGAAGCTGTACTATTTTCAATTAACAACAATTTCCTTGAAATTAATTGCTAGAGCTCTAGATAAAACCAATCCCATATAATGGTCAAATTTCCAGAGAAAGGCAGACATACAAGCATCACACTGCTTTACTTCTATAAAGTCCATTTTTTAAATGAGGCATACTTAATGTCCTTCTGCTTACATGTTCTCCATAAGGTAAGAACAATCACTTAGAAAAAAGAGAATAGAAGAAAGAAACTGTTCTATCAAGAACACCAGCAATTGGAAAGAAGAGCAAGGTTAACACTTAAACTCATCAGAATGTGTTTGGCAAAGTCTAAGGCATCATTAGAGAACCCGAGTCAAAAACCTCCTTTTTTACATAACTCCAAGTTATACACATCACCTTGAAAAAAGATTAAAAAGCCAGAGAAATGCAGATGGCCATTTGTCAGTACTTCGCATTTCTCATTCCCAGCTCCCAGAATTCCAGACATTTGCCAGGAACACTACCTATCAATCATGCTTAAAGTGGATGATCTAAGCTTTCACTATTAATCATTTAATTTCCCTGCTGGTTTTGTGGGCTGAGGACCTTTTCGCTCTCAGCACAGCACGCACTGGAAAACCAAACAGTTTTCTGCCTTTTATGTTTGCTTGTTTAATTGTAACAAGTCCCCAACCCTGATATAATTAAACTCTAAAGAATTATTTCATATAACCAGCACCTTCTGTTTCCATGCTTATTCTTTCCCAGTCTTTCCTCTACATCAAATTTGATGTTCATCTTAAAGAGAAATTAGAATTTCTGTTTACCACTGCAAATTCAGACAGAGTCAGGCAAAAGATCCACATCCACACTGCCTCCAAAAACCAGCACTCAGAACGAACATCTAAATACTGCAACTTAGTCTAGTGTTTTGCTGATTCTGTTCAGGAACAGAGCTATGCTCACACTTTGAGCCATACTGCCATGATGTGCCTAACTAGAACAACTCTTAGTTTCTGCTGTACTGCAACAGGAAATATTGGAGAGCTCACAAACAGAAGATACTATTCATAAAACTTCATGTGGAATATCTTGAGTGTCAAAAATGCTTAGATCACTTCTTGATTCTAGATGTCTCAGTATCATGGTACAATTTCGGTGAGGTGCAGGTAATAAGTGCTGGGTAGGGAGAAGGGGCCAGGGATTTGTATATTAAACTTCTTCCAAGTCAGCACGGACATTCGTGGCATTGACACCAACCCAAGGATTTTCAGCACATCAACCAAAGTACTTATCTCAGAATCACTCCCAAATCAATAGTAATAGTTGCTGCAGCAGCTAATACCAGTCTGACTCAGGTCCCCTCCAGACTTGTTCCTTCATCAGCGTGTTTGAACAGTAGACAAAACGTGATCTGACATGGTCTCAGTAAACCCAACACAACCCAAAAGAACCAAACACTGCTCAATGCAGAACCAAATTTATCTTGGAAATCTGGTGTCAGCAAATACTGTTATCTGTGATGCTGATCAGATATCTACTGCAGCTGCAGCACCTACATAAGCAGATTCCCAGCACTGCTCCCCAGAGTGCATCACAGCAAAAATAAATTTTCCTATGGATGGTGCATTGTTTTAGGCAAAGAACAACTGTCAGCCAAAAAAACTAGAGCTACAGTTTGGCATCAAGGTGGAACACGCAGTTTTTGTCCCAGTATTGCGTCCCCATAACAACCTGTGCAATCCAACAGCCACTGCATAGTCAGTAGCTTGGCCCTCCAACACATTGCAGCCAGCAGGAGGTGATGCATGGGAGCAACCTGCTACTTTAGACTGTCTTAAGATTTCTCGAGTTCAAACTGAAGCATGTCATAGTAATCAAACAACCAACTGAGAATGTACTTTTCCATTAACTAGAGGCACTTAATTACTCTTTTCCTCCATAAGGCGGAAGGGAAAAAAAAAAGCCCAAGTATCAGTCCTACTGAAACCAAAAGAACTGTTACAGTGATAAAAAACCCAAACTGCACTTTCAGTGATTTGCACGGTGCACAAATGGAAATACACTGTATCTGTTCATGCTTTAAAACACAGATTGGCATCAGTTTTGTAGTTAGCTTACTACACAACTGAATCAATTTTCTCAGTTGAAGAACACTACAAGAAAAAATGGAAGTATTTATTTCAAAGGACTGGATGAGAAGCAACAACATATGAATTAATTACAGCTACAGTTTCTATTGTTATTATTGTGTTTATTTGTCTCTGTGAATAGAGTATGGATTATGTGTCGATATTTGACTTAATGTGATAAGAAGAACAGCTTTAAGACGTTAGCTGAGCTCTGCAAGATTTCCTCACTAGAAGCCAAGAGGCTGCATCAGAATCATTCATCCTTAGTTGCTTTTTACTAGTTACCATAAAAAGTCGTAATAAAGACAAGTTTGTACCAAGCTCAGAAGACATGGAAGTTGCCAGCTCAAATAACGAGTCACAAATGTACTTGAATTTATTTGCATTTGCTAAGTAATGGAAAAAAAAATACAGCTCAGTTTGTGTTGTCATTGCATGAACAGTGTTACTTCAAAGCCCCTACATGAAGGATTGTATTGCAGTATCCTTGAGGTTCTTATCCAGAGATTTAGAAACAGGCTTTATGTTATAAGCTTCAAGCAACAGCTGAGTTAAAACCTTTACATTTTAAAATCTCTTTTTTCTTTTCAATTTCAGACAAAAGCTTTCACAAAAGTTTAAAGAATTGGATTTTGCCCTCTAGAATAAATGTTTTGAAACATACCTCTGAAAAAAAAACAATATTTTGAAACCTGTAGGCAATGAAGTAAAACATGCAAGTGCTCCATGAATATTTGTAGGCTTAATTATTGTCTTCTCTTCGTGCCTCTATTTGGAGAGAGGTATACAAGTGTATACAATTGTGGTGAGCGAGCCTTCCAAATCCTCCATATCAAGGAACGTACTGGAGTCTCATCTCCACCATATCTCAATGTTGGCTGCCAATGAGCCACTGCTGCCAGGAACCTGCAAGGCATTACTGTCTTCAAAAGGGGCCTTCTTTCACACATGGTGGTGTTAGACTAAAAGTAGCAGCCATGTTATGCGAAGTTGCATTACTTTGTCATAATAAATCATGGAGTCATAGAAAAAGTAATATAATTTGCAGTGCTATGTTTACCACAGAAGCTTCTATGCATAGTGAGCCCCTTTCTCCCTATGTATTCCAGTAGATCATTAATCAAGTGTTTTATAAATCTGTGTTTCCAATGCATGTACAGCTCCATCATTATAGATACTAGTGCACAATGGCTTCTTCATAGTAATTCCTACTTTTAATGCTCTACTGGAAACTAGACACTGAACAGGCAGTGTCTGGCAGAATTCTCAAAATAATCAACTCCTGATGTCAAGCCATACCTTCTCTTCCAAATAGCTTGAGTACTGGAATAAGAGATTCTCTCTCCAAAATCATTATTTGGAATGAACCTATACTTTGCAACAAAAAGTTTCCATGCTGCTTCTACCTCTCCCATGAAATTAGAATTTTGCATTAACGTAGACCTCTTTTATGCCACAATTAAATGGTGTCTGTTAAAAAATTTAGCATGATCTTCACTTCTGGTTTGTTTGCTAATAACGTGCTTGGGCAGGCATTGAGGAAATCAGACTTATGCAGTCATTCCTTCAGTTGACATTCATTGAATCATTTCACAGAAACATGCAACTTGTCCAATCTGCCTATTATGTCAACCTGAATGAACCAGCTTTAAACAATACAAAGAGCACAATAGAACTACTGAAGATAAAGCTAGATTTTAATTTCAATCACTCCTTTCCAAAGAAAACCTTTGTTCATAACACAGCGTTATTCAATAGCACAAACAATACAGTGATGTAAGATACCGTGTTTGAAAATATGAAGAAAAATATATTACCAACTGTAATCCAGCATCTACCTCTGAAATCTAAGAGCACAGCAGCTTAGTATTTTTTACTCAAATTTTACATATGTTTAAAACTCAAGCAAAATAAAAGAACTAAGGATTTTTTTTTTCAAAGACTAGGTATTAAATATCAACAGGCCTCAAAGTGCAAAAATTCTGAATTGTACATAAAGCACCACAGCTTAAGGCAATGTGAGTTAGATGGTACAGTGAAAAGATAGCAGACCAAACTCAGTGCAGTCAACATCCAACATCTTCAAGCCTGCTTGAAGGAAGAAATTTCCATGTGATTGCATAGAAGATGCAAAACTCTTCCAATGAGAAGGCCTAAGACAGACAGTACTTCTGCACTGCCATTTTTCCTCTAATAAACCCTCATCTCTCTGGTACAGCTGCCCTTACAAATTGCACTGTCCTATCAGGATGGAATCTGTCCTACCAAAATCTGAAACAAGCCCCATCTGAATGAAATGCTTACAGCTAGATGAGTAAGCTAAAACAATTGTGAAGAAAACAAACAATTGTTCTTATAATGCTCCTTTAAGATTGCAATTAGATAAGATTAAATCAGCAGGAATTTCTCCACACAAAGTAAATGGAGCATTTAATATCCTGCTAAAATAAAACATAGCACATCAGGCTTCCTACAATATCATGTTAAAACCACAGTCTCCAATCTCGTCAATGTTATAGCTTTGTAAATAACAATAAAAGATCTGTATTAGAGACATTCAATTTTCACTTCCTCCAACACACATGTGATCATAAAAGCAAGTCTATGGGCATCATATGCAGCCTCTCCCCAGTAAAAAAAAAACCAAGTATTTAGATTAGATATACCTGTTTTCCCTTAGCAGCGATAAATAATGCAGTCAGATCCAGCTTAAAAACTCTTGACACATAGTTACTGCATATGCTATTCTCATGATTATGTAACTGTCTACATTTTACCATTTTCCTTTAGCTTTGATGACAGCAAAAGGAATAACAATATAAGCTGTCCTTGCAGTTGCAGGGCAATTATTTTCCTAGCTCACAATAAATGAGCTAGGAATTTCCCTTAATTTTCCTTCCTATCTCACATACGTTACCTGCCAGCTGATAGCAAAATCACACATCATGCAAAGAAATATAAGCACGTGGCCTCTCCCACCTGGACTGAAAGAGAACTACCATTTCTTGACAAGCATACCAGGAATAGAGGTGAACACCTATGTTGTATACACTGGCAGGCAGATGTGGTCCTGGTATCTCTTTTTGCTTCCATGCAGGATTCTGCAGCAAGTGCTAAAGACAGGCACAGGGAACCATCACTTTCAGGGACAGCAGAGTAAACCCAATATTTTAGCCCTTCCATTTTCTGTCTGCACTCTGGCACAGGATTCAACTCTTTCAGAAGATGCCTTACGTACAACCATCTTATGAGAAGCATACAGTGCTGGGACAATACTTTTCCAACTCACAGCAGTCAAGGCCACGGCAGTCAACATTCAGCCATTTTAACCACTCTGCTCTATTACCATCATTATCTTTTTTTCAACTATGAAAAGGCAAAATTGTAGGAGTAGCTGGTATTGTAGGAGTAGGCTACAGAGCAGATAAGTACTACAGGGTTAAAAACTCAGGGATGTGTGCTAGAGGAAAGCTACAGCACATCTAAATGTAAAAAAAAAAAAAAAAAAGAGATCAACAACCAGAATAGTTTCCATTAAGTCCTATTGGTTTAAAAACGGGGAAAAAAATGAGAATGAGCAGCACAAAAAATGGCTGCCTCAATCTGTTTGGTGCAGTTCAGGTAGAACCAAAATAGCCACAAGATTCAATAGCACAAAAATCTCTTCAGTCATGATTAATCTCAGCTGAACTCAGTGACATGGAAAAACATGCTTTCTTATTCTCCATTCAAGTGCTGGGTCCGTTTTACATATGAAAAAATTATACGTAGTACATGTCTGATTCCATTATGAACATTCACAAGCTGAATACATTTTAGCTGTATCAGGCAAATGTTTTCATGTTATTTCTGAGGCCATCATCAGTTACGGGTCAACTAATTCTGTGGCACTACCAAGCAAACCTGTAGGCATTCATGTGCGAAACTGCACAAAAGCATACTTGGAACAAGCCAGCCAGGAACCAAATCACAGGACAATGCACAAAGGGAACAATCATTTTCTTATTGAACTGTGATGCTAGATAAATAAATCTATCATGAGGCTCACTCTTTTTCAGGTCATCTTACAACCCTTGAATGGTGAAACATGCTAGTCATTGGACTATAGATCAGCACACCGCTGAAGCTATTCACAGTTCTCCAACCAGCTCATGTGACTGAGATTCTCTGCTTTTATTTAGGATCCTTCCTAGTTTGCCCTATCTACATGTCTAAAATCTGAGAAATTTTGTTAATAGTCTCTTGTATAAGAACAAGCGTATGCATAAAGCTCTCTACTGGCTTTCGACGTCATATATCATTTCCACAAATATTAATAGCTGGTCTCTAAACAGACTCCACAGAACACACATTTTAAATACTACTGTGGGACAGTATAGGATATAAATCATTAATGCTTTTTTGCTAAACCAGAAGTCTACTGAAAAATGTATTCTTTTGAAAGTTCTTAGCTCAAATACAGATAGTAAAAACATAATAAATGCAAAACAGCTGGGATGTAAGTTTGGGATAAACTGCTTTGCTCTTAGGATAAAGTGTTCTGGGGGTGGAGAATTTATTTCTCTTTTCAAATTAAACCTTCTAGCAAATGTTATTTTTCTTATCCATTGGTCAGCTTTGAGGACCACAGTGGTTTTCAAGGCTTTAATTTCAATTGTTAAACAAAGGCTTAAGGTCTCCTAATCTAATCAAATCTGAACGACATCCATACGCACAGATGATCCTCTTGTAGGGATCATCAAGACCACTTCGGCAACTTTGAACAATTCACACAGTGAATGTTTGCCCTGCAAGTCAGCCCTCTGGGAGCAATTAGCCAACAAACATTGCAGCAGTCTGAAAATTTAAGAACAAGACAATGTTTTATAGAAAAAGTCTGTCATCCTAATTTCAAGGCTCATCTTCTCTCAGTTTCATAGAACCATAGAATCCTTAGAGTTGGAAGGGATCTTTAAAGGCCATCTAGTCCAACCTCCCCTGTAACGAACAGGGACATCCACGGTTCAATCAGGATGCTCAGAGCCTAATCCAGCCTGGCCTTGAATGCCTCCAGGAATGGGGCATCCACCTGCTCTCTGGGCAGCCTATGCCAGTGTTTCACCACCCTCACTGTAAATGACTTTTTCCTTACATCTAACCTAAATCTACCCTCTTTAAGCTTGAAACCATTTCCTGTTGTTCTATCACAACAGATCCTGCTAAAGAGTCTGTCTCCTTCTTTCCTGTAGCTCCCCTTTAGATACTGAAAGGCTGCTATCAGGTCACTTTGGAGTCTTCTCTTCCCCAGGATGAAAAGCACCAGCTCTCTCAGCCTGTCCTTGTAGAAGAGGTGTTCCATCCCTTGTTTTAATCTTTTGCTGAAAGGCTTTCTAAAATTTCAAAGATTTCAGTTTTAAACTGGACTGGTTGGATTCAGCCTTAGTCCAAGAATCCATTGCCTCTTTCATTTTCACTAGAAAAGAGGGATTCTCAGTTCAGTCTTCGAATACAATCTCTAAATTAGAACTGATTACCTTCTACTAAGAAGCATCTTTATCTTAGCATTCTTGATCAGATATTTGTACAACACCACAATATGATTTCTTTTCTAAAAAGGTTTATATCCTCTCCTTCACTGTGTTAACTTTGGTACTAGCTACAATGCCATGATTTTTTTCATTTTACAACTTTTATTACATTTTCATTGCACACGTGCAATTAGAGATGTAACACAAAAGTTAGTACTTCCTCTAACAATGCAGAGGAGAGACAAGAAGGGCCGCAGACCAAAAGACTGAAGCCTCAGAAGTACTACAGCCTCAGCAACAGCATAACGTCTACTCAGCAGTTCTAGCAGTTTCTTGCTTACTGCAGTTCTAAAAAACAGTCTGTATTCTCATGCTATACTAAGAAAACATTTTATAATGTAAAAAGTACAAAAAGTGCATTAAAAGACAAGTCAGATCCTCCAACCTCCTTAAATTAAGTAACAACTAGCAAGACTAGCTTAGTTTCGTGCTCCTCCTACTACCACCTTTCCCCTGTTTATCTTAAATACAGCTGCAGCCAGAGCTTATGATCCTTGTCTGGGATTGTAAGATGTCAGGGGAGATCTTTTTAAGATATTCATTACATTAAAATCCAGCAAATCTCTCCTGAGGATGAGTAAATTTTACTTTTTAAAGGCTTTGAAGGCCTGTGACAAGGTTAGGTTCTCAGACGGCCAGTGGCTCAGCCTGAAGGTTATGATCCAAAGGAGAGAAATAAGTGCTGCCACCTGAAATGCATATACATTCCTGATTGTTATTCAGCAGTGACAAAGTAACCCATTTTCCTTAACCACATTTGGATAAATGGGTGAGTTTTTAAGCAAAGGCAGTTCGAAGAGGTAACAGCCTCTGATGGATAAAACAGCATCAGTCCAAATGGGTAATGCTTCAAAAAGTTAAAAGCAAAGTCAGGTAGAAAACAGCCTCTTAATGGAAGTCCTGGATGACCTACAGTTCACTCAGTTCTCTTCAGGGCAGGAATCACACTATTTGTCTCTACTTTCCATGAAGTGCTGAGCATACCTCAGACCTTTTTCTAAGCAATAACAATGGTATAAATGGAAGAAGAGGGAACTACAGAAAACTGAACTGTATTTCATCCATGCTGCTTCCTGCTAGCCAAACTCCACTTCTACCTAATTCCCCTCCTGATCAAAGCATTAACGTAAAAGGGCACAGTGGTACAGTGGCTTGTCTTGCCATCTTGCTTTCTTTACTGTTTGCTTTGGAATGAATCACAAATCATAAATAAATCATCTTTCTTAAAGATAAATTTCTCTCTTTTCTTGGGGGGGGGGGGAGGGTGCGGGCGGGGAGAGAGGGGATTTTTTTTTATTATTTTTTTAAACACATCAAGTCCAATAATCTGTGGTACATTAACATTAGTAATTTCTTTATTTCAGTAGAAATTTTGGATACAATTCAAAAACGTGTCTTTCATCCCAGCAAATCCAACTTCATACAAATTTCTTTAAACTTTTACTATAAATGCTGCAGTGACTTTTTTTTTTTTTTAATTTATTCATTTTGTGAGCCAAATCATCTCTAAGTCAAATTAACAGGAAATGTAATATTAGGTGATCCAAAACAGAGTAAATTTTTTTCCCCACTTCTGACCCATGTGCAAGTTCTTCTAAATCAGTACTCCAACTAACCCAGGTCAATCTAAGTCAGTTCTTTCTTGTAAGAACTTAAGCCTGAATGGAGAATATACTTGTTACATGAGTCAATGCAAGTGCACAAAATGTGCTCCAAGGCTACATGATACACTTTTGTTTGCCTGTCTGCAAGGCTAAATGATCCCAGAACTTGAAAATTTTTCATATGAATTGGATACTGTACAGATCAAGTGTAGATTGCCTTTGGTTTACATAACGTACCACAGTCACACACAGTAATTTAGAGATGCAATTTATTCTTCTATTGTGCAGAAGATACAGGCTACATTGCAAATTGCAGAGCCTGCTTTATTCGGTGACAGCCAAACCTGAGCAAATAATTCACCTGAAATAACTTATGCACTGTTGTGGTGCTTTTTTTTTTTCAAGAATATCTATGAGGAGATTATAGTCACCCTGTAATATCTGTTAACTGAAATTACCCTACAGAACTCCTCACATGGTTCACTGCTATGCACCAGATCTTCTGAGCCGTGCTTAGTTGTGATTGGTAAACAAAACTTATGGAATAAGCTGATCTGTCTGAATGCTCAGCAATAATCATGTTTCTTATGCAATGTAGGCTTCACTTTCTTTCCTTGTAGTACCTTGTTTTATCAAATGCTTGGCAAGTTTAGCTGAAAATGAAATTTAAAAAAATCATTGCTGTTCTACTGATAAGAAAACTGAGACTGCAGAGGCCAAGATTTCCTGCCTAACATCTATCTCCTGCAGCATCTTCAGTAATGGGGATGTTGCAATACACAGTGCTGAAGGAGCACAGTTCCTACTGATTTAGAATAGGGAAAAACTTCAGTTAACCACTTTCATCAGGATGGAGAAACTTTCAATAAATAGCTTCACAGCCTGATTCCTGAAAAAAAGAAAGTTATCCCACTATTTTTCACCTTTTTTTAGTTTCTTGTACAGCACAAAATATTACGAACTTGACTCTTCAGGACATGAAATTCATGCTGTGCTATGTATGCAATTCTCTTTAAAAGGAGAGGAAAACTGAACTCCGAATATTATTAGCACCCTTATTTTTCAGTAGACATTCCTCTTAGAGTTGAGTGTATGTGTTCAGAATAATTAGGCTTATCAAGTTCTTTGCCAGGCTGCTATGAGTGACAGGTACTGGATAAAGCCACCATGAGAACTTACTTTATCACAAAAGGGCCTGACAGAATCAAAGGATAAGTATCACCTTTTCAATGCTCCAGCCACCCCATCATTTATCTATATCTATTGGATTATCACACTCCTTTCTCCTAGCTTTGCTTCAGAATGTTGTTCATAGCACTATCAGCTACTTTTTAGTGCCTCCAACCTAAAGCTGTCACTCCAAGTTAACATAACTGCTACAAATTCCTACATTACTTTGACTTATTGAGCTAAATATTGTTTCAACAAAATCTAAAATAAAGCTAATAGAAAAATAGTTCAGCAAAACTAGGTTTTTATCAGGAGGATGGAAAGAAGACAGGTAGGGAGGCCTCTAAAAGTTTTCTGAAGTCCTAAATAGATTTTCTTTTGAAAGGAAATATGGCAAGACAGGAAGAACAGCAAGAGCAACCTCTCAATGTTTCCACTGATGACAAGAAAGAAGAGTTGAAGCAATCTGCACACAAGATAATTACCTTTTCTATTCACCTATGTGGAACAGGAGGACAAGCCAATGACTTCATGCAATGCTTCTGCATGATATTATGTACTTTTTTTCCCTTCTCTTTTAATTTTTCCAGACAGTAAGCATCTAACGCCACACGGCTGCCTATTTCTTTAAAATACACCACTAGGCTGTGATAAAGGTAACTCAACTGGAGTTCTAGTAAAGAATGACTTAAGTGCTTGAGTACAAGAGGCTATAAAAACACTCTGTGCAGTTATACTTGCACACAATGTGTGGTATCAGCTGTGAAACTCACCCAATATAGCAACAACCTCGTCATCCTGGATTACTTCCAAAGACCCCGAAACCACAAAGCAAAGGCTGTCGACGCTCTCACCAGCATGGTAGATCAGGTCTCCCGGGGCACAGTGCACTGTCTGAAATTCCATTGCAAGTGCTCGAAGGCACCCATCGCTTGCCAGCCTAAAGGCTGGGTGCTCTTTGAAAACTTTGCGGTTCAGATGAACACAAATGTCTGCTCTCATATCCTTAGGGCATATCTGCAAAACCTGAAAAGGAAATCAGGGAATCAGTTCCTCTGCATGGCTTGAACACGACACATGACTATTCATTCCTCTTTTATCCCTTAAAACACGGGCTTAAATAATTGCCTTCCTCCCCCTCCTAAGATTTCTAACCTCAGTTCGTACGCTTACTTCTATATTATATGTAGACATAAGCCACAGTACTCACTCTACTTTATAATACCTGAAGGAAAACATTTTCATCTTAGCAACATGCTCTGCTGGATATCAAATTACCTAAATTTTATTAGAAGTTTCATTACCTCAATATTGAGACTTGAAAGTATTTAAAAGTCACCCCCTCAGTAGCAGTAACAGATTTTTTGTTAGAATAGAAGGGATTTTGACGGTATGTGTTGGGCAATTTGATCTTCCAAATGCAACATTCCTCATTGCTATTAATGATGTGTCCTCCAAAGTACATAAATCGATGTCTAGCACTGCAGTATCAGTCAGGACTATTTCTGAACCTTTTTAATGTACTACAGGCAGCTGAGTGGAAAGAATGCAGAATTACTACTCCATGTACAGATTAAGAGTTCCTGGTGAATCTCTGGAAACACATAACATGAATGAGGATGACAAAATCCTCAAAAGATAAAGACCGTGAGGATATATTTCAAGCATATTCTTTGAGAAAAACATTCTGAGTATATGAGTCTGCCTTTCTTCTTGTTAATACCTATCTCCTCCAATTAAGGAGCACTCTGGGTGAGCTTCAGTGTTAATCCCACACCTTCTTCTACATGAAACCCTCCCAGAAAGCATAGACGTAACACAGAAAACATGATGGCTGTATGCTTTCCCCCTTCCTTGTGGCTCTATGCAAAAACTCCTAGCAAAGAGCTAAGCTCTGAACTCTCTGCAAGGAAATGGCACCAGGATGCTCCAAGGGCAAATGGCTCTACTGTTGCTAAAATTACCTTTGGCCCACCTCCAAGCAGACTTTCTATTACAGGTATCACTCCGGAAAGAGATACATTTCCATAACGCTTAGTTATAGGACACTCATGGATGACTTTTCTCACCTGACCCACTGTAAGCAGCCCCCAAACCTGTCAGTTCTCAGACTTCCAGACCCACCAGAATGAGTTTGGGCAGAAAGATCAGCATCTAACGTGGAACAGAGGCAACAGCCATAGCTGCCTCTGCAATTATCTCATTTCCTCTGACCATAAAAACATTCTGTATTTTCAGATGCTTGCTGAAATTTGGCACACACATACACTCCACTGTTATTTGAACATCACATACACAAAAGGTTGCTGTAATAGAAATAGCAACGAGAAAACCTGAATATACAAGAGAATATTTAAAGCGAGGCTCTTATCCAAAAACCTCTTGGTTTCCCATTAAAAGGAAGTTAGCTAATTTTCCATTCTCCATTTAAGATGTCTCCGTACTTCATAAAAATAAATAGGGATTAAACATATTTGAAAGCTACAGATGAACAGCGGAAGATTTTCATTTATATGGGAGGTATAAAATAGATCATCACAGCTTAATTTTAGATCTCAGCAGCTTTGTTAAATTTTGTTATAATAGCATTTTTCTAGACTTCTAGACTTTGGTTTTTAGCTGATTATTCACTCCCTAGCATGCCTGTAATTAGCACTGAATTGACAAATATGTGGCCTACAAAATAGTGAGAAGGCTAGTTTTGTTTTAAAATTATCTTTAACTATCTGCTTCATATGTAGAAAACTGTGTTGCATTAAACAGCAGCACAGCTATCACTTTTCCATTTCAGGAGCAAAACATGTTTTATTCATTGCATGACACGATAGAAGTCATACAGAGGCATCAAAATCAACGAAGCTCAGATTTTATGGATTGGTGAGCCATTATTCAGTTTTAGACCGTGTTAGCTTTGCAATGCAGATGGAAGTTGATTTCTTCGTTTTACATGTCATCATCAGTGGCAGCTCAGCTATGAGCACACCAGTTATTGAGATCAACACCGTATTACGCTCTTTGATGCTCTGATCATTGCAGAGTTTTTTTTCTGTTTATTAAGATAAATGTCAAAGGCTACAGTGAGTTGTGCTAGGTTTGGTTATCCAGCTGTCTCCTAAGGCTTTCTTAAAGCATTTCCCTTTTTATCAGAGGAAAATGGACTTTGAAGATAAGCTAAAAATCACATAGCAATTTTTTCTCGCTGCTACATTAAAACAATGACTGGATTTTGTATTAGGGGGTGAAAGAAAGCACCAGCATTCTTTATGCTATCTATCTTCCCTAAATATGTCTGCCTCAGTACTAAAACATCCTTTCCTTCTTAAAGCTAATTACTGTGGGGAGTGCTCCCAGAATCATAGTCTGAGATCTACATAGTAGATATGCTGAAGACCACTGAGGAAAGCAAACAAACCTCTAACCACCGGCCTCCAGACAGCAGAGTGGAGGCCACATCTGTCCATGACATTAATTTAACATCAAGATAGAAACAACTTTGTTTGCTCTAATTCCAGCATCTACAGTCCTCAATGCAAGACTAAGCAGCCAACCAGAAGGCTGGTGACTGGAACTCTCATATGATTTCCTGAATGAACCATCCCACAAACCACAAAGCAGAAGTAAAACAGCATCAATCTCCATAAAACTTTGCAACTAATAGGAGAGCAGAAAGTAGTTTGCACAAGAGAAGGGCCATTTGTCATGCTGAAACACACAATGGAATTTTCAATTGTAAATTCAATTAATGAGCATGATAGTGTTCACCTCATGCAAAGCAGCTTTTAAACAACACATTATTATTATTAATGAAATCTGGTTGTCATCACTGTATCTCCAGTATTATATTTAAATTCTGCCAAGGCAAAACAAATTACACTTTGCAGGCTCACATACCTGCAAACATCTCAAAAGAAAAAAATGCATAAAAATCTCATTTGAAGACATTCTGACGTTGTATTGGAATTTTAAAGTTATTTTCTTTACTTACTGAAATGCAAGCTCTTTCATTGTTTTTTTTTTTTTTTTCTAATACTTTATGCTCCATAGCCAGCAATACACACAGACTTCTACCACTAACGTAAGCCAGTATGACAGAATAGCTGAAATGCTGCATTTAAGAGCTTAAAATAAAAGGCAACTGCTACTTGATACTATTTAAAGAACGTTGTCTTTACTATGGAAGTACCTCCTGTTTATTCCAATGCAATACTTTCAGGATGTGAATTGTTTCCCTGCAGTTTAATTTACTCACCTTTTCAGTATCTATTCCTCTGGACATTGACCAGGTGGAAACAATGTAATCCATCACACGTTCACTCAGTCCTTTAGGGACCTGATAGAGCTTTAGAAAGTCTCGGACACTGTTCAGCATTTCATGATATCTGTTCGTATTAGCATACATTTGCTGAAATATGGTTGTCACATTACCAAAAATGGTTGCATACAGAAGGGCTGTAAAAAGAGAAAAAAAAAAAAAGAAAAAAAAACCAGTAAGTATAATAAAATGTTGTGGTTTTTGACCTGTGTTCCACTGTGCTGTAAGAAAAGAAAAGCCAAGTCCATCAAAATGCATGCTATCCTGGTGTTTTGTTAGGAAGACCTGATGAGCACAAGCATTTTATAGGTCAGGCTTAGCACTGCAAAACAAGGACCACCACCATTTCTTCGGTGATGGCGAGTCCTGCAGCACAGATCTCCCGAACCACAACTATTGTCTATCAAACAATTCAGTAGCATCAAAACCCTTATGGAACTGCAATAGAAGATACAAAAAATTTAAGACAAATAGCTTGACAGCAAATACTTTAAAATTTCATCTCTGGTTTATAGTGCCTGTGTTGAAATGCCATCAGTGACAGATTTCCAAGCTCTAAGTGCATTACCACAGTAGTAAGCCGAGTCATCATTACCCACCTCAGTGTGACAACAACAATGTATCAAAGCAGAAGATGGAATATGTAATAAACAGCTACCATGGGTCAGTGATTTATAGACGTAACTTTAATAATACATAAAAACTTGCATTATGTTTTATATTCTTCAGGCAGAACAGCAAGGCCTGAGGCAAGAGCTAATGCCCTCAACTGTAGCTGGCCACATTCCTCTTCTGATTGCATCAGGCACAGTTATAAAGCCAGCTGGTGGATCAGCAAGTCGTTAATAAAAAGCATGTGATAGAACAAAAAAGCAATAGATCCAGTAGTATTCCAAGCAAATGAAAGTACACGGGATTTGAGTAAATCTGCCTTCCAAAGCCCAAGACAGGACAGCGGGTTGGTGGCAATCTTGGTGGTCGTGGCTTATAGAGACTCTTTAAGCAAAACCAGCACTGGATAAAAGAGAAGGACAGGAGGCCTCGCAGAGAGCTTTCCTACGTCAGGAATCTGGTGGTGACCAGTAGGTGAGAGGCTGAGTGCAGGAGAGGAGCAGTTAGATAGCAAATAACCACTGGTAAGCGCTCTGGCTTGCTGAGTACTTTCTCCCCTTTATCTTTTCCTGTCCCCTTAAGCAGGCACTAAATTGTCAGCATCAAAAATGTTCCAATCCAAAAAAAAAAAAAAGTAAATAACAGAGAAGTCATATTTCTAAAAGATATCTTTTTGCTTTATCTAAATCCCAATTTTTGCTGTTACTTCCTCCCACGCCCTTTTTATACAAACATATATATTCATTCCTTTCAGAGCACAGCTATTTATTCAGGTCAGCATTGTATTCAGATATCCTTAAGCCAACTAAGATGCTTTAGGATTTTATGGCAAACAAAAAAAAACCTTTAATAATGTGTAAGAGAAGCTTACAGGACAGTCTCTTCCCTGATAACTGAGAGATGCAATTTAAATTTAGACTAGCTCAAGGCTTTTAAACAGCTGTTCCTCCACAGAATTCTTTCCTGACATTGCATGATTTCTTCGATTTCCACATGTTCTTGCAGAAACCAGCTCTCCTCTTTTCCAACTATCCCCCGTACAGATGAGCAGGAGCTTAGGCCTGGGGGCACTGACCTGGCTTAGCCCATCTACCTACCTCGTTACACTCTCAATCTATTAGATTGATCAGGAAGCACTAGAAAGCATTAACTGTATCCACTGAGCAAACTCTGAATCAAATATGAATGAGGCTCCACATTGCTTCAGGAATGCCAGACAGGTTAACAACTGCATGGGAATTACAAGCTTTAGCCTATCATAGCTGTTTTCATAGACACAGATAAAGGATTTTTGCTATCAGAAATGACACCAATAAAATCAACTGTTAAAAGCAGAATGAGGGAGGCAGCTCAGCTTTACGTCAGACAATTCCAGCACTACTCTTTCAGGACCAATTGCATCAGTCTACCTTCATCTGTCCGACCTGCTGGGCAGGTGCCACATAACTTACACTGCTTGAAACAAATACATAAAATTGTATTCAGGATATCTGGCTCTTATTTAAGTATTTAAATATCCAAAGATTTCAATGATTGCACGAATACTTTAAGGATGGTACTTGATATAACACTCATTTTTTTCTATGATTTTATTTATTTCCTAAAGGATTAATACCAAGAAATCTTGGTCTTAGTGCTTTTAGTGCTTTGAATTCCTGTTCAAAGTAAAGCTTTGTTACAAGGCACCAAACATCATTTCTATGTGTGTAGTTTTTGTACTGAAGATAACAAATGCCTTACATGATGCTATATGTTAGGGTAATAAGTGCAGTATAACCAAGCTAAGAAAACATAGAGCATTACTTAAAATAGGAATCCAACATCTAACCACCATGCTGCTGAATGGGCAATATCCATCCATATTTGAAACTCAAACTGCTATTCAACTCGAACACAGTTGGTCACTCAAACTACTACTGATGCTACTTTAGGAAATAATTGATATTCTCTAACTCAATAGCTATGAATTTATAGATTTGATTATGTTTGACCTAAAATGATCTGAACAGCCTGGAAAGATTAAAAAGGCAGTTCTATGCCAGCCCAATTCAGTTGGTTAGCACTGCAATATTAAACCTTGTCCAAGAGAACCGGTACACAATCGTTCTAAAGAAAGCATCTTCTCAAAGTGCAAGGCCTATATCAAGGCATGGAATTAGATTCTGTATGGAATCTTTCCATACAGAAGGCTACTTAAACCAAACCTCAAAAATAAGTACACTTAGAAACTCAAATCTAAGCTTCCCTACATAAGCCCAAAAGAGATTCAAGCCTCCAAAAAACAAAAACAAAAAACAAAAAAACCCACATAAGGTTGCACCACATTGCTTTAGGTCTCTAGGTTTCCACAGTGGGATCCCTTTTGCATCCACATATGTCCTGAAAACTGAATTCAAAAGAGTTGCAGAAAATCTTAGAAAATCTCAGAAAATTTTAGAAAATTAGAAAATCTTAATGCCTGGTCCTGCACTTCAGTTAGATTACCTTTCTTCTAACACCTCACTCTTTTGGCAGACTGCTGAGCTGTTTCTACAGAAGAGCAAGGGAGACCGTTTAAAGCGTTCACTGAATCTCACATGAGATCTTTCCTTTGAATCTCAAATGAAGCCTCACCAAACAGATGGTAAGCAGGGCTTATCACTTACTGCATTTCAAGTGTTTTCTTTCATCAAACAATAATAAGATGCCAATTTCCTTTGACACATAAATACAAAAATGTGCAAACTCAATTTTTAAAAAAGTAGAGAGATCAATATAGTGATACAGTGTAAATACAGCAAGAGAAACAGTGACTAGAAATTTGTAGATAATTTCTCTGGAAGTCTGATGCACTGAGTCCTGAACAATGAAGAAATGCTTGAGGAAAAAGGGAAAAAAAAAAAAAAAAAAAAGGAGAAAAAAAAAAAAGGATTGACTATATACACTGCTTAATCTGCGAACACTTTTCAACTAAATAGCATTATCTCTCCTTTAATATGTCCTGTTCAGCTCTCTGTGATGCAGATGCAAACACGACCGCTGAAATGTTGCTGCTGCACTCCTTATTTATGTGGACCTTTACCAGGATCCCCACAAAAAAACACCCAAAAACTCTGCAGTCCCACTGCCTGAACACTGCTGCAGGGCGGGTCACCCACAAACATCATTCCTCCAGCAGCCAATACAATGCTGAAAAGTGATGACAAATAAGGCACAGGGTCACAAGCAAATTCTTACCTGTGGATTTCTGGACAACAATATTTGTGGGCATAAAAGTGTCTTTCATGCTCTGGCAAATGGCAAGACCTACAGATTCAGTATCTTGGGATGTATAGTTCTGTACCAACAAAGGTAAAATGGTCCCCATCTATCCCATTATTGTCCATTTACATTAAGGCTAAAGAAAAGAAATTTGATTCTTCATTTCAATTATTATGAGGTGAGCAATCCTAGAGCAATTTCCACTGCAAATTGCAGCTACTATGCTCCAGTATGACAAATTATATTAGCAAGAAAAATTATTCCTGCCTACATTAATTTTTTATTAAAAAAAAAAAAATCTCCAAACTCACAATCCATAATTTATCATTAGCTAACCACTTTATAACTATTAAAGACACATTAAAGTCAAGGATTTTTGCAGCCTAAAATTGGATAGGTACATTAGCATATTAAACATTGACCTCTTCTGCATAGGAATAGTTAGCTATGTCCCTTTTCCTTTTTTCAAAGGAATAATGAAATGAATCTATTGCAGTTCACTGCTGCCTCAGAAAGACCTGAGAATCAAACACTACCAGAAGAAGAAAGTTGGGGAATTTAGGACTGAGCAGAATCTTAAGATCTTTGTTCTCACAACAGACTGAATCCTGTGACATGAGCCCACCGCCCTGTAACACTGACAGTGCAAGTCATACAGTTTCATGTCCAACATCCAAAGGTCCCTGGAGCCATTGGCCAGAGTTCGTAGTGCTGCCTTGCAAACTCTGTAAAAACTATCAATTCCTTAATCATCTCAGGCACAAGGGACAAAAGGAAGAAAGAAAGAACATGGGAAGGAGAAGGGAATGTCCTTGAGAGGCATGGATTTGACTCAACGAGGCCACAAGCACAACCCATGTGGCGAGGTCACACGTGTGGCCTCAAGATCTTTCTTGAATACATCAGCTGGAAGGAGGCTCTGTGGCAGGTTTTGAGGAACGGTGTCTAGGAACAAGTCTGTAGTGACCATACCTAAACACTGAGCAAGGAGAGCACCTCTTGTGCAGAACAAGCAACAGCCTGTTCTAACTCTGCCTACAAAGCTGCACCACATCAAGCAGAGTGCAAACACCTCCACGAATGTCAAGATCTCTCAGAAAGGAAAGAGGTTTTCTGTCAAGGCATAAATATACTTCTCTGACAAGAGAAAGAAAAACATTGTCCCCAGCAACGTGGCTACCCATTTACAATGCAGTCTGTCTCACCCCATTTAAACTAGTGTTTAAATAACGTCAAAGATAAAAGAATAGTAATTTCAATAGCCAATTACTCGCATAAGTGAATCATGAAGGTCAGACACGGGTTGGAAAGGCCACCAAATAACGTGCTACTTTTTATGATGTAACAAATAAGAATAGAGAAATAAATACAAGTCACTGTAGGTCTCAGCACAGATAAAAGATCTGGGATCTGATTTTAGAATTATAAGAGGAAGAGTTTCTATCTGTTAGAATGAGAGGCTTGAAATTACCCCAATTAGAGAAGTGCTGCATGCGGTTCCTGAGATGAATCAGACTGATGACTTGTTCAAAATGCACTCATCCAAAGACCCTGCATACAAAATATGTTTGCAAGAACTATACAGCAACAAGTGAGAACCAACACCACCCAGTGAACTTCCTCTTACATCCTGCTCTAACGTGCACAGCTCTTTCTAAAACTAACTACCTTCATCTGCACCTTCTAGAAAGCTGATCCAGAAAGTCTGCCTGCATTTAATTTTTCTTTTTTTTTCTTTTTTTTTTTTTTTCCTTTTTTTTGAAGTTAAACTAAAAGTAAACATTCTTAAGGAGTACCCTGTGATAACCTAAATACAATTCAAAAAGCAAGCAGCTTTTTGATACAGATGAGTTAAATGTATAATTAATTATACTTTCTTTCACTAGTAGGTTCCTAGTGTACGAGTTCATACATGAGCTGAGAGAAAGTGCAGCTTTGGAAACTTGTGCTTGATCACTTCTCACTGAAGATGAAACATAACAGTAAATTAACCACAACAAAATGCATGCCTCAAAGGCATTTTTCAGATAACACACTGTGAGGTCACACAAAATTAACATTGATCAGATAAAAAGAAAAGCAGAAATTAACAACATTAAGGATTATAACATAATTATATGAGAAAAACACATTGTTTTAAAATGTGCAACTAGAACAATGTAAGAGCTTATAATTGCTTGAGATTAGGGGTCTTGATTAATGGTAATTATCACTACTTAAGAGTAGAGAGTATGCAGTTAAAACAAAAACACTGAACTGTTAATTACAGTCAGCAAGCAAATACCAAACTGAACAGGTATCTTCTAAAGGCATCATTTACAGTAGTAACTTAATCAAATTATTACTTGTAGCCTTGCAACTTCCAGTCGAAGCAGCTAAAATACAATTTACTTACCTAGTAGCTATATAAACTTCTAAAGTGTTTGGGAGTTTAAGTAGGTTGCATCATTTTCTATCAAGAAAGATGCAGAGCTGGTTAACTTGTTTCTTCTTAGGAAGCTATGCATATTAAAACCATTATTCTTATTTGTAATCTTTTATCTACTTCTTTTGTTAAATAAATGAACAGATATTCCATTTCATTCAGCCAGTGGGAAAAAAAAAGTAAAAAACAGTTATCTAAGAGGTCAATTAAGATCATGCAGTTTATGAACTTCCTCAATATGCAGCATTTTCGACAAGGTATAGAACAAATTACAATTGTTACTATCTTAGCACGTACTTCAAATCCTGAATTTCACAACCTGAGAAAGAGATATTATTTGAAGTGAAAGTAAATCCCCAGTGGAACTCTCCCCCATGCTGTTCAAAAGCTGTTAGTACTTGCACTTCCCACGGCTCTCTACTCTTCTAGCCAGAAATGAAGCCCCGCTCCACATCTCTCCTCCTTCAATACACCAGCTTTCAAATTGAACCTCAGCTTAGGAATTACACAAGCAAAAGCAAGGCAGCAGTGATGCCAAAGATGAAAGAATGAGCACGCTGCTATCAACTCAGTAAGCCCAAAAAGAAACTCAACAATAAAAAACAAAGCAGCAAGTCTGAAAAGGCCTCATAGGATATAAGCATCAAGATAAGTCACAGAACCACTTGACTTCTATCATGAAAGGATGAAAGGATGAGTGGCCACAGGCAAATTATATTAAACTCTTAACAAAATTCTACTGCAAATCTTCTCATGCTCATTGTCACATTTGCTGAAATCACACTGCTCATAACAGATGGAACACAGAATACTGGGCTCCAACAATAGTGGAAACATTTCCCCCCTCCAGTAAGACAGGCCACTAGAAATGGCTAAACAGTAGAGCATTAGGGACACAGTTTTTTCACAAAAACAAATAAGCAAAAAAAAAAAAAAAAAAAAAACAACTGCAACAGAATGAGAATCAGAGATACAAACAAGGAACCAGCTGCTCTACCAGCAACTAGCAAGACTAAAGAAGTAGAGATATCTATGCACCTTAAAATAGGCTATCCACAGTGTGCAAGGGCATGAAGGGAAGAGATACAAGCAGCTGTGGAGCAAGCACCATGAACAAGTCCCACTGTTTCATTCTTCACCCACCTTTCTAACAATATGAAATACAAGCAGATTACTACTGTAGCACCAGAGACCCACAGGCAGGCATACAACTTCTTACCTCAGAGACTTGAGACCAATTTTTGCCAGTTTAGGGCTTAACATGGAAGAAAAGAAGTGTTGGTAAAACACCAAGTCACTGAAGAACTCCAACATCCCTAAGGATGCTTCAGAAGTGAAGTTTCTTGATTTTTATTTGATCTGGCAGTACCTCACAGCTGGTAGCTGCAATCACAGGTGTTTCAGCTCAGAAGAATTTCACAAGCCCAGGCATTGCGGGCAGCACAAATCTGTAAATAGTTATGCTTTTGCCTTCAGCTGGGAAAACACAGACCCAAACCAATCAGAGCAGCGATAAGAGCCAAAAGTGAATAGAAGCCAAGAAAACAATCTTCAGCATCAGCCATGAGATCTCTCCAACAGCTCCTCACATCTCACAAAGAAGGGCCAACTCTAGTTTGCACTCTGTGAAAGGCTCCATTTTGGATTCTGGATCCCACTTATGAAGACAAAAAGCCCTCAGCAATCTGTACAAAAGAAGGGTGGATATTACCTCCAAGGCCAAGGCCCAAACTTGTAGCTGTGTACAGCAGCACTTGACCAAATGAACACAGTCCCATGAATTAATGCTGCAAAGCCTGGATTTTGTCAAATTGAGAAGCATCCAAATAAGTGAAATTACAAGAATCCTGATTCTCCTGATTGGTCATTTGTTTCAACAGCTACAGTTCAGTGTTGCATGTAGAACAAAAGGTGCTAACAGTCATCCAGAGAGGAATCTACCAGCCTAAGACTCCACTGCAGCCAATACGCCTGTAAAAAAGTGGATTACTAAAGTAACTACATGCACTGCAAGCTGAAACTAGTCTGAGTCTGCATGTGCTCCTGGTTGCAGAATCAAGGACAAAGAGTCCAGTTCTATGCCACTGTTGTGCTATAAAGGAAATCCAACATAAGAAGATGAGAGATATTGAATAGCCTCCAGTCACACCAGGAAAGGTTCAGATTGGATATTACAAAAAATTTCTTCTCAGAAAGAGCAGCAAGGCAGTGGCACAGGCTGCCCAGGGAGGTGGTGGAGTCACCGTCCCTGGAGGTGTTCAAGATCATGGAGATGTGGCACTGAGGAACTTTAACTGTTCAACGGACTGTTGGCCAAGATCACCTGGGATGCTGTCTTTAAAAACAAAGATGTTGAGGAGAGCAGGCTACTCTTTAAGGATGCCTTCCTGAGAGCATAAGAACTCTCTGTCCCTCTGAATAAGAAAGCGGGCAGAGGAGGTAGGAAGGCAGCATGGCTCGGTAAGGACCTGCTGGGAGTGCTGAGGGAGAAGAAAGGAGCATACAAGCTCTGGAAACAAGGGCATATCACCTGGGAAGAATACAAGGATACCGTCCGGACTTGCAGACGTGGGGTCAGAAGATCCACACAGGCGGAACTGAAATTGGCAAGGGACGCGAAAAACAATAGGAAGACTTTCTACAGCTACATTGGCCAGAAGAGACAGGTCAAAGCGAGTGTACCTCCTCTGGTAAATTTAAAAGGAGAACTTGCTTCAATGGACAAAGAGAAGGCTGAGGTACTGAATGAGTTCTTTGCCTCAGTCTTCAATGGTGGCCAGGATTCCAGTACTTCTCACGTCCCTCAGCCCTGCATCCCTAAACATGCAGGTGGGAACCAGGGTGATAAATCCCCCCCCCCCCGCTGTGAGGACGGAGCAGTTCCGAGATCACCCCATGAGACTGAAAGTGTACAAGTCTATGGGGCCGGATGGTATGCATCCCAGAGTTCTGAAGGAGCTGGCTGAGGTGGTTGCCAAGCTGCTCTCCATCATATTTGAAGAGTCACAGCTGTCAGGTGAGGTCCCGGATGACTGGAGAAAGGGTCACATCACTCCCATTTACAAGAAAGAGAGCAGGGAGGAGGACAAGGAACTACAGGCCGGTGAGTCTCACCTCTGTGCCTGGGAAGATCATGGAACAGATCCTCCTGGATGACATGCTTGATCACATGAGGAATGAGCATGCGATCTGAGACAGCCAGCACGGCTTCACCAGAGGAAGGTCATGCTTGACCACTTTGGTGGCCTTCTATGATGGAGTGCCGGCATTGGTGGACAAGGGAAAAGCAACTGATGTCATTTACCTGCACTTGAGCAAGGCCTTTGACATGGTCCCCCATCACATCCTTATCTCCAAATTAGAGGGATGTGGATTTGATGGGTGGATCACTCGATGGATAAGAAACTGGTTGAACAGAGGGTGGTTATCAATGGCTCTATGGCATCCCCCAGGGGTCTGTCTTGGAACCAGTGCTCTTTAACATCTTTATCACCGACATAGATGATGGAATCGAGTGCACACTCAGCAAGTTTGCTGACAACATCAAGCTGAGTGGTGCAGTTGACATGGTAGAAGGAAGGGATGCCATTCAGAGGGACCTCAACAGGCTGGAAAGGTGGGACCAGGTAAACCTGACGAGGTTCAACATGGCAAAGTAAAGAGTTTTTCACTTGGACCAGAGGAATCCCAGGCATCCATACAAGACTGCAAGGAGTGGTCCTTGAGAGCAGCCCTGCGGAGAAGGAGCTGGGGGTCTTGATAGATGAAAAACTTAACATGGAGACAGCAATGTGCCCTTGCAGCCTGGAAGGCAAATGGTATCCTGTGCTTCATCAAAAGAGGGATGACCAGCAGGGACAGGGAAGCGATAGTCCCCCTCTACTCTGCTCTTGTGAAGCCCCATCTGGAGTACTGCATCCAGATCTGATGCACTCCCAGTACAAGAAAGACAGGGAACTGTTGGAGTGGGTCCACAGGAGGACCACTAGAACGATCAGGGGACTGGAGCACCTCCCCTATGAGGACAGGATGAGGGAGCTGGGCTTGTTCAGCATGGAGAAAAGAAGGCTGCGGGGTTACCTCACTGCAGCCTTTCAATACCTAAACGGAGCCTACAAACAGGACGGGAATCAACTCTTTGAAAGGGTAGATAGCAGCAGGACAAGGGGAAATGGTTTTAAGTTGAGGGAGGGGAGATTTAGGTTAGATGTAGCGGGAAATTCTTTACAGAGAGAGTGGTGAGGTGCTGGAACATGCTGCCCAGAGAGGTTGTGGATGCCCTGTCTCTGGCTCCAGTGTTCAAGGCCAGATTGGATGGGGCCCTGGGCAGCCTGGTTTAGTATCGAATGTGGAGACTGGTGGCCCTGCATGTGGCACGGGGGTTGGAGATTCATGATCCTTGAGATCCCTTCCAACCAGGCCATTCTGCGATTCTGTGAGGGATGTGGTCAATGGGCTTGGGGGCGATGGGTTGATGGCTGGACTAAGACTACTTACGTCCAGGAAAGCAGGGCTGTAGGTTCTTATTCTATAAATTAAAAGCATTTGCGCATCAAAGAGTTCATCTAGATCTTCTCACTGAAATTATCCAAACGTATGAATACTTCTGCAAGGCCCTGCACTTTTACTTACTGGTTAGGCATAGTGAGCTTAACATCACTTTACATACAAAGCTGCATCACAGAACAGATATGAAGATGTATGTTCTGCCTCAAATTACAGGTAAGTTCTTAAACCTGCAGAATAACTATGACTAAATGCAAACACAGTAATGCCTAGCATTAACTGAAATTAGGGCCTTAACCTCCAACACCAGAAAGACTTTCAAGGGTCATTACAGTTTAATCAGTGAGTCCACTGACAGCTTCTTGCTGAATCAATTTTTATTTTAGCCAAAATTCAAAATATGGGATGGCAAGAGGAATGAGCAAGAGGATAAGCAAGCAGAAATGTCAGCAAGATTATTCAAAAGTTTCAGTAAGACTAGAGAAAAAGAAAGATCATTCCACAAAAACTGCACTTTCCAGTTACCTCTTCAATTTTTATCCCCCATAACACAGGTTCATCTCCGACAAGGAAAGAGAACAGCCAGGAAATGCACTCATTTTCACAACTAGTTAAAGGGGGAGAAACAACCCAACAACTACACTTCCTATAAAGAACATGATATTTATCAGAACATATTTAGGGGGTCATGAAAGGCTTTAAATGGGAAGCACTATCTTGATGATGCTTTAAGTTTTAAGCATATGTTCTCTGGCGAATGCTAAGCCTTGCTCTAGACCACACCAATTTGATTATCAAGATAGAACAATGTACAAACAGATTACAGCTGCAAAAATGACCCCTATTCTAAATATATCAGGCCAGATTCACCACTGGGCCACTTTTATCAACATGGGATGACTTTAGCTCAGTGTATTCACTACCAGGTTTCATCATGAGGAGAATTATTAAAACAGTAAAATCAGATTAAACCCTCAGCAATTTGCAAGAAAGGACACCATTTCACTGTTTTGTAGAATTTTATGGACAATAAAATTTAAATTGTCTAGAAAATTGAAATGGATTTCCATTTCATTTCCCAGCACTAATGAACAGATCACCATTTAAATGAAGACTGAGACATTTAAAGGCATCATTTTTCTTCCACAATTTATACAGGGTAACACACGACCATTTTCAATTACTCGGTTAAAATTAAATCTCCAGATACCACTTTCAGGGTTTTACTGATTTGTACCAATACGAACACTTTTGCTTTGAAAGCTGTTTTTTATCTACCCACATTCAAGTTATCTGAAATGATGGCCCCCAATTAGAAGTAAACTCCGAATTTTTTAATTTATTACTGAAACAGATCTACTCATTAAAAGAAAAAAAAAAAACAGCTCAGAAAAGATCAAAGAAAAACCTGTTTTCTTTTAACGTTAAACTACTTACATTTCAGTTTTCCTGGCTCCCCTGTTTACCCTATTCCCTCTGTGATTTGTATGAATTTTTCCACAAAGTCCTGGGTGAGGAAATTCTAGAGAGGCTTCAGATTTTTACCTGAACTTTCTGGCCCTTTCCTTACAATGTGCCGCGCATTCTCCAGCCTTATCTCAGGCCTGTTCTTGGCAATTTCTGAGCTTGTTTTTGCAATAACCAGCCTGTGGTATTTGGGAGTTCAGAAACAGACATGAATTTTCTATAACCATGCCATCATCTAACACACGTACATACTGAATCCTAGCCCATACTTCCCTCTACCACTGACACAACACAAGATTTTGCTGGCTAAAGTCACTTGCAGAGAACTGGCCAAGCAGCATTCTCCAACATTCTCTAAAGCTTAGTATTTACAGTAAATCTATGCTCACAATGATAAATGGATCCAGGTATATTCCCTCTACTTCCACCAGAGTGCTCAAGCTCATGGCTAGCTGCATTTCATGCTCAATATGTTTGGATCTGCATTCAGCAATAAGAACACTAGGAGGAAGGAACCAAGACCTCCCCTAAGGCTGCAATGATCTCACTTCTCATTAGACTTAAAACCTTAATTCACTTATGCATTTAAACACAAGCTTTAAACACTATTCTACAGGTGTGAGCACGTATGCCCGCAATTAAAGTTTAGGACACAGCAGCTCTCATCAACAACTAACTTTACAGCACTAACTTCCAAAAGCTTTTGCATTTCACACAGCAAGTACATCGCAGTCTTTTTTTAGGCTTTGTCTTTTCTTGGGAAAAAAAAAATGGAAGGGTAAAATTTTAATGCCTACTAATTATCCCAGTATAAAAGCAGAGTGGGATGAAGGCACTATGGTTTCATTGTGAAGTGAAACAGGTGGGTGGCAGTGCTGCCCTTACCCAACCAACTGATATAAAAATTGCACATCTCTTGTCCAACACCAGATTCCACAGAAAAGTTATTTCCTTGAATTAGCTGCATTGTACCCAAAATTAATACCAAAAAGCTAGTCAAACAACACCCTCAAAACAAATTATGTATTTGAGAGAAAGCTGGGGTCTTCTGTAGCATATCTGGCTTATGCTCACTAGCACTTTCTAGGCTAACTTTGCTCCGAGCAGTCACTGCAAAACATGATCTACACATCAGCTGCACAATGATTGTGATAAGGAGCCAAGGAGCTGTCAGGCCCACTCAGTCAACAGGCCTGCCTGCTGGAGTTAGAGCACCACTACACTCGACCTGATGGTATAGACAAAAAAGAATGGATACCCGAGTGAAGGACAACTAGTTCTCACTTCAGGTTCATTTTGATGCGAAAGTAAGCCCTTAAAGGTATTGCATTTAATTGACTGTGCTATACCTGGCTGCTTTGCTTCCCAGTAGCTCAGATTGTGAGGCTTCTGATGCAACAATATTGATAAACCTGGGGTAGTTACTTTGATAATCACAGAAAGACTGCAAGATGATTTTCAGCTGGCACTGAGTGATCTGCAAATCCCATCTTGTACATCCACACAGACTTTACTTCTGGGTACAAGTACAAACAAGTTATGTGACTGTACTCCACACAGGCGTTTCAAATGCTAGCTAAACAAACCTAAGAACAATCTGGTCTAAAAGCTTCCCTTTTCTTATGTCATTAAGCAGTTACAAATGTTTCATATTTTTTATAAAACAAATAAGAATACTGACATTTTTAATTATACCAGGTAAGCCAATGAGGTCAGCAATAAAGAATATGTTTGCAGGTGAAGACTAATTTGAGGTGGTTGAAGAATAATTGTCACCAGAATGACTGGGGCTGAGTCACGCTCCTCCCACACACTAATCACAGATGTGCTTGCAAACCAGAATCAATAGGTGCATCCAGTACGTGCAAGAATGTGAAACAGGGAAAGCTCACAGCCAGTGGATTCTCCAGGGGGCCTGCTCTACTGATGAGTGAAAAGACAGATTAGCGAAGACATAAGAGCTTATCAAAAATAAGCGAAGCAATCATTTGGATTCTTAATGAGAAACCATGGATGACTGCACGTGAGAAGAGTGTTTTTCTCTGGAGTGGTGAAGAGGGTTATAGCCTAACTGTCAGAAGTGGGTAATCATTACTGTCCCTGTGGCTCCAATCTTGAAAGCATTCGTATTCCAGGCTGACTCTGCTGTTTCATTACAACTCAGCAAAGCTAAACGCAGTACAGTAGGCACGTACATAGTCAGGTGTTCCACATCCAGCTTCTTAAAAAACATACATCATTATACTCAGGTGTAGATGCTAATGTTAAGAGATACTGCCTATTTTTTTTTTATAAGGTAAACATTACATATAAATCACCTAACATCTCTAAGTAGAGTAGCTGAGTCTTACTCTTTGCTGAGTGCATTAGCAAACCAGCACAAATTACAATATATTCATACATATTCAAATTTACAGAGTTAAAAACTAATGATGTAATAACATTTATTAGAATGGGAGAAGAAGGTCTTTTTTACCCATAAACAGGGATCTATCTCCTCTCCATAGCTGTATGTTTTCTGTCAGGCATGTTCCAGGAAGCTTTACTTAGCCAGCCTCACAGGTGAAGAACACCTACTATCCCAGCATTCCCAAAAGATTCCAGAAAAAAAGGTAATTTCTACAGTCACTGTAAATGCTTTCACATATGTGCATCAGCAAAATCAGAGAAAGTACATGGATATAAGGTGACTGTAGCAATTGGTAAAAGTAGTCAGAATCACAGTTGATCACAGTTGAGATTAAACCCAGCACGTCTTTGGGCATCAAACCTCACAATAAATTGTTTGCCATCATGACACACAGGGCGGGTAATATGAAAACAGAGGCTTCTCCTGATCTTTGGACTCCAGAATGAGAAGTCCTGATGGTGGAGATCCCCACTCTCTGTTGACACAATACTCGATCTAGCTTAATCCTGCAGCAGTCTTGAAACCATCACTAGGAAGATTTCCCCAATACTTCTAGCTGATTGATTAAGAATCATTTTCACAACATCACTGGACTTCCATAAGGGGAGATTTTGCAGCTGTCACAAGTGTTTCCCTTGTTTCAGTACTGAAGCATTTGTCTTCTGTGATACTCTACCACGTACAGTAAAACCTAAATAGTGTCTACTATGTCATCTTAAATTCTTCCTTTCAACTGACAGATACAACAAGTTCATGCAGTCATAAACAATATAAGCAAGGCAAACAATTGTGGTAAATATATTTTATATCACTTATAGGCATTGAAGTTACCAAATTATAAAGAAGTAAAAATGCAGGATCAAGTTTCAGCACTTAACAAATCAGGGTAATAATTTGCATGCTCATCTTTTAAAGCGGTGCAAAGAACCATTTGTAAACTGTGTGCTTCTGTGAATATTCATTTATTGGCCTTAGAAGCAGAACAAGGATAGAAGGCCTCTCAGCAGCCAGGACTTTTTATATTACATAGCTGCTACTGGCTGACAGATAGTAATGATTCTTGACAGAATACTCATCTTTGATCTGTTGCTGTAATCAACCAGCACATGACTACTAAGCTATTAAAATATTTTTCTGTCAAGCTCATTTGATATGCTTTAAATGGTGCACAGTCTCAGTTTCTGGTGTTCTTCTCTTGAAACTGTCCCTAAGAATCACTACTCACACTGAGCACTCAGGATCTGGCCTCTAACAAATGTCCTTCTGACAGATAAACATTTATCCTTTTACCCCATGTACGTACGTGCGCTCTTCTTTAAACTGTTTGTCCCTGTCAAATTCTTGTCATCTACCTGGCCCAAAGATACTCTTCATGCATTTTTCCATAATTTCTGCCCTTCTGTTTTCTCTCACCTCTTTCAGTTTTCTATTCAATACTTTGTCTTCTTCCAGCCTCTCAGAAACCTGTCACGGGAACAGTGATTTAGCAGTCTCTACACACCATGGAGCCTGCAAAATTTAAATCAACAGCTTAGCAGACCCATCAAAGAGGCTGCCAGACCTTCTTGGCCTCACTAGAGAAGCCTAATGACTAGGAGGGAAAAAACGTTAAATTAGATGGTTAAGAGAAGAGAGAGCCTTGAGATTGGAGGTGGAGGAGAGAATGCAGGGCTAAATAAGAGTGGAACAGAGGAGGAGAGAGTCTGCATGAGGTTAGGAGGGCACATAGAACAGATAAACAAAACCTGGCGTAAGTGGAACACAAAGCAACCAGATGATAGCTGAACTGGTCAACAACACAGAAAGAATTAAAACGTCCACCTTTCTGGACTGGCTTGCCTTTACGATACTAAAATCCTCAAAGCCAAAAAGACACTTCAGTAGTGCTGCAGAGGAAGGGATAGCTGCACACCACTGCAGTATGTACGCAGCACACTAAAGACAGTCCATGCTTGTGAAAAGTGAAGAGCTGGAGAGCCAAGGCCCACCGCTAATCGGTGGCACAGAGCAATTTGCAGGAGGTCACACGGGAGGGAGCGTGACAGAGCTGGGAACTCAGCCCAGAGCTGCCAGCTCAGGCCCGCTCCTCTGCGTGCCAGCCCCCACTGGCTCTCACTGCTCTCAGTATTTTTCAGCGCTGATGAGATAAGCAGCAAGGTTTGTTCAACTTTTGCTTTCCCCTTTGCCTACCAGCTCATTTCCAAAGCGGGCTGTAACATTCATTTTCTGTGTTCAGAACCTTCTGGAGGTTAAAAGGCATCAACCATTCCTGAACATTTGGCAACCAGCTTCCAGGAATCACAGAAACAATGCTGCCTCTTGGGCAAATCATCATTTCTCCAAGAGAAGGAAATTCTACCAAAAGCCTGCTTAATGAAAAAACTGTTTGAGTTAAGATGTTCACTGAGATCAATAAGTGAAATGCAGAAGCAGTAGGCTGAGCTGTGGCTAACAAGCATCCCTGAAAGCTTTGCTGGAATAGTATGTGAGTACAATAACTGCAGTGCAAGACACTTCAGCCTCTGCAAGTCAGATCAGGGAAACAGTGGCTGTAATAACAAAGAATACAGTGAGAACTTTATTTGCTGGAGGCTAATGAAAATGAATTGCTCCTTTTTTTTAATATATATCTTAGAGCAAATAATCCATGATTTTTATTTACTTTTCTCCATATTTTTTTCAATGCTGAAAGCTTAGGTAATAAGTCAGAAAGATGAAAGAATAAACACTTAGAACAAGCCAAGAGGAACAGACAAGAAATCCAGACAGATTATCACCGAGGACACGAAAGAGAACAAAAACGTCGGGTCCTAACAGTACCGTCCATACAAAGCCTAAGTAAACAGGCTGTAACAAGCAGGGTGTGAGAGGAAGGGCTGAAGGCCTTTGTGCCACTCTGTGGACAGGCAGAAAGGATCTTCAAGACCTTCTGCAGAGCCATAAGTCTCTTAATAGCATTTTGTTTCATCCAATTTCTTCTTATCTCTGTGCCATCATGGATAGCATCCACCCACCTAGAGATCACTGCTCTGCAGTTAGGATAGGAGACGCTGCTTCTTCTGAGCATGCCACCAATATCTTGAACCTTTTTCCCTTCCCAGCAGTGCAGAACTGTTCAGCTGGGAAGCTTTCCTATCAATAAGGCATTATTTTCTGCCACTGACAAGGCAGATCTGTGAAACCACAAACAGACCTAAAACCTGCCTCACATCTCATAGCTGCAGGGGGCACAGGCAAGGGGGTACTGCTTAGTAAATCACATTTCACTGGATTCACTATTAGGATTTCCAACTCAGAATGCTGAGTCTATCAGACAGTATAAGACTTGTATAATACAGGAACAAAAAATTTTCATTTCTAACCAGAGTGGAGGAGGGAAAAAAATACATGTGCATGGCACAGAAGGCGAAAGATACTCAAACTCTTTATAATTCACCCCACACATCAGCATTTCTCCTTCCAGATATTGATCATGATGTTCTGCAAATCACCAGCAGTTAATGCCTAGTCCTAACTCTGTCTGCTGCACTTCTGCACAGTCTTCTCAGTGTAGAAGGGGAGCAATGTCATTTTTTGTTCCTATATTATACAACTCTTATACTGTCTGATAGACTCAGATTTCCATCTAGATTTAAGTTAGAGCAAAATTAAGTTGTAATGAATCTAAATCTTTTTCTTGCTTTAATCCAGTGTCATACTCGACACAAAAAGTACAAGTGCTAATAAAAGTCCTTAAAAAGCAAACTTAATCAACATAAAAATAAGAGTGAAAGCATGGAGAAAGCTTTTAATACAAAAAGTTGCAAGCTGAAAGTGTGGAAGCTCATTAAAAAAGCACTGCACAAGAATGCTCAAGGCAAATGCCATTCAAACTTTCTCTACTCTGAAGTTATTTAATCGTCACAGCAATCACAAGGGATAAGGCAATGTATAAAGGAATTGGCCTCTGTAGGCTTGCTGCTGTTCAGTCTTCTGGAAAGGTATTCACTGTAAAAGTGCCATCAATTTTAAATGCTTCTCAGTTCTGAAAAGCATTTTCAGAATCTTTCCAACCTGCAGCTTGATATTGCAAGCTGCACAGCACCCTCAGCTGTCACTGGCCAAACAACGTGGGGCATCTGTGTGCCCCAAAAGACCTGAACCCCTTTAGTGCAAACCAAAGGATTCAGAAAATAGAAATACTTGTTTTAAACTACAGCAAAGAAAAAGCTGAATTCCTCCATCTTTTGTATCACTGATTCCAATAAATCACCGTTAAGATTACATTTCTTACATTAATTCCTCCTGCTTGCCTGTCCACCTGAGTATTAACAATTAAGCTAGCAGTGCAGCACCAGGAAAGCCTGCGTTTCATTTGCCCATTTGTCCACGAAGAGTTTCCCTCTTCACTGCAGTTAGAATCACACCATTCTGCATAGACTGAATGAAAATGTCACAAAATCAGCATGGAAATCTTTATAGACACATAAGTTATTACAATTGCTATAAGGCTGTGGAGGAACCACTCCTAGGCATGTGCTGAAGTACTCACATTTAAAAGATCTATAGTAGTCATAAAAGGTGTCATGACATCAGTGCTTTCATAGGATTTACTCCATCAGAATTAGTCTTTTCTTGCTCAAGTAACCATTTCTCCACTGCTGTCAGCTATCAACCCATTCAATCCATACCAAACTTCTGCACTTCTTGCTTCCAGGAAAGCCCCTTTCCCAGCTATGCATTCAATGAATTGCCATGAATGGGAACAAGGATGGTTCAATTAAAGCTGCTGAATATGGCTACTGCCTCTGGTGTTCAGCTTCCAGGCACAAACTCTTTTACACATCTTTATACACATCTCATTTCTTAATCTACAACCGTTATCCCTAAGTCCACAACTTCTTATCCCTCTAAGTCACTGGCAAAATACCCTCAGAGAAGGTTCAGGAGCTAACACAAACCACCATGCCAGTGAGCGATAAGTCCCATCAACATCCCAACATTACTAGCATGTTTAAGTTGCTGTTGTCTGGTCTAAAACATCAGACCAAAGGCCGAGTCCTTCACTTGGAGAAACAAATTCCTTCCCACTTGTGTTGCGTAAGGACATTCCTGAACAAGTCCTTCTCTCCCTCATAGCATCAGCTAGACATGGTTTAGTTGCCAAACACTGCAACTACTGCAAAAGGGAATTAACAGCCACTGCAATACCCCTGTTCAGAAGATAAAGGAGAAGCAATCAGAACTGAAGAGCACAAGATTAATCAGAGAGGCTCTGCCATTATCTGCTTCCAAGAAGTCAAAGACTGCATCTCTTCTAACTTGAAATAAAACCAAGAAGTTCTTTCCACTGAAAATCCTCATCCCTTACTGATTTGTACCAGATCTCTGCAGACACTTCATACAGCAGAAATACCAAAGACAAAAATATCTCACAAAGCTCAGAAGCAGTACCTTCATTTTCTTACCCTGCTATGCCACTGCTGGTTCTGTCAAAGCTGACTCTAGAGTTTTTATGGTACATTTTCCAAATCCAAACCCTTTGCAAGTCAACAACTCTCCAGAATAAGCTGTGATGCAAAATAGCTAATTGCACTGAAGAATAAAAAAATAAAATTAATGCTATTGCAACAAAGCAAGACTTAGTTTTTCTCTCAGGGACTGTGCAACTAGCATAGCACCCACAAGCACAACACAGAGAGCAATATAAGGCAAATGGGAGTAAACTGGTGCAAAAAGACTTCTCCAGCTACTCTGGAGATGAGCTTCCAAAAAACAGCAGCACAGAATTTGATGGATAGCGTTCAAAATTTCACAACAGAGTTTTAAGAAGAGAAAGTTTTAGACTGAGAGGGTGAAGTCTTCAACCTGTTGTTGACTATATCTTAACATTCACCAAATTCTGCCAACCCAAAACAGCAGGGTTCAAAATGACCCCAGCTAAGGGGGCCTCAAGGGAAATGATTGAACAGCTGCTGTCATGGACAAGAGTTTAATTAATGTAATCAAAGCCATAATTAGGTTAATTGCAGTATGCAGACATCACCAATTAACTCAGAGACTGCCAATCCCACATATCTAAAAAAGTCTGTGCTTGCAATGGAACTACAGCACTGCGCTCTCTCACAGGAACATAGCAGAAGTGAATCTGCTCCCCCACAGACAATGCTAAAGATGTTTTGAAGGATCTTAGCAAACAAAATAATGCAAAAAGGTCCAATTTCAGGCAGCATGTAACTTGCCAGCAAGTCATGCTTAGTTGACAGGCATGCTAATGCATCCGTGCACAGCAGCGCAATGAGGTCTAGCACAGAACTGAGTGTGCAAAGAATTGTGTACCCTTTGAGAGAAGCTTACAAAGAGACTGATACTAAGGACTAGCGTAGCTAGCCCAGCTTGCAAAGTGGCCAGCCCACACTGCTTCTCCCAGTGGGCGCTTCCCCATAACATGCCAAGATGCTCACCCTGCCAGGCTGGGCCACAGGCACCGAGGGATGCCCACATGCCTGGGCCTGCCTGCAGGGCAGTGGCTGTTGCCCAACTGAGTCAACTAAAGTCAGGTATCATCCTGCCCCTCCCATCACTTTCAGACTCTTGTAACTGATCTAAAGAGAACAATTATTCAGCACTTTCACTGTCACTACGTATGTACGTGACTAACCAGATAACTGCATCCTTCTGTGTCTTCCATGAACAGCATTTCCAACAGATCACATTTAAAGGTCCTTATATTGTTGCTTTCTTTCTTGAATTAAGGCTTTTTTCCAAAAGATCTCCTCTATGAGTACTCTCTAGCTGTCAGATATCAATTTCCAGCCCTGTTCTGCCTATATATCTGCTCTCAAAACAAAAATCTTGCTTTGTTAACTATATAAACAACACCCCTGCTCTCAGAAATGGCTGACCTTCATTATCTCAACTTGAACACTGAAAGATTTAGAAAGTTAGGAATATGAGTCAAATGGAAAATAAAAAGAATGTGTAGACAACTCTAATTATAGATGTCGCTACATTCAGTTTCTAATACTATCATGATGGCAGCAGACAGATAATAGCAGTAAAATCAGAAATGGTAGGAAGGACTCAGAACACAAGCAATAACATAAAACACATCATCAGCTTGTGGAAGGCACAAAGCCATCAGTAAAAAAGCTCTTTGTTCAGGGGTTGAGGTTTTTTTTTTTCCTTTCTAATGAGAAGACACTGATCCAATCAAGCTGTTTTGAATTGATGATCACAGTTGTTATGCTCTGTTTACTTGTCTGATTGTAATTTTAAAAGTCCACAGTCTGAATTACAGCACACCCAGTGTATTCACTGCACAATGATAAAACATAGAAACAACGCAGAGATCGTGCAAGGAATACAAAAGCACAGTATGGTTTTGTTGTTGCAGATATCAGCCCAACTCAGCAGTTGATACTGGGAAGGTGCCTACACCTCTCCCTCTAGAGAGACTGTGTATCTGTGAGTTGCAGCTCCTGCCTGACAGCTCCGGAACAGTGAACACCAGTATTGAAAGTGCAGTTGTTTCCACAAAGCACTAGAGAGTTCAAGCTAACAGAATTAGCTGACACTGCTAGGTTTCTTTATTAAAGCTTTTCATTAATATTTTAACTTCACAATCTCATCTAGATTTTATCTGCTAAGAGTCCTGCATAGGTGCTGTTGACATCTAGGTATGTACATCACAAATGTGAAAAATTCATATCCTTATATCCATCCCCTGCCTTCCACCATCAGGGTTTTTCAGGTAGGCTTGAAGAGAGATTCTGAACCAAGCTCAGAATAAATCACGCCCATGGATGAAAGATGTTCTGTCTTCCTTTACCGCAAACACTCTCAGTGGAAACAGAAACAGAACAGCTCCTGCAGGGCCAGTGCCTCTGCAGCTCCTCAAAGGACACTTTAGGAACAGCACCACTGAAGTCAGTGGAGGATGAAATCTGTGAAAGTAAAATCTGTTCCTTAAGGCAAACAGCTTTTGTGGGTTGCGGGTGGTCTGTTTTCTTCAGTTTGGCACATCTGTATGCTTTCCTATCTCCTGGAGCACTGGATCATTCAGAAGCAGGGCACAAGAGAGCAGCTTGCTTTCTCTACACACACTGCATGCGGGCTTGGCACACACTCTGGAGGAAACTTGGTGTTTTTCAATTGTAACTACAGCAAGTGCTCTTCTTTCACTTGAGATGAAGCTACAGCCTGTTGATCTCATGAGAAGTATGCACTCCTGTAGCATTCAGAAGGACCAGCAATTCATGGGCATTTCGAAGAGCAGGTCATTGGGGAAAGAAAGACCTGCTCTAGAAGAATGCAACTGGCCCACCAGGCAGCTGGTAAGAGAATCCTCCAGAGCTGTTAAAACAGAGGTACTACTGTGTAGCCAGTAGCAACTATTTACTGAAAGGCAGAACTTCCCTGTGAGCATCCACCTGGGAATTTGACTGTGGCCTCAGGCAAATATTACTGTCTATGAACCGTTTTGTGCATTGCATGGTGCACTTGTTAAAAGTAGAGAGCAGCACTATCCTGCAGTATGAGATTGGAGACAGAAACTACATGAGGAAAGCGATGTTAGCAGTGTGCTCCTGCATGCATACACACAAATAGCTCTCAGGTTTAAGTTATTGCTTTTTTTCCACCTGTACAGCCTCCTTTAGGGAAACTGCCTCTTTTTCTATCCAAACCTTATAGAACTCTTCAGTCATCTCCAGCACTATCTTAAAGCCTAGGCCTACAAACCCAGGGCCCATCCCCTCCCAAGTCCCATCCAGTGGATACACATCATCATATTGTACACAAGGTCAACAGCAGCAACTTGAAGGAAAGAGCACTTCTCATTTATATTCAGCTGTCAAATGCTTTCCCAGAGTCCTTACACAGTGCTCTCCACTTCTGACACCATCTCTTATTAAATCTCTGCTGAAGAGAGATCACAGCCATGATGCGGCTTATAAAACAGCTGTAGGAAGGAAAACCCATTACTGCTTCCTCAAGGGCAGTATTTATAATGTCATCAGCAGTGCTTTACACATGTTTGCACTGTGTGCAAGGCTTGGAAGTTAGCTCTATTTCTGACCTGCTCTACCTCTGTGCACGGACCAGCTTCCCAGCAGACTGTGGTTCCTCTCAGCTGAAGGCAAACTGCTGGAGAAGTGTGGCCGCACTTATTTTAGGCTCCCTTATTCCCCCTGTTTTTTTCTGAACTATCTGTCCTAGTATTTCACTGGTCAGTGAACTTCTGAATGGTGTTTCACTGTGCTGTGCACCCTTGTGCCAGCACTCCACATACTGAAGGATCATATTTTTGCGTTCTAACCAGGCCGGCTAGGAGCATTTTCTTCATGTCTGACTGCCCAAGGAAACACAGTGATCCTATAGAACACCAGTCTCCCCTGCAAACTTCCGTGTTATTGAAGTATGTGTCTGAACAAAAAATAACTCCACTCTGGATACAGACTACACACTCAAAGTGAGATATGTTTTGCATTGGTGTAACTATGATCAAAACACTTTAGAGTACATTAATCCTCGTAAGATCAATACAGTCAATCAGCCATACTTATCTCGTGCCCTAATGTGCTCTCTTCTCCATCAAACTAACCGTCTCAAATTCCCCTTTCAAGTCTTTGTCAGCTTTAAAGCACCATGCTTTAACCCACGCTCTTTTAGTCATGGAGTCCAAAGAAGAGAAATATCATTTGTGTTTTCCAGGTTTTTGTAATAGGTATTAATTTTACCAGGAAAAAAAAAAAGCTCAATGAAAACAACAACCTCACAAAAAACTCATTCGAGCTCCATCACAAAGTAGTTCTTCTTTTAAGCCCAATTCTCTCTCCTCAAATTTGGCCTTTGAACACTTGGGAGATGTTACTAACCTCCAGCTCCCTCATTTTTTATTTTTTTTTTTTAAAGTGAAAATCGCTCAGACTGTTTCCATTCCCATTGAAGATTTACTCAACCATGACCATCAATCACTCCACTCACCTGCACTTATCAAGCCACACATTTTTGTTCTCAAGCCAGTGGCAGGAAAGGGCAAGGTTACCTAACGAGAAGAATTTACTTCCACAACATCCATGGCAGTTACTGGCTTGATTTTAAAGTAGAAGAAAAAAAAAGCATTTCTAATTCATGTTGATATGAATAAAACGTCAGGCTTTAACACATAAAGTATTTCATTCTTTACCGTAAGGCACCTTAAAGTAAAGAATATGGCACTGAGGATTTTAGACCCTATAAGCTGTCAAAATCCTTCAGTTAGAAGAATAAATTTTCTAATTTCCTCCAAGGCAAGGGGAGCTGTTAGTAAGTTACGTTGTGCATTTTTCACACCAACTGCAGCAAGAGTTACTGCATTGTGGATAAAAGGTATTGACATTTTCACATATACTCCCTGCTTTCTCAGGAGATCAAAATTTCTTTCATCAGGGTGCTGCTGTGATAGGATATATATTCAGATAGCAATTCACATACAGACCTACTATTTCAGAGTTCTCTGCCTCAAAAAATAAACAGTAGTAATTACATCCTTTAGAACATTACTTATTTCTATAAAATGAAAAAAATCTTATTTTAAAATATAGAAACAGCCGAACACATTCAAACTCACTGATCTGGTAAGCACAACTAATCCTTATTCATTCTTAGGATAGCTCATCTGAGTGGTCAGGGACATCCATAAGCCACTGATGTTACAGCAATGGCAAGATATTTCTACTCCAACATTTTGTAACCTACAGCAAGTCTTTGAGTCCAGTAGCAATTAGCATAATAACTACCTCCTTTTTGAAGATGAGGTAGAGGTGAGAGGTGCTTAGAAGATGCTTCAGATCTTCCTTAATATCTCATATTAGATGACGAGTGGCAAAATGACTCATATGACCAAGTGTGCTATTTTGCTATTTTTTCTCCGTGCCTAATTGGATTCTTCTTAGACAGAAACAGATTTTGAAATACAGAATACTGTTACATAAAACTAAATCCTTGTCCAGGGTTTCTGTCTTTCAGAAATAGCACTGCTGCTAGGGAAAAATCTCTTAAGACTGCAGAGAGAAAGAAAAACCTGTCACACCTTTTGTGCACAACAACTCTTGAAGTTTTTGGGTTTTTTTCCCCCCCTGAGGAGGCAAAATATTCATCTTGTTTGTTATCCTCCAACTAACTGCCTGAAGCATTCCTGCTTCCTTTTCCTCTTCTGTACTTTCAGTCCATGTTCTGGACACACCAGGTACTTCCCTCTTAAACATCACATTGAGTTAATGATGTTTCTTCAGAACCCAAAATCATAAAACAAATTGGCTGCACATGCTGATAGAAGTTTGAAAAAGCCACCAAATTTCAGTGTTTAAAATCTACTGAGAGGAAACAATTTTAGAAATGGCCTAAAAAAAGCAAAACACTGCACTAATGAGATTACTGCAGCATGTGATATTAAAGACGTCAGGTGAAAAAGGCACCCACAGCAGGGACACTTATTTGTTTTCCTTATCCTCCTCATCACAATTAAGTCACTCAAGGTAAAAATTCAGAAACTGTGTGACAGAGAAAAAGCAATTATCTATCACATTTCTGTAGTCTGAGCTCTCATCCACAACTTCAAAAAAACAAAAACAAAAACAAATGAACAATTAACACTTCACAGCTTTCATCTTCCTTCCTGTCCAACTGAACTTTTTTTCCCTCCATTTACATTTCAAAAATTTCCAGTGTTTCAGAGATCAAGATCAAACTCTGCAAGAGACAAAAGACTGTGAGAATGTGATTTTTATTTTTTTTTTTTTTTCACAAAAATCCTGATCAGATTTGCATGATTCTGACAGTGACTTGGAGTCAAATTTCCTGAGATTATTCTAGCAATTAAATTCTACTATATTCAGAGGTGGAGACACTCCCTAGAACCATTAGGCTGAAGCACAGCCTGAAATTTTTAGTCAGTAATGCAAAAATGACACATCATGGCACGATTCATCAAGATACAGCTCCGGAATTTTTTTTGTTCTTTTTCTTTTTTCCACAACCAAAATTACATGGCAAATTTACTCTTGCCATTTGCAAATTGCCTTCTGCAGGGAATTTGACAGCAGGAATTTCATCTAGCTTTAATCTGATCATCTACACTTTAAATAACAACAAAGAGAGCATTGCTTACTCCATTTTGCATAGTACAAAATAACATCTCACACAGAGTTAGCTTATATTTCCCAAGAGCAGATCAGGAAATGAAGTACAATCAAATTAATATACTCACAAAAAACATTTTATTTCTTCTGTAAATATTGTTTTGAAGCACATTGTGGTGAGGAGATGACTAACCCCATTTAAATGGGGCACTGGCCATATAGCTATGGCCGTTAGCACAGACAGATTTATTACAGGATTAACACTGGTGGTGTAAACCTGAAAAAGTCTGCAAGTCTTTCTTAGCCTGGAGACAACAAATTTGGTAGGAGTGAGCTATTTTCATAGGTGTCACCTAGAGTCTGCCCTTTCACCAGCTTTGCCACCAGTGTTTTATGTTTCACTATAGCAACCCTTTAAAAATCTGCAAGGCCTCTGATGCCCTTTTCCTAAGAGGAGGCAGTTTCTGTGAGCTACAGTTCTGGCTTTGGAGCTTGCTATGTTGTGAAGTCTGTCAGCACTGACTGCACCCCTCCAGCACGCCCTGTACATACTGAATATCAATGACATAAGTGTGCAGGCCAGGCACCCAGATGCTTCAGCTCATCAGCAGTTTTGCAAACACTACCACGAGCTGGTGCAGTCCTGTGCTTGCTGCTGAGAGATCCCAGTTCACGTCACTGAAAACTGCATCCCCCAGGAATCAACTGCCTGCCGGATTGCTTAAACAACCAAGAAGCCTACAGCAATGTTGTCTGTCCACTTCCCTGTTATCACAATGACTTTGGGGTTCTGGAGCTTTTCATTTGTCTTTTAGTTTTTGGTTTGGTGTTTTTTTTTGTATTTTAAATTTCTTTAGATTTAACAGGAATAAATGAGGTATTTTCACATTTGGAGATAACCGGGCCAAAATTACGATCTGGCAGCCAAACCCTCCTTCAGAGAACCTCTCTCCAGACTTTCTCCTGGCTTTTTGCTAAAACTCAGTGTAGCTGAGAAGCATACCCATGACACATCTGGTGGTTCTTTCTAATGGAGAAAGCATCCAAGGAAAATAACGTTCAGAAATCCCAAACAGTTGCTTAGCAATTAATACCAATAGCACATCAGCTCTTCAACTATCATGAGCAGCTTCAACATAAAACCAATAAAGCACAGATGAGAGAAGTGAGGAAATAAACATGGAAAGACTGCCTCCACTTATTAAAAAAAGCTTTTTTTAAGTTAAGAATTACTAACATGAGTGGTGTTGCTTGTGGCTAAGATAAACAACAATGAAAAGCAATTCAAAGCTATCAGTCATACAGAAAGCATCCCAACCACGACCTCAGTGGCTAGCGAGAATTCTGCGGTACCTAAAAGATCTCTGTCACACTGACAGGGATAATGCTGAGGAAATCATTTTCCAAGGGCAGAGTTTCTTTTTCTCTTCTAATACGAGCTCAAATAAATAAAAAACAAACACACTTGCAATAAGCATGCATACAGGAGATGTTTTGGGCTGGAAGTCTCACAGGCCCTTGTGCTCAGCCTGTGGATGACAATCATAGCAGACCTAGCCAGCACCTGGCACAAGGCTAGCCCTCAGCTTCAGGCCACTGACCACCAGCAAAACCAACATCAACATGCCCCCTGCATCCCATCCCTACAAAGGTACTAGTGTTTTCTGCTATTTTTTGCTAGAGCTCTCCCAGCACAATTTGCCTCTTCCCTGTTCTGGATGATAGTACAGATCAAGAGTTGGAGTTAACGGTTTTGAGGATCTGGTTTCACATCTAGTTTTGAAGTAATATCACTACTGGGGGGTAGCACAAGCAGTGAAGTCCTAAGAATTGTTCAGCATATGCACTACACATGCTTCTTTTACAATTAGATAAGCTGTTAGTAAGTACACACAGCTTAGCCACAGCCATTTGCTCTAACCACTGAGGAACTGCACTACAAGGGGAACGCATGCCTCAGTACCCCCACCACAAAGGATGCTACAGTACATCTGTATCTTGTTCAAATATTTTGATGCCAATTGCCTAGTTTTCATCAGTTTATGGCTATACTCATTCATGAGTGTCTCTGAATGCCTCTTACCCTGCTGGGAGTTATCAAATCTCCTATGTGAAGCTGAGAGATCCTCACTCCTCTTGTGAGGCTGTGAAGTAGCAATACTGACCTGTGTCAGGATACCAACTGCCACCATTTCCTTACAGTTCAGGGGGACGTTTGCATTTGTAGGGCAGACCACTGCAAATAAAACTATCTAAATTGTGCTTTCAAATATACTTAGCATTATCCTCATTCCTTTTTTGTCATGTGTGTAACAAGAAAGAAGTCATTCAGAGACTTTTGAACAAAGCTAAGACAGCTCCTTCATAGACCTAGGATGCATATCCACCTTAATCAGAGAGAACCAGTGAAGTGCAGCAGGGCAGCTAGCACTGCACAATATCAGTGAAGACAAGTATTTTTTGGTACCTGGTCTGTTTTGATTAACAAACTCAGTGGCTGAAAATTTCTTGCAGTATGTAAGCATGCACATGCTTGACTCTGACCTTTTAACTCCTGCTTCTCTTTTTTTTCCATCTTTGCTCTGCCTACCTGGACTAATTATAGTGCTCACAGTGAAAAGTATGATCTAATTTATCACTTAGTGAACTTTTTCCTTCAGATGAGTTAAGCTTTGTTGTTCCAGGAAGTTCCTGGATAACCGTAAGAATTTACCTTGAAACAGTACTAAAAGCTTGAGATCTTGTAGGGTCTCCCAAAGCAAGTATGATAGATTTTGCTCAGTTGCTCAAAGTCCAGATAGGCAAGCATTCATTAATATTATGTTATAGGTGGAAAATGCAAAACATTTTTAGATCTGTTTATCCCTATTCCACCTGCAGAGCAAGGAGATTGCTGACACAGTGCCCAGATACGAAAACTGCAAATGAAAGTCTTCAGTTTTTTGCTATTTCTTAGGAAAAATAAACACTACGCAACCCAATCTGACAGCTTCACTGAACAAAATATGTGAGAGCTGTTATTCTGAGGCACACATCTCCACAGGGGAGAAGCTAAAAATCGCATTAGCTTTCTTTTTCCTCAAGTATTAAAAATGAAAAATACGTCTTCCCCTCATCTGCAAAAGGTGGCTTAAAACCTGTTTTTACGTATCCATCAGCCTCTCATAAAGATCTGTCTGTAGACACATTCCCTATTAATTAGCTATTTAGTACCCATCTTGAAAAAGGATAAGCAAATGTGTTTATATTCATTTGCAATGAAGCTGAGGAGCTAATAGCTTTTACTTTCACTAGCAGCACTCATATTTTCATAGACAGATACAGATATATGTATACATATACACACACTCTCTGAATGAACAGAGGCTGAAACACACAGGTCAGTTCACTGACAGATGTGAAGACAGAGCCTTTTTTACAAAGCTGTAATTCACCATACGTACAAGAAAAACAGCTACATAGAAATACGCGTATCTTATTAGATGCAGTGAATAGAAATGCTTAAGAGCAGCCACAGGGTACTTCACCTCTATCTTAAAATAATGTTTTTCCCAAGTAGATATGCATTATTTGGGGTTAAGAGTGGAGAGCATTTTTCACCTACCCGTGTCTCCCTTCAGTGGGGCTGACCAATGGAACACACATCCCGAGCGCTAAGTGATGAGCACACTGTACTCCCTCACAACTCCAACCAGCATCTGCACCTACCCATGTCGGAACAAACAACAATAAAACACTGCCTCCCCAAAAATCATAGCCACCACAAGGTCAGTAGGATAGCACACAGAGACACTGCATTTGAGAACAAAAGAGTACATCCCCATGGGAGGTGGCTTCTAAGACATGAGGCACACAGTGTGCCTTATGCTTTGCTTTCATATAAAAGCAAACATATAAACTGCCCCACAGGCTCCATGCCCACATGCAGCCGTTTCATCTCAATCAGCCAGTTTCCATTCATCACTAACAAGACATACCCACCCTTCCTTCCACAAAATCACATATCTTAAACTTTTTATCAGGCCTCCACTTGTGCTCACTCAGTCATGATTCCCACTAGTCCAAGATAGAGATACATTAGCGAAGCTAATTGAACAGTACATGGATCTTTTTAGTTAATGTAATGCTATAACACGATGGAAAGCACAGCAACAATAGGCTGCAGCAAGTGAGGATATGCTCAGATGCAGCAGCCATGGACACCAAAACAAAGGGAAAATGAAAAAAATCTGCTTACCCTTAGAAGGCCTCAGGTATGCTGGGATCTCCAGCAAGATACCCTCACCTCCCCTGCCAACCCTTACATCAGGTCTGGGAAGGGGTGGATCCTGGCTCCATCAGGTGCAATCACTCGGGTACATTGCATGCACCTGAGTTCCCCTGGGTTGGTCCTGCCTTCCTACCAGGTGCTCAATCACTGCTTCAAGACATGACTTAGCATTCCTGCTACAGTAGACAAAACAAAATACTGAATAAAAAGGAAAATGGAACTAAGATACTTCTTTGAACAGCTATCTGGCACTGTAGCAAAGTGCTATTATCAGTGGTCAATAAGTTTACCAGGAGATAACAGCACACAAATGTATTTCTGCCTCAGGATCGGCTTCACAGGAGTCATAGGCCATCTCTACCAATGTAACTGTGAGCATGGGCTTGGCCAGCCATGGCACTGTTTAACACTGTGAGCTGGCTAACACAATGCATGTTACTACTCTGAAAAGGCACAGGATAAAAGCCACAAATAGAAGGAAATTTCATCATTTTCTTTCTAATCAGCTAAATTTTTTTCCTGTTCAAACTAATGGAAGCTCTACTATTTATTCACAGTTGAGAGGTTAATTGGCCCAAGGGGAAAAAATTACTCTATTAAATACTTCCAGTTTATTTAAAGTAAAACTTTGCTGGAATTAAGTTGAATTATTAATGCTGGTTGTTATATATATTTGTCCCCAAATAACCTTTTTCTCATGACACTATAGTGACAGTTCAGGGATCTCAGTAATGATTTTTTTAGTATATTTCTGTACTCAACTAAAAAAGATAACATCCTTAAAGGAAAAGAACCACTGTTATTTCCATTTCTTACACAAAATTTGTGAAATATCTAGCAGTATTTCAATGGACTGTTTAAATACACAGGTATGTACATTTGCCTACACCCAGTCATTCCATAAACAAGATAAATTCACACAGTTCTTATGGACACCTTCTAGCAGGGGAGAAGCTAATCGAGTAATAAATTTGAAGTTGGGCTCTGCAAATTCCACTTATCTTCAACTGGAGCTTCAGTCAGTCAAACTGTTAGGATCATGGAAAGAAAATGGAATTCCCTGTGCTACTGAAAGATGAGATATGAACTGCCGCCTTCATACACAATCAGAGCACGGTTTTGAGCATCACTGTGTACTACTCCAGTGAATTATTACAACAGTGGAAAAGAGGATTTTCAGCGCAATTCTACTCTTCTGTGCTTATTTGTTAACGAAAATGGATTTCTCCTCTTCCACTACAGGCCATAGGTTTGAGCAGTGCAGCAAGCACACTTCAGCTTTTATGTTCATCATTTAAAGATATTCAGCAAATCACAGGGTCTAAATCAAAGATCATATCTCCAGTAAACATTTAATTTACAGATGTCTGTGGAATAATCTAATGGTTTTCAAGGTTTCTGTCCTTTTAGTCCCCCCCCAGCACAAGCAAAGATCTTTATCATCAGGAAGATTACCACAACACAGTTGCCTGACCTTTTTAAACCTATTTTCCTAGTGTCAGAAAGCGTGTGATAAAACAACTTGCATAGGAAGTTTATCAAAGTGTTTGTTGTCATCGTTTTTCACCCCAAAAATAAAATCAATTGCATAAGCAATGATAAAAATAAAGAAAATAACATATATTTTAGCTGCTCGTCAACTTAGCTTTAAATTATTATTAAGTTTACCTGCAAAGGACTTGTTTTCCAGCACGTGCAGATATGAGTAGCACAAGGATACCATAAAATATGTAACATTTCATGGTTTTGAGATCTGCATCTAAATTAATTGGACTATTAATGGCAAAATGTAAGAAAGAAATCATATACCTTTTATTTTCACTAATGGGCAGTAACACCTTGGCATAATTGATTAGCAGTGCTTATTTCTGATGCACTGGCATTTGACAGATGCAAATCTTTGTGTCTAGATATGCATAAAATGACAAGCAAAACAGGAAAACATAGCCAACTGTGATGTGAATACCTCAGCCCATAACAAACACGCTACTTGGTCAGCAACAAATTTAGATTTTCCTGAGTGACACAGAAAAGCTCCAGCCATAAGACTCCTTATCCCTCATCCAAATTTATCCCCCAATACATTTGCCCTGTATCTTTTAGGTTCCTAACAGATCAGACAAAATTCTTACAAAACTCCTAGTTCAAGCTCACATCAGTCTTTGAGAACTTAATTCTACAGGCAAAACATTGTTATTTTAACACAGCATTTTATAGTGGAAGAAACTGTATGAACAGTTAGACTCCAAACAGTAGCAAGCTAAACAAAGCTGTTTAGTTCCTCTCATCCTCAGGAATGATCACAGCTCAAAACATCATGGCTGCTAAAAGCAATAAAACCCTATAAGATCCAGAGAGGTAAACCAAAAGATTGGATCACTTAACTGTTATTCCTGCAAACACATATTATGAACAGTCCAAATGCTTTTCAAGTAGCTGTTCATAGGACAGAGATGTTCAGATACACCAATATTTATCAGGGTGGCTATTTAAGGTTCAGAAGTCCAATGAAATATTTTTTAAAAAAATCTGTTTCTGTCAAATGTGACTGTATTCATGAGATTTAAGATTACCAGACCACTATCTTTTAAAAACTTGCTGAAATGAAAATTCATTTCACAATTCAAAGCAGATACCTATCAGTTCTCACCATGTAGAAATTCCATTTCTTTCCAATCACACTTTCAAATGAAGTGTTTGGAGCAGGGATAACTCCAAAATATCCCCACACACATTCTTGATTTCATAAAGGTTATGTTCATTGAGTACTCACAGCACTGAATAATAATAATGGTACTGGCTATTTGTGTCTAGACAGTATCACGAGTGTAACACTTAATGAACAATAAGCCAAAGGTCAGGATATATCGGGGTTGGACTCGATGATCTCTGGAGGTCCCTTCCAACCCCTACAATTCTGTGATTCTGTGATATTTCCTATTAAGCAGGTATCTTCATCAGGAGCTATGTTTGGAAGCCTGTTCTGCACTACACCACCACACTGTCTCATGCACATTGTCCTGAGGAAAATCTGTAATTGTCTCCAAGCTTTTCATAAATTCCACTTCTACTACCAGTGTGTTTTAATAAGATGATGAGACTTTTAGAAGCGAAAAAATCTATGAGAATAAAACTAACAATTTTTACAGCTAAAAAATCCCAATCCCTATTCAATCAATGATGCTTGTCTTCCTACTCTCAACGTTAAGCCTGCTTACCTCCGCATGCGTAATTTCAATATAGGATTTCATTTCTGCTGTAAAACAACATATCAGAATCAAAGCTGCAGATTACTATAGTGCAATGTTGGTGCTAATTGAGTTTCTTTATATATTAGGCTTAACTTTCTGCTTAGCAAGGGCTTTTTTTTCCTCCCCTAAATATATTATTATCGTACATAAGCTTCTCTCTTTCTTCATAACAATGATACGCTCTTCCATGTATTAAGTCTTTGTTTTTTTTTCCCCTTATTTTGATTCCCTCATGTAGGAAAGCACAATCAAGTTAAAGAGCAGACACAGTATGGCACATAACTGCAAGTAAGTCTCCAGGCATTTTGCATGGACCGAAAACTGGACAGCTTGGCAAACACGAATGCATTGCGACAAGGAAATATAAGCCAGAAGGGGTGTCCAAGGGCAGTGGGACTGTATTTGCTTCAGGATCTGAATGTATGCTCAGCCCTCAGTGGAGTTCATAGCCTCTAGAAAGCTACTGTTGCCTCTTTCCTGTGAAGATGCTCCTAGGCTTCTCCCTACCCTCTCACCTACTTGTCCAATGTACACATGCCAAGATTTTGCCACATACCAAATCTAAGCACAAGGGTTGTCTATGCTCACTCTGGTAATTTAATTTTTAATACCTCAGGCTTTAGACATTTTGTTGTTTACTTACATGAGATACTGAAAGGATATTAATAGAGTATCACATCCAAAATGACTGAATTTTTGCTAGTCAAAGCAATATCTCCATCTGTGATTTTAAAACTAAGTGTGAATAACTGTATTGTCACCAAAGATATTTTGCTTTTAAAATGTATAATAACGTTTGGCATTATTCTAGATGTTCATACATCACTCAGTATTCACGGTACACAGCTATCCAACACTGTGTGAGAGACAGAATCTCTAATACTTACAGCCAATCATCATCATCGCAACAGCAAAGATCTTCTCCCCATCTGTAGTCGGTGCAATGTTTCCAAATCCAACACTGGTGAGGCTGGTCATTGTAAAATACAATGAGGATATGTAGACAGAATCCTTGCTTGGCCCACCTTCCCATTTTCCAAAGCCAGATGTGTTAAAACGGTAAGGTGTTCCTATTGACATTCCCAGCTGATAGAGCCAGCTCTCGGTTCGGATCGTGTTTGTATCCTCGTCAATGACTTCATAGTCTCCTATGCTGTACCAAATGCAGGCCAACCAGTGTGCTGCGAGACCAAACACACACACCAGCAGAACCAAGACTGCTGCTCCGTATTCTATGTAGTGATCCAATTTCCGAGCGACACGACCCAGGCGAAGTAGTCTGACCACTTTAAGTGAACTGAAGAGGCTACTGATGCCCTAGAAGGATGAAGAACAGCGAGCATTAGAATCAAAGACTGAAGCAGCATTTGTAACTGACATTTGTAAAGACACGAGATGATATATCAGAATTAAGTGTTCATTAAAAAAAAAAAAAAAAGACTGTGAAACATGAACTATATAATGATTCTTTTCAGGGATGGACACATGCCTTATCTTTATGCACTAACATTTTGCAGGCCTCTGAATTTCACTTTTGGGTGTTTTCGATAGGTCAACAAATATCTGTGTAAAGGCTTCAAATGATAGGCGTGCTCAGTTGTGCAGGTAAACTGCCCCTGAGTATGCTCATGCTACATTAGGCTGGCTGAAAATACATACAAAAATCACTGACCATTAAATTATACAAATCTAATATTTGAGAGGAACATAGTAAGACACCCACTGAATTAATTCCAGCAATTGGAGTCATGAACCTCTCATAGCTATTTCTGACTTTCTCATCAGTACAATACTGGGCAACACGTGCTCTATTTTCTCAAATATAACACAGTCTGCAGTATTTAGGTCAGACATAGGAGGAAGATAAATAAAGGTGGTCTAAAAAATACTGGAAGTACCAGGCGATTTGTATTTTTTCAGTGCAAACATGCTTCCTGTGTTTACTTTCAATGTGTGAAAGTAAAGACTATCGGTCTTTCTATCTCAGATGGACCGCACAAAGATTAAGTACTTCAAATATCTCACTGTCTAATCCCCACATCATTTTTTTGACAGCTCTGCTATCACTGTAGTATTTCTGTGCTAATACCACTACAGCTCCCATAAAACAGAATTAAGATAGCATGTAGGATTTTACGTTAACTCTTAGACTGATTTCCATTCCCAAGTAAAAGTAGATAAATAAAAACAGAAATTCAAAGCCATTTGGAAAACTAGAAGAGCTGAACAGTCTTTCATAGAAAAGCTTTGCTTTTTTTTTTTTCTTTCTCCCCTATTCCTCCTTATCATGATGGCTTTCATACAGAGAACTCTGATTAAAATTTAAATAGACAGGTTTAATGAGTATTTCTGGAAATGTATAATTGCATACTTCTGGTCCCCAGCTTTTACTGGAAGTTTGTTTATTCCCACATAAATACAACTGCTTCAGTATCTAAGGCTGGTTCAATGCACTAGAAGAGATGTTTTATTAAATAATTACTTAAAGCATATTGACTCATGTTCCCCAGGACTGCAGCAATGTATTTCCTCTTTATTTCATGAATTTGTCATGATTACATTGGCTCATTTTCAGAGATAGATATAATTTGTTACCTCAGAACACATTATCTATTTCCCTTCAGGGGAGGGAAAGCAGGTACTTCTGAAGGCTAAGTATGGAGGGAAAAAGAAAAAAGGGAAAAGAGAAAACATAACAAAAAACAAACTAAATAAATAATTCGATCTTTAAGGCCTCTTCTAACCCAAGTCATTCTATGATTACCATATTTTAGAAAGCAGGCGTGCAAGTCCCTGAGTGATGAGCATGTCTACATCCTAAATATCTGCATTCTAGTACTACCACACCATTTTACAGTCTTTTCTCCCAGGACCAAAGTCCATTTTTCCTTAATGTCTGCACAATTTTAACAGGAAAACAACATTATACTACATTACTAGAATTCACCAGTAATGACCAACTTTTAGTTTTAGTCTAAAAATAAAGCCTTTAATCACACAGTGCTTTTAAGTCCATGGCAATGGCAAGAAAAAATTACATCCCAGCACTCTAAAAACCAGTTTAAATTTTGCTGGAAAATGACACAATATTTGTTCTATAAAATGAAGTTCATTGCTGGATTAAAAAAAAATCTGCTTGTCAATGAGTCCTACCAAAGAAAAACAGTGATTCAGCAATGATTCAGGAAGGACTTAGATGTTTGGGGATTTGATTAATTCTTAATTGAGTTAGACTGAAAAGAAGGACTAGAAATACTAGGGGGGAAGAAAGAAAAAAAAACAACCCAGAAGAGGAGCTGAAGAAGCTGGATATAAAAATAGGAACGCAAACTACAATATCTGAAATTAGATGACAAAAGTTTAAAGCAAAAAGCCTTCAGAGCTTCAGAACAGAGTATCTGGAGATCACTGTATTCTTATCTGAACTTTCCTTGTGTAATTCCCAAAAATGGAATTTCATAAAGCATTTCAAATAACGTAGACTCAGAAGAAAGGTTTTGTCTATTCTAAGTGAATCAATACAAAAATGAAGAAATGTGTAAAGATTTTTTAAACAATTCTTTTAACATTTCCTAAGTGACAGAGTTTCAAATTGTTACAAACAATGAAATAGTCTATTTCATAGGCTGTTAAGTAGAAAAAAATCAGATAATTCCCCAAGACTTTAAAACAGCACTTTTTGTCACTAAATTTAGCAACTAAAATTTTAATACTCATGGGAATAGATCTGCTGGATTCAAAATTGACATTTTTAGATGGCTGCTTTCCAAAATAGAACTGTGCTTTTCGATTACTGTCCATTCTAATGCTCTTATCTGAGCAGATTATTTTTATGCTTTTACCATACAGATGTCTCCGTGATGTCACACACGAAAAAGAGCTTGAACTCAATTTACTCCTCTGGGTGCTTGTACCACCCTCTTAGCTTTCTCCTGCTACAACATTTGAGAGGCAGGTTCAGAAACACTCAGAGTTCCTTCCGCCCAGACAAAACCTTGGTTCATAAAGAACTAGAAATTGTATTACCGGTCCCCAGATGCCCAATAACCCCTTCCCAAATGCTTTGCTATAAAGGATCAATTTTAGGCATCTACAATGCAGACAAGAAATGACAAAATAAGGAATATCCCACCAAGTTCGATCTAGGCTAGATTTATTCAGAGAGAGTTCCACCTGATTGTATTCCACAGATCCCTCCTCTGGGGAGTATGTAAAAGCTAAGAAATCTCTTCTAAGTCCCTGGTAGAAAATCAGTACATTTTTAAATATATTTTTCTTGCAGGGAAAAATTGTCAGCATAAAATGATGAATTTCACACACCATTATATAACAAATTTTTTGAAGTAACTGAATGAAACTAAACATATTACTGCTCATACCCACACGTAGTTGCCTGCTGGTTTTTGGCTGGGATAGACTTCACTTTCTTTAGTACAATGTTAACTACATTTTGGATTTGTGACAAAAACAGCATTGACAACAGATATGTTTTAGCTATCGCTGAGCGGGGCTGGCACAGCACCAAGCTCTTCCCTGCTTCTCCTACTAGCAAAGATGCTGGGGGTGCAAAAGAAGCTGGGAGGGGACACAGCCAGAACAGCTGGCTCCAGCTAAACAAAGAGATATTCCATACCACACAATGCTATGCTCAGCTATACAAATGAGGAGGAATTTTCCAAGGCTGCCATTGCTCCATGACTGCCTGTGCACTGGTCACCTCATAATGCATAATTTTTTAAATTTTTTATTTTTTTAATTATCAAATGGTCTTTATCTCAACCCCTGAGTTTCTAAATTTTGCCCTTCCAATTCTCTTCCCTCATCTCACTGGGGGAGAGTGACAAAGTGACCGTGGTATTTAGTTGCCTTCAAGGGTTAAACCACAACAAGTTGCTGACATTTTTTCAAATATTTAATACGCTGGCTGTTTTATTTTCATTGCTAGTGATGGATGATGCATGGAGATTGAAAAATCTGTAGTAAACCAAAGGGCAAGGTCAAAGCACTGAGAGCCAGAAGAAATAACTCAGTATTCTCTGATTGAGCAAACTCAAATTTCAAAAGCCCTTATAATAATAAGCACAACAACCACCACTCCCTCCTCCTATGCAATTTTTAAGGAATAGAACTATATCTCAGAAGACCAGCATTCTTCAGTACTGCAGGAAAACAAAATCCATCAGAAGTTTATCCCATTCAGGGTTTAAACCCATTCAGAAATTTATCCATGGAACACTGCTAAAACTAAATTTCCATGCATAATGTTGCAAATTACACCTACTCACTGTGCACTTTTACATAGATTTTCTTCAGTATCACCTTTTTTTTCTGCAGAACGTGACCTGCAGTCAGTGTCTCACAGCTGTATCTCAGCCACGTGCCGAATCCTCTCTCAAAACAGAGGATCCAGAATATTGATGTTTTGACTTCAGCTTTGCGTCGGACAACAGAAGATTTATACCATTATTTCCACATACATGAAGAGAGGTAAGGAGAAAAGATATTGTGATAAATCACTTTGTGATGGTGTTTTGTTTTTTTTTGAAAACATAAGGGTGGTAGCAGAGTATTTATTAGTTACTTGTGTCTCTACAATCCTTAAACCAGCAGCAGTGGACACTACAGTGCCAGGTGCCGTACAAATAAAAACAAGTTACTGTTCATTTGCTGAGCAAATGTGAAATCAATTCAAAATTTACTGCTTTGTAACAAGACATGGGATGAAAAACTTCAGCAAAGAAGTAAAACATGACTTTCATCCCACCTGCTAAAGCTGATTTAAAGCTAGGATTTTAAAAATAAATCTGCATGACAATATGGTAGCATTCAATTTTTATGTTGTTATTTACTTTCCACATGTACAGAATGAAAACAGACAAACTAAGCATTAAGATATTTTTTTCTGGGCTCCAAGGAAATATAGTTTATTTACTACTAACTATTTTTAGAAAGAGAAATACTGACGTACATTTGCTCTATGATTTCTAGCACTTTCTTCTTACACATAACAGTTGATGTTCTGGCTTCACTTCAATTAAAGGGAGATGCAGGAAAACAACAACTAACCATTACAAGAATGAGAATGAAACAGAACAAAAAATATATTATTTGTCAAAAAAAAAAAAAAAAAAAAAAAAAAAAAGGAAGATGATAAACCAGTTTTATCACTAGTGTAAGAGAGACAAGAGCCATGGAAAGCAATACGTTGCTTCTTGGCATTTGATTCCTTCGTCAGCTGTACTGCAGTCTGGCAGAAACATGGCAGCCCTGTCTGCCATCAGGTCATTATTAGGACTTTTGATTTTTGTTTTTTTGCCTTTTCTAATTTTCTTAATTAGGTCTGCAAACACGACCTTTCCTACAGATTGCCATATTGAGCATGAGATAACATTATGCACACAGGTCAAAGTCAATATCTAAACTTTCTGGTTGCTGCTGTGGTTCCAAGTACTGAAGAACACAGATCTCTAAACTCACAATGCTTATTTTAGTCAGACATCCCCCAGCTTGGTTAGAATCCATGGAAAAACAGCAATAATTCATGTATACGAGCATAGAGTGCAAAAAGAGATTAAAAGGCTGGTTTTTCATTTATAAAGCTTGCCTTGCACATATAAGCACCCTCAGAAAACCAGCATATGCAGGAAACAAACTTTTTTTAAAGCACTGACTGTAAGATCAAGGCCAGAGATAAAGATACCATGCAGGTAACATAAAGCTTCCAATTGCTATTTACCCATTCCACATTCCCAAATCAAAAATTTACCCGGGTTATGTCCCGCCTTGTAAGGGGAGGGAAGGAGTGACCAGAAAGTTAGAAAATGATTTCTGTTGCTCCTTTACATCCTTACAGACAGCTGTTTTCCAGGGCTTCTGATTCAAAGAACCAACCAGTTCCAGAAGGTTTTTTTAAACTTCCTCTGAATGGGCAAACATCCAAATAAAATTTAGTATTACAGGCATCCAGAACCACTCCATCTTAGATTCAAATCCAATCCCTAATATAAAATAGACTATACAGCAGCCATTTAGCTATTCAAATAAGTACTCTTTGCCATTTCATCTGATTTTCTGCCTCAGATCAATACAAGTATGCTGAACTGGGGAAAAATAACATGGTAACTGATCCCTGTCTCTGAAATATGCTTCCCTTTATATGCAGTACAACTCAAACAGCAGCTTTTTGAAATAATTCAGATTCTAATAAATTCAATTAGCTCTCCGTCTTGGGCAAAGGCTATCACCATACATTATCACTAAAAATGTAATTCAGTGTTTTAATTCTTTTAGCCTTATACAGATTGAATTGCTTCTGTAGACTACTACTCTCTCTTTAACAGCATGATAAATCATGTCATGCTTTTCAAAGCTATGAAAAAGCACCTTAAAATGCAATCACATCCTCACTTTCTCACGACTTCACCAAAACATTCATCTGAATGCTAGCAGTGAGAAAAAATACCTAACTGGCATCCTATCAGCCACAAGCAGAACCTACGGAGTAGGTGCTGGGCAGGACATCCTTCTTTAGTATCCTTTTTTGGGAAGGACTGTCCATTAGCAGATAACATAGATGCCTCTGAGACACAATTTAAATGAGCTGAACATCTTATGCATGCTTAAGCACAGGAAAGAATCCTAAATGGTTAAATGGCAGAAAAACTTTGCAGTGCCAACATACAACACCAACAGAGTTCGTAAAATAGAGGGTTCTGAAAGCAGCCTGCTCCTCAAAAGGGCAGCACAAAAAAGGCACTTCATTAGAAGTATGGAGGCTGGGTTTTAAGGAATTCGTCCCTTCCCATCTTCCGTCAACACATCCAAGAAATGTTTAACAACGTTTCTACTGTGCTTGGATCTTACTTTGGTATTTAGCTGCTTTGTTACAGATGCTATAAAGAAAGTTGGTTATGACTGCTGTAGTTTTAATCAGCCACATAAAAACATTCATTCATTACCAGATTTGTCAATAGACTTGACTCACATGCAAAACTAATTAGACAGACCCAAATAAGAGAGACGAACTACAAGAAGTTTCAAATGGATATTAAATTATATAGCTGTCTGCCATTTAAAAGACTTTAAAAAGTATATTTTCCAGTTTGCACAATTCATCTAATAAAAGTATCTATGATCCCCTGTTTATTTTATAAAACTATAAATACCATGGTCATTTACATTTATTGCCTTTATTGTAAAACACATCTAGAGAATTTGTATGCTTTTTGGTTTAGCTACTTCAGTAATTCCTAGATAGCTCATTTGTGTTAGCAGGAGAGATTATTCCACTAATACGATTTAAATTAATCTATTGCAAAAGTACTGCCTTGCATTTGCCAAAAACCTGACCAGCAATGCATTCATTTTATCCGCATACAACTCACTGTACTTTCAAGTTGCACCATGCTCCCTTAGCACTAAACAGCTTAATTTATTTTGATTACTTCTGTATTGTGGGCTTTTTTTCTGGGACTTTTTTTTTTTTTTAATCATCATACATTTCGTCCTTTGAAAGTTATATGTGTGCTCTGTCTAAATGCTAACTTCTCTCTTATTGATCCACTTAAGTGAACCCTAGATCATTGATATTGAATACATCTTTCCTGATGATCTTTCAGTATGCATTTATTTATCTCAACTACTAAGAATTATATACGGTTCTCAGTTCAGTATCAGCCAATAACTGATCACAGTGTTCCACTCAAATATATATAGGGAGCCTACAGTAAGAACTGCTATTTCAGAGATTTATACAACGCTGACATGACTGGATTCCACTCCAAACATGAAATCTCACAACAGTGTCACATGTAATAAGTCAAACTGTTCCCAACATAAATTATATCTTATGGGATTATGGATAAAAAACACAGTATAAAATTGCTTGAGCTGACACTGCAAAAATATGATTCAACTTGCTTTGGAATACAAGGTCTTAGATTGCATCGTTCTTGGAAAAAAACTACTTTAAGTCTGCTTTTTTATTAAATTTACTGAACAGGAAGAGGTAATGTTACCCCTCAAAGTTGGTGATATTTCCTTAACTGAGGCATAATACTAATTACTATAAAGGATCACTGACAAATAGTATTGTGATTATTCAAATTCAAAAGATACTAACATGGTAGGTGTTAAGGGCTGTGTAAATTTTAGACCAATGTGTACTTTTTGACTCAGGCCATACTGCAGCATATTGTCTTAACAGTACTAAGATTAATCCTAGCATTATGCTGCTTCATCAATCAACAGATTAAGTTCTATATCAGGTCATGAAAGTAATTTCTACTTAACAGTATGATCAGGTTGCCATGTAGAAAAATCAGGAGAAATATTTATACCTTTTCTTTCACTTCAGTACCAATGGAAATTCCTCTAAATCTATTCTCATTTCTCATTTGCATTCTGTTCACGTCTATAATCTCTGAGATGCTGCACTCTTTCTCCTTCAGCATCACTCTTGAGATCAGAAATTTCAGATATTCTCATATCTAATTCCAGGGCCTTGGACAAATACATTCATTTTTTTCCCTCTTCCATCTGTAGATTGTATTTATTCATACTTAAGTGCCTCTTGTATTATTCTAGTTATTAATAGCTGTATTGATTAATAGTTAATGAATTCAAAGTATTTTTATGGACAAAAAAAATTCTCAACAGTACAAAGAGGAAACCAGAATTTCAATTATATTTTTTAAAATGTGGATTGAAAAATATACTAATGTTCCAAATCGTAATAAACACAAGAAATTTTGAAATAGGCTAAAAAACACAGAAGTCGCAGTTTTGTTTCTAGACAGTATTTTTCCCATTGTATAATATTTTTTCCATTTTATAATAGAATAATGAAGTAAGTTGGCAAACAAAAAGTTGCTCGAAAATGGGGAAGAAAATCAATCCAAATTCTTTTTAAATGAGTATGTCTTGTCAAAAATATTTATCAGTTCTAGTTTCATATGTTATAATTAATCTTACATTGTTGGAACATCTTGAAGACAAAACCAGCTTCACTACTGATGTAATGAGGGCCAAGTGTTGAGACAGTCCCAAAGTTACCCAAAGAGCCAAGAGACTCAGTACCCTATCTACACTGCTTTTAACTTCACCAGCTTCAGGCCCTGTGTACACTGCAAAAAAAATGTTTCTTTCACAACAATTATATCACTCTTAGAAACAAGTCAACCTGTCAAGTTAGTTCCTCCACGGTCCCCTCAGTGTCCTCAGTTTCTCTTATTGGAGAATGATAGCAGGCAGAAAAACAGTGAGCTTTAACCTCTCAGTCTCCCTTTACTATCACATGTGGAAAACACAGAAACATTAACATAACAACTTATAGTCTTCATCTCATTTTACAGCCACTGCTGTCACTGAACATCATGTTCTCTCTGACAGCTTTTTTTTTTTTTTTAATGTATTTGTCAGATGGACAAAAAAGCCCTCCCAGTAGCCATGGCCACCTACAGTCTCCATTCTCAAGGAATTAGTTACAGCTAAGCCAAAGTAAAACGTGTATCGACCCAGTCTGGACACTTAAAATGTGAGCAGCAAAGCCCTGCAGCTGACTTAATCCAACAGTTAAGTAACATGGTGTGCGAACTGGGGTGGGAGGCAAGTAAAATCTAAACCAGTGCGTTTGAAAGAAAGGGAGCTGGTCCACAAGGGAATACTCTTCACAATACAGAATATACAAAGCAAGACCTTTATATTTCAAAGACTCCTTGAATGTGACTTTTTTTCTTTCAATGAAAGGTTATCTTTTTCTCCACAGGCATTTCATGAAATGACAATTAACATATACTGTCCCAAATCTCCACCTGAAGTGCACAGCATTATTCTGCTGACATTGCTGGCAAAGCCCCTCAGGTCCCGTAAACCAGCCTGTGAGCCCTTCACAGAAGAGCACCAATTTACACCAGCAGACGCTCCTCTCCAGTGACCTTACAATGATTTATATCAGTTAAATGTCAGAACCCACTAGGGAAAATACAGATGAACAGTCTTGACAGGACAGCATCAAGAGAAAGTTTTTTCCTTGGGCATGATGGCTAAAGTAACTAGAAGTACTGCTGTTATACTGATTAATACTGTTGAAGAGACACAGGAAAGCTGAAGTACCAATCATCTCATCATTAGAATGCAACATCCAAACAAAGAAACTGGAGAAATCCCACCTTGTGTAACAACTTCTCAGTAATTGTTGCCCTGAGTCTGTGCATGTCTGTCCGCACTCAGTCCAAGGCTGTGACGGCCTCTGCTACAGACATTTCCCCCAGGGATGTTCTGTGGGTCATCTCACCAGCCTACAGATATGAAATGTTCCTCCAGCAAAAATCATTAGCAGATTGTTACTATTTGCAGAGGATGAGAAAAGGTTTTTTTTGTTTGTTTGTTTTAAATCTTTCAACAACAGAAATACTTGTGGGCTCTCCTTTCAATGCTTTATCAATGCTATGATAAATTAACACATGAAAGCCCTGAACAGGAATTTTAAACAAACAAATACCTCAGGTCAGGTCTCACAAGGCTTTTTGCATCATCTTATTTGTGTTATTTCCGTCTGTAGCTCTATATAAAATGAAAACCTCTCCAGGGAATTAAATATCAAATATTTATATACCCAATAGTTTGCCTACCAAACCTAAGTTCAAAAGGAAAAATACTTTAAATTAGATGAGCCAGTTAGTGTATTTTCACAAAAGTATTGCAGTTTTACGATTTTACCCAGATATTTAATTGGATATAATTTTCTTTTAATAGCTAGTTTGTCCTTTATAACACGTATTTCAAAGGAACTCATAAAAATTAAATATTACACACTAAATTTTAAATACTAAGCACAGATGAAACTCTTATGTATGCCACAGATAAATACAGACATAATTATTTTGTGATAGATTTTATAAGGTATAGTTAAAGATGACTCTTGCAGCCCAGTTCTTAAAATTTTGATAACCATTCATGAACTCTCTGATCTAGTTAGGCATGAAACTTGTTTTTTTACTTTTTAATATTTGAGTAATATTTTCTTGTTAGCTTGAGCCAGTAGGAAAATAAGCAGTACCAGAGTAGCCTGAATGTTAGTTCTTCTGCTGGCTTGTGACTGGTTCCTAAAGAAATATTAAAGAATTAAGGAGGAGCTTACATTTCTAGATTTCTCCCTGCCTTTTCTTCTAATTATGGAATTATCAAACAGCATCTTCAAGTGTTTTACTTTCCTCTAAAACTGTTGCCAATGGTGCATGCATCACTGGGCATCCATACAATACTATCTGGTGGGATAAGATTCAGCCACTCACCACCTGCCACATCACAATGAAAGCAGCTGAGAAAAGGGAATTGTTCACATGAAGAATTGCCCCTAGTAGACATACCCTGCTCAGTTATCAGTGAAAGGAAGAGAATCCTGCCCTAATAAACCATCCTTACACACAACTTCAAGCTATTTATTGTAAGTCAGATTAAGCAGTTTCTTTCAGAGCTTTACACAAAAGCTGTCTGCTTCTGCCTTGTCCTCCTGAACTTCGACAATAAAAGAAAGTAAATATGGATTTCTGACACCAAAACCTCAGCTTCTGGCAGTGCAATTAAAGATGGATCCTTCCAGAGAAGGCTCATCAGCAGACTTCTACATGCACTGAGGGCAGCTACTAGAGACACAGGAACAATAACCCAACATATTCAAAAGCAGTCATTTATTTCTTCTCCCCTCCCCGCACCCAAATACAAAGTGATAATTAAGGGGTGAAAGTGGAATTACTGACCTCATCAACGTTCTCAAATGCGTTGATCACATCATATGGCAAGCATGAGAGCAGGTCGATCACAAACCAGGTCTTCAAGTAATTCATGCGAATCAGCTTTGGGTCAGAGATCACCTCTCCTGCTGGTCCCACAAACGTGGTGTGGAAATTAAGTACAATGTCTACCAAAAAAATGACATCTACAATGCTGTCCACTACTAGCCATGCCACATTGTTCTGTTTGGTTTTAAAGGAGACATTATAAGGGACCAAAATAGCCGTGTAGAAGGTTAAAATCAAGATGATCCAGTCCCAGGTAGTCTTGAAAACACAATAATGCAAAATTATATGTGGTGGAGTCTTTGGTGCTTCTTGTTTGTACTGTGGGAGAATTTCGGAGCCCAGCTGCAGTACCTATAGTGACAAAGATTTTAGGAGAAAAAAGAAACATTATTTTTTTTTTTAATATTAATTTTAACATCATAGAGTCTTGAGCTCAGTTGATAAAAAGACATGCCCACTAACCTCTTCTAACATTATCAAATTGTAAGTCAGAAAAAGTATTCTGCTAAACAAAAAAACACAGTAGCAACCAAAGATCAGTTTTCTTATTTTCAATGTCATTAATTATTTTTTTACTACGACTAATGTGTTGAGCCTGCAAGACATGCAGAGAAGAGAATGCACCTTTCACAGTCTGAACAGACCAGACTTATAAATGATGGGAAGGAAGGCAGTTGCAAATCAATCAATCCAGCACCTGGACACTGCTTCTAAATGCTATTTTGCTTTACTCTTCACTATACTGTGTCTGAAATCAAGTCCTGTACGACAATCATGAATGTGTAAAGTCTCTGTTCCTGTGTGCTGCACAGGACTGAAGTCCATGAATTATTATTATTAGCTTCAATAAACTCATTTCAACCTTTAACGTTTCAGGGAGAAAAGGTCAATATCTTCCATATCTGATGGTGAACAGTTGGGTTCAAATACAGTTAGGTCTGAATTCAGAAAAGCACTACAGCAAAAGATGATCTGTCAGCAACTTGAGGTTGAGCACATGTTCAAGTGTTCTGCATAATTAAAATCTTTCCCATTCTGCACAGTAGTACAAAAAGAATACAATCATGCTTTTACATTATGCAATACCTATGGAAAATCATGACAATGTCTTAGGAACTAAATTTCCTCATATCTGTTAACAAGAATACTCCTGTTTATATCTGTGGTTCTACATCAGGGTGGAACCAAGGTGAGTGACCTGACTCAAAAAAAAAAAAAAAAAAAAAACGAACTAGTCATATTTTAAAATAAAATTTATACAGGATGAATTATGGGTAAAAACAAAAAGGAAGTGGAAACTTGAGCAAGCGAGATGTGTTTCTTAGTGCCAGACTCAGAACCTGGGAGAGCATGGTTTCTATTTCTATTTCGGAGCATGGTTCCTTTTTCACATTTATTTACAACATAGTTCAGAGCAACAGGCTACCCACTCTGGGAAAAGATCAGACAGCATATCTAGAATAGAAAGGATGTCTTCCATTCATGCTCCTTATCTCAGCTTTGTTAACATCAATTATTTGGACATGGATTTTTATCTGCAGGCTTTCTGGGTACTTTTTATTATTCTTCTTTGTTAACTAGTGGGTTTTTGTTTTGTTTTGTTTTTCTTCTCAATAGATTAATCCAAAAAAAGACAAAAAGAAAACAACTGGACAAAACAATCTCAGATCAAGTTCCCTGCTGCTCTGAACCTTACATCCTCACATAATCAGTTACTCTTGTGCACCACAGAGGTCAGACACTGTCAGATCACAGTCCCTTGCACATGTTTAAATGACTATGAGAGCTGAAAGGCAAAAAAACAAGCCTGCTGACCTTAAGCGCATTGTGTTTTCCAGAAGAGAAATAGCATGACCTGCTCAGGAGACCTGCTGGTTAGCACAAGGGCATCAACACTATAAGAAAAAACTGAAAACCTAATGAAGTTTGTTTCACTGAGTTTCTAGAATCACAGCAAGCAGGGGAATAGAACATTTCCCTCTAAAAGTAGGATACTTGCAGACCAAACCAGGACCCCAACAAGGCCCTTAAAGTATTAAGTGCCATGCCACTCCTAAATCTGATTCACCCAGTTTTGCCACAATGAAAATTGTTGGCTTGTGCTGTGACAAAGCTAAAGTAAGCACAAGACTAAAGAAGTCTCTTCTCTACAGGAGGCAATGGCCAACACAGTTCCCAGAAGTCCCTAGCACTGACTGGAAGATGTTGTGTACTGACCTGGTAATGTGTATGCATGGCATGCATCTCCTACACAGCTTGTTTGCAGGCCCAGCTACAAATGTTTGAAGGTCTTTTCTTGACAAAAGTTCAGGCCTAACATCAGTACTGCAAATACCTCCTGCATTCCCTTTTGAATATTGCAACTGTACCTGGATCAGTTGGAAAGCACACTACTGGTTTCAGCAAGGCTTAGCACAAACAGCAGCTCTCACAGCAGATCCCAAGCCTGAAATATGGTCCACTGGCCAATATTCACTCACTGAAATAATTAATCAGCAAACCAAGCACTTTTCATCATACAGTGACATTCTGCAGATGGCTAACTGGATTTTAGTCCTAGCGCCAAGATCTAGCTAGCACGGGAAGATATTTTTCACCCTTTATATATGGAGGGTGAAACATGATTTCTTCTTTGGTCATCAGATAATTCCTAGCACTCTTTGGTTTTTTTTAGCCTAAATACTATTTGAAAAACATCAAGCATTTTGATAACGATTCCGCTCAGTACAGGAACTTCAACCGTATAACACAGAAAAATGCACTTTATTTTTAGATTGTTTATTAAATTTACATATCTAAATTCTAGCCTGACAATTGCATAATGCACTCCATTTTGGACACTTCTGGTCTCTTTGCCCTCCAAGAACTTGTGGAAATTTTGCATCCTCCAAGCTGAAGTTATTGGAAAATCTACTAATGTATTGCCATATACCTAAATAATGGGAGCCATGGCGAGAAAAGCCTCTGGCAATAAAGAAGAGGCTAAATTATGGTGTCAGTTATTTTGCTGTAAATCACAAAGAATACCAGTAAATCCAGTGGAACTGAATGGATGTAAAACTTAACTGAATGCAGAGAAAAACAGACTTCTCATTTCAAATCATTAAGAAAACAAACAACTTCGCTGCTTTAGTGTTTTAAAATGTCATCACCAAGTACAAAGCACTCTCCACTAGCTTGTCTGAAACCCAAAGGGCTACAGTGCAGAAAAATAAAAGCATCAATCTCTTCTTCCACTTTTATTTAGAAAGGAAACAGAATCTAAACTATCTGAATGGTTAGATTTATTAATAAACCTTTTCAATTTCCACTCTCTCCCAATAGCTGATTAAAATGAACACGGAGTCATGGTTTCACCCAGTCTCCAACAGAAGGATGAGCACCAGAAGTTTGCATGCGAATCTAAAAGAAAAGAGCAAGGAGAGAGCAGGAGATGGGCATCAGGGAATGACAAAGAGATGCCAATCACTTGCAAGGTGGAGAAGACCACTTGCAGCACACCTGGGATATCTCCAGCCTTCTGTTTAGGTAGGTTAGGGTGACAAATTCCAGTCCTGGCTCCCCCTCACTACACCACTAACATACAGACCTTATAAAACCACTCTAATACCTTGCCAGAATTGCCAGAGTTCTCCACTGTCATGCCAAGCGTCATGCATGGTCTATGGGGGTTGGACTCGATGATCTCTGGAGGTCCCTTCCAACCCCTACAATTCTGTGATTCTGTGATTTGCTCACCATACTTCCAGAGACGCACACCACTGCACGGTTGTCTGGAGAAGAGAGCTATAAACCCACTCTCTATGCTATATAGCAAAGCCAGGAAGATGTAAAGAGAAGTACATGCTGCCCTACACCAAGGTGCTTTTACTGTACTCCAGTCTCCGAGGAGAACAGTGCCAACCTGAAACACAGTATTTGCCGAAGCAGACGTGTATTACTACCCACCCACACAAACTACGTAGATACAAACTGCTTGTAAAGATACTTCTTCTCAAGAAAAAAAAAAAAAAAAAAAAAAAAAAAACACAAGATAAATATGAGAGCAATTATGAAGAAAATGCATGCAACTACATAAACCAACACGCCAAGCTTTCACCCATGTGCACTGATCATTTTACTATCATTTTATAAATAACTGAAACAGCTCTGGTTTTGAAAGACTTTTCTCCATTTACATCATTGTACCTCAGTAAAAGAAATACTTATTTCAGAAAGTTATTATTGGAAGTATTCCAATTACTTCTGATTCATCAGCAACTACAGTCTTATTATCCACATTTATTATTTGTGGTAATGATGCATGATGTTTTAATCGCTCTTTAAAGCCAAAGAATATTGTTTCAAGAGCAGAAAGGAAGAATTTCACCATGAGTTTCAAAAGGCTGTGTTTTGGATTTTGTTTTCGTTTTAAACAGAATAAAAGTGATTTATTCTAGACTTCTTTAAAAATGGTGAATATATCACTAATCAGGACTAATAAAAGTGCATTAGCAAGTGTTTAAAATGATTTATTTCTAAGAATGAATAACTTGGGAAAAATCCACATTCATTTTCGACTTAATTTCCCCCCTTTTGTGTTTACAACAGCGTATTTGCTCTCTCATTCTCCCTTTTGTTCTCCTAAGCACCTACACAAATTACTCTCCAGCCAAGAGCTAGTTGCTAAATCTCAACTTGATGTATATTTTAATGGCAGTTATAAGTCCCTAGTAAACAAAATTCACCAAAAAAAAAGAAGAAAAAAAAAATGGCAGAAGGTCCTTTGTTAGACAATGCTGCAAAGCACCATTATAATTTTTCTGCTTGTATGCCTCATAACTATTTCATTTTTTAAATTATGACATGCTCTTGTTTACCCCAAGCTGCCTGGTAAATGTACAGAATGCATCAGCCAATACCACGGGTGCAGAAGACAGTGAACTTTGCAGTGACCAGGAAGGATGGTTCCTACAATTAGTTCTATAGTAATAAAACCACAGAACCGTTTCAACTACTTTGTACTCACATTGCAAAGTGTGCTTAGAGTTACCTAACATCCCTGCATTAATTGCATAATGAATTTAAACAGTTTTTACATGATTGCTATTAGAAAAGTCAGGCTAGACAAATCTACACTCTGGCAAAAGTCAGAGACTAAAGCTTAACGCTCACTGCTTGTATTATCCACAGCCTGTGGATAAAACAAAGTGGTTTTTCACTAACACCCTTCTGAAGCCAATCATAAACAATAACAAATTCTAAGCCTTTGTGGCAGGACTGTTATTTGTGTTTGTACAACACCTTGCCCCATTCAGCTACTAGGACACAACCAGCTCCTCAGCTTTTGAAAAGCTGAGAGCAACACTAATAATAAATGAAGAGATTTCTTGCGCAAACAAGATGGATATGAAATGCCACAGCAAGCAGAAAAAGAAATAGGCTGTACTCTAATTTGAGCTTAAAATTTCAAATAGGCTCCTGCAGAAATGAAGAAAAAAATAAGTCATTTGAAAATACAATGGGGAACAGTTAAGAGATCCTATCTTAAATATTATTAGGAGATCCTTCTAGAATAAGAAGCCTGACAGCTCATGTCTTCTAAGGATAAAAAGTGGGCTCCTCTGTGTGATTATATGCACTCTGCTTTTCTCTAGTGTCATTCTATTGACTTAGATGGAATTACAGCTGATGTACAACAAGGCACCTACATTACAGTTGGGGATAATGTTCTTTTTAAAATAATGACTGCAATATTCAGCCAGCAATTAAAGAAACTCATTTCAGACATATAAACTATACACTTGCCCTTTATTATTTGTAATGAATCAACTTACTGTGCCAGTTAGAATACTTGAGAAGTCTTTTTCAAGTTATCAGCCAACAATATGTTTTGGTAACGTAGCCATGTAAGTCTAGAGACTGAGGTTCAAAGAGCCAAACCGAGCTACTTCAGATTTTCTACCTTGCATTCCACTGCCTTAATTTTAGTGTGAAGTAAAACTCAAGAGTAAACATCTGAAGAGAAGGAAGGATTATTTAGTAGTAAGTCTTGACTTATATTATCTGGGAGAACATCCCCACTTTAAGACACTAAAGCAATTTCAGGGTGTGAATGTGATAATCACACAGCATTCCTAAAGTATAGCATCCATGTGAATTTCTGACCCTTCCCTCTGCTAGTGTCATCTCATCTACTTTCTGCAAAAATGCTCATAACAAAAAATCAGTCCTCCATTCTGGAGAGCACCTACATTAAATACAAAATAGGTAAGCTCCTGTTTGTGGAAATTTTATGGTCATGTGATAAAAACACAGGCTTGGCTAAGGAAATGTCTACTTTGCAAGGAAACTAAAACATAAGTGGAAGAAAACAAACACTGGGAGACTCATGGAGCTCATCAATGGTTTACACCTCCAGCTACAAATGAAGATTAAGAATTACTGTCAAGAATCATGGCTGCTGCCATGGCACTGACAGCAACAGGCTGATACAGGAGTACCATGTTACATTGGCCATACTGTCATGAACACCACATCAAGATTTTCCCCAAGCTGTTTTTACACCGGAGAGACCCTGCTGCTGGTCCTGGAGACAACAGGAAACTTAGCTCAGTCTCTCCCCCTCGTGGCGAAAGCCCTAAAACCCTCATACTTCATGAAGCCTCTGCATAGGTCTTTTCTCAGAACTTTGAAAGAATCTACTTTAATCACATTTTCACTTTTCCATTATCTGAAGTACTGCTTGTGGCATCTTACAGATGTTCTGCCCATTTTAACCAGTTTTAAAACTCACCGGCATCCCACTAAAAGAAAATTAGACATAAATGGACGCAAAGAACTGTGCCAATGATTCTCTGGAATTTCTTTCTGCACTAGCTGTAGTTTATCTCACCTCAGTTTTAAACAAGCAAATAGTCCAAGATCCAACTAGAGTTGAGAGATCTTCAAGAGATCTTGAGAGAAGAAAGACAAATAAGGAAAACATACTTATTTCAATAATAATGCCATTGTAAGATTTTGCTGAGATATGGAAGCCAAAATTGCAGTTAGGTTGCATTAAGTCTTCTGAACACCAGTTTCCATTCCACTACTAAGGTAGATATTTCACAGCACACAATATTCTTTTGAGCTCCTGTAACTGCCACCTGGTTTCAGAATCACGGGGCAAAGGAGACAGATTGAATAGCTCATGCAGAGACAGCATGTCCAGAAAGGCTACGTACATTTCTTTACCGTTTCTTGTGAAAAGGAAATGTTACCTCAGCAAGACGTGAGTGCTTGTGAACATTCTCTCCTTTCTGCACGCTTGGAGCAAGCTGCTGCAGCACCCCTCGGCTGCTTGTGAGGGCACGGGTCAAGCGAGCAAACTTTCCCCAACCTCAAAAAAAAAAAGCAAAACATGCAACATCATATACATTACAAAACAAAAAATTGGAAGCATACCCCATAACGTTTCTCATTATTAAAAAAAAATATAAGTTAAAAGAAAAATAGAGCAAATTGTATTAATGCTGACTACAAGGGAGTATAATTTAACCATGTGTCAGAAAAAAGTAAGTCATAGTAAAGGCGGCAGGTTGGTTAAGTAACAAGTTAAGTAACAACTGCAGTAGCTTTGTGTTCAAGGGTTCTACAAGAGTGCATTACACAAACCACATCTTTTGTAAGAATAAATGTGCACTGTACAATAATCTTCTATTAAACCTAATGGTCAGATTTGGATCTCACAGCCCTGAAGACGACGTCCCAGACTAATAAAGATGTAGGACTAAAATCAGGCACAGTGAAAGCCAGAGCTGCCTGTAACGGAAATGAATCTGGCCTCAGATGCATTAAACATAGTTCTGGAATAAGCAGAGAAAAGCACATAAGTAAGAAAAAGCAGAGCAAATAAAACAAAATCATTAATTTTATCCCCTCTAAACAAAAGAGAAAAATATACAAATAGAATTTCTCAAACTGTAATAAAACATTTAACAAATTCTGGCAGATAGGTCACGCTGAATTTTAATTCAGAATATTTTTTGCAGTAATTTCAAATAGCCCTCAAAATAGAAAGTTTGAGTGACAGACACGAGCTAGCTTTGACTATAACCTTTATGAACATACTTTGACATAACAGAAAAAGTCAGGCAGAGTACATGTCTGAGTATTTTTGGCAGTCTGAAAGCAAAGTATCAGTGCATTTGGTCTTGAAAAATGCTAGCACCACCTGCAAACTGTTGAGCAGTCTCACCTCCTACTCCAACTGAGGGTGCTCAGCACTTTGCAGACTCAGTTCTTAATGAAATCTTGCTTCTGGAAAAATTTCCCTTTACATTATAATTTCAGCACCAACAGAAATGACGCTATTAGCAGTGACAGTTTTTAAAGACTAGTCTAGAATTTAGGCTGCAAGTTATCCATAACGAGTAAAGGAAGATGAGTAGTTAAAATACCCTCCACTACTTAGAACATTAGCCTTGTTTGACATCTCACCCTGATGTCACCTTCATCCATCACCCTGATGGAACTTCCAAGAACATATTTGTCAACTTGATGAGTAAGCACAAAAAAATAAATAAATTGTCTGAACTGGCTATTGAACAAAGTCTTCCAGATCAGAGCTGAAAAAAATTGGTCTGTAAGAATACACAAAACAATGCATTTATTGAAGGGAAGAACCAAATTTAGAAATACCTTTCTAGAAACAAGAATAAAAGTGAACATTTTCTTATGCCCCAAAGCACACTTTAAAGGAAGCCTGGCACAATTTAATAAACTTGAACAGAATTAGTAAATTCTTCCTGGGAATATTCAGCAACACGTAGGTTGCGTAATTTCCACCCAGGAACTAGATCTTTCCTGGTAAATCCATGTGAGTTTAACTACTATAGAGCAGTATTTCTTGAAGAAACAAATCAACATGACAGAACTTTAACAGAGGTTAATCTGTACCTGTTGCAAAACTGACCCAAGACACTTTGTTTTTCACAACACATTTCCATATACTGTGGATTATTTTTTTTTTTTAATATAAATAAAGAGCATTCTTTCTCCATTATATGTGAAAAAAAATAACCAAAGTTCACATGCTGAGACATAAATGCCTTACTATATTTTTATTAAAGACAGTGGAGGTTAAATGAATGGATTAGGTGGGAGTAACAGTCAAAATGACCTATCTTTGGCTGCTATAAATCAAACCAGAGTTTGTGAAGCCAACACAGCTACAGCAATTTACACCGACACAAGCTTTACCTTTCCAAAAAACGCTTATGTTGCACTACTAAATTTTCCTCCTGTTTCACAAGGCCAGGGAGGGACGGGTAGACTTTCACTTGTATAAATTCAGACTGACAAGGTTTGTCTCAAGAGGCTGCCAGCTCCAAACCACGTTTCCAGGCCGGTAGGACCAGCGAGGCAGCGGCGCCAGCCCCATCCTGGTGCTGTCCGTGGTGCTGAAGTCGAGGCCCCGTCACGCCGCTGACCCAGCCGAGCCGACTTCCAGTTTAATGTGGGAGCTGACTCTGCTCCCTAACCAGATATGCAATGTTTTTAATGTCAACTACAGTAGACAGTCTCTTTTGCTAGCTGATCACCCGCTTTCTTGAAAGAATCAAAATTTGATTAAAAAACAGCAGATGGACTTCGAGAGCCCTTTTTTTCCCCCCCTGTCGGCAAGTCTTCCAATAAAGGCTATTTCAACAGAAACACTGAGAGGGAGGAAGAAAAATACCTCACTTGAGTTTTCTTGCACAAAAACACTACCAGACAACTCTGTAGTCATGAATGTGGCTATGAATGCTGAGCACTTTCATGCATCTTCCATCTTCCCAAAAGCCATCTACACTTGAAAGGCAGTGATAGAACTTGACGTGGTCCTGTCTCAGCATCTCCTATAGGCACCTACTCTGCCCTGCATGCTGCAAATATCATTTGTGGGGGCCTAACTGGTGTTCAAATGAGCTGTTCCACAAACATGAGATCTGTTACCATATACGTCAAACACTGACCTGAAAATGATGTAACCATACAAGCAAGAGACTATTTCAGTAGGCAGGGATGCTTAGGTTAGTGGGTTTCTTTGAACCAGCGCTGACCTGAAAGTGGGAGGTTTGAAATATATTCACTTATACACCCTCTCCACACACTGGGTACACTACATAGGAAGTATAATTAAACATGTCAAAATATTCACTGAATCTCTGTGCCTTTGTCCCAGGTGTATGAATCTCATTTTTAGGACAGGACAATTTCTTGTATTACTTATTTTTCAGAGAAAGGAAACATAATTATACTGAATTTACACATTATAACACAGGAGAAAAAACTAAAAGGAGATGGAAAGCCAGTACTAATCCTATCAAATGATAACTTCTCTAACACTTCTCAAAAAGACAGCAGTGCCTACCTATTGAATGTATTAAAATTTGTCCTTTAGAAGACTGAAGACGGATGTAGTCTACAAGTCAGACATTTATCCAATGAAGACAAGTGAAATAATGGACTTAAGGCACAAAACAGAATATAAGCATTATATTCTATGTGCCACAGAGCTGGTCTCAGGAAGAAAATTGAACTTTCCAAGACAAGGAAAGTTCCAGAGTGGTGTAGGAACAAAATGATGTTAGTCCTGCCAGGAAAGGGGGGTCCGGATGATATGGATTACAAGCTCTCTTTCAGCACAAGCAGTTAGTTGTGAGATCCCTACATCCATTGTTTTCTTCTAGAAACAGACAAAGCAAAAATTAAATTGAAATCCAATGATTCTATGCAATTCTCCTGTAGGTATATAGATTCCTCAAACAGGCAAGAACTTACACTGTTTTAGAGAAGACAGCTTAGAATTCGGGAACAAAACATAAAGCTGGGTGCCAACCCCTGGTTGCGCTTGCCTGTGCTTCTTTCTTCTCTTTGATTTTAACCTATTTTCATAACTGGTTGGTTTCCTTTCTCAGTTCATCCCTGCATGATGTTTTCAGCAAAACAATCAGAATGTCTTCAGCTTCAAAAGGATGAAGAGCCTTCAGGATGACAGACCAACTCCAGTTGTCCCACATTACTTGATGCTATTTCAGAATTTCACTATTTCAGTATAAAAATCTAAGTAAAAGCTGCTCTTGAAAACATCCAAGATGCCTACAACAAGGACAAAAGCTGCCTCCTGAACATTGTTTTGTGCAGAAATGAGACATCAGAACACACTTTTGGGATATTTCATGCATCAAGACTTGACTTCTTTAAGGCATTAAGCTTCATGTAACAACCCTCTCAAGCAGAAGAAACCAATTTCCTCAATTTTGAGATGAGCATGAGCTGTTGATTCTCTGTGACTCTGTGAATCCACGACACATTTCTAATTTATCTCAGGTAAGTATTTATTACCTACTAATGCCTTCAATTTGATAACGATGAATCACAAATTCAAACATTATTTACTGTGGCAGTTACAGAATCCTTGTTATTAAGTTGCTTCTGTAACTCATACAGTCCCTGGAGTTCGAACACAAAGGCATAGCCTGCTTGAGAATAAGCTACTTTAACCACAAGTCTATTGATCACATAGAGATGTGTAAATGCAATCAAATCCAAATTCCAGCAGTTATCACCTCCACTGGAACCACCCTTTGCTTTCTTGCATGTCACAGTTCCCTGCTTACATCCATCACACCTCTCTGCAGTCTGAATGCTCCTGCCCTTTAAAATGTCATAACTAAAATTGTGTTATTTTTCCATCTGGAGTGGAAAAGCATACTAAAGTTCTTAATATACTCACTGCTTCCCTTTCATTTGTTTCCTTTTTAAGACACCAATTTATCTAGATGAAAGTAAAGTATAACAATCAAAATATTTCAAACACTGGCTTTGCTCCTATAAATACATACTTAAAAACAGAACAAAAAATTAGGGAAAAAAAGGTGAAACAATAGGTGAAAAAATAAGAAAGGGAACATCAGGTTGGAGTTTTCCCTGAATAAAATTGAGGCAATCAATTGTGTACCCTGCTTGCAATGCAAAGGACAGCCTACCTGCAAAATAAACTAAAGCTTCTGCAGAGGAGAAGATAACTGATGATGGCTACAAGACACAGGAGGTTACAGTAACTAGGAGACCAACAACCATTTTCCCATATAATTCTGTGATGTTGAACTTGATGCCCCCCCCCCCCCCTTTTTTTTTGGGGGGGGGGGGGTGGGGGGGAGGAAGAGGGCAGAAAATAATATTAAAACCATGAAAAATTAGAATCCAAAGCATAATTCCCAAACTTTGATACAGCAGCATAGATGCCTTTATTGCATTCACACATGCAAAACCTGTTTCTTACTAGCTACTTAGATTGCATGCAGACTCTGCTTACCTGAGCAAGCTACAGTTTTCATAAAGTGATGCATTTCACTTTATATACTGTTCTTAAATGTCGCATACTTGGTGTGTTAAATCTCAAATCAAAACAAGACATATACAGACAAAACACATTGATTGCATATACTCTGAAATTCTGCTAAGAAAGTGACCTATCGCTTCCCAGGCCAAATTTAGCTATGACATTATTTGATTTTGCCTGCTTGTTCAAGTAAATCTATTTTTTCCTGATTTTTTTTTTCCCCCAAAGGGGCAACTATACAGGGAAAGATGAAAACAGGGAGTTGTTTTTTTAAAATTATCAGCAACATCACTGACACACTATTTTTAGAATGAAAAATAGAATCAGCTATGCTTAAAGTGCCTGCATTTAAAATCAAATTTAACTAACGCCCATTGCAGTCATAAAATAAGTGTCTACTGAATTACCTGAAACAACAGAGGCTTATAATTAGAAGCCTATTTTTTTTTTTTTTTTTTTTAAACAGGACTTTAGAAATGTTGTTTCATCATTCCAGTCTTTGAAATTATTAATCTTAAAAAACGGACTAAGAATGAAAAACAGTACTGGGACCTTCTGTCTTTCTCTGAGTCACCTTTGGATAAAAGATGTCTATTAATTTTTGTGTACCAGTCAATCACCTGTCATTAGAGCTCAACACTTTGCACTTACAGAGTGACTGTATCATTCAGCTGAAAAATCATGCTTGATATTGCCAGCAGGTGATAGGAAGCTAAGATACACTGTAGCTAGGCAGGCTCAGCTGACAGATAAGCTGCTCTTTAACCACGTTCCTGCACAACATAATGTTTTTCTCCACAAAGACATACAGGCATTGATTTTGAAGAACTCAGGTGCTTCATGCTGTGCCACTCTGTAACTACGTAGATAGCAGGTATACTAAAACATCTGCATTTGCAAGCAGGTATTAACTAGTCATAACCACAGCAAACTGATTTCATGTAGAAGCACAGCAAAGGATTAGTTGGTGAAAGTTGACTGAAGGTGAGAATGGGAAAATAATTGATTTAGCAATCAATTCTCAGCTTAAATTAAAAACAATTAATATGTAAATTCTGAGTGTTGCATTTTTAGATCAGGAGCTCATTTGTTTGCCATTATTCTGAAATGTTTCCAAGAGAATTGCTGCCCTTCAAAAACGTGCTACAAATTTCCAATGGAATGTTGTACAGTGTGCAAGGAATGCGTTCTCTGCAAAGCCCAGGTCTGTAAAAGCAATGATTTTTTGAAGCCGCTAAAATAATTTTGCCTTTTTTTAGAACTTCCAACATATTTTTCCCCTTCATGAGCCCCAGAACTCATTGCAGACAATGAATTGTCTAACATTCCACATCTGTTTTTTTCCCCTCACAGTATCCAGTTGCATAGTGAGTTCTAATATTAATATTGCGTGGTCACACACATAACATTCTGTTTTGCAAATTATCTCTTCTTTTCCATGGAATTGCTCATCTAGCCATCAAATGACTGACACAACATCACCTACCCGGTACACACACAAAATCCCAAAGTTAGCCTATAGGAAGTAATCTAGAGAAGAGAGGAAGACATAAGGGATAAATTAAGTATTAGAATAGAATGCGTGATTCATCTGTATCACGTTTGATTTGTGTACACAGCAACAGAAAACTCTATTGGCATGAAACTGGTGCCACATCATCAATTTTAGGAGATTCAGATATAAGATGTGCAACACTTATTTAGTACACAAACTCTTCCATACATACCAACAGCACTTAGGCAACATGTATAGAGCTCTGCCTCAGTGGCCTCTGAACAATAGGTCTTCTATTCTGTCTGTAACACTCAGTACGTATTTAGCAACTTTCCATGGGCCACATGAACAAATTTTGCTTAGCATCTTAACTCTTCTGCAAGTTAGCACACTTGTAAATAGGCTTAATCTTTGTATTACATTGTTTTAGATATGGAACTGCTAAGAATTACCATGATCACAATAAGAACAGCATGATCTCAAGATCCTAGAACGGGAACTTAGAGAATAATGATAAAGAATTGTGTTTTCTTTCTTCAGCACACTTCTCTTGAAAACAAAAAAGTTGCAGCACCTCCCTCTTTTGAAAGTGAAGGACAAACTCTTCTCACAAGAGCACAAGTCACCACTACAACTAAGGACCTTCTGCAAAACCAAAGCAAAAAGGCATGGCTACCACTCCTGAACGAAAGCCCTGCTTGCCAACTGAACAAATGAAGTAAGGGCTTTCACTCCCACCAAACAAATGAGAGCCAGCTTTACTGCATCACGCTGATTTATCCTTGCTGTCAGTCCTCATTAGGACACGGTGAAGACAACTGTGCAGGGAAAAAAAAAATACTGTAGACCCAATTTTTCCAACAAGATACATTTTTTTTTTTTTTAGGTTTATAAAAGCACTGTAAGAAAACAACAACAACAAAAAAATAGCATTCAAAGGGGAAAAAAAAAATAACCCACATAACTTGGAAGACAGTATGTTTGTTAAGGTTGTACTTCCTTTTTCATGGTAACAGGTGTTTCCACTTCGAGCAACTGCATTTTTAAAGAATAATATTTTGAGAACAAATGTAAATCAATTCACCTTCACAGTAAGTTTCCTGTTTAATGTAATACTACAAATATTATTAAATACTACAAAAATGCAAACAACAGGAGAACTTACGTCTTTATTCACCCCAGAAGACACAAGTCTCTGTAATTCTACATGTGGGTACAAAAGGTCTAATTCTGTCTAATTCTGAATCTGAGTAAAAGTTTATACCTCTCTCACAGCTGAGTTTGCTTCCAGATCTCTAGGGTGTAAGTTAGCAAAGGGTTAACAGCAAAACACAGCAGTTCTACTTCACTCAACCTGACAGCTTGAACCTGATTCAACTTAAGACTATGAGAGTATTTTCACAGATGTGGAAAAAAAAAACAAACTGGTCCTAAACTTTAATATAAGAATGCTAAGTCACGTCAAGCCAGGCAGAATTAAATTATTCAGATCATTGTCAGACAGGACTAATCCCTCCATTTTTGCATACGGTGCCATAAGCAGTTTGTACAGGGCCCAATATCCTTCAATTTCCTCTGAGACCAAAGAGGTAGTTAAGCATCATTGTGACTGCTTGAAGGCTGTGCTGGTACGGGGATTAATAATGAATCTTAAACAGAGTGCAGCACCTATTTGCAAAGCAAGCTCTGCTTCCTAAAGCACTTGGGGGTCTCATTAGCAATCACCTGTTTCAGTGCAGACCAGAGCCAACTCCCATAGGAAATTAATGCAGCCATTCCTTGCACATAGCTGTGCCTCTACAGGCTTCACGTAAGTTATTTTAACATCCAATCCTTTGGCTTTAAGTCTTTAAGTATTTAAAGGGCTTCAGCTTTTTCAAAACCAGGGCAAATGAAAAACAGCAGAATAAATATATAATTATGAAAAAGACAAACCTTTACATGAATCATCCTCAATGGGCTGCTTGAAAGCCGTTATGTCATTGAAAGTGCAAAGAAATAAAACCACTTTATCCTGCTCATTTCGGATTGGAGCAATTTTCACAAAGAACCAGACAGGTGTTCCTGGAAACAAACATATCAAAAAGTTTGTCAGTGGTAGGCACAACAGTAAGTGTGCTAATTTAGATGTTTACACTTCCAAATCAGCCATCTGTAAATGCTACTTTAATGTTTTGGGAGTTTTGCAAACACCTATTAGGAAAAATGACAGAGTAGCTGACAAAAGTGCTAGTTAAATTCTGTGTTCTACCTCTGATTAGCTTTTTAATCTTCAGGAATTGATTGCCTGCTTCTGGGCCTCATCTACAAAGCCAATACACAAACTTATGCAGCACTTTGAAAGCTGATAGAGTCCCATATACACGCAAGGGTGCACACAACACAGTCTCACTGTTTCTGTGCAAGCCTTGCAGACAGGTCAACAGTGCCTAATCCACAGCCACAGTAAGAATCCCACCTCAAGAGCACAGTTGGCTATAGTTTTCTCTGGGGGAGCACCAGTCCCTAATAAGCATGTCAGCTCTGGGAGCTCTGGCCTTGCCTGCAAATTCTCCAATGGAAGGGAAATTCTTTGCAAGCTGCTTTTCAGTTTGACTTTTTTCTCAGCTTGCTCAGAATCACTGCAGTGTGAAGCAAGACTCCAATGAATATAGAAGAGAATAAGCCATCAGGACTAGCCTATGTGCTATGGATGGGACTTAAACTGTATTGCACATAGCTATACTTTTTTAACTACTTCAGTAGAAAAACTCCTGGTGAAAACCACTTGAAAGATTAAAGCCTGCACAACATAGAAAAAAATGTTCCCAGACAATGACCCTTCAGATGCTGTTGTCAATTTTCCTTAACATCTGTCCAGGCAAATCACTTTGAGGAGAGAAAATGCCAGTCAGACTTGCCTTTCTATATTTCCAGCAGTTCTGATGAGATTGCTGAAAACTCAGTAGTGACAGCAGTGAAGTTTCATTTAAGAAGACTGTGTCTGCCACTCCCATTTCACAGGATTCAGCACATCAGTGTTAGCAGTATTTGAGTATAAGCAGCTTGGGGGGGGGGGTCAGAAATAAAAGCAGTTGACTCCTCTATGTCACAGCATACATTTTTTGAAGGCACCATTATTTTCTGTGCAGTCTTCAGTCATAAAAAAATGACTAATTGTATATGTTTTCATTTTGTCCCTATGCCCTCACTGAGGATGAAGGAAAAATTCATCCTTGCTTTTGCAGACCTAAAATTTAAGAGCCAAAAAGAAGATTCAAGCTTGCTTGCTGTGAGTAGCATTTCTCTCAGGTTTCCTTTGCGAGCTACATTTGACAGAAAAGTCTACATAAAAGGAACCAGCACAAAATTTGAAAATCAGCAGGTTTCCCATAGAGGAAAGCCAGAACAAAGAGCGTCACAATTAACTTTTGTTACTTGTGTAGGACAGCCTACTACATACAGGGTTATACTGGAAGAATATTTCTTCTCTTTGTAGATCACAGGACCCTCATCTAGACTAGAGATCAGGTTCTCCTTCACATGAATTACTCAGTGCTTTCACTTGACTACCGCATGGTGTATTTCATGCAACAGTTATAAACAATTAGGGCCACTTGTGTTTCCTGACTGTTAAAGGCTCACAAGGAAACCTGAGGTGGTTCACAACAAGCAAAGGCAGTATTTTTCTTACTATGCTAAAATAACAGAGCATGTTGCTACCCAGTGCCTCATCTGGCTGTCTCCCAGCCTCTGTGCTTAGCCATCTTTTCCTGCCACAGAAAGCCAGGACAACTCCAAGACCTATGGACATCTTCCATAAATGAAGCCTGATTCCCCACTGGGCATGTATAGAACAGGCAGTTTCAAAGCCTGGCTGAGCTTCCGTGCCATATGTACAGCCACTTCTATGAACAGCAGGGTATACAATGCAAGGAGCCCTTCATTGAAAGAGCAGAGAAATCCAAATTGAATTACTGAAAGTCGTTTCTGGAGGAAAAAGTATTCAGGGATCAGTATCATGGGGGTTTTATTTGTGTTTGGCTTTGTTATGGCAGTTTGGATTGGGTTTTTTTGTTTGTTTTTAAGAGCTAGTGCACCTGAACAACCCCCTTCAATACAACAAGAAAACAAAAATGCTGAATGCAAGAAAAGATTCAGCAGCAGAGTAACTATGGCTTCAAAATCATCACTAACTTATTAACGAGCTTAGAAGACAATGCTGCAAAAGGACTCGACAGTAATCTTCAAGACAGTAATGCTCCTTATGCTTTCCATTCTCAGGAGCTACTAAAAAACTATCTATCTCCATTTCTTCTTGCCTATTTCTTCTTCCCAATTTCACATGGACTGTTCTGAAGCTGATTATATCCATACATTGCTTTTAATTTGACACCTTGGTGACCAGTTACTTTCAATTTTACCTGTTTCAACATATTTCACTAACACTGCAGCTTTTTTGATCAGCCAAGATCTCTGTCTACAGCCTGCATGTTCTTGCCTTTTTTTTTTTTTCCTTAGGGATGCTTTGCCCTTCCCCAAAACACTTTGCATTGTTTTGTTTTCAAGCCACAGGCACTGTCCCACGGGCTGCTCATAATACTAACCTTCTGAGGCTAAATTATGCATATAACTTCATCTCTGACTCTCACAGACATATCTACTACTACTCTGCTTTGGAAGATGCTGTAACACATAACTGAAACAGAAAGGATGAAGTTCATGTTCTTATTCCAGCTATTTTTTCAAATACATTGTTATATGCTCCTTGTGACTACGTTACAATACATTGTTGGATGACTTTTCTGACATTACGAGTACAGAAAGAGGAAAGACTTTTCCTGATAACCTGTAGAAGGTTGCTGCAGGGCAAGCTTATAGCAGCAGGGTTCTCACTTTCTGACTCCTTTGAGTCCCACTCCTGTGCAGCATTATTTCTATCAAAACAGAAAAACAAAACCCTTTTTCTCCAGTACCAAGTATAAATCTTTGCCATCTGCCCACTGGCAATGAGAAAGTGAGAAAGAGTCAGCTCTCCTTGCTAGCTAAAAGTAGAAATTTCTGATGACTGTCATTATCTGGGGAGCCTTATCATTTTCAGGGTGCCACATACAGGATATGTTGCAGGTCAAAATGTAAAAATCAAGGTGGAACACACAGTCTGTGTAAATCATCTTCCAGTTTTGCACCTACGTAGTAACACAGCAACAGTAGACATAAGTAGATGAAAAATTCTTGCCAGGCTGTCCTATGTGCTTTTCCAATGCCATTCAGAATTTTTACCCCCAATGTGTTCGACAGCTTGTCAGCCTCATCTGGAAATAGGAGACAAGTAGATATAAAACCACAATCATGAGGTGAGAGCTCACAGGGTTGAGATACACGGGCTTTCTGCAGTGCTCTGCAACTAGAAGCTCATTAATAGCTGAACTGGGATCTGAACTGTGGGAACACACTGAGAGGTTTAGCCAAGATGTGGCTGTACTCAGCTTTTTTCCTGCATACTGGTTTAATTATCAAAAGAATTTTACTTTTTTAAACATTAAACAGTTTATTTAACTATTAAACAGGAAAGCTTAAAGTATAAACCAGTTATAAATCAGGTCGGAAACTAGAATTTCAACCTCCTTCAGGCAGCCTTCATACTCTTGGTGTCAAAGCGGATGTCCCTGCTCAGCCAGACAATCACTACTAGCAGGAGGCACAGATCAGGCCATTCTAATGAAAAATGGGATTTTCAGATTCAGTCTGTGTGCTGTGCAGGCAGTGAGAGAAACTGAAGTATGTGTTACAGAGCTCTGATAGCAAAACAAGAGTAACTTCCCCTTACGCCTCCTGTGTGTGTTGATGTACAGCCACTCAGAGACTGTTTACCAGCGTTTCCAACAATACATCTACTTTCATTTACATTCTGTGTTCAGGTCTGGCAAAACCTCTCACTGGTAAAGTTCAATGAGAATGCCAATGCACAAACAAAGAAGTAAACACTTGTGAGCCATGTTGGCTTCTGTGAGATTTGGAATCGACAGTGAAAGAATCCAGAGTTTGTCTAGTGGCATAGGACCAATCCTGCTAGAAAAGGAACGTCACTTCAAAGCTTGTAGGAAAGCTGTGAGAACAAATGGTAAGAGATTAAATTCTACAACAAACTTCTGACAGTAGCCTGTAGCACCAGCCTATCTTGTGGTACAAAAGTTACATAGCTAATTCCAGAATTAACTGATACAGCTCTTATTGCCTGAGCACAGGACTTAAGACGTTGCCTTGAAGACAAGACTATTTTAAGAGACATGATTCAGGTCCCAGATCTCCTCCAGATTAACACACAGTAAATGTCTCCACATCTTATCATTTCCCATCTGTAAGACAAATACAACTCTCACTTCCCTCTCCTCCCTTCCAGTCCTATGTATTTCAACAGTGACATGTTCACCCCCTGCCAGGAACATCAGCATTTAACATGTGATTTGACTTTGAGGTCCTTCAGAAACTCTAGCGTAAAAGTGAATAAGGCATTGAAGGTGTATTCCTGCTGCTCCCTGTGAGCATACTGATAACCCTCCTCTCCTTCTGTTTTCTCTCTTGTCAACCAAAAACAGACCATAATGAAAACCAAAATGATTACCTAAACATGCCCTTGCCCCACATCATAAACCATTTACACAGGTCAATTTACCACCTGTTTTTCAAAACTACAGAAAGCAAATTGTTTAAATAAAACTGAAATAGTCACTTTTTCTTTCCATAAAGTAGAACATTGGTTATTCAGCTGATGTCTTCACGACTGTTACTTCAAGTAAGGGCAAGTCTCCTCAAAGCAGTCCAACCTCTGTAGTACTTTGTGTTTCAACCAAGTGGTTATCAACGACTGCCCTGGACGTAAACAGTCAAGCAGTAGGGAAATGAAAAGGCTAGAAAGAGGTGCTGCGTCTCCAGCAATTGCTCCATGCAGTGATGTGGACAGCAGAACTTCAGTTACATACACAGCACAAATGACCACTACAGTCACCCCTTTTGGAGTTTCACTTATGCCCAAGACTTTATGAGATTGCTTCCTTCTATCACACATAGACCAAATAGTTTGTCCTATATCTAATTAGCACACAAGTTGTTTAGGAAGAATTTGGGAAGTCACTGTACTCACACAGCTTTTAAATTAGAAGCACAGAGGAGTCTTAGGCATTTGCAAGATTAATAGCTATTCTTTTCATAGACTCTACTTTTTAGTAGAGAGTGTGCACTGAATGAGGCCAAACCAGCTCAGTACATAGAAGCTCACCACCCTGTGCCAATAACAGTAGACATTACATTTCCATCACTTTAAAAAAGATATTGTCTTCATGGTTTCTGTACCCGGGGCTGCTATGTTCTGGCTTGTAATGCTTCTAACGGTCAGACTCTTATGTGGTAAGACAAAGAAAATCAATTTCAGTCCTCAAATGTGAGGCTTCTATGCAGTTACTCTATGACTCTGAAACAAACAGTTTAAAATGTTTAGAGCACACACTGCTGCATGGTGCTGATACGGTTTACCTGTTCCTCAGAGAAATCAAGATCAGATAGTGGGTATAAAGGAGGGTACGACACAGGGAACTCTGAAATCTTCTTTCCATTTACCCCATGTAAAACATTTAATAATTCCTAATAAAATATAAAGAGTCCTATTGGAAAGCTTCATTGCACTGCATATGTTTGAGGTAATGACAGCAGGTCTTGTTTTGTAACACGTTTGAAGTCTTTGAAGTCAATGGGAAACATCAGTTTTATGAATCCAAAATACTTTGGTTTGACCTTCCTGAGGGTAACTGAACTCATGCAGATGGATTTCACAGAAGAGAAGATACAGGCGTGCATAATGCTTGACAAGTATGGAGATAGATTTCAGTGGCAGGCTCAGAAGGATACATGCCAGTTTCCAAGGACTCCCTCATTCCTGCTTCCAGACCTATGCAGTGATTTAATTTAGCAGTTATATACCAAAAGTATCCATCTGCAGACACTACAGTCTCAGCACACATAATTTTAAATCGTTTAAACCAATTTAAGTTATGAGAAACCCTTTCCTAGCAGTAGGCAATCATCCCCAAAGTGAATTTTGCTCTTTATAAATTAGCATGGGTAGAGTTGTTTTGTTGTTTTTTATTGCTACATTTTTATTTTCTACCTCTGCAGAAAGCACTGGTCCCAAAGACAAGTGCAGGCAAAATCTGCTACATCACTATTTTGGGCTTATTTATTATACTTCGACATCTATGAGTGTCCAAGGGTGGGGGGAGGGAAGGTACGTTTAAAAAATTAAATACACAGAAACCCACAAATCTTCATGTTATTCAATGTATTAAGTATTCAAGCACTCAGAAAACCAGAGAATGAATCCCAGTACAAATAGGGAGCAAGGCCCAGCTTCTGGGACTTTCCTAGGTACATATATTATGAGCCGCTGCTTATCTGAACCAATAGGCAACTTGCAAAAGAATTACCTATGGCTCATCCCTTGGATGCTGCTTCCACTGGCCTCACCTTTCTCTAAAAGAAAATCCCTGAGGGAGAAAAAAAAAAGAGAAAAAAAACCCCAAGAGCTGGCTCTGCAGCACCACTGCATCAATGGGAACACCTTTACCCAAACAGAGACCTCCTGAAGCCTCTTTGTAAGTCTGTATGCAGTTCATAGTTTCACAAACTCTCCTGCATAGCTGGAAATTAAGACAAGAGTCCAGTACATTAGCTATGAAATGTTCTTTTTCATCAGCCTGCTCTGCTATTCAAGTCTGTATTCCATTTAGCTCTTAGCCCACTTCTGATGCTCTTCCACTGAAGCATGATTAAATACAGCATAGGGAAGGGAGTTATATTTCAAACAGGCATCACTTCTTCAGAGGCAGGTGGAAGCAAATAAATTTGCACACACGCAAAAATATACTTTAGCACTAATGGCAGCAAGTACATCTAGAAGAAGCCTGCTTTGGCACTGCTTGTAGGAAACAAGTCTAAGTTTAATTTACTGAGACGTTTTTATTTATCAGGCTTAGTGTAAAGAATAACAGCCGAACAAATGACTTTAAAAGTCTCCTGAGAAATTAGACTTTTAAAGTTGTATCAGTTCAAATCAGCTAAGATGTGACTGAGATTAGGTGCAAAACGTTGTCTAAAATATCAGCCTGTATCCCTCCTTAGGGTAATTAGCAGAACTCCACTGATTTCATTGAGATTTAGAGTTGTTTTCATTTTCCCATTACATAAACAATACTACCAGCATTGCCGGACACTCACATCTAATCAAACAATGGAACTGAAGCTCTCACATGAAATTACTGTCAATGTACGTGCTGTTGTTTTGCAGTCTAGATTAAAGAAAACTTTGATTGTGCCTCCTTCCAGGAATGAACATGAACTGCCACTGACTGCAATGGAATGGCACCAGAGCAACAACGACAAAAATTTGGTACCTGTTCACCTGCTTGCTACAATTGCCTCCAATTATCCTGAAGGAGCTCTACATTTCTAGGAAGAAATTTGTCTAGAGAATAAAAGCAATCATCACATTTCTGCTAAGTAAATCAAGGGCCTGGCTTATCAAACACAAGGACCCATCAAACCTGCATTGCATCTTAACTTCAAGTTCTCAAAAGCGTGGGGATAATCACTATTGGGCAGAGGAGGAGGACTAGACAGAGACAGGAGACCAGAATAGAGAATATCCACAAATGCAAACATGAAGACAGAAAACTGCATCCTTCCTTTGAATAATACAGCCTATGTTGCTTTTAGAGTGAGCTGCAATGAAACTAGTGGACATACTGTACCTCCCATCATCCTGATGGTATATTTGTTTAGCACAACCATGTAAACATTGGAACTCAGGACAAAAATGTCAAAAATGCTTGTCCTAGGTAGAGGTTAGGCGACTGCAAGAACAACAGAGGCAGCAGTCCAAGCGTTAAATGACTGGAACACAAGACAATATTTTCCATGATGAGATTTTTCTCAGAATAAGCCACAGGGACTTTCATTTTTTTGTATTTCTCAGTCACAGCCCTTTAGTGCTTTTAGGCAGTTTCCCTAACAGTAGTTAAGGTACCTTTAAAGCTACAAATCCAACAAACATAAGAGCACTGTGTTTTGTTAAACTCAAAAGTAAGCTCTGTGCTTTTTCCCATGACTGTGACCCTCCATGAGCACAGAAGAACCATTGCAGCCTTGCTTTTTTGGCATGTCGCATAATACAACGCCTGCACAGCTGGACTTTGTTCTAGGCTGCCTCTCCTCAGGGGAACTGCACAGCAGGGCAGGAAGCATTCCTCACTCCACAGTTACCTTGCTTTAAATCTGCATGAAAGACAGAGAGGCCCCAGGCTGTACTACAGGCCATATGCTGCAGCAATGACAGAAGAGTAGCTGCAGAGCCTCTTGGTGCCAAATTGCTGTTAACTAAGAGAAACTTCCACACCATCCTAGATCCCAAACCACAGTTTATTTACTTGGCTTTAGATACACAGAGATAAGCTGCACATGTCCCTGTGGTCACTAACTGAGCTAGGAACTGAAATAATCTTTAAGAAATAGGCAAACATTGGAGGCAGATAACACCAGAAGGCATGAAGCACAAAGCCTTATCCAGACAGCACATGAAGCTTCTCCAGCACAGCAAAGTTGTGCTCCAGTAAGGCCCTGAGCAACAGCATCGTGTCAGAGGTCATGATGCTTTGAACAGGCTAAAAAGAAATGAAAAAGACTAGAGAGAAATGAATACAAAAAAAATCTCTTAAAGAGGTTTTTTCTTCACCCCCCAAAACACTGACAAAAACCAATTCCATGTACTTTGGCACCATCAATTCTAACAAGGACGAATTCTGATATAAAACAAGCAGCTCCACACATCAGCTCTAGCACACAACTATTATCTTTTTAGCTCTTCTTAAGTCCCTGCTCTCTCTCCAAGCTCCAACAGCCAGCACTAGTGGGTCATTTCAACAGGAACAGCAATGGCTACACACATAAATGTAGGATGATCACCTTTTCTCAGAAAGCTGGCCCTTCTAAAGAAAAATAAATCAGCATTAAGGTTAACTGTCAAAAAATTGCATCATAGCAGCTCATGTTATGCTTTGTGTTTAGAGCTCCCCATGCCCACCAGTGCAGAATTGATCAAAGTAATCATCATAGCTGTAATGGGAAGAAGCTACTCACAGGATGCTTCTGCAAGGTACCTTTCTTCCACGGTTAGAAGGCAAAATTGTTAAACACAAAATGGAAGTGACAGAACACAGTCTTTCTACTTGACATTTGGTCAATCTGAAGACGTCAGTGTATCTGCACTTCAGGTTACTTTTGGTAAATAAAAATAGCTATGCCATGACACACTCACGGGGTAGAGCAACAAATTTTGGGCAAGTAGTTCATCTGCTAACATGCAGAGTTACAGACAGACTAAAATTTCTAGCAAGAAAAGAAAAAATAATCATACTATGATTAAGAAGCAGTTTTGTCCAAAACAAAAGACAGTTTCATTGAAAGATACTAGGAAGTAGTCTAGCTTCTAAAACAAAAGACTGGATCTTTTTACTATAAAGCTACATCTAAATCCTAGTTTTGCTACATCAAATTAAAAAAAAAATTAAAAGCATTCTCTTTTGCATAAACCTAGTTTGGGCACTAACATTGCTAATGAAAAGAACGTTGGCATCACACACAAATTGCTCTAAACATCAGAATGAATTAGAGCTTCCTCTGCTTCCACCAGTGGCTCTCATCTCTAATGTTCTCCTCTCTGTCTTGCAGATCTGTCAGCAGAACCAGGGCTTGTTTAACCCTACATAAAACACAGTACTCCAGGATGGCAGACTTGGAAATTATGTCATGATTTAAAATAGTTTTTACACACCTACATTAATGAATGAATGACTACTTACTGTTCTTCTTGTACATCAGGATTTCAAAGGAATTCATCTCATAGTTCTCAAACGTCTGCCGGACTTTGTCAATTGTATCTTTGTCTGTCAGCTCTCCATACATAAAACTGCAAAGAAAGCAAGGAATTCAAGTCAGATACTAAACAAAGACACTACACCATTTATTCACAGTGCGAAAAGGACCTATTTAGAAACAGCTCTTCTTTGATTTTATTTCACCTGGAAAGCAAATTTGACAGTAGCAGCCCCAAGAGACAAAAGAGAGAATGGAGATGAACAGACTACTGTTTTCCTCAAGCAACAGGCACAACACTACAAGCTATTTAACAGAAAATAAATCTGTTCTCAAATACCTGCAGGTGCTGCTTTTTTGCATAACTTCTGCTCTGTGATATCCTGATAGCTTGCAAAATCCATCGTTGCTGTACACAATAGGCCAATCCACTATCTGGGCATTGCCCAAGACAAAATTAGTATCTGTTTGAAAGAACACATCAGTTAGACATCAGAGAAGACTATGGTTGCATCAGCAGAAATACTCATTTGGGGATCCAAACTGCAATGCCTCCATTCCTGCACAGTTTTTTCCCAGTAGACAACAGGAGTATTCCATGTTTTAAGTAACTTGTTAGTTTAAGATTTTAAGATAAATTTAATTAATTACTCAGGCAAAGCTGAAGAAGGTGGTTTTACACAAAAGAAACTCACAATGTTAAGCAGGTAAAATTTATTCCTTGACTAAGGACAGATTCATTAAGCTGCTTCCCTCTGTGCCGCACGTACTGATCCACCACGACACTCAATTTGGATGAGAAGCCTCAAGACAGCCAAAACAGCTTGAGCAGTTATTTCTCATCTGAACACAGACTCAGTGGCTCCTGTCGATACAGCCTTCACTGCTGACCACACAAGTTCTATTACTCCCTGTGTGACGTGTATGGCACAGCTCTACAAACAAGACACCAGACAACTAGTTTTAGTACTTACACCAGCAGAAAGATGTTTCTGTTCACTGTACAAGCTAGAATGAGTTTCAACCACTAAGAAAAAAATTGAATGGGATTCAAACTTCCATTCTCATTGGATCTTTGCATGCTATATTTCTATGATTAATAACTCATTTGAACAAAGAATATACTTAATGCCAGGCCCAGGCCTTGTTTCTCTGCTGTTTTGGCTCTTTGGCTCTCAGCTATCTATGTAAATGCCAAGACAGAGAGCAATGCTTGTGACAGGACACTGATAGATGGGAGACTGCAGTGGCTCCTTTTCACAGCTTCAAAGACTCCCTGGCTTAGAAGTTAGAGGAAGTCTTAGGCAGCTACATGAGATAAGGGCATCCATGTTGAAGGGGAGGCTCTAAGGGAGTCCACTATGCTGTCTCCTTTACAGGATCTAAACACCCAGCTGCTTAAATATACATAGCAGTCATTAATGGTACCTGCAACCAAGAGACACAAACAGGACATTTTACCTATTACTTGCAAAGGCTTTGGTTTCTTTTAACTTCCCGTTTCAAAATTTTTTGTCCTGTTGCAAACTTCAAGTGGGTTTAAATAAAACATTCCTGTAGCTATCTAAATCCATTGCCCAATCCCATGAGCAAGATTAAGTGTATCTTTATACACTCTTTGGAAAGAAATATACCAGTAGTATAACTTCAGGACATTTTAACTGCTTTGTTTCTCAGTCTCTTCTAAATACCATGGTTTTTACTTGGTTCAAGTACTTTGTTCCAGAAACAATACATGTCTTTTACCCTTCCTATGAATAAGTAAGCCAAGTCATTTCTCATTGCTAAAGCAAGTGCTTTTGAGTGTCTATTATAAACAGTGGATTGCACTGTGTTAACATATTTTTATATTTTCATCAGAAAGTACAAAAAGTATGCAAATATGAAATTCAGGTCGCGTTTTGCCCTGATGTGGACTGTGTTATTTCAAGCATTTATTCCTTCTCACCATCTTCCCTTCTGAAAAGGTAACAGCACCCTTCAGTTCTTCAAGAACTCATTGAAAAACTTCTATGATCTTTCTTTTCACACTTAAATCTCAACATTTTCTTCAGATAAATAATGTCAGTTTTTTCACTAAAAGCTATATAGTGAACTTTTCTGATGGCTGTCACTGCTCAGATGTTACTTTTACCTACACCTCCAAAGCACCTATGGTGGATAGTGCTCTTATCTTATCCTCTTTTTACAGGTAAAAGCAAGGCACCAAGCCCACACAGGGATGTAAGCACTGAAAGGCAAGACTGCTACAAGCCCAGCTCTCAATGATCTAAGAGATAGAAGCTCTAGGAGTAGTGCTGGTGATAGAACTAAGAAATATTAGCACAGCAAACAGCACCCTGCCCAAGCTATGCTATAGAAAGCATCATTTTAAAAAAAAAAAAAAAAAAGGTATATTTGAAAGCTGGGGATTTTCCTCTTACTATGCCTAGTAATTCAAACGTAAGCCCAACTCTCACATACAATACCACAGATTCTTAGCCATTACTACTGGAGCTAAAAAAATCATATTCTCACTTGCCTACTTCTTGGGTTAATGAAAGCTGATTTTTTTATTTTTTTTTTTTACCAGAAGAGCTTCCAAAAGATGCTTAAAAAACATGCACATATTTCCCTCCCTCCTGACAGCTTTGTCATTTGGGTGTTTATCCTAGGAGATGTGAATCATAGAATCACTAAGGTTGGAAAACACATCCAAGATCATCCAGTCCAACATACCACCAATACTTCCCCACTAAACCATGTCCCTCAGTACCTCACCTAAATGTTTCACGAACACCTCCAGAGACAGTGACTCAACCACCTCTCCAGGCAGCCCATTCCAGCACATGACCACTTTTTCAGAGAAGAAATTTTTCCTGATATCCAACTTGAGCATCCTCTAAGGAGCTACCCCTGAGCACCATGAAAGCTCAGTTTTCATTTCAGCTCCTGAATGACTTTTCTACTTATCAAGCCACTGCCAACACCCTCAACATACAATGTCTTCAAGTCAGCGTGGATTGGTTGTTGTATTTTACACATCCCTATCAGGCAGCGCTATTAGAGTAGTGAGCCCTCTCATGGAGGTGGGGGTAAAATGCTACATCTGATAATCCAGGTTGGGTTGGGAGATGAGTTATAACCACACTTGTAGATCTTTATGTACTTTCAAAGCTTCAGTGATGAAAACACGAGCATCTATCAATTCAAGGAGCAAGTCAGAGGTTTTCAGGATCCCACTGCTCTGTAAGTCTGACTTCTAGCAAGTTCTCACTTCATGCACCTTGACCAATTGTCTACGATACATAGCTTTTCCCCAGTCACATGGAAAGAAAATACTGAAGCTGGACCCATTCCCTGGAGTTAACACCATAACCCTGACAAGGCTTTCAGTTTGTTCCTCCAGCTCCATCACTGAGCTTTTAGTGCTCATCCTCAGTTTGGACTGACACCCAAAAAATGCCCTGCAGAGACCAGCAGTCAGGAACTCTCCATGTAGCTGAAAGCCTCTGGAGACATTGTTTCTCGCACCACACAGTAAAGGAGGAGTCTCACAAACAAATAAGAAATTCTTTACAGTTACTCATTCATCTTTTCCAGACCTCTTTAAAGACAAAACAGTACAAAGCAGATTCTGTGCCTATGTGGAGAACACACCTGCATTTCTCCTCAGACAATGGTGTTTCACCTCTTCAAACACTGGAGAGACACAGCATAACTCCCACTTATAACTCCTTTGCATAGTTTATTCTGACAGATAACCCGGAGGTAGAAGGGCTGTTCTCATTGCTATCATTGGCATTCAATTGCACTGACGTCCCTGACAATGTGCTGCTTGGAGACAGCTCATAATCTGTTCAACAATTGTTTCTAACATAAGAAAATATTAAACATCCACTGAGGCAAGTACTGCCTTTCCATCTGCAGGGACACAGGGTCCCAGAGGCCAAGAAACAGCTGTGGCTGTGTTGCACAACAAGCACAAGTGATGCTCTGGTGAACTCTTTGAGCACTGCAGAGCGAAACTCTTGAGGACTCACAAGTGGGTCAACAAGGGCAGGACAGGGGCTGGGCACAGGAGGACTGCAAAGAAGAAATACACTACCAAATTCTCTTCAAAGACAGGGGATAAAACAGGCAAGTGATAGATGCAGTATTCAAACTATTAAGTGATTGAGGTGCCTCTCTGATAGGACTCAAAGGACTCCCTTACCAGGAAATCGATTTCTAACACAATATCAATTGGGTTAGTGGCATTGGCCAGCCCAAGGAGAAGCTATACGCCTCACTCGCACCGCTTATCGGCTCCAAGAAGAGTTGAGCTAGGGGCTGGAGAGTCTGAGCTCATATGAAGAAGACTTAAAGTCTGGCTTGTGCTGTTTGGCAGAGTCTGAGAAGACACTTAGTAGGCACAGAAATATATAGAGATGCAGCACAAAGCATCTCTTGCTGCAGAAACACAAGCAAGAACTGCTGCACCTCAAAGGCAGCACAATTACTGGCAGGAGGAAGGAGGGATGCTCTGAACTCTGGCTACTTTGTGAAAAGCCGTACTTCACAATTTCAACCTGCATTTCCCCTAGTCAGTTCTGTTCATTGAAGTATATCCCCATATCAGCTTTTACACACACAAACGTCGGAGCCGTTTCGGATTATTACTTTAAACTAGTCACTGCTGCTTTAAAGAACAAGAAAAGCAATTTAACTCCTTCCACTATGTAAGAATGGATTTTGCTCGGTCACAGAAACCAGTGGTTTTCTCTAATCACAAAATACATCATCACAGAAGAATCAGAAAAGGTCCTTCTGAATAAAACAGCTCCTTTACCAACAATGACAGCAAGTCTCCAGAATACCCAGCTTCACCAAAATTGCTACCTACAGAACCGCATTGCTAAGTACATTAACGGAAACTGCCCATCAGCTCAAACTTCCAACCAACCTGAGAACAAGAAGCATATCACAGATGCAGCTGGTCGAGATTGGCACATTTAGGAGAGGTAAGAGCACAAACCACTACCTCAGAACTGAAAGAAAGGCTTAGTAAAATACTTGGTAAAGGACTGTGGATAGAGCTCCTTAGCTACTGTTCCATTAGCTGGGCATAAAGCAGCTTAGGAGTAAGTACAGGGGACAAGTGAGTTTACAAACAATTGAGTTTACAAACTCATGACTAGCATCACAAGTAGCATCATTTAGATATGGGAAAGAAAGAAGTTGGTTTCATTTCTGGTAAGGAACCCAATGCATGGAAGTAGGATGTTGTTCATAAGGACACCTCTCAAAACTACTACAGTCGTACAGCTCATACAGTAGTTTCACTTCAACAACTTGCAAAGGATAGGTATGTAGGTACCGTCCTTGGTTAAACTGTTAAAATGTAACTTCCGAGATCAAAATACAGCTCCAAAATGTTACAAGTAAGTCAAACTGAAAATAATTTCAACTGCCTATTCAACCCTTTCTTTGCACTTGTATGATTCAAGGCTCACACCTCAGGGAGAAGTACACAGGAATCAACCACATTTGCATTAAACACAAGGGCTCTCTGTTCAAAGAACGTACAAAGGTGCTGAGAGGACCAAAAGCCTATTCACATCATGGAATAAAAGTCATAGGGCAAAATTCTGCTCTTCCACCCATCTCTCCTATGGAAGTCAATGGTTTTACATGGATACGTACACCTTTCACTACCTCCTAGCACTCATTCTTGGAGGTGGAATGCATTAGTTTTTAAATATTTTATTTTTAAAAAACTTGATTTCCCGATGGAAAGATGATATAGTGGCCTCAAAACTGTGTATCCTTAACATTGAGAACAAATTATTTTAATCTGTAGCCTCACTTAAATGCAAAACAACACATTACAAAGGACTAGGGATCGGTTCATTTGGGCTTACATGTTTCACAGATATTTTGCATAAAAAATATTTATTCTACAGAAACAATAAGGGATTTGGAAGCTCTTTGGCTGTCAGAACACAAAATCCACTAATGCACACATGACATTGCTCTATTCAAACATGACTTACACTGTACGCAAAGCATTCTGCAAGTATGGGCTGAAAGGAATTATTCAAAACTGTGTTTCATCATATGTAACACAAATAATTACAACAACACCTTCAAGCGAATCAGTTTGAATCTTTGTAGAAAATGATTCCACCAGCGGTGTAGATAAAAGCTACTGGTTCCATCTCAGAATGTTACAATGCATTATGATAGTATCTATTTTACTGTGGCCTCTATCATGAATAAATTTTCAGTTGAAAAGAATGAAACACCCTACCAACATTAGAAGCTGTAAAGTCTTTGTAATTATCTGCATTTTAAAAAATAAAATAGAAATTAGAACAGAAAAATGGCACATGAATAGCTGAAATGGGAAGTGCACAGAAGCCATCATCCATAATTAATGGTAGCACTGTTCTGTGCCTATCTCTGCAGTGCCGACCATACTGAAAAATTTAAAAAATAGACATCCAGACAAAAGTGATGTCACCAGGAGATAATTCTCAGAAATTAGAAAGCTCATCGGCTGTACAAGTCGTACATTGCACCGTTCTTAACAAAGGCCAAAAACGCTTTAACAGTGAGACTTCATTTAACTGGCCAGGTTGTTTTTTCCTCCTAGGCAGGAAAAAGAATGATTTAGTTGCATCAATTATGTGGGTCTTCCATCAGTTTAAGAAAGCCATTTGATTTACTGATTATAGCTGTAGCCATCAAGAGCCTTAAAAGCATTTGACAAGACCCAACTCCTGGCTGACTTTTAGCTATATAACTTACAGAAATGCATTAACAAATTCTCCAATGAATGGGTTTCACTAAGATTTGTTTTACAACCTCGTTCTAGGATTTAATGGAGAAATGGATTGATATGTTGAATGATCACAGTAGAACATCTTGAGCTTTCACAACATTAATTTTAAAACACATCATCTATCATCTTTGCCTTGTACTTCTTTTTTTCTATCTATAAAAGTAATTTTAAGAAAATCAGGTTGTAAATGCATTTCTAAACGCGTAAAGACGCAAACACAAATTTGGCTTTGTTAGAGCCAGCAAAGAAACATTTTATACTCAACTCAAGTGATAGCAAGGAATAAAAACTGTCAATAATCAATTGACATTCTGATATAGTGACCAGCTGTACAAAAAGCACTCCATAGCTGGTAGCTTAAAATAAGCAGGGAAGTCAGGAAGAAATAAGCCCCTTTCCTTTGTTTTCTTCTTCACTTGGTAAAACATCCTTAACACAGAGCCTATAAGATGTTCCCTTGTGCTTTTGAAGGCCTGCTGCTGGTGTGCCTAAATATCTTGTATTAACCAGTGCAAACAGACCTACATTCATGTGTGGTCTTGTAGCAGCAGATACAAGAAGGCACAAACTCAAGTGCAATCGTTGGGTGCCAGATGTGTTGAGGGTAACATTTACCTTGCTTTGCACAGGACCAGTCACAGTAATGGCAAGAGAAGCAACATCTTCAGCTACCATCTTTGTAAACATAACACCACCTTATTACCTACCCAGCCAGCAGTTTTGCATGCACTTTTGGTAAGGCTTTGTCAAAGAGCCTTTCACACAAGGTAAGAGTATTTTCCAGGCCACATCCACTGTGATCTCTTTTTAATGTTGAAATTAACCCACTCCAGTCAGGAAGAGGGATGATCAGGCTTGACAGCATGCTGGAGAAAAGCTCCTGGGCATCTGCTCCAGGCTTTCAAATCAGCTCATTTGGGAGCCTTAAGAATTAGGATAGCTTACCCCAGCCATCACAGTTCATAAGGAATACTTTAATAATGCTCTTTCTCATGCACAGTTAAGTTCATCCATTTCACCACTTTCATCTACAACAGTCACTAAAATACATTCCCCTATTCAACAGAACCATACCAGCTCACACTTGGATGTAATTTACCTGCAGCACAAGGCTTCTGAGCCCAGCTTTGCTTGAAGACTCATTGTAAATTAAGGAAATTTGAAAGCTGGGCAGGAAACCAACCATACTCTATCAAAAGGAAACAAGAAAAGTATACTCCACCCCAGAAACATGTTTCCTTATTTTAGCAACAGTCCTGTTGTCAGTATGAAAATACTTGATGACTGATGCTGTTTACTAAAGGTGTTGCTGCAGTACAAGGCGGCCCAACGATGCCCAGGATCTGATCACCCTGAGCACATCTCATTCAGAGGAGCAATGCAGAACCTGTCATGTTTATACACGCATGCCCTTCCAATGCAACAGCTCTGTAGTCTGAAAGTGAATAGACTGACAACTCTCAACAGTAAATCCTACCCTTGGGGAAACATACCTATACTGCTTCTAGAGCCAAATAGGACTGGCTGCAGCCATGCCTGTCTCCAGACCCACACAGCTCGCTGTTCTTGGTTCTTAAGTGAAGACAGGCAAAGCAGGACAATCAGTAGCACCATGAGGATCCCCTGCAAATGTTTAAAGGATCCTCTTATGGTAATGCAAACATTTAATGTAAAAGAACATCTTATTAAAGTGCAAAAACATGAAAATAAACCTCTGCGCAGTTCTTCATTCTGTGATAGATTCCTTCTCATTTGTCTCCCGCAGAACACAGAAACAGGTTGTTCAGTTCCAGAGATGTTTATAATGAAGTTAAGTTCTCTCCTGAGTTTCGGGCAACAGTACAAGGTTAGCAGGCCCAGGTTACAGAATGCTTATTTTATTAGGAACTTCATCATCTCCAATGGAAGGAAGGTGATAAATCACAAAAATGCCTGTTATTCTCAGGATTTGTGTCTCTGAGGGTGCTTTTTCTTTCCCTCTACACTGGACTCACTGCATTCTCCATCAGAGGGTGCAGGTTTGTTTCTACATCTCATCTCTCCTTAGGGCGCTCCCAGGGGAAACAAGACTAAACTCAGATTAGCTTTATGCCACCAAGCTTCCATTTTTCCCTCCTTGTTTCATCAATAAATCAGAAAAGTATCTGTGACTGAAATTCTTAAGCCATGCAAACACAGGACTTATTTTTGCCATTTTTACACAAACTAAATTCTCACGCACCAAGGAAGGGCTGGAGAATCCAGCTGATAGTTACCTAAACATAGAAGTATTTTTGCCTTCAGCTATTGATAAAGCATTAAAATATCACAGGACCCGTGTCCTCTCTAACATACCGCACCATTTGAATTTGGTGCCTTGGCCATGAACCAACATTATAACTGTTATTGTTATGGTGCCTTTACACTGGGGCTATACTACATTACCTGGGAAAAACATTAATATCACATTAGCAGTAACCAGCAGAGACTAGTGATTCTTTACATACTGCACTGTTTTACAGCACGGGCTCATTTTCTATCCCGTTGGGTGTTTGAGTCTTTAAATATTTCAATGCTTCAAACAAATTTTTGCCAACCAAGCACTACATGCAACATTTATTATTCTAGCTCTACATGTCTACTTCAGAAGCATGGCTTTTAAACATTAAATACAAACAAGAAGCATTACATCAGTGTCCCAAGTCCTTAAGTTTTTCCTCCGGACTTACAACTGGAAGGAATCTGGAGACAAAAGGTCTTCTTGTGAGAAGAAATCAAAGAGGACCACATGCAGTCCACAGTTCCAGGCTGATGATGCTATATATTCTTTCCAATATGTGCTATATCAATCCTATAGAGATTCTCAATTCCTTCTCTACTCCAGCGTGTGGAATTACTTTGCAGCGTATAGCCCTAGCATAGCTATTCAGGCTGGCATTTAGTCAATGAGAACCTGTCTTAATTGATTTGCAACCCAAGAACAAACTCCTAGAATTATTAAGAAGACAATTCAGACCTCTGGAGCTTGAGATGGATCTCGCTGCAGGTAGTGTGATCCGAATGTCAGAAAAATACTAAGCCTGAAGGAAAGGCCCTGAACTTGCTTGCCCAAGTACACTGCCATTAACTTTAGCCATTGAAGGTGCATCAGCTCACCAATATCACACTAAATGCGAAAGGCTGTCCAAAGAATTACTTGTTAAATTGCTGTTTAAAAGTGGCATAATTAGTGCTATCCTTAGAGTAGTGTTTTCAAAAGAGGTTGTATGCCAATTACTGAGCTACTGCCACAAAGCCTCTTTCCCTGAGATAACCCTCTCAATATAACTCAAAGCCAGAACACGTTTTTCTCAGTTTACCTGTGACTATAGCTGCACATCAAACCCAAGTATCTTTAAATGGAGCACTTCTTCAGTATCTATTTCAGTTCTACAACCAAATTCCTCTCCTTTCAAAGGGAATCCTCCACAAATTAGGAACATTCCTATACATGTATTAATTCAATATCTGCTGGCGCTACTTAGCTTGCTTGCAGGAGCCAGCAAATACAGTTTGACAAGAAGCCCAACATTTATTTGGAAAATGCCAAATAGTCCAGAGAGTTTCCTTGTGGGTCACATTAGTATCCAATCAAACAAAACTCAGAAGGGGAAACCAAACCTCAAAGTATGCACTACAGGTTTAAGTGTTTGTGCTGTGGGCATCCCAAAGCATCTTGAAGGCAGGCAGGCTGGCCAAGGAGAGGCAGGCACAAGGTGTCAGGATGTTTCCATGCTGTTCCCCCATTGGACAACACTGCCCTGCCAGATGAGGAGAAATGAGACCCAGCCCTCATCTCCTCACAGAGATGGACGTCAGAAGAGGTTGATGGCCTCACGGTAGAACTGAATCACACAGCATTTATATGTGACAGCATCACATCACAGCAGTGATGTGAGAAGACTCAGGCTTCTGAAATTGAGTCACTTCCCAAATATTCCTCTAATATCTCTGCACCGTGCATCACTTCCTAAAAGGCTTCATCTAGAAGCCTGTATTTACGGCAGCCCTCGGGACTTGCTGAGCATTTGGAAATTGCGTGCCGTCATTTTACCTGTGCTGTCCAGCACCACACTGTGACGACACATTCTAAACAAAGGGGGAAAAACAGGAAGAAACAGAGCAAAGCCCCTACTGCAAGATCCCCTCCGTCTCCAAGCCTCACACGATTTATAGCACCAAGGTCTTGGCACAGAAAGCCATCAGAGAAATTCAGCGTTCAGTGGAGAAAATTATTCACAAACTCAGACAGTTCCGAGAAAAGCCTTAGCTAGATGCTGTTAGGAGATTAGAGGAGCAACATGAATCTGATGAGATGTTAACATTTCAGTTTTTAAGAAGAGAACAGGATTCTCCGAGGGAAGGGGCAGTGCTTACTGGAGGGAGAATGCAGCTTCCAACCTCTTCTGTAGGAAAGTTGCTGAGAAAAACAAACTATGAAAATCCCTCGCCATTCTGTGTGAAGACATGTTCTTATCAAAGATGGTGTTTTGTTTTGTTTTTTTTCTTCAGTAACATCTCCTAATTGAAAATAATTGAAAATCATTCTTGGGATAATTTGGGTTTTTAGCTGCTTATCAACAGGGTTAATTGCCTTTGCCTTTTCAGAACAAACCGCCTGGTTTTTAATTAATTAAATCATCTCACCTCGTTTTCAAAAGGAACTCGACCCGCATATTCTCAGTCACGCGGGAAGTTCTTAATCCCCAAAGTAACCCACCGAGGTCCACGGAAGATGGCACGACTCCGAGCTGTGAGAAACCCACTCGTGCCCAGGTGGCAGCAGATTCCCAGCCCCCCCGCACGGCTGCAAGGAGCAGCTTTTGCTAAGTCCCGAAGTGAAAGAATCTGGGTAACGCTAACGCACATTTGCACGCAGTTGTGAAATCCGAGGCGCTTCCCACTCCACAATTTTCCTAGAGAAAGACCCGGCTACAGTTAGCTATGAGAGGAAAAAAAAATAACAAAACAAAAACCCGGCACTGCCCACCTTCAACCCTCAAAATAGCAAACTCCCTCCTCACTTGGGAGGCATCTTCCCACTCGCTCCGGGCTCTGCCCTCCCGGAGACCCCGCAGCTCCTCTCGCCCGGCCCCGCACGGTGCCCCCCGGGCCGCCTCCCGCCCGCGGTCTCTCCCCACAGCGGGCACAGCGCGGGGCCGTCCCGCCGCACCTGCCGCCCGCACGAGGCTCCGCTCGGGACGCGGGGGCGCAGCCCAACGGCGGCCGCCCCGCACCTGGGGGCTCGAAGCCCCTCCGCGCCAAACCGCCCCTCCGTCCACGGTCCCTTACCGTTAGACCTTCGCACGATGTTCTCCAGGAACGTGTTTTGAGGCGCCACCAGCCCTCTCCTTCCCCCGGCCATAGTCGCTCTGCGGGAGCGCGGCGCAGAGGCTTCGCTCAGGGCCTCGCGGAGCCGCGCTCTGCCGCTCCGCTCCCCGCCCGCTCCGCGCGCCTCATGCCTCCGCCGGGACCGTGGCACGGCTGTGCGGCATCAGCCCTCCCGCCGCCTCCCGCGCACCGCAGCCCCGCGGTCGCCGCCGCGCCGCCGCCGGACCTCCCCGCGGCGCCCCCTGCCGGCCGCCGCTCCGCCGCGCCGCCCCGCCACAAGGCTGGTGCCGCAGCGCCACCGTCCGGAAGCGGGCTGCCCAACAGCGCCGACGACTGTAGCGCAGCGAGGAGAAGCGGCGGCCCTCGTGGGGCTCTGCCCTGCAGGGATGGCGGCCCCGCCGCGTCCGCGCCTCGCGGGCCGAGTGCTTGAAAGCCCCTCTCAAACTGAGAGCGGCGGGAGGAACCTCTGCCTCTCGCACAAGCGCGTGGGTGCCACCTGGGACCCCCCGGGGGGCTTTGCCCTCAGAGCACGTGGCTCAGCCCCTCAGCAGGCTGCCCGCCCTCGTTTCACCTCTTCCTAGGACACTTTCTACTCCTGTGTGATCAAACTAACAGCAGCTCAGTGGAAGCAATAGGATAAGCTATTTAAATATAACCTTTGACAGGTCTTAAACTCTCAAGTATTCGATTTACAAAGGTTTTTCAGTCAGGGAGAAAACTACTTTGTTCCTTCCCTTTTGGCCGTCTATCAGTAAATGGAAAGCACTCAGATCTCTTTAAAGACAGATCTCCTGACTGGCCCTGGCAGCTGCTTGCCGTAATGCCTCGTTAGCTGCAGCACCTCCGTGCTCTGCATCACATCACATTCCCAAGACATGAATATGTTTTGCAAAATCCTGTGTATGGCAAAACCTGCTCCTATTTCCCACAGTACAAGCAGATAAAGCAAGGCTGGGGCACCTGGCTCCTGTGCTGGAGGACAGGCCTGGCCTGTGCCACGAGGCCTGCGCTTGTGACCCAAAGGTGACCGTGGGACAGCAGCCCACTGCCACCAGCCTCCTGCCACTCTCAATGTTTGAGGCACAGGATGCACACTAGGACTGTGGGGAGCCAAGCCACAGAGGTGGATGGCAGCTTCCTTGCAGCAGGATCTGCAGATTCAGTCACAGACCAACCTAGCACCGGCTGCCCGTCTCACAGCTGGAGCCTATGGGGCTGCTAAGAGCACGGCTCAGGAAGTAGCCCTGCAGTGGGAGCCACTTCATTAACATTCATTTGTTCTAATAGCCATCCTCATTTGTTCTAATAGCCATCCCTGGACTGACTGCAATCAAGACAGGTTAGGAGAGCATCCGAAGTTGTAATTAGGCTACTAATAATCCCTGAACTTGGTATTTTGAAAATCCCCGTGGAAATATTCGTTTGCATTTTTATACACCTGATTCAGCCCCCAACAGCTGTGCCTACAAAGTCTCAGGTTGTTCTGTTCCTGACAGCTTCAGCAGCACGGGACTAACTGACCATTAAACTTACCATTTCCCCAGGAAAATCATGATGTTACCTTTGATACTGAGTTTATACAGCTCCTAACAAGTAAGATTGCGGTTTTGAAAAACTAGGATCTTCAAAGGTTTTCATTACTCCTCAAAGCCACTGTGCCAGAGGGCGCGCGATCTCAGCACCCACAGGGCTCGGCAGGAATCTCTCTAGGTCTTGGAGACATCTGGCAGCTGGCATGCATTGCAGAAATGCTGAAGCCTTTAGAAAAAAATGTTACACTGAATCAGCAAGTACACAGTAGAAGGAGCAAGGGGACACAGGGTAAGGAGGAAAAGCCGTGTATCTTCTGGATTTCCATGAAGTAGCTGCGCTTTGTGTTGTATTCTTTCCCCCATTCATTCATCCATTTTATGTGGGGGAAAAAAACTGGTCCAGCCTCTGATTTCCTAGCTCAGATAATCAGGCTGTCCCACAAATTCCATGCCAAAGCTGTCATTTTAGCTGGGTTGAAGTTAGACCTACCTTGCCATCACATTGCAAATAAGTAAGATATCAAACACAAAATTTCTTGTTTATCATCTTCTACCTCCTTTAGTCTTTCTCCCCACCGCAAAATACGATTCCAGCTCGTGATGTGATGCTTTCACCACAGAGCAGGGGGATGCTGTGTTAGTGTTTCACTGTGACTATTTTGTATTCTATACTCATTTCCTTTCTGGTAAATTCTGCAAGTAGCACAAAGTCAGACCCCATTTGAGGTAGCACACACACACTGTCTTTCTGATTCATTTTTACATGGATGAGACCTCTTCTTCTCTATTTTTTAAAGCTGAAAAATCAGATTTCTTAATCTGCTTGTTTGCTAAAGCCTGTTGGACAGAAATTGATGCGTGACGTTTCAAGTAACACTAACACAATCAGCAAACTATGACATCTTACCATCCATTAGAGGGCACATTCAGCTCTATACTACTATCATGCTCTCACAGTTTGTTTGTTGTATTTTTTTCCTGAAAAAGCCCCTAGTTCATCCTCGAGCTGCAGAGCCTTAAGCTGCTGTTCTGCAGTCCCTTTGAGCAGCCGTTTGTTCCAAAACAAAGTAGAAACTTGCCTTCACCTAAACCATGTCCATTTGTCACCTACTTGAACTGAAAACCATCCTGACTGGAAAACCCAGCACCAGGGGTAAATGAGGAAACCCAGCTGAAACCTCCATTTTAAGCAGCAATTCATACAATAGCATTCATAGCAATGCAAACTTATAACAAACTACCAACAGCCTTGAAAATTAAAAGAACACTGGATCCTAAAATTGCATTCTATTCGCATACTACCATATAGATTTCATGACCCTGTCAAAAACAAAATAAATTATGTGATAGGATAACAAAGTACAGAAGGTAGTGCACAGGTTAGTCTGCCATACAGACGTTTAAAAAAATACATCACACAAAATCAGTGAAGCATTAATTAATCCACAAATTCTTACTCCCAGAGTTTACAGGCTGAAGCCTGTAAACTATCAAATACATGGGTGCTTAGTTACTTGTGATTAACACTACTTGTTATGTTATAGAAAGAGCAAAGAGAAGCAGAAGTCATGCCTTAAAACAAAGGTGAGTCCAGAGTATAAGAAATACATGCATGACTTCCAAAAAGGTATTTGGGAAAAACATCTGGGCATCTAAATGAAACTGTCCAGTCTATTTCTGCAAGTCATTTTAACCAAGGTGCTCCAGACATTGCTGCATTTCAGCCTGAGGTTCCTAAGGTCTGATTATTTCTGCTCTCTAAAATTAAATGAAATTTCTAACTCAGAGAAATAACCTAGTTGTGCAGCAGACTGTAGGTCTGAGAACTGAGGAATGTAAGTGCTCTCAAACAACCGTAATAAATTTGTCAAAAATTAAGTATGGACTTACCCAATTATGGAATTACTGAATTTCCTCCAGACTTTTTATGGGGAATAAATATGGAAAGATAACTATGAAATCCTATGTTCTGAGTGGATAATTCTTGAAATAAAACTGATGAGAGAGTACACAGCCAGTCTTTTATTTATATGCGTAGCATTTGGAGTGTGGGCTAACAGGAAAGTACTGTTCCTTCTTAGAACTGCTCAAAAGGGCATAGAAAATTTTTCCCTATTTGGACAGTATGCCAATCTTCATTTATTTCAGCAGGAGCTGACACACAGTCCTTCCAGATTAAGAAAAAAAATAAGAATAGAAGCATCCTGACTGTAGGTGTACTTGGCCAAACCTCTTGGCTCTAACCTGTCCTGCCCATGTGGTCTTCCCCAGTCTCAGATCAGAGGCAGTGACCAATAGGAGTGTTGTTACTCAGAGGAGAAAAATAAATTATCTGCATTTCGTTTGGTTCCATGTTTGGTAGGCTTTTTGTTGACATTTTAATGCCGTATTTTAGTTTTCTTTGGATTTGTGTGTATGGGTCAATATAAATCAAGGCAAATGGAAGAGAATTAGATGCAGCTTGCTTAAACTACAAGAAAATGCGGGGGATTTCACTAAGTAATTACAGTAAAGATTTCTGTTTGCATGCCCTGAGAGATGCTTAGGAACCCATGATTCTGGGTGAATGTTTTTTCTTAAGAAATAGGGAACACAGTAGCCTCCTTGCATTTTAGGCAATGCAAGCTTTGTAGGCTCTCTGTAGACAATGTAGGCACTAGCATGGTAAGTTATGTGTGCAGACTGGGAGAACTCCTCGAGAGAAACCCTGCAGAGATGGATTTGGCATTTCTGCTGGCAAAAAGCTTGACGTGAGCCAGTAGTGTGTGCTCAGCCCACAAGCATCCCAGACTGCATTAAAAGAGAGGTGGCCAGCAGGATGAGGAACGTGACTCTCCCCGCCTACTAGTGAGGCACCATCTAGAGTACTGCATCCAGGTTTGGCTCCCTCACCGCAAAATAGGCATGGAGCAGGCCCAGAGAAGGCCATGAAGATGAACAGAGGACTAAAGTACCAATCCTACAAGACAGACTGAGAGAGCTGGGGTTGTTCAGCCTAAGGAAGAGAAGACTCCAGGGAGACCTCATTTCATTTTTTCAGTACTTGAGGAGAGCTTATAAACAGAAGGGAGACTGACTTTTTACATGGGCAGATAATGATAGAACGGGGGGAACGGTTTTAGAATAAAAGAGGGGAGGTTTAGATTAGGTGGAGAAAATTATTCACTCAGAGGGTGGTGAGGCATGGAAATAAGCTGCACAGAGAAGCTGTGGATGTTCCATCTCTGGAAGCATCCAAGGCCAGGGTCCCCAAGCAACATGGTGTAGTGAAAGGTGCCTGGGCCCACAGGTGCAGGGGATAGAATGAAGTAGTCTTTAAGGTCCTTTGCAGTCCGAGGCATTCTGTGATTCAGATTCTACAAGCTACTGCCTATAATAATCTCTCAACGGTGGTTCGGTAACTCATGATTTAACAGTATTTTAAAAAGCTACCAGAATGTAGAATCAAATCCTACATAGGATACTTTGCAAAAATATAAAAACAAAACCTAGCTGTTTTAGGCTTAGATTTGGAAAAAATATTCTCAGTTAGGAACATGCTTGAGCCAGCTATCTTCCAACTCTTATCCCCTTTGGTCTTAGGACGTTCACATTCAGCCCCTGCCATTAGTCCTAAACACTATTAGCTTTCTGAACAAACTTTGGATTCCATAATACAATTTCTAAGAGTCTAATATAAAAAGGAATTCCTAAGAAAGACTCCCCAAATTATAAGACATGGCCTAAATTCTGTAGCTTCATTTGAAAAGCAGAACAATTTCAAAAAAGAAAAAAAAAACATTGTTTTTCATCTGGACAGAAGCATTCTGTGAGGCTGACTGGTAAACAGACTGCTAGCTTTTTGTTTACAGTAGCCTCTCCAAGAAGCACATTTCAGAGTGCCCAGTGAGTGTGTTTCTTGCACAGGGCTTGTATTTCATTGCTTCTGCCTTGCGTGTTCTAAGAACTTCTGTTTTAAAGTGGAATATTTTATAAAGCTGATGTCTTACCTCCCAACTTCATAGACCTCTTTTGTTGCTTGCAGGATTTCAGTGTAAGAAGGCCTGTCAACAGACAGAAGCCAACACTCCACTCTCATTCCCACACCGGGAAAACAGAAACAAACAAAACAAAAGAAATTTAAAAAAGAAAAATAAAGGAAGAAAAACCCACATGTCGCTTCATTTCAAAGTCTTACTGAACCCAACTTTTCACCAAGTATTTCCCATTTCCTGACTTTCTATCAACAGGGTGGACTACCCACAGTGTTTGCTTGCTATGTAGTTACAACTTTGCTTCACTTCTCAGCAGCAAGAGGGGCAAGCAGAAGCAGCCAAACAAGCCTAAAGAAATCCACAACTTTATAACTAGCCCAGTACAACTTTATTATTATTATTTACAATGAGATAAGTGTTTTTCTCAATCTAAGTAAACTCTTCCTGCTATCGAATACAGCTGCACTCACACACACACAAAAAAAATCCTAATTTTCTAAGTTTGATTGTATCTTAATGACATTATTTCCAGGGTCTTTATCAGCACTGGACTCATACCCTAGTCCCAGTGACTGATACCAGGTGACCCTAGTGTCTGATCTGCTGTTGATTTTTGTTAACACGTGGATACCTGCTTTGAGGATCTTTTTAGTACCTCGTCTAATGTTGGTTAATATTTTCTTACGATGTATTCAGGTCAAGCACTGCCAGGTGCAATATTCATAAATTCAAATTACAGATGTTCAGACAGGAATACAGGTGCTCTGTAAAATTCAAAGCATTTAAATAAACAGAGAGGAGTTTCTTCATGTGCTTCCATTGATTATTATGAGGCAAAGACAAGTAACACTAGTTAGCTGATAAAAAAGCTTCTGTGTAAAGTCACATGGTGAAATATCAGTGCATTCTTTAGAAGAACGTATAAGAATATCCAAATCTAACTTCAGTTACTTGACCAAAATACAGTATATGGTGGCACAGCAGGAGGTGAAGTTGGGCTGGGACAGGTACAAATTAGAAGTAGTGAAACAGTAGAAACATTGCCTACCAAAGGTGGCTTTGGCAGAATTGCAGCATCTTCAGGGAGCGGATCTCTAGTGGTGGGCTTAGAGTACAACTCCGAAACCTGGATCATCTCTCTGTTGTTTCAGAACACTAGATAGCTGATACAAGACCTCGTAACAGGCTGCCGGACTATAACACGTTTCAAGTTTTCAGTAAGCAAACTCTTAATCCAAGAGCCACCTTTATTAAAAGGAATGCAGGGAAGATGAAAGATAATGAACTATATATAAACAATATAGCTGCCTCAGACCAGAGAAGAGGAATTGTTATTCTTGAAAGCATTATATATTATAACCTGAAGAGATCCAGACGCAGCTACATCAGTTAGTATCGTTTAACACAATAGAGACTTAGGAAAACCATTTTTACACCTAGAAAATCTAGTGAAATGGTATTAGAAGACGTTTTCCCATGTAAAAAAAATAATTCTTATGCATTCCAGAAAAAGAACTGAAAATCCTGTTTGCATGGCTTGCACCTCCAACTTACATTCTCAAAATGAAGTCTCTTGCTCAGCCTTCCTAACCTGCCTACCTGAACTACAGATCATTGCACCAGGAAAACAGTAGATACAGTAGGAAACAATATGATGCATCAATAGCAGTTTTATTTTGGAATCTACGTGGTCCAGACACACTGGCGTCCAATATTCAGCACAGCTCCATAACACAGGGTCTTCTACATAATACTATATATCAATCAACAGAAACCATGGGGGAAAAAAATAAAAGTCAAACCAATCAACTTCTTTTAATTCTTCTAGTACATGAGGACCCTTCTTTTGGTCATACACAGTCAGTACTATTCTCCAGGCTTTCTTTGTTTGCCAGGTAGGATAAGCTGTGGAGAACAAAATTCAGCAGGAAGTGCCAACATGCTCTAGCATTACATGTTTAATATTAGAGTCCGAGGCCCGAGACATACAGCAAAACAAGCTGCTGCTATTGGTTATATTACACCACTCCTAACAGTTTATTTCAGATATCGATGCATCATTTTCTCAAATGAGGTCTTAGGTGGTAAACGAGGATCTTTCAGATCTCTCCAGATTACTCCTACAAGGACTCCATATAGGGGTAGTGTCACTTCTTAAGTAGATGGGTAGTTGGGTAGTACAGTTACAGAACTGCATCCTGGCTTCTTCACACTGTATTAGTAATGTTTCCCTCATTAACCCTTCCTTGTTTTTCCTTATGTTGCTTACATTCTTATGAGTCCTTATTAAACAGTAATATGCAGGGTGAGGAGACTGTCTCTTGTTCAGGATTAAGCATAAAACACAGTAATGTAGATCACAGCTTTTCATTCTAGCATATACTAAAATATATTTATCTCTGAGAAGTCTGTAAAAGGGACTGCTTAACAGATATCTAGATTACCTGCACAGAAATACTGAGTCTCAAACACTAAGCAGGAATACCTGTCAATAAAAAGAGGATTTTTTTAATTTTTCTGTTAAAATTAAAAGTCAGCACACATTGTCAGTGGAACTCACTATAACAAGTCACTGAAAAGAAGAATCTACAAATACACAAAGCTGGAACAGACACAGTCACAGTGTACCTAAAGGATTTGAAAATGTAATTACCATTTCATTCAAAAGATATCAAGCTTTATGTTTCAGAGCTTTAGTAAATCTCTAGAAGACCAAAAACAGGCTTCTTGCCAAGAAGGAATGTAGATTATAGCATCAGCTCCAAAATTAATTCCTCTGCAGCCTTTGTTTTTAGTAGCTGTCAGGATTAAGAAAAATGACAAGGTGGACATAATACTAACCTACATTACACTAGTTCTTAGATAAGCCATCCCATAGTGCAGTATGTGGTTTCAAAATACTGCTTGTAACTGAGTACCAGGTCCAAACAGTCCCAGCTTCATTCAGCCACCACCATCCTTCCACACAGCACAAGTCTCCAATTTCAGCAAAGGTTTCAAGAGAGCATGACTTGGCCAGCGGCTGGCAGGTATTCAAACACAATATCTACAATTGCTGAAGTTATTAGACCACTCAAAACTGCAACAGGATTTTTATCATTTTCCCACAGAGAAACTGCCAACTCTCCTCATTCAGACAGCTGGGATACTGAATTCTGGAGTAATTTTGCCCAGGTACAGAGAGCAGATCAGTTATGAAACCTGTAGTGGGAAGGCAGCACAGCAGAAATAAAACAAAGCTGAATTCCCAAATCTCAGCTGGGAGATATTAGCAGCATTGTCAGTTAGCAAATGCTTTATTGTTGTATTTCATTGATCAGTTATAGAACAAAGTTAACTCTTGCTCTGTTAGCTGATTTCAGCCTTAATAAAAGCATTAATAGTGGAACTCAGAAACAAGTGTCCCATTTGAGAATGATGGCTTTACTTTCCAGAGCCATAGGAAACCCGTGTCTTGCACAATCTTCCAGCAGTTTCACTAAAGCACAAAGTCTTTGAAAAATCTGAGAACATTACACAGAACAGAGCAACAACCATCAGTCTAAAGAAACTAATGAGTCTCACCTTATCCAATTCCAAGACCCTACTTACCATCCAGCGGGCTGAGTTGTGTTTAATTTAAAAGAAACACAATACTTAACAAGTAACACCTATATATTTTCCAGCAGAACAGACTCTAAGCAGTGTAATTGATCTGAAATTAACTTGATTCCAGGCATGCTTTTCTTAAGGTACTTAGGGAGACAAAGTGCATACTTTTCTCTATGAAACATTCATACAGAAGGAAATTATAAATCTCTGCATTAAAGCAAAAGTTTCCAGGCTAGATTTTGCTGCAAGGGTTTGTGGTGATACCATTTCCTCTGTTTCATTCAACACACTTATATATTCACAAATTTTCTGAAGAATCAACACATACTAATTTGACCTGCTCCAAGAGATCTATAAAAGATCTTAGACGGTATAAAGTGATATTCCTAAGCTGGGGGAATGTCAGGATGCTCTTCCAAATATTAAAAAAAGAAAATAAAAAAGAGAGAGAACAAACCCAAAAGGTACATAATTGTGACTAGATGACAAAAATGTCAATCGTGATCTGCAATACTTTTCATATGCTAGAAATTTCATAGATGAGACGGTTGGGAAGCTGGACCACTGCTGGACCACACTGCACCAGCAGTGTGCACTTGCATCCCAGAAGGCCAACCGTGTTCTGGGCTGCATTACACAAGGGGTGGCCAGCAGGGAGAGGGAGGTGATTGTCCCCCTCTACTCAGCTCTTGTGAGGCCCCATCTGCAGTACTGCGTCCAGGCCTGGGGCCCCCAGCACAACAAAGATACAGAACTCTTGGAACGAGTCTAGAGGAGAGCCACTAAGATGATCAGAGGGCTGGAGCACCTCTCCTATGAGGAAAGGTTGAGGGGGCTTGTTTAGCTTGGAGAAGAGAAGGCTCCAAGGAGACCTCGTTGCAGCCTTCCAGTACTTAAAGGGAGCATATAAACAGGAGGGAGAATGGCTGTTTACGAGGGTGGGTAGTGATAGGACAAGGGGGAATGGTTTTAAACTGAGACAGGAGGTTTAGGTTAGATATTAGGAGGAAGTTTTTCACACAGAGGATGGTGACGCACTGGAACAGGCTGTGGATGCCCCATCCCTGCAGGCATTCAAGGCCAGGCTGGATGTGGCTCTGGGCAGCCTGGTCTGGTGGTTGGTGACCCTGCACATAGCAGGGGGTTGAAACTAGATGATCATTGCGGGCCTTTTCAACCCAGGCCATTCTATGACATAGCGATATAGGCATGTGAAAGCATCCAGTGGTTTAAGAATTATTTTGTTCTGAATATCCAATCCTCCTTTCCCACCACATACCTCCATGCAGTTAATGTCTTCATTATCCCTCAGTGCAAGGATATCTTCACAAATCACAGCAGCTTGCAGCCCACAAGGCTGATGACAGAGCACAACACATTCTCAGAACCTACTCTAACAAAGAGGGCTACAGGAGGCTTCAACCCGCTGTGGAACAGCCTCAGAAGCTGCATGGATTAGAAGATCAATTAATTCATGGACAGGAACAATTTCCCCTTGATCTTCCACTTCTGCTAATGCCTTCTAGCAACGCTGTTAAAAGGGGGAAGCAACTACACCTTCCTCTTCTGTAACCTTTCTCCATTCCTCAGTCCCCTTTCCTCTCTGCCGCAATTCACTCTGCACTCCAGCAGTGCAGTCAAACTATAGTTTTGGATGCAGGAAGAAATGTTTCACCTCCAAGGTTCAAAATACTCATAAAAAATAATCTCCAGACAGTAGAAACATTAGTATTTAAAACTGTTAATAGTTCTGGTTTCAGAGAGGGAAAAAAAGAGGCTGAAGGTGTATTTTCTGAAGGCTTTGGCTCGCTTGCTCTGCTGTCTTCTGTGGCCTGTGCTTAGAAAGAATAAGGATATACAGGACAAATAATAGTTTTAACCACTCCTTGTGCGGGGAAAAAAAAGCACCTCACTACATTTGCTAACTATGAAGTGGCTATTTGGGGAATCTATGTTCTCTTCACAGAATGTAGTTTTAACACTTGCCAATTAAAGCAAACTCTTCAGACAAGCCCCCTTCCAACCTTTCTTCTTTCAGGTTCCCTTCAGAATGTTTGCTGATGAGTCTCTCTACCTGAAATCTGTACAAACTCACATTCAGTGGCTTTTTGAGTCAAGAGAACTGATGGACATACAGTCATAACGCCATACACATGCCTATATCTCACATCTTTTGCAAGTAAAAAAGAAAAACAACAGCCAGTTCTGGAAGGACCAGAATTAAAGTTGACCAGCTTCCTGCAAGTTTTTTTAATTGGTTTAAAAACTGCAAATCCTGGTTGAAGGTTTCCCTGTGGCTCTGGTACTTGCGAGTGCTTTCCCTCACAGTAGCTCTTCTCTGCATGTTGTAGTAGGAGATGACATGGCAACTTTTTGCTCAATTGCTGAGGCACTTGCAGGTATCAGCCATATTCACAAAGTGGGTCGGAGCTTCACTGTCTACGAAACCACCACTTCGTCCAGAGGAGAGCCACAAAACTGATCCAAGGGATGGAAGACCACTCCTACAAGAACACGCAGAGAGAGCGGGGGCTATTCAGCCTGGAGAAGAGAAGGCTCTAGGGAGACCTGATAGCAGCCTTTCAGTGTCTAAAGGAGGGCTGTAAGAAAGAATGGGACAGACTCTTCAGCAGGGCCTGCTGTGACAGGACAAGGGGAAGTGGTTTCAAACATAAAGAGAGGAGATTTAGATTGGATATAGGGTAGAAGATTTTTTACAGTGAGTGGGTGAGGCACTGGCACAGGTTGCCCACAGAGGTGGAGGATGCCCCATCCCTGGAGATGTACAAGGCTGGGGGGGCTCTGAGCATCTGATTGAGTTGTAGGTGTCCCCGTTCAGTGTGGGGCAGTTGGACAGGATGGCCTTCAATGGTACCTTCCAACTCTAACAAAGAAATCACAGAACCGTAGAATTGTTAATTTTGGGTAGAATATGCAAACAATTCAGAAATTTCTGGGACAAGGGACATTAGACACATAGAGTGAGATCACAAACCAACCACAAGGAAAGGGTCTTGAAGAAATAAGACAATGTCTTGAACGGCAAAATTCAGTCCTTAAATGCACAGGGCAGTCTTTTCTGCCATCAGTTTTTCCTCAGCAGTAATTGGTTCTTCCACATTCTCCACAGTTCTTCCAAGAACAGATACGGCATACTGAGGAATAAGGCTTCTTCTCATCTTTGAGTTTCTGCTTTCTTCTATGGTTTTCATGCTGACAATTCCAAAGGGGCTTCCTACTTCTCCATACTACAGTCTGACACAGAAAGAACAGTAAGCACACAGAAGTCACCGATTTATTTTCCTCTCCTTTTTGATGCTGAAGCTCTCACAAAAACAGTTCTAAGACCATAATACGCCCAGAAGTTCACACTATTTTTCTGCTGTACACACCCATAAATCAGATCTTCTTCACAGGTTCAGCATCTGATCGTACTGGGCTGATTTCCAGACAAGCATCAGCAGACAGCTCCCTGCAGATGTGGCAGCCCTACACCACGCTGCAGCCCTAGCGTAAAGCGCTCCGGACACTCCATCATTCCTCCCTAACCTCACTGCATGACAGCACCGCCCCAGCTAACACTCCTTAGCAAGAACAAACAATGCAAGAGCTCGGGCAGCTGCCCGGGGTGTGCTGGGCAGGAAGGGCTGAGATGTGACACAGCAAAACACAGGCTGTGCTGTGTGCGAACAGGGGGGCCTGTGCTGTGTGCGAACAGACCGCCGCACGCAGCAGCAGCAACTTCAGCTTATGCCTTTGTCGTTTTACTCTTTTTTTTTTCCACCTCGGGAAATCAAATTATAACCACACCATTAAGAATACCTTCAGTTATATTTAGCAGACGGCCACGGCGACGTGTATTTGTGCAGAAACCAACGGGGGCTGCTGACACATTCCCAGCTTCGACGTGCCTGCTGCCACGTCTGCGAGCAGGGCTCTCGCTGGAGGTATTCTCCGCAGTTTATCCTTAAGACCTGCGCGGTTCTGACACAAAACTGATGCCGTATACTCAGACAGCACTGAAAACATACATACTTATATACATACATACATACATACATACATAAACAAACGCACAGTACGAAGACAGAAGGCAGCACATCCCACCGCCATCCACCTGGAGCTGACGCAGTACGGCATCCCTGCCTGCTGCCCGCCTCCCCTCAGCCCGAAGTGACCCGGCTGGATGCACCGAAGCTGAGGGCGGCCCCGCAGCGCTGCCCACGCCCGCCCAGCAGCTCACACCGCACCGCCACCTCTCCCTCACAGCTTCACTGCTGTAATGGCGACCGGAGGCCTAGGCTAACAGCCGTATCACGCCTCCTCCTTCGCGGGATCCCTGCGCCGCCAGAAAGTAGTCCCCGCCCCCCACCCCTGCCGCCCGCCGGGGGAGCCCCGCGGCGCGCACGGCCAGAGTTCCATCGGCGCCAGTGGAATCCTTCCGCCACCGCCGCGCGCTGGGGCTCCGCCGGCATCCCCGCCCCTCGGCTAGATCCGGCCGGGCCGGCGCGGAGGGATCCCCGGGGCCGCGCCGCGCCGGGGGAGGGGGCCGCGGTGCTGGGGGGGGAGGGGGGTGCGAGGGGGCAACATGGCGGCTCCGCGTTAACTTTCCCCCCCCGGCAGCCCCCCCCCCCTCCCCGCGCGATGGACAAGGGAGCGGAGCCGTGGGGGGGCCGGAGCCGGGCGGCCGCCGGCGGCGGTCCTAAGAGCGGCGGCAGCCCCTCCGAAGGGCCCTACTCAGAGCCGGAGAGCGGCGGCGCCGACGGCGGCGACGAGCACGGTGCGAGCCGGGCCGTGTGCGCGCCGCCGAGCCGGGGGAGGGCGCGAGGGCCGGGGAGCGCCCGCCGCCCCCATTGTTCTGCCGGAGGCAGCCCCCGCCCCCCCGGCCCCCTCCCTGCCGGCCGCCGGGGCTCCATCCGCGGGGGGGCCGGGGGAGGTGGCTTCGCCCGCGCGGCGGCGGCGGCGGCAGCAGCGGGGGCTCCCGGGCGGCGCTCCCGCCCCCCCGCGCGGCGCGGGGCTGGGACAGCGGCGCGGCCGCTCACCGCTGCCCTTCCTCCCTCCGCTCTGTGTTGCAGATGTAGGCATGAGGGTCGGCGCGGAATACCAGGCGCGCATCCCCGACTTTGAGCCCGGTAAAATCGCTTTTTTTTTTTAAATAATTTATTTCCCCTTTTCTTTCTTGCTTTTTTTTTTTATTTTCCTTTTTTTCCCCCCTCCTTCTGTCTGTAGGGATGCGCGTGGTGCGGGATTGGGAGGGATGCGGGGCGTCGGGCGGGTTTGTGATTTCCCTCCCGCTTTGTGCATCTGCCCGGGGTGAGCCCCGAGCGCGGCCCGGCCTCGTCATGCGCGGCCACCTCCTGCCCGCCGCCCGCTCGAGGCGCCGCGGGGCCGGGGGATGCTCGGCTGAACCGTTGACTTCGCTGCTCTCCGAACAGGCTCCGCGGGTGTCAGATGATTTCCTACCGGAAGAGGATTGGGCCGCAGCTCCTCGCAGTGACTTCTCGGCCCCGGCCCCCGCGCTGGGCGCGGGTCCCCGCAGACCGCGGGCGGGGGGATGGATGCGGGCCGGGCGCGGGGAATGCCCTTCCCCGAGAGGGGCGCCTGCCCGGGGCCTTTGTTAATGGGGCCCGCCGTCCGCACCACTCCTTTTAACGCCGCCTCCGTGGAAATAAATAAAAATGATCACCTCTGATGTGCAGCCTGGGCTTGCTTTTCCTACAGGCCACCTGGAAAAATGCACGGCCTTCCTTTCGCCTTTGGTTAACTCTTCTAGAAGAGGCGTATAGCATTGTTCTGAGTGCACAAACCCCGATTCTTGGGCTGAGCGGATGGTGACTCCTTTGGAACAGCAAAATTTTACATTACACAGAAAACTTCACAGTGTGTAAAAGCAGGATGCATCCTTACTGTGTTACCAAACTGAGGAGCTCTCAGCAAGATCCCGTGTTCTCTCCTGCTTGCTTTCTGCTGGCTCTTGGGGTGGCTTCTCTGAGGGATGCTGGGCGCAAAGCTGAGCTCTTGTCCTGTCACATATACACCTGCATTATTATTGGTGTGCTTGTTTTTATTGTATTTTGATGTAGCAAATGGACTTTCCATTGTACCTGTGGGTTTGCATAAGTGGATGTAGGCATTATTTCTAATTTACTCACTTCCATGATTTTTCCTCTTGCAGTTCCTCTGAATCCCTTTCTCCTGACAGTCTGCCCATTATGCTGGGATATGTGTTTGGTTACCTGATTTCAAATGCTTCTTTAACATGGTAGTTGTGAGGCAGGAATCCATCCCAGATAGAACTGGGTGGTGTCAAAGCCCACAGAACTCTGAGCAGAACCCGAAGGGGAGCCTTTGGCCTCACTTTGTCAGTTTGTAAATATTGGCAAGTGACACTTTGCAACAATGTGTTGAGGAAGAAAACATTCATGGTTAGAGTTGTGGCAGTATTAGGTGAACTCAGGATGGAAAATGTTGAAGATAATTTGTTTAAAAAAGAGGTTAATCAGCTATTTGCTGGTCTCTTGGGGCAAGAAGTGGCTGAACGCAGCAGCTGGGAGAAGCTGAAATGTGCTCTTCCCATGTTCTACCCATCACCCCTTTGCAGAGGCAAGCCTTCAGCCAGAGCTGATGTGGGAATAGCACTTGGAATCATCACTAGATGTAACAGCAATGAGATCCATTTACTTGCTGTGATAAATGGCATTAATAAAATAAAGCCCCTAGATCCCCTCACCTAATTTGCTGAGTTAATGAACCATCTCCTGCGCCCCAGGTTTTGGTCTCCTCCTGTTGATTTCCCTGTAGTACTTCATATTTCCAAGGCAAAACGTTCTGCCTTGGCTTTCTGACCCACCCATCTACATAGCAGGGTATCACGGTGCTGGGTCCTCACTGGGGGCTGTCCAATTTCTTTCTTAGGGAAAGAGCCATGGAGAATGCCACTGCTGGAAAGGTGCTGTACTGTTGTGTGACCTCCGTGATATGGCTGCCTCTGTGATATGGTTGCCTGTGGAGTTTTATTTCACGCTGAAGAATCAATGCTGTCCTGACTCAGGCAGGCCGTGGTACAGTGAGAGTTCACAAAGGCTTTAGTATGAGTTCTGCTTGCTTAGTGCTGAAATGCTGCTCTTCCATTTACCCTGTTCTTGGGGGGTGAGTGGAGAAGGATTGTTGGAGCATTTAAGGTTGCTTATGGATTTCATTTCATTGTACATCCTTCTAATCTTTCTCCTTCTAACCTTCCTATGTAAAAATGGAGTCTGTTAAAGGGAAGTAATGAAATAGCATGGTGAAATACGTAGAAGTTTCATTGTGTTCGATGTCATCTGTCCTCGCAGTCCCCAATTTATTTATTTTTTAAGATGTCCAGTCCTTGGGTTTCAAAGTTAAATTACCAGACACCCCCAGTGCCATTATTAAGTCACGTATATTTCCAGATATTCATCTTATTCTCAGTACTTATAGTCACGTACAGAGCGGTGTTTTCCAAGCACACCTGACTTCTGCTAATGCTAAACTGCAGTGTAGCAGCTGTCAGTCTGGTGCTGTGGTTGCTCCCTTACAGAAGCCGTAGGGAGTGCTTACTGTCATCTCCAGCCAGCACTGTTTCTTGACAGCATTGGCAGCAGCCAAAGTGCAGAAACCTTCTCCAAAGTAGCTCAGTGTGGTTGGGGAGGGGAGACTTGTGTCTGAGGTGTAGCTAATGGATTTTGTCTTCCTTATTGGCATATGCTTCTGCTCTTCTTACCCGCCGTGGGTAAGGTGGTGCCTGCTATTTCCAGCCTCTGCCCATAATAAGCACATCGCCTTTGGGAAGCAGTTCAGCCTTTATTTAGGAGTGGGAGAGTGCTGCTCACTCAAACACTTGGACACGAAGGACAAGAAGTGGTTTTCATAAAGAAAAACCCTAGTCTCGCTTATGGAGTTGGAGGGATCCCTCCTGGAGGCATAAATGGCAGGGCTCAGGACATAGGTTGTTAACTAGAGTACTTCAGTATTCAATAGCTGACAGTGTCCTTGACATAAACAGGTCTGCAGGTGTCTGTCAGGATTATTGCTTTATTGTCTTAAGGGAAAACTGAGGGTCTGCTCACATTAAGTTTGGGCATTTGATATACAGAAGGAGAGAGCCTGATAAACTGATGTATTCTCTAGTGGTCATCCTAGTTTCTACTTTTAGAGAGTGGGATACAGAGCAACAATCATTCTTTTCTGCTAGAAAACAACTGGATGAAGAGGTGGTACAGCGGTGACATGCTTGCATCACTCCTCGTGAGAATATTGCTTTCCTAATGACTAAAAAATTCCTACTTTTTCTAATGGTATGCTATAGAATTTGCTCTTGTGCTAGACTTGGAGAGGGTGGGGGTTTTTTGGTGTGTTACGCTTTGAAATGGATGCTTTGTGGCTTCTGTGTACATTCTTAAACTTATTGCAGTTACCTGTGTGTGTTTCAGCAGACGCAGGAGTTCATTCAGTGTTTCTAATTGAGTTTTTGAGTTTACAATCATAATGGATCTAAAGACTGCAAAGATGATAGCAACTTCAGAACGCTGCCAAACTAAAGAGCAAAAAACAACAAAGCTTAGCATATGATTAGGAGGCACCAAGTAGTTATCTCTTCCAAAGCACTGTTCATTCTTTGCTTTGTTTCTCAACAACATGTAGAATCTAAATATCAAGGATGAGAGCTTAAAGTGGAGTGAAAAATTACTTCTTTGAGGGAATAAATAAATATCCTTCTCCAGGAAAGATGCGAGTAGAGTTTCCCCAAGGTGCTTCCTCAAGAAGTTCATGCTGACAGTGGTGTAAATGCTCCAGTTGTTGAGTGATGTCTTCAGAAGTTGAAATATTGAATACATTTGTGAAACACCCATAAAATAGAATACCCATACTATTAATTAGTTGATGCTTTTCCAGTATTGAGCAATTCCTTTAAACACATGTTTTCAAATCAAAGAGACTGAAACATTTTTGTACTTTGTACAAAGTCACATCAACATTGCAAGACTTGCTTTGTCCCCCTGAAAGATTTGTCACTTGAACTGCTTCCCTTGCTATGGTTCAGGCAGAGGAGAAGCAGAAACAGAGGAGAAAAAGCCTTCAATCTGTCTACCGTTTATAGCAGCGCAGACTGGTTGGCTGTGAACATCAAAATTACATGGCTATGGAAATCAAAACCTTAGTTGGGTTGTGCTTCTCAAGGTGGTTGACTTTTAACTTAGTGTCCCATGAATAGTTGTTCTCTAGAATGTTTTTATTAACACTAAGACTTGCTTGTTTTCTTACAGGTGCCACAAAATACACTGATAAAGATAATGGAGGGATGCTCGTATGGTCACCATATCATAATATTCCAGATGCCAAGTGTAAGTCTCGTTCTGCTTAGGAATTTGAATGCTTAAGTTAAATTAAGTAATTATTTCTAGAACTCCTGTTTGCTGTTGACTTTTTAGTAGAATTCCAGATTTGTAAGAAGCTTTGTTTTTATTTAGCAAACTAAAGGGACCCTCCCTTATTTTGTAGTTAAGTCTCTGTTTCGAATTGTACTGGATGTGTTGTGTGTTTCAGATCAGTGTCTGAAGCCTTTTAGTTATTACTAAAGAAATAAAGTATCTAACTGTGAGGATCTTGACACTCTAAATTTATTGGAAAAGGAACTGCAGTGCATGTATTCAAGGAGAGATTTGTTAAGGCCCTATTCAAGAGATTATTGCTTCTGTGTTACTAGGAAAAAAATGATCATTTTTTTCCCTGTAAGAAGTGACCTGAAATATGAAAAAAATTATCTCAGAAAGATGTGAGGCATTGGAGCAGGCTGCTTTGGGAAGTGGTGGGGTCACCATCCCTGGAAGCGTACAAGAAATGTGGAGATATCCTGGAGGGCATGGGGGTGATGGGTTGATGGCTCGACCAGATGATCTTAGTGGTCTTTTGCAGCCTTAACGAGTCTATGAAATAAAGAAATTACCTAGGTAAATGTGATCAGTTTTGTTTAATCCAGTTTAAACTCAACTCCTATGAAGTAATGTAGGGAAATAAATTTTTGAGGATGCAGTTATGAGAATCTGATCCTCAGGGCAGTTACTATATCTTGTCAGTAATTAGAGGTTTGTGTCCTTCTTTGCATTTGAGAGAACATACCTTCAACCACTGCAGAACAGTTAGAAATAAAATACTCTGCAAGTATGATTAGGGAATGTTTACTTCATTCATTTAAAGTACAATTAACTCTTTGCAGCAATAGTTCATGCCAGGAATATCTCTGGTTCATTTGAGTAGCAAGAATATAATTGTTTCCTTTTCTCAATTGTCCTTCCTTTTAACTTAATTTAGTTGCCACTTAATCGTGAACTGTAATGAGTGAACGGGAAGAGTTTGTTTCTGTAAAAATAAAGTACGTATTGAAGATCAAAGCTAGCAGGACTTCCATCAGATCTAACTGCATAATGATGGATGATATTCAGCTCAAACCTGGCAGTGATATACATAAATATGATTTTAAAAACATATTATCAGTGTTGATAACTTAATTATTGAATTTTTTGCATTCTGTGTTGTAAATTGGCTTGATGCTGCAGTTATAATTAATTTTATAATTAGTTAACATTAACTATATCAATATCAAGGATATGTGTAATTATTGATCTAGAATCTACTTACAATAAACTACACGAATTTTTAATGTTTGGGAATACGAACAGCAGAGGTACTTCAATTTAAAGCTAACCCAGGTATCCAAGCACTCGTCTGTGTTCTTTGGAGTGGGTTCCAAGAAGACTTTGCCTTTCTCTAAACAGCTGCTCTCTGACGTAAAAGAAAAATGAAACCCAAAAATTGAACCTCTGTGAGAATTAACTGATGTGCAGACTTCACAAAAATTAAATGTTGTATTGCAGTTTATTTGCTTGAATACAGCTACACATTTGCTTAATGTTTAGAGGGACCTGGGCCTATGTATTATATTAAAGCATGGAAAGACTCTCTTCCCATGTTAGATGGCTAATTCTTTGGGGCCTTGTAGCAGAATTCTAAGTACTAAAGAATAATTTTGACATTGCTTTGTTACAGTGGATGAATATATAGCAATAGCAAAGGAAAAACATGGATACAATGTGGAACAGGTAAGTGCTGTGAAGCGAGAGTGCTAATTTAAAGGATTTTTAAAATATAAAAGTATAACACAACTCTTTTTTTCCCCTTGGTTACCATTAATTAACGCTGTTTCTCTTCAGGCACGGCAGCAAACACTGCAGTTAAATGGATCTGCATACAGTTGTGGTCTGGATTCTCTGCAAAAGATTGAGCTCTTTGTTTTCATGACATGCTCAGCTTGTAATGTGCACTTTTGAAAGGTTTGGTATGTTTCTTGATACACTGGGCATGTCATGCAATTGTGTGTGTATATTTAGCTAAAGAATTTCTTAGGAAAGTGGCTTGCAAATTCAGTGTTTAATTCTCCAATTCACATGTGGTAGAATTTTGAACCATTAGTTGCAATAGGACCAGAAGTGGTAAGGTCTCTTGCATATTTAAAAAAAAAAAAAACAGCAAAACTTGAAGACTTCTTACTTTTTTGCCCCCAGAGACAGGGAAACAGCATCAAATCCTACATTTAAGGATAACAAACAAGATTACTTTTATATTTTTTAATACTCTCTAGGCAACATCTCGTTAGGAAGTATAGGTTAAGATTTTGCTGGCCTGCACATAGTTGTGTTGTAATTTTCTTAATAGTTTAGCCAATTTATGTAAAACTGAGATTATCTATTACCCCCCTAAAATTGGTATGCAAGTTGGAACATGTTGTATTAAGTTTTGCTTAAGTTTTGGAGGATGAAGGCTCATAACAGTGAAGATTTAATGCTTATCAAGTCTAGTGCTATCCTAAGATGCTGCTAACACTAGGATTCCTAGAATAGTGCAGTTTGACAATGTTTATATGTGGTTTGGCTTCTGTTGAACAAGAGATGGAGCTTAGGGATCTCAGAATAAGTCTACAAGAGGACTAAATTTCAAAGCAACTTATAGTATGAAATATAATATGTATAGTATGAAATAGTATGTATTTCTTGGGGAAACAGGAATTATCTTTGCAAGAAGTGTTTGTTGGTTGCCATTTTAACAAGAGAAGAGGTTTGTTATATCTGGGTTGTTAGAAGGGGCCTGGAGAGCTGATGGAACAACTGGGGATCATCTCTGCACTGTGTGTTTGAAACTGAGTGGACTGTGTTTCCAAATTCCCATGCCAGACTTGGCATCAAATCTGTCATTGATTCTCAGGCAGTAAGTCAAAATGGTCAGTAATTCTTTAAGAATATTGAGAAATGAAACTATGTAAGAATATATATTTAAATTTCCATTCCCTATTAGGTGCACGTGACATGGAAGTGGCCATGCTGTTATTTGTGGATTGGAGAGTTGTAGAAAAACTACTCTCACTTTGAACTTTCAAACTTGCATTTTGGATGATCCTCTGGCTGCAGAAAAGTATTTTTCTTTTCTTTTTTTTTTTTTTGAGTGGGCTGGTAATAAAGGCTTGAAGGCCTGTATGGAGCTGCGTAGGTGATACATACTTGTAAAGAAAGAAAGCAGGTCAGATTCGAGTCTGTCAACCTTTTTTGTGCTACCTTAGAAGTACTGCTGCCATGCCAACTTTAAATTATCGCACTATCATAGCTTTAATGATCAAGTACAGATGTGCCCACTCTTCACACCATCTCCAAAGAGAATTTTGTAGCCTATGAGCGAACAAAATTGCCAATGTATTTTGAGAAGGGCTTCTGATGGTCAATTTTATTTAAAGTAAATGTTAGCCTTTTTTTTTTCTTGTGTTAATGTAACTTTTCTCAACATTATAGAAAATGGACTAAATCCAAAAAGGGACTATTTCTTTTCAAAGGCTCTCGGCATGTTGTTTTGGCATAAACACAATATTGAGAAGTCCCTTGCGGATCTCCCTAACTTCACTCCCTTCCCTGATGAATGGACAGTTGAAGACAAAGTCCTATTTGAACAAGCATTTAGCTTCCACGGAAAGAGCTTTCACAGGATCCAGCAAATGGTAAAGTGACATTTTGATCAGAAGCATTAAGAAGTTCAGATGCATTAGAACAAAGGCTCCCACTGGGCTAAAATTTTGTCCTGATTTCTGCAGAGATGCTTTGAGAACAACTTAGAACATAAGATCTAAGATAATTTCTCCATGTATTGTGTAAGATGTAGCTTTTCTCCTCCGATAAAATAAGTTCCTCCTTGCCCTGCCTCCCAGCTTTTTTTAAATGCATCTCTCCTTTCAGTCTCATCCATGCATTTAAGATAGTTAGGTAAAGGTGGTTGTAAATAGAACAGAATTATAATCTTACGTGGAATGTTAACAAAAAATTGTATTAATATGTTAATGAATTCTTCTAGCTTCCAGACAAGACGATTGCGAGCCTTGTAAAATACTACTATTCTTGGAAAAAAACTCGCTCGAGGACAAGTCTGATGGATCGACAGGCTCGAAAGCTTGCTAATAGAAATAATCAAGGTGACAGGTAAGTCATATTCTTAAGTAGCTAATTAGAGACTGAAGTCTTTTTAGGTAATGAGATGAAAAAGGTAAAAGTCTTTTCAGGTTGGTTTTTTTTTTTCATGATATATCTAAAACTTTCTTTTTACATTCGTGTTAGTCAGAAATTCTATTGTGTAAATTACTGGTTTTGGTTTTTTTGTCTTTGAATTAAAATAGCAGGTTTACTTTTTTCTCTTTCCCTCTCTGAAGCACTTTAAATTAGTGAAAAAGTAGTCCTGAATTTCCCAATTTTAGTGTCCTCTTCTGCTCCCCACAGACTTAAACAAGTGTTTATTCATAAATTTGGTGCAGTGGTTGGAAAACTGATCTGTTAAAGCTAACTGGACAAATGAAAGGATATTTTTGGCCCTGTAGCTGACTGTGTAAGTGTTGATGCTCACACAAGTGGTTGAACTGCAAAAAGGCGACACCAATTTCTTGACAGCAGTACCAGTTACACTGTCTTACAAGTGGCTTTGAAACTATAGTTCAGAGTTGCTAGTAATAGTAATAAGGAAACATGTTTGTAACAGCTCTATTTTGAAAACTACATGTAACTTTGAAATGTCACATAATATAACCATAAATCTTGATTACTTAGATATTTTAGAGTAGATAATTCTTAGCAAGATACATATCTGGGATTCAAAAATGGCTAAAATGACTGGCTTATCATCTCTCCTCAGCGATGATGATGTAGAAGAACCTCATCCAATGGATGGAAATGATAGCGATTATGATCCCAAAAAAGAAGCCAAAAAGGAGGTAACAGATAACTTAATGGTGAATGTCAGTTTGTTTGTTTTCTGTGACTGTATTACTATGAAGAAATCTCACAGTAGAGAGATTTAACATCTATGTGTTTGCTGCCTGACAACATCACAGGATTTTTAGTTGATCAGGATTTTGATCACTTCCAATATAAACTATGTGTGCATGTACATATGTATTATAACCAAAGAATGGCAAATACATGTCACTGTCTCCTGAAAGATCTTAAAGTTTTATTAGGGATGTATGCTATCACTGCCATAATTACCTCTTAAAACAGCATTCCCCCTCTGTCTTGTTAGTGTGCTTGCAATTTTACTGGTTGTGAATTACTGGAAATTAAATGTTTGCATTTTTTAATTAAATGACTTTTTTTCTTAAGAATACTTCTTTAATTCTTTTGAAGACACGAGGTTCTGCATTTCAACCAATTTGTGGTTTTATTGAAATGCTTCTTATTAGTAAATGCACAGGAAAAAAAAGCCTCCTTAAATGAGCACTTTGCTGTTAGCTTTATAGATAAGTGCTGTGCTTAGAGTGTACTGAGGTTACTGTTTTTCTTTGGGCTAACTTGAAGCTATTGATGAACAAGACTAGAAAAGCACAGTTAAGTGCATAAATGTTCAATTGTTTCCTTGATCAACATAATGCCCTTGTGGTTTTCCTAAAATTTGAACATTCGTGCTCCTGGAGAATGAGAGGAAAGATGGCATAAAATTTCAATATCCTATAGGATCAGGAAATAGTATCTGGGATTATTAATAAAACTTCATAAGAAACTTCATTTCTGTTCTAACAGGAATGATGCTAAGTAAGAGACTGGTGGTACTAGATTCTATTCTGAGTTTTGCAGTGTTCTTCAACATCACTTTTTCTCTCTAACTGCCTTAGGAAGGAATAAAGGACAATTACAAAGATCCCTTTCTATAAAAGAGTTTGAGATTTTACTTTGTTTTTTTAACATGCCTGTATAATCAATGGATATCAAGATGTTACAATCACAAAATAATCAAGAGAGTTAGGCGAAGCGGACTATGATAACAAGAGAGAATAAATGGGAGGCTTACCTTTACGCTGGGCTCACCACAAAACACCACAAGGAGGGATCTCCAGAAGAGATCCTTCCCCACTGGTAGCCAGGTCTTAAATAGGTGTAGGAGGGCTGGAGCCTGGCTCCACCCCTTCCGGCAGCACAGCTGAATTGCCTTCACCTGTGCTCCTCTGGCTGACTCATGGCTCACCTCAGGTGATCAATCAGAGGTTCAGGCCGTGACTCAGCAGTTCCCATACACATGCCCATATGTGTTGTTTAGGACTTGAAATGGCACAAGCCCTGATGTTTTTTTTACTTTTTAGTCTGCCATTTGTAACAGTGTTCTTACAGTCTGTTGGTTTTGCTTACTGCCTAAGCTGCTTGTAAATAATGGCTTTTTTGATTCCATTTCCTTAGTTATTGTTTGAGTCAAAAGTCACACAGTCCAGACTGAAAGTAGTATGTTCATAGATTTCTAGGAGCGGGATGAAGAGGTCTGCAGTTTCTGATGATCTGTTTGGATCTGCATTAGATAATTTTGTGATCATGTACTTCTAGTGGGAAATACATACTTGTACTTCCTTAGACTACTTAAAAGCACAGAGCAATGGAAACTTTATTTTACCAGACAAACCTAAAACAAGCCAAATGCTCGAGCCTGGCAGGACAAACACTTGAAAGAATGTTCTCTCTATAAATCCAGACTGAACAGAAGGGAACTGCAATGTCACACTGAAAGAACAATGCTGAACTAGAAAACAAATTGTATAAATGGGCTAGAAGTAAACTTAACCTTGACATTTTTAAATGTCAAAGATGTAAGGCTCTACATCAACTTTGAAGGAGAGCAAATATCCTAAGTGCTTTTAAGATCATCTCTATTAAGTCTGTGGACTGGATTAAGATACTGCGTTAGCTGTGAAGAGGATGTGCCAGAAGGTCAAGCTTAGAAGAGCAAAATACTCTTTGCTAATCTGTGCTAATGCTCCAGAAGATAACAATCATGGCTTCTGCAATTTGTTTTCTTTTCTGATTGCGATCAGATGACCACCTACTTTTAACCTGCATGGATGCCAGCAGGGAGGAGCAATGGGGGGCCTCGTGGGGTAGCAAAAAGCCTGAATCCTACCACTGTTCTGGTATTCAGCTCTGCTCCAAACTGAAAAAATGCTTACAGGGAGAGTCAGTTTTCCTTCTCTGTTCCAGTAGGTCTGTAGGTAATCTACTCAGTTGCTCTGTGAGAGCCATATACATACAGACTAGCTGATGTGCAACAATGTCCGTAAAGGGCAAAGCTGAAACTTTGTCCTCTTAGGTGTCCAAATATATCAAAACAGCACTTGGAATGACTTTATCTCCTCTTTACTGTCCATTTCAAAGAAATGAAAAGCAAAGGCTTAACTTTGCTAAATTACATGGAATTTTATAAAGTACTATTTTATAAAAGTAAATCCATCGTCTGTTCCCAACCTCAAATCCCCTCAAAAAGCAAACAGCAGTATTGCTTTCCAAGTCAGAGCGCTTGCAACAGGGAAAAGCGCCATAGTGCATTCTTGCCAGTCCTGATAGTCTTTCTCTGATTCCTCTCCCTAACCATCTCCTGATGCCTCCATAACTGACCAAAAGTCAAGGCACGCACCCACTGATTACTTGGTTTAGACGTGTAGTATATATATTTAGCTTCTGTGTACATAAGAAGTTCTTGATTCCTGTCCTCTCAACAATATTCAGATGTGATTTCTATACCATATTCTGAATTTTCAGCTATGTTCAAGGGGAAAAAAAAAAAAAAAAAGAAAAAAAAAGGTTGATTGAAAAATGGATGTTTCTAAGCCTACTTATCCAGCAAATGACTATTGTGCTACGTCACCTCATCTGCAAAACTTAGTTTGGCTACTGTGTGCAGGGAAGGATGTTAGATTAGAGGTGTGGGGTTCTTTTGTCCTGAGTATGACACTGCAATGCTATGTGATTCGTTGTTCTTAAGAAAAGTTCTGTATAAAATGCTGTTATTCTTTAATAATTTATTTCTTGTAAATTAAAGGGCAATAATGAGCAGCCTGTTCAGACCAGCAAGATAGGGCTGGGTAGAAGAGAGTATCAGAGCTTGCAGCATCGCCACCATTCTCAGCGTTCCAAATGCCGTCCACCAAAAGGCATGTACCTGACCCAGGAAGATGTGATAGCTGTTTCCTGTAGTCCCAATGCAGCCAACACAATTCTTAGACAGCTGGATATGGAACTAATCTCATTAAAGCGACAGGTACCATGGGTTATTGGTCTTGTTTTCATCTCAGTTTGTTCCTGTAATGATTTTGTAGATTATAAGATTACCTGTGAAGAGTCTGAAACATCTTTAATGTGAGTCTTCCTAATTTTGTTCCACAGTTACCTCCAGAAATGCTGGACACTAGCTGTTCTTCAGTTTCACTTTTTTGTTTCTCTGCTTTTGTGGATAATGTAAAACAAGACAACCCTCTTAAAAAGGGGTGGGGGAGCATGACATGAAAAAAAAACAGTATTTATTTGGGAAGAGGAGAAAACTGAAGTCGTAATTGTTTGGGAGGTTTTTTTGTTTGTTTGTTTTTTTACTTTGGGAAAAACATTTAAGTGACAGTTGAGAATACAACCAGTGAAGTGGTGGAAGTTGTTATGCTTAAAATCGTGTCTGTTTTCCAAATTGTGGTACCCCACATAACATAAAAATATAAGGGGAGAAAAACCATGGGCCTTGTTATTTCTCTGAGTTGATGAGCTTTCTGCTTTTTATTAAATTTGTAGTCTTTCTTGTAGTGCCTGCCTTCTTTGCACGAAGAAGTTAATCTCTGGCACTTAAAATTGAAACACAGTCTATTCAGCTTTTAAGGGCACAACAGTGTGTGCATGCTTGCTTTCCTGGGAGCAACGTGGCTACAAGTTCAAGGCTTATCTCCTGGAATTTCTGCCTTCTTATGTAGACGAAGAAGCTAAGAGCTGCCACGTCGCAAAATCGTGGAGTAAACAAAGGGTTTCCTGGGCTTTTTGCTCCCTTGTATTCTTTTGCAGGATAAATATGCTTCTTTCTATTACAGCAGGACTTTGGGACTAAATAGCATAGTTGGGTTTCACTCTTTAACCTGAGTGTAGGTGAGTTACATCCTTGAGGTTTCTTTCTCTTCTTTTCTTGCAGTGATCTCAGGGATTCAGCCTTTGGAATCTGCTACTGAGCCATCTGCTTTTGTGTCCACACTGATTCTTGTAATAAATGTGCAACATAGTATGCAAAACTACATTCTTACTATGTTACCTTACGTGCATCACTGTCAGGCTTAAATGGCTCATAGATATATTAATAAATACCTAGGTATAAGTACAATCTAGAAATTCTCTTCTTTCTATAGGCTAAGGCATTTTGTTTACGTGTTTTCAGTAATTCCAACAAGCATCCATAAAGGGAATCACAACCATAGATCAATAAAAAGCAGTCTTTCATAAGCAACTAACTGGAAACATCTCATACTTTTTCTTTTCTTCTTTTTCAAAGTACTTTTTGGAGAAGGAAGAAGTTTGCCTATACAGTACATCTCTCTTACAAATCCAGGAACTGAATTTTGTGTCTCGTACATGCAGCATTCTTCTTCAAGAACAGATGTGTCATTATCAAAACTTGTGTTTTATGTCCTTCATTTAATATTCTTGCAGACAACCTGTTCTTTTGAAAAACTGGCTTGAATATTTTTCTCTCTGTAGTGAACTGTGCTGTTCTTTTTATTTTTATTTTTTTACTTTTTAAAAAATGGTTAAAAGTAGTGAAGCCTTAAACCATAATATTTCTCTTTCTAACTTAGGAGGTACACTTGTGGCAATCCTAGTGAAGATATATGTGTAAAGTGACCAACTTTCTTTGTGGAGCTGATTAACTTTGTTGTTTTTGACCAAGGTTCAAAATGCTAAGCAAGTAAACAGTGCACTTAAACAGAAAATGGAAGGCGGGATTGAAGAATTCAAACCTCCTGAGGTAAATCAGAACAAATATCAGAACTTGTGGCCTTGCACTTACATTAGTGGGAAGCTACAGAAATGTTTTGCTGCAGCATAGTGTTTGCATTTCAGCAGCAGCTTAAACAGGATCCATTGAATAACATGGTGTGGTGAGTCTGTCCAGTCTTCTATAAGGAATTAGTAGTAGGCTTATTTTGTGTTTACTGGCAGAGCCAATAAGCAGAAGAAACTGAAATGTAGTATCTGTTTATGACAATTGGAAGATGAAATTGACTCATTTTTCTGATTAGAAGTGGTTTATGTAGACTGCTAGCAGTAAATTCTGTGCTGTTTGTGAAAACAGCAGTGTACGTAAGATTTGGGCATTTGAAGTGAATGATAGATTACTACAGAAGTTTTCTTTCTGGCTATTTGAAAGCCTTGCATATGAGACATAATGCAAATGTAAAAGACCCCCAATGCCAAGTTCTAATAGTTTAGATACCTTTAACTATAAATTCAAATTCTGTCTGCATAAACATCATTAGCTTGTGCACAAGTTCTGATATAGGAGGTAAAATTAGGAACTGTAATGCAGCAGTAGCTTTTCTTCTGCTTTAGACCTATGCTCAAATCCTTAAATGGTACTTCCTCTTCACAAAAGCAAAACTATAAACTTATGGCTTATATGCAAGAGATTTTTCCTTATGTTACAATCTGTAATGCAACTAAAATGCATTCTAATGCTCAGATATTTTACAGCTGTTGAAACATTTTAATGATCTTTGTGCCATTTCTCTAATTTTAATAGTCTAATCAGAAAATCAATGCCCGTTGGACCACAGAAGAGCAGCTTCTTGCAGTACAAGGTATGTTAATAGTAGTAGTGACCTGAGATACGATGCAAAGGATTTTAAGAGGTGTTCAGGCATGTGTTTATATTTCCTTCTGAACAAAGCTGGACTTTTACCTGGTCTTACAAGGAAGTTACTGGGAAAACAACAAAAGTAGTGAGAATGTTTAGCATATTCATTCAAGCATCACATCACTGGTCTTTCACTTAGCTTTTCTATTTAAGATTTAAGATAAGCTGGGTTTAACAGCTGTATTAATACAGAAAATTCCCTTCAATCACCTTCTAAAAAACCTTACACGAATTTCTACAAAGTGGAAGACTGAGGTACTAGCTGGAGTAACGACATTTGAAGCAAACATTTCTAAGACATCTTTCCACATCCTTGAAGTAGGAAGAGTCAGAAATAAAATTACAGCAAAGAACAGTTGGTTTTTCTCTGTTTGTAAGGGAATAAAAGAGCAGATATCTACCCACTGGGGGCCTGTAATAGTCTTGAGTGGATGCTAATGTAACAGTCTCATTGGAGGAGAAAACTCCAAAAATTTCTAGTAGTTTAATGATGTGGCTAATTTGCAGTTTCCTTTATACAAAGGAGAATTGATTCTTGTCTTGCTTTAACATGCACTGCCTAATCAAGAATCATGCAAAGGATATATCTAGAGAGCCTGATACTGTTTTGAATTATATATTGATTCATGTCTATTGATCATCTTTTCTAAAAAAATACAGATCAGCTTGGTTACATGCATATATGATGTATCCCTGTATTCTTCACCTCCTTTAAACTGAAAGATTCAATTTTAGTACAAAAAAACCTTCCACTTGATCAGTGTATCAGTATAAAGTTGCCAGCTGTACGTACCTGGTAGTTATTGGCCAGGTGAATGAACCTGAAATTAGGCTTATTTCAAAATGTGAATGGAAATGCTGAAGAGAATGGTGCCTCTGAAACTGGGATTTGCATCTCCAAAGTGTTTTCTGTCCTAAGTTCCTTCAGTATTGCTAAAAATTTTATTTAATTTTTAATTAAATTTAAGAAAATTTAATTTTCTTCCCAAATGCAACATGAGGAGGTGCTTGTCTTTGATGTGATAGTCTAATAGGTAGAATGCTTGCTGCAGAAGTGAGGAAAGTCCAGGTTCATTGTAAATGGGTTCATACCACCTTCCATTTTCGGAGTTTAGTTGTTAGAGCTCTAACCAAGAAGGAACTGTTTGGGAAGTAATAAGAATGCATTGAGCTTTTGTTCAGCTATGGCAGAATGTAACCAATAATAGAAATGAGAAAACTGGAGCATGGAGAAAAAAGAAAGGATTGATGGCAACTGCTTGGAGAGGCATTCTAGTCTTCCAGTCTCTCCTTGACAGAATGTTTTATAAAGACAATTAGCTCTAATTCTTAAGGATAGGATGAGAAGCCTACTGGAAGAAATCCATTTTCACCAAATTTCTGTGATCTTCCTTTATGTATTGTTTTCTTTATAGAAAGATATATGTCTTTCATTGCCCACTATCTAATACGGGGAAAGGAGAACACCTTAGCATGAATATTTTTATCCCATCTTTCTCTGTTATCCCCTCCCAGCATATGATTGTTGTAACTGTTAACATCCCATCCCCCAGGCTGAGGAACAGCACGGCCCCTGATCCCTTCCTTCAAAATAGTTGCTAGAACTAGAAGCCTAATGTTTGAAGGACCCAAGCATGGGGACATATAGTTTGTACACTTAAAATTGATTCAGTTCATCAAAGACATTGATGTATTTTGGCACATAGTTTAATAAATTTACAAAAAATGATCAGCATTAAGCAGGTAGGTGACATTTCTGGAATTTGTTCTCTAATTCCTACCATGGAATCAGAAAAATTATCTGCTATAGTACAGTTTTGGTTCTGTGTTTTTTTTTTTCTAAACATGAACTAATCCTTGTAGTCTGTGGGCTAATCTCAGGAGATTGGCAGTAACTGAACAAAGAGATGACATAAAAAAGAAGAAGAATAGAGCTGAGTGTGTGCAATCTTAAAAGTAGCATGGCTGCTTCCACTGGGATCAATAACTCAGACTTTAGATCTTCAAGCCAACCTTTTGCAGTATTAATCAAGTTACTGTTTGACTTTGTCTGAATAGTCATTGAATGCAGTGGGCCAGTTTGTCATGTGAGTTTGTTAACTTACAAACTTTATTTATTACAGAAATGTGCGAGCACAGTCATCTTTTTAAACTAAGATTTGTTCAAAAGAGCAAAATTTGAAGTGAAAAGCAGGCTTGATTTTTGCAGTGGAAAATAGTTAGGAAAACCAAGATCCAACCCTAAGTAAGCTAGTTGCTAGGAGTGCCATAATGATACTACATTGTAACTGCGGCTGTTGTAACACAGAGGTTGTGGTTAACTGTTTCTGCCTCATCGTGATGCTGTGTTAATTTGCTTTGAGCCTAAGCTGATGTTTTTGTGTGTCTGGCATCGTTTGCTGTGCTGCACAGCATTGGATAGCAGAGGCAATGTAAGACAGCTTTATGAGTTTCTCTGATTTAGACATCTGAAGATGAAACACTGCTGAGCGTGCATAAGTTGAAGTGCAAACTCCTACCTGGGGAAAGTTCAGAGAAGGTTGAATGATTCCCACGATCAGGGCTTGTTTCAGTTGAACTCTTGGGGAGGCATTCATGCCTGTGAAGAGAGGCTATGCAGTTATGTTTAGAATTTCTCTTGCAGCAGCCTTATAAAATTATTCTTACTAAATAATATATTAAATACTTCAGAAATAATTTGGGTGCTGTTTGGCACAGAATTTGTATAAGGATGTGCATGTAATGTGCTCAGATTTGAAAAGAATGATGAGTTAGCATCAACACTTACAGATGTGCCAACATCTTATGTGTAAAAAATGTCATAAAAGATATACTGAATTTCTGTTTCTGATGCAATGTAGAAGTGCTTTATTACATCCTTATAGATAAAGTCATTGTGGCAGTGCTATAGCAGTGCTAAATAACACTCTGAAAAGTCCAAGATGGGTAGTGCTGTGTGTAGCAAACTGACATTTGCTTTTCTTTACATGTTTCTCATAGTTGGGTTCTCAGTTGAAGGCATGATGCACTGTTTTCAAACTGTCTGCTTGGAAGTAGGCTTGTCTCTGTCAACGGCAATTAAAATTAGCTAGGAGGTTCAGCTCTGCAGGTAAAGGGGAGGTATAGACAGCTTAATAACAGACAACCCTGAAATTGCTAGAAGTCTGAACTAGTTCCTGAACAAAAATGTGCTTTGTTCTGCTGGGCACTTTGCTCACTGGATAATTTCTACAGCGTGTAAATAAGTTGCAGTAGACATTTCATGATCATTATAAATTACAGCGGTAATGGTAGGGCAATCCAAGGATATTAAAACACGGGAGGGAGTGCTCAGTGGGTACATGCAGCTGTTTAGGGGTTTAACTAATACTTGATGCAGAGCCAAATCCCTCCTGTATTTGCCTTGCCCAGAAACCTGTGTGCTCCCCCAGGAGTTCTCTGCTAGATTCTTTTGTTTCCTTTCTGAGGTTCTGGCAGCCAGAGTGGTTGGATTCCTTTGTGTGCCCAAGAAAAAACTGTAATGTTGCCAAGCTCTTGACAGTTGTAACATCACCTTCAGCTGCACTAATTGTTACTATCCGAGAGCTGAACTGGTCTCTTAAATTGCTGTGAGAGTAAGTGCCACATCAGGAGTGCCTATTAATGAAGACAGTAGAAAACATCAGAGAAAGATGAAGGTCATACTCTTCTAACAGGTCTAAGTTGTAAAGACACATAGCTCTCAGATTTGAAACAACTCTCACTTTTCTGAACATTTTATTTCATTTTCTGAAGCCACACATGAAATCAGGAGCAAACGTCAGCTCTGTGATGAGATGGAGTGCCTGTCCTCTAAACACTGTAGCTATCAGGAGCTTCCCATAAGAAGTCAAATTGTAATTCACTCATGCATAGCTAAGAGCGAAATCGAGTCTTCTATTTATTGAGACTGGAGAGCCTTGCTGTACCTTAGAGTACATCCACCTAACATTCTATTTCTTTAGGTGCCACACCTCTGGCCACTTGTGATTAAAAACAAACTTTGTGCAACTGTGCTCTAGGATGAGGATTTTCTCCTGAAGCAGGCAACATGAGAAACTAATACCCTAAATAAACATAGTCAACATTTTCAGATTTTAATTCCAATTTTAGTGTTAAACCACAAAATTGTTTTTTGTTTTGTTTTGTTTTGTTTTTGTTTTTTGGCCACATAATATGCAAATGTCATTTTAGAACTTTAAAAAGCATTGTTGGGATTTTGGAAAGGACCAGCAGTGTTTTCTTGTGGAGTGCTGATAACATATTGATATTGACATAAAAACAGGTGAAAAGAACAATGCAAAGATCTTCTGTCCCGCTGCTCCTTGCTGCAGAATTTGATCCTGGAGGCTGGTGCTAGGCTATCTTAGACACAGATACCACTGGCTGCTTGTATTTGTGTTCTCCTAGGTGGTTGCCCAAAGCCCCAGGTTTGTTTACCCAGCTTGAATGGTGAACGAAAGCTTTAAAACAACTTTGTCCAGTGAATGCTTGCCGATTACTCTTTAGCCCCAGTACAGCGTGTCACAAGTGGAGGAATAAGCAGTGTATGGTGACATACAGAACTGTGCCCCTGTGCTCAGCACTCCTGCTGACCAGCTACTGCACAGGTGGTGGGCAGCTGGTGTGGAGGGAACCTACAAAAGCTGTGTCAACTTTTGCCACTTGGCATTTCTAGTACTGTACCCTGTTACAGCTATACACATATATTCAGTTACCCTCCCTCTCCTTTCTAGAATTTAGTTTGGGCTTCTGCCTTTAGTCCAAGCACACTGATTTACTTGGTTTGTCAGAGGCCAGATCTCTGTGGTTTTAGGCTGGGAGGCTTGGTGAGTAAGCCAGGATTTTTAAGAAGAGTGGGTAATGACCTTTTAATAAAGTTCTTGATTTATGTGTTGATAGCTATGCAATTAAATATTTTTGTCTTAATGGAAATTGAGGCCTTCTCCTAATTGAGAAATCCTCCTAATTAGTGAGTCTGGTTTGCAGCTCCCATAGGATCTCTATAAATACATCACACGTAGCTGTGTCTGACTGATCCTTCACAGCTATGTTATTTACTTTGCCTTCCAGGTGTCCGCAAATATGGTAAAGATTTTCAAGCTATTGCAGATGTAATTGGCAACAAGACTGTTGGCCAAGTGAAGAACTTCTTTGTAAACTACAGGCGTCGGTTTAACTTAGAGGAGGTATTGCAGGAATGGGAAGCGGAACAAGGAACCCTGGCTTCTAATGGTGATGCTTCTGCTTTAGGGGAGGACACAAAAAATACTTCTAATGTGCCATCAGGAAAGAGCACTGATGAAGAAGATGAGGTGTGTTTTGTGTACCAGATATAAGTAAGCATGGGTTGAGGAACAGCATTTTATTTAGTGATGTAATGTAAGGTTAACTGGTGTGGAGTGGCAAACCACATTCTAAAGAATGATGATAAGCTTGCATAGAACTTCAGCCAATGTCGTTAACCCGCTGGGAACAGGACCGCACCTTTCATAGTGACGATCACGTTACTGTTTTATTGTTAAAATACAGTTCTTGTTCTAGAAAGAAGACTCTTGCTTCATAGATATTTTTAGTTCTGCCGTCTGTAATATTTTGGTTGGCGATTTCTTTTCAGTAACTTCTCAGTTTTTCGGTTTTGTTTTTTAAATGCTGTTTCCTGTGTAGTGGACAGTGGCAACCCCATCGGCACTGCGTTCCGGCTGGGATGGCTCTTCACGCGATCTTGTCTTTGTCCTTTGTGCAGGCGCAAAGCACTCCGACCACTCAGTGTTTAGGCCCTTCACCTCCAGCGCAGGCATCTGCTCCAGCTCCTACCGCTCCCATGGCCACTTTAAATCAGCCACCCCCGTTACTTCGTCCAGCGCTTCCTGCTGCTCCTGCTCTCCACCGTCAGCCTCCGCCGCTCCAACAACAGGCGCGATTTATTCAGCCAAGGCCCACTCTCAATCAGCCTCCCCCACCGCTCATCCGCCCAGCTAATTCCATGCCTCCCCGTCTGAACCCAAGGCCGGTGTTGACCACCGTTAGCGGCCAGCAGCCACCCTCACTGATTGGAATTCAGACAGAATCCCAGTCCACTCTGCACTGAAGAAATAAAGCAGAATTATGCTAACTCCTACATCTGAAAGACTGCATCAAGGTACTTTTCCGTTTCCAAATAAAGAAGCAGAAAAAAAGCGAGCCTTCACAGGTAGCAGACCAGTCTTACAGAGGAGCAAGGTAATAACCAGTACTGGAACCACGTGAATGACCACCTGTGTAAAAATATTTTTTGTAGAAGACTTGTACAGAAGAACAATGCCTACAATACACAGCCCTCCTCTATGTGAATAACTGTCGAAGGAAGCTAAATTCATACATGAGTCAATTTTCAACACACCAGGATTTCATTTAACTGATTTTTTTACTCTATTTATTTTATTATGGTTCTTTGTAGTCGAGCATCTAACTACAAGAAAGTAGGCTGGCAAATCTAGGAATAAGTAATATTGTAGGAGACTTAAATGTAGTGGCTTTCTGTGTGTAATTTTTATTTTATTTTTTACTTTTTAGTGGAGAAAAAAAGAATAAACCTAATGGCCTTAGGTTCAGAATTTTTGGCCCTGCTTAGATATCTGTAGAAGCATTTCTTGCAATTGTAAAAGGTAGATGACTCTTCTCTTAATGTTTTTTCCCAGAATGTTTTTTCTTGTTTAAGAAAGGTACTTTCTTATTAAATAGTCCTCTTCCAGTGTGTTATGAAAACTCAGTGAGCTATTGTACCAAACATACTAAACATCACGTGTGTTCTAGTCATAGAAGCTGTCTGGAAACAGGAGTCCAGTTTCCCGCTGCACTCTCCCTTGTAGGCTGGGCTGGGGAGAGGCAGCAACTGCCAGCACCCAGGGGGATGACAGCAGAGGAACTGCTTAGCAAGAACCATCCGTTTAATTAGTTCTTCTGCTGACCCTTCTAATCTAAGTACAGCAGAATTTCAGTCCTCTGAGAACATCTTGCTCACCGTTGGTATTTGCGAGATCATTGATATCTTGCCTAGGATGTATGATGGATGTACAGAGGCTGAGGGTGGTAGGAGAGTAATGTAGCAATAGGGCTCTCTGCTGCCTGCCTGCCCGGTGTTAAATGTCTGATTTCTGCTATTGCTGGCAGATCTGTGGGCTGGGTTTACGGCTATCATGGTTTGTTTTGTTTTATTCACTAGCAAAACCTGCATTTGGGTATCAATTATGGCTTCCCCATTTTAGGAGAATAAAAGATTGGGGTTTATTTTCCATGGTATTTACTACTACATTTTCTTGTCTAAAACCCTGATTCATGCCCAGCAGTAGTTCTTTTGGTGGTTTGTTTTCAAAGCAAACGCCTCTCCCTTCCAAGTAAACCAGGCTTCAATTTTCAGTACCAGCATTTGAAACTATGGTCTGAGTCAAGCTATTGAAAAACATTGCATTGCTAACTGCCATGCTGCTCTAGAAAATTATTTGTTTATACCTGGTGTTTAAAATCCTTTTAAATCCATTGTGTTACTAGCTTGATTTGCCCATGACTCAGATGAAACTACATTTGAAAATGGAATGTGCTCTCCCTCGTTCTTTCTGCAGATAATGTGGTGGTTTGACCACCAGTTAGCAGTTGGCTAAGACTTTTCATTTATGCAAAGGAAAGTTCTTACAGCACCAGATCCTATTACCTTTGTAAATCTAGTATTAGGGATTTATATTTGTGACCTGAATTGCAATTAAAGCATTCACCTTTATGGTTAAGTTCACAAATATTTTCAGATCAAACTCAATTTTCTTTCAGTACAGCTTTCAGCAGTGCACTGGTGTCTCATACAAGGGGTCCTTCTTAGGAATTTTCTTCTGCATCAGAGTAGGTTCTTAGCCACTATGTGAGCATCAGATGACCTCTCTCCCGAGAAAAGCAGCACTGTAACAAAGTGCTGAGGAACGTGTGATCGCTGAATCGTTTGTTCTGGAAGTCCTTAGTGTCCCTCAACAGCCATGTACGGATCTGGCTGCTCCCCAGACGGGTTTTTAAAACTGATAGGAAATCCATTTCCACATCCATACGTATCTCAGTTGTTAGCAGTGATAGGGTACATCTCCAGTACTTCTCACTTTTCTTTTTTTTTAAGCATTGAGTCTCCCAGGTGTATGTATTGTACCTTTGCTAATTTTTGTCTTGTCTCGTCAATAGACTTCAGTATGCAGAATGTTGGGTGTTGCAGTAGAGTTGGCCGCCACCAACTGCTATAAAACTGTTCAGTACATTGTAATTCAGTTTAATCTTGTTTAAATATTCTATAACTGGGCAAAGGTGCTGTATTTGAAGGGGGTGGGAGGGGCAGAGATGGGTAGTATTTCTTCCTTTACAAACACTGTAGCACACAGTAGGGATTTCCTAGCGTTTGTAGTACTAAATAAGTATGTACATAGCAAAATGTCTTTATTGTGTGCTTTGCAGAGTATGTGCATACAGTTTGCACGTCCTGTTTTTGGGGGTAGGGTTTGTTTTAAGCAGTGTTTGCCTGGAGAGTGATATGCTTGCTGCTTAATCAAAGGATTAAAGTTTCAAAGAAATCTGTGTCTTCTATTTTTATGTACCTGGTAATAGTCTAATATGTTAGGGCCCTTATACTGTGATTCTCTTCTAAATTCATTTCTATTTTTTTAAGAATTAGAAATAAAATTATACAATGGTGTTGATTTCGGTGGGGAATTTCTTTTGCCATATCTCGTCTCCTGTTTTTGTAATGTAGTAATGAACTCTGACTTCAAGGTTGGCTTAATTTTGTCACTTTAAAAAATGTAAAATGTTTGCACACTAAAGTTCGGCTGAGAACGTGTATCCGACATTGTTCAAAGCTAATGTAACTCTACAGCTTTTTGTACAGTTTATTTTAGTTAATAAAGCAAAACGGTACTAAAACTGACAGGTTCTACAACTGCAAGGCATAATTTGAACTACGTCGTCTGAGGAACAGCGCTTGCAAAGTATGGATGTACAAAAATATCAGATCTAATTGTTGCACTTTAAATCAGAATGGGTATGGAGTGAAGCAGGTATTCCTGCATTAATAAAATCAATCACTAAACATTGCACATCATCGTACAGCAGTTTAATTTCTTACACAGTTGACGATGAGTGAAAGGAATTACCGTGACTTGTGTTCTTAAGTTTTGGTTTTTGTCTTTATTCTTGTTCTGGAAAGTTCACAGCCCCCAGCAACCATGAGGCTGTAGCTTACCTAGGGGGGAGCCTGAGTAGGAATTGCACGGGATTACAAAGAGAAGAGGATGAAGGTACTAGAACAGGGCCAAGCCTCTTGCTGATAAAGGAAGAGAATGGGCTGAAGTGAGAACTGTTGTTTGGCAGGAATGGTGTCACAGAGCAAAGTCAGGTCCAAGAGGAACTTCTTGAGAGGATGTAGATCAACTTGTGTTTCCAAACGAAAAGGAAATGGAATAATCAGCTGTCACAGCTACGCTGCAAAATGGGGCACTGTAAAATGTGCTAAATAGAACTGGAGCGTTGTAATACACGTGATGGGCCTCCAGCTCTCTCCAGGGTTAAAGCAGAAAAACCTGTTTTCCTTTCTCGGGGTGCACTGGAAGCTGGCATGGGCATGGCAGAGATCTGCTCTGAGAACAGGGAGTTCTATGTGAAGTACAGAAGAAAAATATAGTCCTTAATACCTCTTAATGCCCAATTACAGCCTAACACAACTTAAATTCTAGCTGAGCTACTGGTGAATAAGGGAGAAAGAGTCTATACTCCGGTGGGAAGAGGAGGAGGACACTGTAGAGAGCAGTATCCATGCTACTTACAAGCAACTGGCTCCACTGTAATAACAGACATCCTAAAATAGGTACGGAAGTAAGGCTTTAAATAAATCTGCTTACGTGTAGTTCTGTATACCAAAAGAACCGGGCACCAAAACTATTTTAGCCTTGCTGCTACTGGTGCAGAAGGCTCCTTTCGGGCTAACACCCACGTAACCCCGAGATGGGGATCTCCGTGCGCCCTGCTGCTTTGCTCTCCAGTACTGCGGCGACAGCAAGGTCCGACCCGCTGCTCGGTGGCCCCTCGGCACACCTTGCGGTACCTGGAAGAGGCGCACCGGGGGAGCTGAAACGTCTGTCGGTAGGATGGGGATCAGGAGCGCCACCCCACCTGCATAGGATCTATTCCTTCACCGCTATACGCGTTTACTCACAGCAACGTGACGCCTGTTGTTCCGAGCGGTGCTCCCGTGCACTTCCCAGACAGGCGGAACCCCGAGTAACCGGGGCGCTCCTAAAGATAATAATAGCGATACGTTTTATTTCGGCAGGAGGGGGAGGAGCCGACCCCTCCCGCCATCCCCCACCGTTCCGCCTCCCCAGCTCCAGCCGCAGCCGCGCTACCCCGCCCAGGGCCGCCCCGCAACCCCCGCCGCCTCGGGCTCTCCCCGCCCCGGGGTTGCCATGAAACCGAAAGCGGCGGCGCTTGCGCTTCCTCGCCCGCGCTGCTCCCCGCTCGGAGCCGCGCCCCGCACCTCCCCCCGCCGCCCCGGTCCGGCGTGCGGCGAGCTCCGGCTCAGGTGCGGCGGGGAGGCGGGCCGGGCCCGGCAGGTGCCGCGGGGGGCGAAGGCGGCGCGGGGCGCGGGGCCGGGAGGCGCGGGGGCGCAGCGCATCTCTCCGTGCCGCTCCTGGGAGCGGGATGCCCGCTGCGGTGGGTGGCGGATGCGGCCCGCGCGGAGCCCAGAGACGCCGCCCGGCTCGACGTGAAGCCAGCCCTGCTACAGCGCCGGAGGGGGTGGGTGATGGGAGAGGTGGATTTGGGAGCCTGGAAGGGGAGAAAGAGGTCAGGGCTGCCCTAGAGGTAGCGAAGTCACCGCACCTCGAGGTGTTCAGGAACCGCGGAAATGTGGCACCGAGGGACGCGGTTAGCGGGCGTGGTGGGGATGGGTTGGTGGATGGACTGGATGGTTCTTAGTGGTCTTTTCCGACCTTAACGATTCCGTGTGGTTCTGGTGTAATGAGCAAGTGGAGGGATGGGCAGAGACGTGATGTGGTTGTAGCTGTGGCATGCAAAAATCATCTCTGGGTGCTGGGTGGGTGAATAAGTACTGCCTGCATTTTAGAAAAGTGTTTGGAAAGCAGGCAGATGGTGAGGGCCTGGAAAAGTGCATAAGCACATAAGACATATTGCATCATACGGAAATATGAAATGGAGCTGATGAAACTGTGCAGGTTTAATTCTTTAAGCATAAGAGAAAAGGATGAAGGTAATGGGCCCGCATGTAGTCCAGGCCAGCTGTGTTCGATGTGGATAGGAGGGACTGTGCAGGAGGTGGTCTGCTTCCTTAGAATGAACATAAAGAAGTCTCTTACAACCAGGGTGGTGATGCACTGGAACAGGCTGCCCAGAAAGGAAGTAGATGAAGAGAAGTCCCCAGAGACACTACAGATCAGGCTGGAGGGGCTCTGAGCATCTGACTGAGTTGTAGATGTCCCTGTTCACTGCAGGGCAGTTGGACAGGATGGCCTTCCAGGGTACCTTCCAACTCCAACAATTCCAGCACGGATGCTGGAAGAAATAGCTGGAATTCAGCTTTTGCAGGAAGACAGCCTGCAGCAGTCTGGCAAACTTGTGAGCAGCTGGCAGGAAGCTTTGGCTCAAGGTGTTAACTGTGAGAGATAAGTAAAGACAGGAAGGAAGAAAAGAAAGCTTGTGGCTCTCACAGACACTGCAGGGGTGGTGGGAAGATGCACTGAAGCAGTAATTAGAGAGTTTGGAGAGAATGAGAAGTGACATCCAGAAGGGGACAAGGTTTTTAAACTGGAAAGCTTCTATTGGAAACTTTGATAAAAGGAGTTTCCAACGAATGCAAAGAGCAGAAGCCACACAGCTCTTTATGTTACCTGCATACTTGCTAAACACTATTGAAGACAGGAGCACAGTTCTTGCAAAGCCTTCAAAGTGGAGAGCTATGGGTCAGGTCAGAATCACAGAATGCTTTGGGTTGGAAGGGACCTCAAAGCCCATCCAATTCCAAGCCCCTGCCATGGGCAGGAATGCCTCCCACTGGATCAGGCCATCCATCCAACATGGCCTTGAATGTTTCCAAGGATGGGGCACCCACAGGTTCTTTGGGCAGCTCTGTCAGTGCCTCACTGTCCTCCGAGTAAAGAATTTCTTCCTGACAACTAATCTGAATTTCCCTTCTTTTAGTTTGAAGTTATTACCTTTGTCCCATCACTATGCTCCCTGCTGAAGAGTCCCTCCTCAGCTTTCCTGTAGGCCTCTTTAGGTACTGGAAGGCTGCAATGAGGTCTCCCCGCAACCTTCTCCAAGCTAAAGAAGCCCAGCTCCCTCAGCCTTTCCTCGTAGAAGTGCTCCAATCTTCTCATAATCCTTACACTCTCCTCTGGACTCATTCCTGCAGCTCTCCATTCTTCCTTTACTGGAGATCCCAGGCCAGGACACAGTAGTGCAGGTGGGGCTTCACAGGAGCAGAGCAGATGGGGACAATCACTTCTCTGACCTGCTGGTCACACTGGTTTTGATGCAGCCCGGGAGATGATTGGCTTTCTGGGCTGCAAGCACATACTGCCAGCTCACAAAGAGTTTTTGTCCACCAGTACCCAGGGCTCCATTTCCTCAGGGCTGCCCTCAATCCATCCTCCGCTCAGCCTCTATCTGCACTTGAGATTGCCCTGACCCAGGTGCAGCACTTTGCACTTGGCCTTGTTGAACTTCATGTTGTCCCTTGTGAGTCCACCTCTGTGGAATGTCCAGGTCACTCTTGTTGGTGTCCTTCCCTTCAGTTTGCCAGCTGCACCACCACCTTGGTGTTATCAGCAAAGATGTTAAATAGAAGTGGTCCCAAACAGATTAGACACTATTTGTTTTGTGCTGAACAATTTTGGGTAACTTTGCCAAATCACTTCAGCGTGCAGCTACAGACTTGTTGGGTGCTTGATTTCCCAAGCTTTATTAGTGTCCTTTCTTCAAGTTAACCTGTAGGCCTGTGCCTTTTTTGATTCCTTTTCTGATCTTTTGATTATAAATGGGTAGGTAGATGTTATTTATCCCCAATTAATAGTAGGCTGTGAAGAAAGCATTTCTCTTTCTGGTTCTCCATGGAGTCTGTATGAATTAAAACATTTGTTGGGCCCTTGATCTTGAGAGTTCTGGTGATACCTGCGATCTTATGGGTATTCTCTTTTCTGGTCCTGCTCAAGTTTCTTGGCTTGTGACCATAAAGAGTTAATGTTCACACTGTTAGTCCCTCTGTTATCTGTGCTATTTGGGCTGTACACACAGTTGTTCCACATCCTTCCCTCAGCCCAGGAAAGAGGCTAACCTCTTTACCCTGGTGTGTAGCAGCTCAGGAAGGTAAAGAAACTTGAGTCATACACATCATTAATAAAAATGCAGCAAAAATTTCCATAGTCTCTACATCTCAGTTTTACAATAATTAAATAAGCGTGTGAGAAACTGTCAGCACCCCAAATTGCAGTGGTTTTAATATGGGACTGCCCACAGTGCTTCGTAGCTAAGTGCATTTGTGTGGGGAACTCTTAAAGAAATTTCTATTTGTCTTATGTTGACATTTGCAAATGGGGCTCTCTAAGGGCACGTATGCTGTTGTGTCCTTATTTTGCAGAAGATAATACTGAGAAGTTGTTATTACACAAAGCCACCAATGACTAAACAAACCTCAATGAGAGAAACAATCTGCAAAGCAATTTTGCCTGAAGTGGTCACTCTGAGATGCATGAGGCATCAGAGGCAGCGTGTTGGTTTCAGGCACAGAGTTCTTGCCCTAAACCAACAATGAATCCATGTGCTTGGAACTGGAGTGTGGCCCTTACGAATATGAAAGCAAAATCTCAGGTTTCACTTCTTAATGTTGTCCTAGAGACAGCGGGTATAAATGGTCACTGGATCATACATTCAATTGAATGTAACATGCAAGGCTATTAGGCACTATCTGTAATGAAAAAAAACTTCTCTGTTGGTTTGTTTCTTTGTCACTGACATCAAACCTCATGGCACTTTTTCCCAAAGGCATCACCAACATCCACCTTGGTGATGCCTGAGACACACCTTGAAGGCTAAAAGCTCAGTGATGTTGTTCACTGCTGGGAGCAATAAAGCTAAAACCGGTGCCGACAGCAGGAGGAAGGCTGAGCGTCACCCTGGGTGTGTTAACATCCTTTTTACATGCATCTTTCCTTTTACTGGGCCCTGTGAAAGCCCTGCCACCTGTTTGTAACTCTGTAAATCTCCAGTGTGTCATGTTTGATCTCATCAGGACTTCTTAAGAACGTGTCCGTTCCCCTTTCTCATTTTTAAGAAAATGCAGTGATGATAATCTTCACTGTCATCACTTTCCCAGCAGCAAGGTCATGAAGTCACTGATACCAGTTGGTTTCTGACATACCAATTACCTCATCATAGGCTAGAAAATATGTGTCCATATATCATCAGATACATATGTGCATCTAAGCACAATCCACTGAGCTTATGAATTCCTGCAGTTGAGCTCAAGGGAATTTCTAACCTCTGGAATTACAAAGTGTCTGAGAAGAAATAGGTGGCCTGCCAAAATCTCCTGTGTCATGGTGAACAGAGCAGAATTTGAGCTTATCCTAGTAATGCGGATGGATAACCATAGGGTATACTGGGAGATTTCTGAACTGTGCTGATTAAATCATTCATTAAGATCAAGACATACAGTTGAGTGCATGGAAAATTAAACTCTGTTGTGCACTGAATAGGTATTAATGGATGCACCGACTGAAGTCAAACCAACTGATGTCCTGGATAGTGTGTGCCCTTGGGGTGGGGAAGGAGAGGTAACCTTTGAACCTAGTCCTGCAATATGTGTGGTCTGTACTATTTGTTACGACATGTGAAGACTTCACTTTGGTTCTGGTACACTTCAAGAAAGAAAATGTAGTTGATTGTCTCGTTGTCCACGCTTTCTTTTACTTTGTTTTAGTACCTTTGGTTTCTTTATGTGGTTCTTGTGTGTTTGTTTCTTTCCTTAAATGCTGCTCCTGGACATCTTTTCCATCATCCTGTTGTGCATGCTTTAAGCTTGATGATGCTCCTTGCTGGTTCCTCTTGCCAGGGTCTTCAGCACTGCACGTAGGGCTGCAGGAAATGGAGGGGTGCCTAAGAACAACAACCCCTTTCTACTCATCTGCTTTCTACTCATCTACTCACTCATGAGTGAGATTGTTTAAAATGAAGATCCTGCTCCTACTCAACTTCTCCATTTGGGGTTTTCCCCAAAGCTTCCCAGAAGCAGATGGTGCTTCCTGGAGTTGTGCTCACAGACACTGTATTCTCTGCAGTTCTGCCTCTTGACACTGGCTGGATGAGTGCTGCTTCCAGAGTTGATGGTTTTAAAAAGAACCCATGTTGGAATTATTTCGCTCATCCTTGTTGATCTATGCAGACATTGGTGCATTGTGCTTGATCAAGGCATATCCTAAGGATGTGAATTCATTGCAAGGACAAAAGACTATTTTCTGTTTTATAAGGTTTAGCCACAGAATTTATCTTAGGCTGTGTCTAGAAATGCCACTTGGATCAGTTTAATTGATCCCATAAAAAAGAAGCATGTCTTCAAATAGATGCCTTTCTCTCTGCCAGCACTGTACCAGCTTCAGTGATGATTTGTCCCAGTGCTCTAGGGATGGTTCAGGAAAGCATGCAGTCTCCTGGGAGGGGAGACTGAGACTGAACAAGATTAGAAATGCTCCATGATCAGGCTTAATTAAAGGAAAAAGGCTAAAGAGAGCCTGTGTGCCATTTGCTGCAAGACAGAAGCTTTTTTTTTTCAATACTTGTATTTTAAATAACAGGAGTACTGAAAATTATTGCTTATCTAGAAAATAAGATGCCTTACTTTGAGGGGAGGAAGGGAAATTGTTATTACTTGGTTTAATTAGGGGCTCATTTAACTGAACAAGCTGACCAATACTCAAGCTTTCTTTGTTAACATACCCAACAAAGGAAGAAGAGACCAGGAAGCCAGGGAGGGAGCAGAGCAGAGCAGAAGGAAGGAATGGGATTAGAGATGGAGCCTGTGGCACTGCAGGAAGGGATGCATGTATTGGTCCAGGGGAACAAGGTTGGTGTCCACAGAGACTGCAGGGATGGAGGCTGCCAGGAGTCCTGTGTAAGTACTTAACTTCAGGCTCTGAAATAAACAGGGTGTATGGCGGCCTTGGTTATCACAAATACAAATATCTGTTTTTGTAACAATTGGAAAGTTCTGTTTTAAACGTCAGATGTCCATGCAGCCTTCAGTGTGAGTTCCTGTGGTAGCTGTGGCTCAATGGTGCCATTTCCTCCATGAGCCATCCTTCAGCATCCCGCAGTGAGCAGACCTGTCTGTGCCCACAAGGATTCCTTGTGTAGGGATGGATCTGGCAGGGCTGGGCCTTGGGTTTCCTTCTACCCTTCTGTACTTGCTCCTGACCTTTTGTTTTCCCTTTAGCCACTCAGCGCTTCCATGAAAGCAATGTTATCAACATGAAGACTCTGTATCCTGGACTAAATCTGTGCAAAATGTTCTTGGTAACATTATGTTGTTCCAAATAGCAAACTCTGCAATTGGTACGTCAAAGCTGCAAGGAAAAATGCTTTTAGATGGCTTGCTCCTGTCCTAACACTTTTGAAACATTTTTAGACATGATCTTTTCAACGCTACACCAGGGGATTTCCACTCCCTTGCTGATTTAAAATGCTCGTACTGTTGTTTTAACCACAAAGCTTACACTCGTGCACGTTTGCTCTCTCATTTTCTCCTCGCTGAGGATCGGCTACACATTTCAGGTACTACTAAAACATTCTACTAAAACGTGTCTCAGCAATGATGTCAGGAATCTAATGCTGTTATAATTATTTGTCATCTGTAAACAGCTCCTCAGGTGCTAGCTGCTGCAGGGGGATGTGTGAGTGCCACATGGTTGTCGTAGAGGGCTTCAGAGCCTGAAAGTTGTCCCCAGCTGAGCTCCCGCGCTGAGCTGACAGCAGCATCCAGAGCATGGGGCTGCAAGCAGAGAGGTCTGCAAGTATTCCTTCTGCAGAGATTGCTGAGGGGGGTCAGGATGATGGTAGATCTATATATTGATACAGAAGTGTAGAACTGACTGACAAATGAAAGAACTATTCAGTTCTGGGGCAGGGTGGTCTAACAGAAAGCGATCTGTACGATGTTTTCTTGTGATCATCAGTATTTACTAGCTTGAAACATAGCTATTCAGAAATTGTGGGGTTTCTGGAGTGTGTGGTTTTTGGTTCGTTCTTTTTCTGTTGTTTGTTTGTTTCCATGTGTGTGTGTTTTTTAAATGACTAGATTATAAAGTAGCTTCATTGATTGGTTTTTCTTTTTTAATGACTCTTGAGTATGACCTCTCAGTAGTGTTAAGAAGAAAATTAATTTCCAGCTGTGAACACAATTATTTTAAGACTTAAGAAGTCCATGTTACTGTAACTTAACATCGTGTTGGTTAGATGTAGACAGTTTTATGATAATACAAAATTAATAAATTTGTGATTAGGAAATCCAGGAAAAATAGCAGAGGTAGCAAATAAATAAAATCGGTCATGAAATTGAAGCTACTTCAGCACCAGATACACTTTGCTAGTTGTGTATTGCTAATTTTTGAAGTGCTGTCTGTATTGTAATCTATGCCTTAAAAATAATGGAATCTAATCTTATGGGGATTCATTATAATGCTTGACTATGACTCTATGCAAAAGAAACCTTTCTGTGTCTCACTCCACTTGGTGAAAATTTTACTATGGAGATTGGCAAATTGATGCTTGCTCCATAAAGCTTTACTGTTTACTGTAAGCCTGCGGAATAAGGTAATGTTGGAGTTTGAATTGGATAGTATTGTCCACATGCAAACAATACCTAATTTGATTCTGCTGCCCTCTGCAGCAACAGGCTCTGTGGGGCCTCAGAGGAAGTTCTGAAACTGCTACTGTTAGAAGCACTTTCTCCTGGATGCCAGTTGGTCACTGTACTGTCATTTTTAAGCAAGCAGAGTTGCTCTTGGGGTTGATTTGCTGCTGAGTGAAGCCCTGTGTATTTCAGTGGTGAGTCTGCTGGATCCTTCTCCTCTGTAACCTCAGGGCTGCGAGGCTTTAAGAAATGCAGCCAGGATCCTTCTCCCCTGAAGGGACTTTGCTGGTGGCTTTTGTTGTCAGCAGCCAAAATATTGTAACTCTCCCTTGGGTTGGGAGGAGTGCTGACGATGCAGCGGAGATAGCAGGTGGCATCACCTGTGCAGACTGTTTAGCTGTGTATGTTAAGAGTTGGAGCATATGTTTGCTGACCCCAAAATTTAGTGTTTTCATAGTGAAGCTTTATCTTACTAATAAATCATTTGACTTGGTTATTTTATTTCAAAATAAAAATTTCCTGGAGGCAGCTAATCTTTCTAGTTTATAAGGCAGCTTAGAGAGGGTCTTTCTAGTGCAAGGTAAGTTCCCTTCCACCGTATTTCTGTCAGTCAGCTCCCATGGAAGTGAACTGATCTTAGACCTCTGAAGTATACTGACATTTACAAAACTTTCCAAATCCTGACTTAGACAGGTTTCCCATTCTGGTAAGGTAAATCATCTTCAATGGGAGGGATGGGGCACCTTCTAAGACCTTCTAAGCTCTGTTCCTTTTCCTTGGGGCAAAGGAATAGACCTGAACTGGAACTAGAGTGTAGGACTACAGGTGTACAACTTCATTTCCTATTAAACATATTTCATGGAATCATGGTAGAAAAGGAAGTAATCGTGATGAGCAGCACCCCAACCCTGGAGCATAGCTGCGCATTATCTTCCCTTACATTATGAACCCAACTGAAACTGTGCTTTCAGCCAGTAGCAGGTCCGCTATCTACTAAACAGCAGGACCAAGCATCCTATTTTCCTGTCCATGCTTAATGACCAAACCAGGAATAACAATTCACAAACTTACCTTTCTCAGTTTAAAAGACGTGGTGGTGTTCAGTGCCCATGTGTTGCATTGGCTGTCCTGGATGTTCAGGCACTGCAGCTTTCTGTAGTGGCTCATGTGCTCATAGCTCACATGGCAACGTGATTAACCTCCCTTGGGAACCTTTATGTGAGAGAAAAGAGGAAAAACATACTGTCTTAAAAAAGAACTACCACCTTATGCAAGTGTTTTTCTCTGTGTGCAGTGAGTTCATGGCTAAAAAAAAGTTAATCTGTCCACGTTAGTTCAGTGTCATTGTTGCACATGATCATAATTGCTATATGACAGTAAATCAGGCTCATGTTGATTTGTCTTAGGTTCTGCTTGTGTCTTACCCCACTTCTGAGCAGTAAGGTCAACCATTTCTGTTTGGGCTTCATGTGATGTGGTGGTAGTTAAAGCTAGATAAAGAAATTGTGTTTTTGTTATTAAGCTTCTTCACTGTGTTATTGCTAGTGAGATATGTATCTGCATGCAACTCAGATAAAAAATGTTGTTTCAGAAGCATTGTGCTGTTGATATAGGTAGGGGCAGGGATGTGAAGCAAGGTGGGAGCCCAGCTGTGAGCTCTTTCTGCTGTGCTGCCATCAAGCTTTCCATACTACTTAGGAGCTCTCCATACTACCTAGGCTTAGCTTCCGGTGATTCCAGCAGCTTCCCTAGGTGCAGTCACGAGTTCTGTCCAGCACTGCCATTTACACGCAAGATAGGAACACTTAGACAGTAGAGGATGCCCCCATGTTTTTGGCACACTCACACTACAGAGGATGTCCTCACGTTTTTGGCAGCTGTGAGCAGGCAGAAGTGAAAGCACACCTTGGCGGTGGTGTGGGACAGGCCCTGATGTAAGCAGGAAGTTGATGCAGTCAGCCAGCAGCAGGCGGGTGAGCACAAAAAGCATTTTTTCCCCTCATGGTTTCCCACTGATGTTAACTCAAAAAGCATGGGCGTGGGCAGCGGTGACCAGGAGGGTCAGAAGGGCTCCTGCAGCCAGCCTGGGGCTGCTGTGACAGTAGTGGAAATACGTCATCTCACGCCAAGCATTGCCCAGCGGTGCGTCTGTCACCCAGCCATCACCTCTGGCTCCTCGGGGTTTGTCCCACACCAAACCACACTGATTCAAGCAGACTCCACTCCAGCTTTGGTGTGTGGCAAAGCAAAGTCCCTCTTTTCTGTCTTACCCCCAGTCCCGAGCCTGTGGGAAGAGCTGACCTACAGCTGAAGGGCTGCACAAGGAAATGGCGGGAAGCCGCAGAGGCTGATAGGGGCTGCAGCAGCCCCAGGGCCCTGGCAGAGCCCTCCCAGCTGTGTGCATCACATGGCCTGGGTCCTCACAACATTGGCTGCACGTCCCACGGCAGTCATGTAACAGCTGGTGATGGTGGCAAACCTGAGCTGTGTGTCTGGGAAGGCTTTCAGGATAGACCCTGAAAGAAAGAAGCTGGTAATCATGGATTTTTGTGTGTGTGTCTGTGTTTTTTACACAGTGTGGCATCAACTTGCAGAATACATGATGCCAGAAGGTGCCAGTCCTGAAATGTGACAGGACTGGAAAAACTGGATGTCCCATAGATGAAAAGGAACATTCATAAGTGAGAGGAATGAGATGTGTTTTGGGGTTCTTACTGAGTGCTGAGTGTGCAGGAGATTGGCCAGCAGATGCCCATGCTGCACAGGTCATGGTGGCTATTGCTCACCTGTGATGGAAGCTGTGCTGCAGGTAACCCCTCAGGCTGTCTTTCTGCATCCTCAGTGGGCATGGGGAAAATAAAATTGCTCCTTGGGGAGCATCACAGAAATGGGAACCCTGTTGTCAGAGGAGAAAGAGTCAGACAATGAAATCAGTGTCTGACAAGTCCCACGTCCAGTCTTGCAGGCTGGTAGTTGAGTGCCCTATGAGGCCCACAGCAAGCAGATTGGCTCCTACTGATCGTGTGTTTTGGCTTGCTTTCAAGTCATCTGCTTCCTCTGGCCTGCAGGATTTCCTTGTCCAGCACAGGATTTTGAACAGAAATCTGCTTTCTGAGCCCCAGCTGCCCCATGACCTTTCAAGCTCTGTGCTGTGCCATTCTCACCACTGTTTCCATGGGCCAACAGCCCTCAGTTGAATGCGATATGCCATGTATCAGTGCTGCTCATTGCCATCTGTGAGGTTGTTGTGGTTATGCGCCAGCCATGCTTCCACAGCAGACACCCTCGGTGACCTTACAGGAGCTGAGTCAGGCCCTAGCAAGATGCCACTGCCAGCAAAAGTGACTCAGGTGACTGGCAGGGAGGATGATGCACCTGAAGGGGAAACAGCATGCTCAAGTACTGCTGTGAAATTGAGTTGGTGAGTTGTGTTTTGTGCTGTCAGTAATGAGGTACTGACCAGAAGATCAAACACTTGAGTTACATTCTTTTATTTAAGAGAACATGGTTGTGGCTGATGAGCTGTGCTTTTGTACACATCCTGTAGGTATAAATGTCCTCTGAATGCAAAGCTACAAGAAATAAAAACCTGAGCAGCTTGAGGTTTTTAGCTATTTGCACAAAAGTACTGTAAGATTGAGGGGACCTGTGGCAAATCTCAAGGTTTGTGACTGTTAGAGCTGGAAACAGATGTTGCTGGTTTTTTCCTATTAGAAAACTAACGTTGCATTCATCAGGTGTCTCTGAGCTTTTATAGGTTGAGCAAAAAACTTATGACATGTTTCTGATTGCAGTCTTCCTTTTTCTTTTTTTTTTTTTCTTTTTTTTCTTGCAGGCAAGGTTAATATAGCCAAGAACTGACATATAATTAAGTAAAATTCTGGAAAAGATGAGATTATAGTCTGCTGCTATAAATGAATAATCATTTGGAAATAGAAGGATGACAAGATAAGAGGCTTTGGCTCCTTTTAACACCTAAACTGAAGGTAAAATCCCTCTACTCCTGTTTTTCTGTGTGTGTGTACTCCTGGCCATAAGCCACAAAGCTATCTTGTGTGCACCAGTGCGGTGAATTTGTGATACTGTGTGGGAGATTTCCACTTTAAGCACAGACTTTCCTGGCAGATCTTAGGGCCAACAGTTGGCCTCTGCTTTCCCCACATGCCTGCTTTAAATTTTGGTGGTTTTTTTAGGCCAAGAGTTCCTGCAAGAAAATTGAGAAAAAATTCCCTGTTCTGGGAAATAGTTCTCAAATCCCAAAACTCTTTCCAAAGTGAGCTTTAGTGCTTGTCACGTAAGCATCATCTTGGGGTCCTCTGAGCATTCTGTTGTACTTCCACAGTTGATGCCACATTTCCCTTTGAAATCTGTTGGACCCTTCTGCAAACTGAAACCCTCAGACAGATGGCAGCCTGCCGCAGGCTATAGCAGAGGTGAAGCGACTGATGGTGAGCATTTAACAAGATTCTTCCCATGTCTGATTTTCCAGCGCGGCTTCCATGGCCTGTGACGAGCTCACTGCTGTCTCGGGCATCTTTACGCGCCAGAACTCTGCTAGTGCTGTTTCTCTGGACTTCGAACCCAACACTGACTACAAGTTTGTGGAAACCTTAGAGGATCGGTACAAGTGTGCCTACTGCCACTTAGTCCTTCACAATCCCCACCAGACAGGATGTGGGCACCGGTTTTGTCAGCAGTGCATTCTCACTTTGCGGTTAGTACAAACTCCTTCCTGTATCTACAGGCTCCCTGTCCTCCTGTTCTTAAACAGAAGTCGGCCCCTTCCATAAATCAGCAGCGAATTCCATAACAATGATTCTCTGGTGACACGTTGTATGAGAGTCAATGGGAAGACTTCTGAACTCAAGGTGTCTTCAAAGATCTTACAGGGTGCTGGAGAGAAATATAGGATTGCTTTGGCAACTGCATACAAGTCAGCATATGAAAAACTTTTATATGAATTTTTGAGTTTTATTGAGTGGGACAATGTCTTGCTTTGTCCATCTGTTATTGGTACTACTCAGGTGATTTTTTCTTGCATTAATATTTCATGTTATTGGTGCCAGTAGCTAAATTAAGGCTAGTTTCATTTGGTTCCATGTAATTTCTTTACTTCCAGTGGAGTCCTTGAACTGATGTTAATATTACCCAAGACTACAGTGAGATCAGTAGGCTGTTGCCATCCGTTTGCTTGGGATTCACCTGCAGGTGTAAATAAGCTCACCTGGCAGACCTATCAAATGTTTTGTGTGCATGTGCCCAGGACGACAGCAGAGAAGCTGGATTGTGTGACCAGATATTGCTTTCATTTTTTTTACAAATTTTAGATGCTTTATGTTTGTCACTTTTCCCCCTCTGGGTTGCCTCCCCATGCACAACAGCCTCAATATGCATTTTCTCACCTCTTATCATAGGACTTCTTTTAATACAGGGGACATTAAGTTTCCCTTTATTGTTTTAACAAGGACTGCACTACTTGTAGAAAACAGAGGCTAGGCTTAATGTGCACAGATTTTTTCAGATATGAGATCTGTAAGAAGCAGATGGCCAGAGAGTGACAAGATCCCCTTTAATTTAAAAGGCATCTTATTAACAGTCATAGGACAAACTGCTTTCTGTTATTAGTTCATTGTTGCAGCTTAATAACCTCCCAAAGCTCTAAGCAGACTGTGGCTGTGTAGTTGCTAGAACAAAGCCTTTCCAAAGTGCTTTTTGATTCTTATGGTACCCCATGTGAATGGGACATAGACAACTCACATTCCTTCCATACCTTATTATTACATAAGTTCTAGGTATGATGTTTTGTTGATTCATATCAAGGAAAATATCACTTTGACATAGGAACAGCAGATAAGACTTAACTTGTTAAACCATCTCTGGCTTAAATTACTTGCTATAAAAGTGACTAAAACGTAGGAAATTCAAGATGGATCAAGAATCTGTGCCCTCAAATTATTCAGGCCGGACCTCATTTTGATGAACCCATGCTGACTATGCCTGATAACAGCTTTGCTCTCTAACTGCCTTTCAATATTCCTCAGGACAATCTTTTCCACAGCTTTTCCAGGTTAGGCCAACAGGTCCATAGTTTCCCAGGTCTCCTTCTCCTGCCCTGTTTGCAGCTGGGTTTAATACTGTGCAGCTTCCAGCCATTGTGAGCCTCTCCAGACCCCAATGACCTTCATTAGATTGTTGAGAGGGGTTCAGCTACAATGCCCACCTCAGTGCTCTGGGGAGATGCCATCAGAGTCCATGAACTTCTGAACGTTCAGCTGATACAGTTGTCCCTTACAATTTTGGTGACCACAAATTGAAAGTCCCTGTTCCAATATCCATGCCAGCTGAATTCTAGCATAACGCAATCTTGGCAAGTAAATCAAATCTTCTGTGGGTTAACACAACTCTTCTTTTAATCTAGAGAACTGCATGCAGTACCCACATGTCCTGTCGACAAAGAAACAATAAAAATGCACGAGGTAAGTGGCTGTGCATGCAGAGACCACCTGCATGAAAAAAAAGCAGGACAGCTGAGAACAAGGTGGATCTGAGCCTTTTTGTCCCCATAGGCGGAGCAGCTTTTGTTTTGTGAAGCGATGCTGATTGAAAGTGAAGAAAAAGAGATTTGGATGTGCAGCTAAAACTTTCTTTTATACTTCACATTCTAAAGTTATTTCAGTTTAGTCCTCTGTATTTCCAGTAAACTGTCAAATCGTTTCACAGAGTTTTAAATCTTCTCATGCCTTTTGATATTTTTTATGGTGGATTTTTGTAGGTTATTTTACCATGAGAGTTTATTGGCATACTTTTAAAATCCCCTGTCTTTCTGGGGGATCTTGTTTGTTTGTCTTTAATTTTTGACTTGGTTACAATTTGCTGTCTTAACTATTTCTATTATATATCATTAACCCTGCAGACTTTGTTTGCTTTTTGGTAACTTTTTAGAGGAAAAGACAAGTTCATGCCACTTATTTTGCAATCTACCTGATTTTTGTAATGGATTCATCTGTTCTTGTTTACATGCCATGGCTTGAAAGTATGCTGCCTACTTGATGCTGCCGGAATGAATTTCCCAGCAAAATGAAATGTCTCCTCCCTCTTCTGCTCCTTAGACAAAACTGTAATTAGATTGTCTTTGTAATTCTGTTTTTCACTCACTGTCTGCTGCCCTGTGGAAATCTTATGACAGTAGTGCAACACAGCAGCTGCATAATGCTCTGTGTAGGAAGATCCCTAAATAAGACTGGAAGTTTGCTCAGGGAGCTCAGTTGCTTCTGCTTACACAGCTGTTTCTCAGAGTCTATAGACAGGGTGTCTGAGCATCATTGCCATCCATTCCTTTACAGGTATTCAAGGACAACTGTTGTAAAAGAGAAGTTCTCAACTTGTACGTGTTCTGCAAAAACTTCCCTGACTGCAATTCAAAAATAATTCTGGGGCGGTATCAGGTTAGTTGGCTCAATCACATTTTAAGCCTTTGATTTTCATGTGGACTTTGTGTGTCACAAGCTAAATTTCAGTGGTTGCCTTCAGACTTTTGTCACTGTAGCAATGTGGCTTGAGTACACAGTCAGTGTCATAGTTGTACACTGAGTAACAAACACTATGTTGTGGCTGTAAGCTTACAACAGCTGCGCCTTATTTGTTTGGTAAGAACCATTTGCTTTATATTGCTGTGAACATATCGGTCATTTTGCAAGTTCAGGAGGACTGCAGTGAAGGTTTGCTACATAATAATGAAAATATAATGATATGGGAATTTAAATATTATAAAAATAGCAAGGATAACTCACATCAGAAGTCTGTGCAGGGTGATGTGGAAGTGGGGAGAAAGACCCAAGACAGGTGAGCAGGTTGGTGCTCAGCCTAACCTCACTGCCTTGCTGCTCAGCAGGGCCTGAGCCCAGCAAAAGTCCAGAGCTGTGGCAGCACGGAGATGGCCTTACTATATCCACAGCACCTGTACTTAATTTCTGTATGCTTAGGCATAATGAGATGCTTGATTCTGCAAAACTTGCTAAGATGTGCTGGCCATTCTGGCGTGTTTGTGGGAAAAGTTGAAATCCTATAGAGGACTCCTCAAATTTTCAGAATTTTGCGTGTCACCAGACTGCCAGATGTTTCTGTACGTCATACCGGGGTTTAATTTGCTTTTATGTCTTGCAGGAACATCTTCAGCAGTGTTTGTTTGAAAGCGTGCAATGCACTAATGATGGATGTTGTGATCAAATCCTTCGGAAAGATTTGAAAGATCATTTGAATCTGCACTGTAAATTTCGAGAAGAAATGTGTCAGTACTGTAATAAACACGTGGTGTTAATTAACATAAAGGTAAGATTATAAAACATTCCCTGGAGTCCATCCATATATTTGCCTTTTAATATTGCTGAGTGAAACGTTTCCAGCATTGCAGTGGGGTTTTACCACTCATGAAACAAAACTTGGCTGAGTAGCTGAAGGAGAAAGCATAACAAAAACGAGAATGCTTTAAGTAATACCAGTTACTCTTACTCTCTTAAAAACATGATGTGAGGCTTGTGTGTGTGTTTATGATTACTTTTTGCATGGCAGTAGCAATAACTGCTTCTATGTATGCTGTTTCACAAAAATGAAAACCATTGCCTTGTTTTTCTTTTTCCCCAGAATCATGAGGAAAATGACTGTCCTGATTATCCCATGCCTTGTCTCCAAAACTGTTCACAGATAATTCTGAAAAAGGAGGTACGAGGATTTTTTTCACATGCAACAATTCAGCAAATCACACACTTCACTAAAACTGAAACTCGCATCACAGACTGCATTGGCTCACACCAATACAACTTCATCACTCTCAGTATTTTCTTTGTTTGGTCCTAAATGTGATGTATGTCCCATCTGACAAGCGAGGTGTTTGGTCACTGCAAAGCACTTGTATTGCAGTATGGAAAGACACCTGTCTTGCTTATTGATCCTGAATATTCATTTTCTTCTTTATGTAACCAGTCATGACATTGGCCTCTATTCACTCCTTAGGCAGGTTTTTAGATTTTATCAGTGTAATAAGGAACTTAATATTTATTTCATTACAAGTTTCTTTGTTAATATACGCAGATTGAAAAGCATCATACTGTGTGTCCTGAGACTGAAGTGGACTGCCCATACAAACAGTATGGCTGCCATATAAAGGTAATGTTTTATAGATCATTGCTTGTGCTAGAAATGTGTCTCCCAAACCAGAGTAGTTAATCAAGATAATCATTTTTAGTTCTTTTACAACCATTTCTAGTAAGATGCATCAGCAGAAAACCAGGACTGTAATTCCCTCACTTTCAATGCACGGAGGGGACATTTTAAATCCTGACATCAATAAATCTTTTACCCATCAGCTTCAAAAATCTGTGTGTCTGATTGTTTTGTTCTTTCACTCCCCTTCTGCCTCACTAAGGTGAAAAGAGGGAAACTTGCTGAACATGAAAATGGTGCCCTGCGGGAACACATGCTGCAGATTTTAGACAAGAATTCTAGATTGGAAGAACAAGTAAGTTGTATTTAATGAACACCCTTCCACAGTTCTTGGCAGTTTGGGAGATTACGTGAGATTTTGCATTTGTTGTCTGTTACAGCTCAGATGCATTCTAAAAAGACTGGTTTTATTGTCCTCACCTCACAAGTCAGAATATGCTCTTCTAGTGAAGTCAGGCAATTAGCTGGAAATTTGTCTGTGCTCAGGCGTGTGTATTCTCCATCAGACACAACGGGAGCCTCGTTGCCATCGCTTATATCATTTGCTTTTGACTTCTTGCAATTGATGCCAAGTTTGTGAATAGAATATTTGAGGGTTTCAGAGGTCAGTGAGATTGCATTGAAAAGGAGCCTTGGGGTGCTGAAGGCATCCCCTCTGCAGAGGTGGCACAGAGCAGTGCAGAGCCTCCTGCCTCCTTCATCCTGCCTCATTCTTCCTGCCTCCCTCCTCCTGCCTACTTGTGGCTTATAAAAATCTCACTTTGCAAGCTGGGCAATAGCAAGTCAGATTTAAGATGCAGGGATGTCAGTATTTGACAGCACATATCCTTGAATTTTGAATTATCCAGCTAAGCTAGAGGCTTTACACTGTAAGCTTCTCTACTTTCTCCTGTACCACAACATGTTTTAATTTAATCCCTGTTCATTTTGGTTGTGCATGGAGCCTTTTACTCTGTACTTTTCCATCTCTAGATCTCTGACCTGTACAAGAGCCTGGAATGTAAAGAGATTAAAATCCAGCAGTTAGCAGAGGCTGTTAAAAAGTGTGAGAAAGAATTCAGACAGTTTACACAACTGTTTGGTAAAAACAGCAACTTGATGGTAAGCACACAGGTGAGTGACACACTGGTTTTTTCCTTTTTGGCCAATTGCATTCTTGCAGTTTAAACCATGCACTATGAAGTGTGTTTATCCAGTTGTCATTAATAGCAAGACAGTAACAAATACTGTTTCCCAGACATTTCCCAAGCCCTTCTTATTTACAATGACAGTATTGTGTTGTAACCAATAAAGAAGTTTGGGTATCTAATCAGGGCAAAAAGCACTGTATAAATCCTCATGGCCAGATCCCCATGGAAAACAGGAAGGTGTGAATTTGAATCATCAGTTGAATGAAATCAAGCAGCATGAACTGATCCAATTGAGGGATGGCTTCTCAGCTGGTAAATACCAAAGGAGGGATTAGTTGGACACATTCCTGAGGCAGCAGAGTACTTCTGACTGTACTGTGTAGTTGGTATTGCTCACATGTTAAAGATTTCTTTATTTCCAATGAAATGGCTGATTTTGTAAATGTCCTTGTCTCCGCTTCCCACCTTCTTCCTATGGTATTGTCTGGAAGGCTCTTGCCAGTCATCTGGATAAGTCTGCTCGACTGGAATCACAGGTGAAACAGCTAATACAGATGGCAAACCAGCAACAAAGTAAATTAGACTTGAGACCCCTGTTTGACACAATTGAAAATGTAAAACAGAAGATTGCCCTTATGGAGACATATGATCAGCGCTTAGGTATGTCTGGACTTCCTTCTTTTCTGCATGGGTTCTGGGATCTTTGTGGTGGCTAAGTAGAGGCTCTGGTACTGCAGTCAGTCAGTTGCAACTCTTAGCCAAAAAGGGTTCTCTTCTCCAGGCTTTCTATGACCAGCCTGTGGTAGTACATGCTACAAACATCCTCCCACCTTCCCCTACTCCATACTGTCACCAGAGGGCCCAGCTTCTGAATTCCTGAGGCACAGCAGGGCCAGAGTGCTGGATTTGGTGAGGCTGGGGCACTGTGGTGGTAGCAGTCGTTGTTTCCCTAGTCAGACAGTAAATGTGGCTTGCAGTTAGTGTTTTTCCTTATTCAACTACCCGCTGCAACTAGAATTGGAATTAAAAAAGGTTAACAGCTGCAGTTAACAGTCTGTACTCAGTACTGTTCTTATGTATTGTCAGCTGAAGTCTGGCTGCTCTCTGACAGTTTTATTTTACTTTTTCCCAGTTGTTTTGGAAAGTCAGTCCAGCAAACATGATCTCCAGATCAATATTCACAAAGCACAGCTCAATAAAAACGAAGAACGATTTAAGCTTTTGGAAGGCACGTGCTACAACGGGAAATTAATTTGGAAAATCACAGACTACAAGATGAAGAAAAAAGAAGCAATGGAAGGTCGTGTCCTCTCCATCTTCAGCCAGCCCTTCTACACCAGCCGCTGTGGGTACAGGTTGTGTGCCAGAGCCTATCTGAATGGGGACGGCTCAGGCAAAGGAACACATGTCTCACTCTACTTTGTTGTCATGAGAGGCGAGTTCGACTCACTGTTGCCATGGCCCTTCAAGCAAAAGGTTACACTCATGCTTTTGGATCAAACCGGGAAAAAAAATCACATTGTGGAAGTCTTTAGAGCTGACCCCAATAGCAGCAGTTTCAAAAGGCCTGATGGAGAAATGAATATTGCCTCTGGTTGTCCACGCTTTGTGCCACACGCAGTTCTGGAGAACACAAAGAATACCTATGTCAGAGATGACACTCTGTTTTTGAAAGTAGTTGTGGATCTAACTGATCTGGAGGAATTGTGAAGAAAAAAGTATCCAATCAGTGTGACTGCTTTAATTTTTATGAAATGCCTTCTTGTTGATTACTAGCCATGCAATAGTGAATTGCCACCTGTCAGCTACTCATGTGTTTCAAGGCTCTTGGACCATGTGACAGACAACGAATTGTTAAAACATCAGCCTTTGTTTTTTAACCTTTTTTCAAGCCTGCAGCTTCAAGGCAGCTGTAAGACCAGTCTGATGTGAACATGCATTCAATCCAGTGCTTTGACTAGGCTCAGTACGGGCTGGGTGTGAATGCTTGGCTCACATCACGGGACTAGTGATTTAGGATGAAAATTCTCCTATAAGCCCTTGGGAGCCCAGGCAGGCCTGTGGGCTCCACTACTCACACCAGTGCACATTTCACTTGTCTGAAATGGAAACATTTTCAATATTAGCTCGTTTGAATCAATGTATCATGAGCCCTCAATCTCCTGGATTTTTGAAGCAGTGAGAAAGGGGTTCAGCCAGACACCTGTCAGGGATCTTGCATACTTCTTTTCATTAACGTATTTTTTACCAGGAATTCCAGAGCAAAATACCAATGCCTCTTACTTTTCTAGCCTGATATTTCAGCTGTACAGAAGGTCACAAAATGGATGTGGTAACATCATTTTCATTCCTGCCTAGTGCCTTGGGACTGATTTCCACTGGTGATCAACATCCACAGTCCCCAGCTGAGGTCAAAAGTAGTTGCATGTCCTTCTTACCTCTCAGGATATGGCCATCAGGTACTCAGCTGCCAGCTCTTGGAAGAAAGGGGACAAAATTCTTCAAAAGTTTGTCCTTCCAGCTGCATCCCTGGGCCAACCAGCTCTACAGGCGGCAGGAAGAGCTCTGGATATGTTTGGGAAAAACCTCAGATAACATGCACTGTTCTCCCTAGAAATTTGGAATTTTGGGAATGAAGGGGGAAATAGACGAGGGAATGAAGTTCCTGTTGGAACCCAGGTCTCACGAGTAGTGCAGTTTGAGCATTTGTTAAAAGGAGTGAGAGCTGCAGAGCAATTACTGATAACTATGAAATACTTAGGAAGATCTTCATTTTTATCCTAAGTTCTTTCCATATTGCAAGGGAACAATTGCATTTTATGTGGTTTATTGGAGACACACTAAGAATGCCAAGATCAGGCACCAAGCAACAAGAAGCAAAGAACACACGTGCCTTTTTAAAGTCTTTTGGGTGCTTGTAGGATGGATGTAATTTTGCACACTCAGTCATTTTGTTGTTAGAAGTGACAGAATTTTGTGTCTCATTTCTTGCAGATCAGGTAGTGAAAGAGCGAAATATTATCCACTGCTCCTGCAGCCCACTGGCAAAATAAAGCTGGAGCTTTTGAAAAGGATGGCATGAAAGCAAGCTGGATTTAGAGTAAGAATAAACCAGGCAGAATAAAAACCAAAATGGGGCACAGACCCCAAGGTATAAGGTAGAAAATTCAAGACGGCAAATGTGGCAAAATGGAAAATGCCACTTCTGTGCAGAATGATATAATATGATTTGGTGACTGACACTAAGATGAGGGCAAAGTACATTTTATGTATTTTATATCTGGAAGCTCATTGCTATAGGCATTTACTTTTCCAGGCAGTTTCTGGAATGTAGATCAGGAGGTGGAGGTGGAGTGGAGGAGAAGCCTTACGATCTGTACATCACAGTAAGGTAGTACATCTGGAAGTCCTTTTTGTTGCACCACGTCTGTGTATGATGGGCACACAGGGGTTTTCATAGTGACCGGACAGATGATAAAGGTCCGATGTTGTTCTTTCGTATCACCACCATGACTGACTTTACAGTCCATTTTCTCCACACAGCGGAGAGAATTGGGCCTCATGTCCTTAACACTTTTCGTTACAGAAAGAGAAGTTTGTTTGAAAGATATTGCGATACCGTGGGACACTGATTCTAAGCCTCTGATGTGGACTTTGTATTGATTGATACTTTCAAAGGGATAACCGAGTGGTGTCAGCTGCAGGTCCTCGGACTGTCCAGTGCGTGAAGTGTAAAATGAAAGACTGAAGACCCTGGAGAACTGAAGCAGGACGGAACGGACGCACTCTGTATCTGGATGAATAACAGACCTCTCTGCCTCCACACCCCAAGTATAAAATGGGAGTGATGATACTTGTGGAAGTGTTAGGACTATTTAAATGTTTGTGAAGAGTTTTGAGCATGAAAAGAGCTAAGTACTATTAGAACTCCATTTCTGTCTGTTGAGTTGGTGATGGCGTAGTGATGTGGGTGTGTGTCAGTGTGTTGCCAGGCCAATGCTGGGAGCGTGCTCAGCTTTGGGCAGGCTGTGCCTGTGTTGGCGTTACCGTTTTGCCATGAACGTTCCTTTTAAAATTCTGAAGCACAAATGATTCCCCCTGGGTGACAGAAATGTCCCCGTTGGAGTACTGCCTATTTTATAATGAATTTATTGAGAAAATTACTTGTTTTCTAAGGCGATCTTATTTAAACTGGTTTCTTTTGTTACAATAGTTGAGTTTTGTGTTAAGATTCTCTGCGATTTTTACTACTCGAGAACCGCATTTTAAATTTCATCTCAAGGGTTAGGGAAAAACGTTGTCTAGCATGATTACTGGGGAAGGATTTTGTCGTTGCATGATAAATACCAAAAAACTTTCAATAACGTCGTACTGAGTAAACAACCAAAAGCGTGTTCTACATCAGCACACGGTGTATTTTTATGTAGTTACTGACCGTTTGTAACTGTTTGAGTATCTCTTACTACAGTGCAGGCATTTTTCTAGCCTAACGTCATAACTGGATACGCAAAAACAGGGTCAGAATAAATAACGTTTACCACCTTTCCGGAGTGCCGTGCGTCCCGTCGGCGGGCAGCCGTTGCCATGGGCGGTGCCGAGCGCGGTGCCGGGCGGGCCGTGACGCTCTGCCGGGCCGGGGAGCACCGCCTCCCGGTCGCCGCCAGCCCTTCCGGGTCAGCGCCGAGCCGCAGCCGGGTCCGTGCTGCCGCCGCGGCCGGCCCGGTAAGTGCGGCGCTGCGTCGGGCTCTGCGGGCGGGGCACCGCAGGAAATGGCGGCGGGGAGCCGGGCCCTCCGGTTGGAGCCGTCCCGGCGGCCTCAACGCTGCGTAGGCCGGGGATTGCTCCTCGCTGTCGCGGAACGTGGCCTCCTAATGCGCTGTCGGCTTGTAATCGCTTTTGCGAGAAATTCTGTGTAAATGCGTTGATAGTGACATCTTCGAAGGTTACGCACAAACGGGGTCTTGGCACACGTTCCTGCTGCAGGAAGATGGTAGCCTAAACTTTTGCTTCACCGTGGTGCAATGCGCTCTGTGCGGGTGCTGCCGGGGTTGGCCTTAGATGCCTTCTCGCCTTTTCTCTTTCACCGCACCCTTCCTCTTTCTTTTCTCCTCCAAGGCTTTTGGAGATGGTGCTCTTGACCAAGCTTTTGTCTCACTAGGTATGGACAACCAGAAGGATGAGAAAGGCAGGCTGCTCAGTGCAGCTTCTGCAGAGGACCTGAAAGTCCGAGGTAGGCACAGCTGGTCAGTTTGACAGCCACAGTGCTGTGTGTGATCTGTTATCTTCTGTGTCAGCTACCATCTTTAACTGTCATCTTTACTGTAGTCGCTCGCTAATGATAATGGAAGAAAGAAACAGAAGAAGAATGCTCCTCAAAATATGCTTTCGTTATGTTTAGTTTCTGTGAAATCATTTTTGTAGCTACTTGCAGGCGTGTCACTTTTGCCTTGTGTTTTCCTAAGGAAAAGAAAAAAGGAAAAGAAAACGTAGCAGAAGCAGATCATCATCCGTTTCATCCACATCATCTTCTAGTACTACATCCACTTCTTCTTCCTCATCACATTCGTCATCAAGGTCGTCATCTTCAAGTAGCAGAGGTAAGCTGAAGCTTCACCGGGGGGCCAATTAAGTAGGAAAAAGTTTTACTTTTGCCTTTAGCAGTGATGGAGTTTCCAAGTGATTTGTCAGCTTTGGTAATACGTTTCTGTTGCTTTCTTTGTGAGTCCAGATGTCTGGCTGTCAGACACTTGCAGTCTGTTAAGCACATCTGCAGAAAGAGAGAAATATTGTCACTAATGTCATATATTGGTATAAGTAATCAGTGCATAAATGAGATTTCCAATTTCCCTGTAAGTAAATGGCAGTAAGCTGATATGTTGTTTTTCATACAATTAATTTGAGCCAGTGCTGATACATTCAGCTGAATTAAAGCATTTTCTTCCTATGCTTTATATTCCTATATGCCTCATCTCTAAAACCAAATGCCTTTTTCAGAATACTGAACTTAGTTTATTTTTTTTCAGATTCTTCTAAAACTAAATCAAAGAGAAGGAAAAAAGAAAAACACAACAAAAAGGTAAATGTTTTCTAACAAACAGAAATAAGTAGTTAACAAACAGAAAATAGCTCTTTGTACTTCAGTAGCCCTAAATATCGTGGGATGTTTAATGCTTTTGTCTGTGGCTATGTAAATCCAAAGCGTGCTGTTACGGTTAAAGTAAGTGAACTCTTAAGTTGACGCACACCAGACTGTATATTAAATGAGAAGGAAAGGAACTTATGGTTCCTTTTGCCAATAATTGCTCATCCAACTAGAATTTAGCATAGTCGCTGAGGAAAATAAATAGGAACCTCCATAACTTTATAGAATTTCTGTCAGAAGAAACCATTTATAGTTGGTCATAGATTCTCAGTGTTGTAATTTTCCTTTCTTCAGGTCCTAACTGCTGTTCAGTGATTGTATGCGTTAGGTGTACATTAAAAGAGAGAATCAGGGATCATACCATTTCCATTTCCAGAGATCCAAAGGTTGCTAACTTTGCTGAATTACTTTCTGTGTATTTCATATAGGACCAGCAGTGGTAAAGATAAGCAGCAGTGGCTCTGTTGGCTAGCCAGGGCATGAATAGGCTGCTTGTGGATTTTGTTTTTTTGCCTTTGCGAATCTGTAAGTGCTACAGAATGTGTCTTATACCTGCAGAAGAGAAAAAAAGAGAACAAAATGAAGAAAAAGAAAGAAAAGAAGAAAAAGAAAGAAAAAACAGGACCTGTCCAGCTTTCAAAGGTATGCTTGTATGAGTTGAAATTCCCACTGTATTTCTCATTTAAACAATGTAATGTCCTAAAAATGTTTATAACTGCACCATTTTTCCTAACCGAACAGAAACTTACCTTTATTTTTTAGACATCTAGGAAGTATGAGAGATTATAATTTTCTTCAAGATTCATAAGTATTTGTAATGTGAAGCAAAATTACAGGAGGTTTTTTCCTCATGTGTGGTCTTATTTTAGTTCTTCAAAAACAAAAAGAAGAATGAAAACTACAGCATGATAACTGGAAAGAAAATTAAGATGAAAATAAAGAAGACTAAGCAGGATAAAGAGGTAAGATTAAAAGTCTGTGCGTCCTTAATGGCAAATACCATCTTTAATTTTCTTCATAGCGGTACTTAGTAGAAGAGTAGATCTTACAAGTTATAAATTGAATGAAGATTTTAATGTGGCTATGAATGCCATCTGAGAAATTTAAATTCATTCTCTGGGCAGGCTTTGTTAAATGAGCAGTCTTGGAATATTCAGGCACGAATAGATAAACCAAAGGATGCTGATGCAGTTCTCAGAATTTCGGCCCGTAAGGTTGAGCTGGTTTGTGACTTTTCCTGTTTGTTGAGCTTGCATTCTTTTTAATTGTCCTCAGCTTTTTCCAGTCACTTGTGGTCAGTTGTGGTAATTGATGCCTTACTCTGCTTTCTAACAAGCATGAGACTAGCCATTATACTGAGAAGAAGGAAAAAAGATAATAGGATCACGTTGATGCATTCTGCCAAAGTAGTCAAATGTTTTTCACTGAGATACCAAAAGAACTGGATATCAAGAATAGATAGAGAGCATTTTGTTCACTTGCTATGGATGCTGACACTCAGCACTCAAGTATGTTCTCTCTTTTCAGTAGTGTCCACACTTCATAGAAATCTGCAAGAGGACTTCTATGTTTGTTAAAAAGTGGCATTTTGCTGAAGTATCCAGATTGGTGGATTCTCACTTAGCCATGGCAGTTTGTTCTATAGCTACCAAAATAAACCTAAGCATTCCAAATTCAATTTCATCAAAAATACATTATCTTCTTCATGTGGCACTAAGATTCCTTGCTGTCCTTATCCCAGTAACCTGCTTGCTGCAACATTTGATGGCAAATATTTGATGTTTGCTTTTTTGATTGGCGGTTTCAGTGATGAACACGCTGAACTGAACAATATCTCTTACTCACAATATTTTAATATTCAGTGATTGCTTCATAAATTGTGTTTTTAAAGATGGAAAAAAAAATTGAAAAGCAACTGTTTTGATTATTTGGGCTGTCCCTTATGTAAAGAACGTGCCTAAGTCTGCAAAAGACTTCCTGTGTGTACGGCTGGTGTTGCTTCAGACGCCAGAAGACTGCATCTGTTCTGCTTGTGAATTCCCCCCTGACACTAGGCTGTGTGAGCTACATGCTGACAACCCAGTGCAGCCTCCACAGGGAGCCACTTAGAAAATACACCATGAAATAACAGCAGAGACAGCTTGTCTCCTCCGGCATCTCTTCTGGGTACTCACTGCTTGCACTTCTCCCAGGCACTCTCAGCTGTCTGGCAGCCAGTAATGCTCAGTTGCCTGGGATCCTCCCATCAGCCTCACTGTTGCGTAGCCAGGGTATTTGTCACCAAACACCATAACGTTTGTTGTGCAGTGTGCCCGTGTGCCAAGGCCCCACAGAAAACAGCTGTACAGCCTTGGTCCACCAAGCACAGGTCTGTTGAACTTTTGCCTCTGCTTTTCTGATCCACAGAGAGACCGGAACCGTGCAGAGCTGCTTGAATTTCTGAACTCTGCCTTATAATGGGAAGAGTGTGACCAAGGACTTGTAAATACGCCAAGCTGGTGATGATCATGCCTAGCAAAAAAGCTAAAGAAAACTCAGGGAAAAGGATGCCGAGTTTGACAAGACCAGACTCCTGCTGAGACAATCAGGATATCCTTTTTTTAATGGCAAAATGAAGATCAAACGATAACTTGTTAATGAAGATCTATGTCCTTTTGAGTTGCTAAGGTAACAGCCAGGCTGTGGTGTTTTAGAAGATCCTAAGAGTGTGTCATTGGCAATGACATGTATTGACACACTGAGGTCCAATTCTATCCTAACTGCATGCAGAACACACTTTTAATTTCAAATGTCTTAAAGTTTCCAGTAGCTTAAACAAAGCGGATTATTTGTAACTGTCTGTTGAAAGATGAGGCATTTCTATGTGTATATTTTTTCCAGTAGTGGTTTTACTTGTCCTAAAGAGCAGGTTGACCTTTGTAAATAGAACATCCTTTTACATAAACGCTTTTTTGACAGCTCATTCATTAATATATTATTTTATTTCAGAGTGTGAGGTGTGGTCTTTCTCTGGATGGTTTTATTACTCTTTGTCACTAGAAGTATCAACACTAAATATTCTGGAGCTGGATAATTTTTATTCCAAAACTGAAGAGGGAAAGTCTTTGGTTCTTTTTATCTGGATCAGCTGCTCACAGGCAGCACACGCTCACTAATTTACTCCCATATCTCAAGTTGCAGTTCCTAGAGCTAAGAAGCCTGAAGATCTGGCCTGCCTTTCTGACCCTGTGAGCTGTTTGTCAAATCTTCACACAGCATGCATCTGAGAGAAAAAGCCATTGGAATGGTTCTGAGGCAGGCAGTGACAGTGACAGAGATGTCCAGGTGTGTGTGTGCGTGTGTTTTGGCCTCAGCAGACTGCTCAAAGCCTGCTGCTCACTCCTTCCTAGAGCCCTGGCAGCAGGCCCCTGGGTACAGAAGAACTCTGACGTTGGAATTCCTTGTGAATCACTCATGTGCCAGATGCTCCTCAGGAGCCACTGAGAGGTGTGCCTAAAAAAGGCCTCAGTGTGGTTGCCTTTGACAAGGATATCAGGTGGTCAGAGCATGAGGAGTTCATTGCAGAGCAAACAAGTAGAAAGCTCTTTGAGTCTGTGCCTAGCATGGTGTTTAAGGAAATCTGAGACTTTGTATTATTGTTCAAGGTGAAGTTTTTAAATTCGATGTGAAATCCTCTGGAGGTGCTGGAATCCTGTTTTTTTTTCTGCAGCTTTGTTGTTGTGGAACATTTTGCAGTTGTTGCAGAGATTTAACTCTTTAGAGATTGAATCCTTGATTCAGAAAAGTTGGGTTATTTTATTCTTCTGAACATAAAACATGAAAACAGGAGTAAGAAATGGAGTTTCCTTGACTTTTGACATTGTTGTGGAAGTATTTTTCAAAGCAGTGTTCTGAAACATAAGTAGGGAAAAACAGAAGAATCCAACTCCTTCACTTCATGGGGATTATTCTTTATGATTCATACTACTACTATCTATATTTCTATCTAGAGATGCCAAGTGTCATGCCCAGATAAGCAGCTTTTATCTTTTGACTTCTCTTGGGGAGGCTAATTCCAAACACACTGATAAGGTATACTAACATCTTTGTCATTCCATGCATTGTATTATTTATTAAATACTTATTTAAGTGTCACTACAATCATGTGCATCTGCTCTGCATGCAGCTTGGTGGAACCGAGTGTTTTTGAGGCTGCTCTTGGGAGCTGACCAACAGATTCCAGTCACACCAGTAAGCATTAGGCCTCTGCAGGCAGAGTCATTGTAGTGCCATGCAGCCCCATGAAGAATTTTTATTGTTGTTCACCTTTTAACTAAAGCATAACTTCTTAATGCTGCTTCAAATTTCTGTTATGCCAGCTTAACCAGAGACAGAACTGCATGTGAAGGTTATGATAGTAAGGTAACAGATGCAGATCTAGAAATTTGCGTGGAAACTCTGTAGCAGAATGGAATGTCAGCCTGATAGACAGCCTTGCTACCAGGTCTCTAAAAAGTGCTTATTGTAGAGAAAGATGAAGTGTGGAATAATGAGAATGCATGAGATAGGGATGGAGGGAGACTGCTGGTGTCAGAAATCATAGAGTGCAGGCAGAGATAAAATGACGAGGGGATTCTGGGGCTTACCTGGCTGGACAAGTGGAGATTCTAGCTGAAAGGTTAAATAATAGGAGTCTTTCAGATGTGAAGCATACATTTTGTGTGTGTGAGAGTGGTCCCTATCACATCCTCTGTCTGAAATTCTGAAATAGAAGTCACTGTTGGGGTAGACTGGTAGAAGATACATTCTCTGAACTGCTGCTGCCGTGCCCCTCCTCCTTGCCAGTATCTTGCTTTTCAAGTATTCTCACCAAATGTGCCACTAGCAGCAGAATTTGTAAGATTTGCTTCCTTGAGTCTTCTTCCCCTTGCTCTTCAAGCTCTTTCCACCTCACCACTACTACTACCACTTGTGTGCGCAGGTGTAGAATGCTGTGTGGCTTTTGTCTGTTCTGTGAAGGGAAGCTCATTTGGAGCTCCTACATCTAGTGAGCAAATGTGAGCAAACAGGAAAGGAACCTGACATTTCTAAAGATCCCTCCCCAATAAGTACAGTTGGTAGGAGACTCAAAAGGTTTTGGGAGAGGATGAAGCAGTTTCTTAAGTTTCTCTGGGGATCCAAACATGAAAGAATAATTACTTGATACAAGTAATTAAGTGATTCAGCCAGTTCTCATAAGCAATGTAGTCCTTTGTCACTTGCTTTTATGATTTGCCCGAACTTGACTCCTTTGTGCAAAAAAGTACAGAGATTAAAGTGACAAATCAGTCAGAAATAGCAGTTAGGCATGGAAGCACTTGCTGTGTTAGTCCAGGGTATATCAACCTGCAGTGCAGTGAGGGCGTGCAGTTTTGATCTCTTCAGTGCAGAGTATGGTTCAACTTAAGCAAGTTGTGCCATTTTGATGTACTTGGATGTTTTGTGCTGCAGGATTATATGGGCTTCCCAGACATCTCAGAACATCTCCTTCTGCAGCTAGGAGGACAGCTGTACACGCAGGCAAAAGCCAAAAGTCAGAGGCTGAAGTAACTTGACCTAGGGTCAGTCGAGGGCTGTCTGAGCCACCTGGTGACCACTGGGTGGAGCTCTGAAACAGCTTGCTGGACGTGTCAGTCCCGCAGGGCTTTGCTGTGATTGTTTAGAAACAGGTTTCCTTCAGCTCTTGAGTCCAGCTCTCTTTTGGGCACTCTGTGAAATGGCTGGGTTTTTGTGGCAGGCTTTTTGGTTCTTCTGAGGGCTTTGAGGTTGTGGGCACACCAGGACATCCCCAAGGCCAGTTATTTGCTTACATCTGAAGCTGTAGGGGGTGAGTCCTTCTAAGAGCTGCTGTTTAGAATTATCAGCAGACACCCAGCCCAGCCTTCCATCTCCATCTCTGGACGAAACAACTCACCAAAATTATTGTCCAGTACAGAGACCATGATTTATTTGGCTCTTGAGAGCAGTAATCTTTTTCTGCCTGCTCATTTTTGGCCTTAAGGTGTGATTCACAAGGAATAGGAAACATCTAGTGTTTTCTGCAAGGAGAGCAGGATGCAGTGCTGGTGGCTCTGAGGAAGCATGCTTTGAGACTTCGTAAGCAATGTGACAAACTGCTAATATCCATGCTGATAAATGTATGTCGGTGGCAGAGGTACAGAGCATTAAGAAGACAACTGGTACCAGCATGCCAACTGCTGGTGCTGTTTTCCATTCAGGTGTTCACGTAGTTGTATTTGTGTTTTGTTCATGTGCTGTTCTCTGCATTTCGGTGATATGAAAGAAAGGCAGCATAAGTGTGAGGAAGCGGTATTTGTTGGGAAAGGCAGGGTTAGAAAGTTCCTGCACTTTTCCTGTTAATCACTGCTTAGAATGTGCCAGCAGGTGGCATTGCTGTCCATCTGCACTGCCTCATACAGGGTTTTCTTTGTTTTTCACTTTCGGACTTTGGCTTCCCAATAATTCTGAACCCTCTAATTAGCTTGGAGAGATGGATTGCTTATGGTGCATGTTTGTTACTGCTGTCCTATGAATGTAATCCAGTCTTTCTCCATTTCCTCCTCTTGGCTGTGCTTTGAACATACCACAGTCTGTCCTGCTTCTTCTCCTATACAGAAGGCAGGAGAAAGGTTGGAACTTCTGAGTAGCTGTATACCATGGGAGTGAGTTGCTGAGAGCCAGGAGGAACCTGGAAGGATTGGGTGCTCTTGCACCATCCTTACAGGAACTGCTGAGTTCTGTAGATACAACACTGTATTCTTCACCTGCTAAATAATTTTAGGCTTCCAGTGTCAGAATAACACCAAAAAGGAAAGAGGGGTATTTCTCTGGCACTGTTTTGTTCTACATCTGTTACTTAACCTGTCTTCAGACTAAACTACACGTGTTCCGCTGCTTTAGGCAATCTGATACTGCTGATGATAAGACTGGAAGAGGTACTGTACATGGACTCTGACTCATCAGAAGCCTCTGAGAATATAGCATTATAATTACTAAATAGTAATAACAATACTTACATTCTGAGTGGATACTGGCATTTAGAAAATGCATTTCTCTTTCTCCTGCTGTATCATCCAATGGGGAAGGTTAGATTTACTTGGTGGAGGCAATGTGTAATTGTAAGCATAACAGCTGACAAGCTGTAATCTGCTTATCCAGTCAGGACTCCAGGAATTTTATGAAGTATGCTACACACAGATGTTCATGAACCACCACATATTTCACTGTTCTTGTAGGTTTTCTCTTTGCCTATCTGTCATGTTTATTGAGATCTCTTCCTACAAAGATTGAGAGTATCTTTACACAGCAACTGCACAGAAGACCACACGCCAATCATGGGAGACTTGGCCCTGCAGCCCACCTCTTGGGGTCAGTACTGTGTCTTCCTGATGTGAGCCGGCTTGAAACACAGCTTGCCTGATCATACAGAGGGAACAAGAGGCCCCTTATGCAGAGAGGACAGCAGTACCAGCTAGAGGCAGGCTCCCAGACTGTTGTGTCTGTGCCTGGCACAGGTGGGTGGAACTCACTGAAGCTTAGAGTTCTTTCTCTGTTGCAGGGCACAACAAAAAAAGGTGCTGACTCGCACAGTCCTGTGCTTCCCAGAATGATTTTTTAGCAAAATTAGCATGCACCACGTAGCTTGTCCTCCCGTCTGAGCGGTGAAGTTAACACAGGAATACTGGAATGGCCTGTAGAAGCGTTCTGGGGAAAAAGTGTAAGCAACAAGACAGAGACATGTTTGTCCCCTAGTGTGTTTCTTTGCACAGCTTCTGGGAAGGAATGGCTTAAGCCTTCTGCTGTAGTCTGTGTCTCGACCACTTACTTCAGTTTATTCCTGGAGCTCCCTTTTGGAAACACTCTTCTGTCTGATCTCTGCAATTTACTGAGCAATGCAGTCCACACTTCAATGAGACTTTGTGTTGGGGAAAAAAAAAGCTTCCTCTTGTTTAACTCTTGTGTGCTTTTCATGTGAATGTTTAGTGCAGGGAGCCCTGAGCCATCTGGGGCTGCATGCTAATATTAAAAGGGTTCCAGTATCTAGGATTGATAGGAGTGACTTGACTCACAAGTATCTGGTGACAAAACATTCATTATGTTGTTTTCCTCATTTTGTGGTAATACTGATCAATGTAAGACGTGCTTGGAAGCACACTGATGAAGATTTAAAGTCAAGGTTGTATCTGTAAAGCACTTAGCTTCAGAGAACTTCAGAATTCTGCAGTTGTTTAATCCTAGCTACTTCTCACCTTACATCTTGGGATCTGTTTGAAGAGGTAGCAAGGCTAGAGGTAGCAAGTGGCTGCTTTTGCACCTTGTAGAGAGAGGATGTTTTTTGTTTAGCCTTGGTGTCTGTCATTCTTGCCTTCCTCCTTTGATGCGTGCACAGTGTGCAGTGGAGAACTAGAACGGCTTGTGTTTGGCTAGATGTGGACAGATTGCTTCTTTAATTAATGACAACAATTACAAAAATTTGTTTTATAGTTCATAGCTTTGCTTTAATTTTCTAAGGTTCCATGATGAAATACATAAACAGTGCAATCTCAGTAGACAGGTATTTCCTGTGAAGCATACTCCAGTTCTGCAAGGTGTGACAGCTGTCTGAGCTATATGCTGATAGAGCTGAAGAGTTTCCTCCTGCACATTTTTGCTGGCCACCACAGCCTGTGGGCCAGTCTAGGCTGTAGGAGCAGAGCTGCATTTTCTCCCTTAGATGAGTAGCAGCTCTGAAAAGTGTTTCAGCCTCTTGAAGCTGAGCCGTGCACCTGAGCTGCTGTAGTGGTGTTGCCATTATGTGTTGGCATGTGTGATAAAAGTCTCTGATTGCTTTTTTCTGGGTGTAACAATGTCCTTTGGACAGTGTAACACTACCACTGATTGGGCAACAGTGATGCTCTAGGCTGACACCAAAGTCTTTGTTCAGTTTTGAAAGAATGAGGATTTGGAATTATTCTTGTTCAGTTTACTTAGTTGTTTGTTACTGGCATTGTGCTGCTATTTCACTTCTCATTTTTCTTTAGGAATTAAATCACTGGACTCTCTCTAGAGTGGCTAAGACAGTACAGTCTCATCTAAGTTGTGTAGGAATGCTTTTCTACACTAGTAGGCAATGCAGTCCAGGAGAAGCAGAGCTGTAGAGTGGTACACTTGTCAGTAAGGGGTTAATGTTCACACTGTACAAGTGTTAGGAGATTTTCTTAGTCCTGTTTCAAGGTATGCAAACCTGAGAGTCATCTGCAACAGATCATTTAGGTTAGCTTAATCCAAAAGCAATCTAGTTTGCCCCTGCTCAGGTATGTGAACCATAGCTCAGTAGGTAGGGGACAACCAGGAGTTGCAGACTCCTGATTTAATCTGAAATTCTAATTCAGTCACTCAAAACATGGAATTAGAATAAAGCAAAAATGAGTAGTTACTTGTTGCTGCATGCAGTGACCAAAGAATGATTTAGTTCAGTCTACAGTTCCTAAGAAAAACAAGTGTTACAAGCATAGTGCAACAACTGAATATCCTAAGCACCTCCCCAGCTCTGCTTCACTACCTGCTGGTGCATACACTGTGCAAAAAGTTGCAGTCAGCTGGCTACAGGCAAGCATAGTGCTTGTTTTACACCTTCCAGAGTACTGGATGGCCAGATTGGTACCTGAATATCCTCTTCTTCATCAGATGGTTCTGTGAGCCCAGTGTAACTTGCAGAAGAGGTACAGGGAGAAAGTGGTACTATCTGAAAGTTTGGATTACATTTTATTGTGGAATTAGAGATGGCAGGTAAAGTGAAGCTTGACAGCTGTCACAGGTGCCATCACAGCCTGGCCCTCATCTGTATATGGCTTTGACCAAAGGTCAGATTTGTCTCCCTCTGCTGACTGCAAAACAAGAACGGTATCTGCTAGCTGGAGGTTATTAATGAAGGATACAGTATGATCACAGCATGCTGTGATGATATTGCAAACACTCTTCAGGTAATTTCATTGGCTTTGTATATTGGTGCAGGGAAGTTAGTTGCTCCAGATTCTCCTTTGGATAGAGTAAGCACATTGCTGACACTGTACTGTAGCAAAGAGTTTTTATGTCAAACTGTCCCTTCTCTCCCTGCAGACTATCAAATATTGCATCAAAACAGTCAGTACCGAGGGCATTAAAATAAAACTTGAGTACAAGAAATTGATTACAGCATTGTAGCATGAAATTCATGACCATTTCAGCTGTCAGTCCAGCATATATAGTGGCTTGCAAATATATTTAAGAAATGGTTAACTTTTTTCAAAACAGTGGTTTTTTTAGATGGTAGCATCTTGCTAGGATCACAAAACTTCTAGATCCTTAAGCCTATGCTAAGTATGTCAAGCTTTTATTGTACTGCATACACACAGTCACACCACTTCACAAGGACACAGAGCCAAAAAACACCAAGTTGATTGTCAGAAGGCTTGAACCTCTCCCCTGTTGACCTGGAGCTGAAGTAGCCAGTCCTAAACTGAGTGGTGTATTTGGAAGCCCTGAGATATTTTTTTTTTAATTAAAAGTGTTCTTCTGCAGCAGTGTTTACAAAGGGGCTAGATGCTACAGCCTTGTGTTTAGTCTTAGCTAGCCCAGAGCAAAGTGAGAAAGAGCCACAATTCCACAGTCTTAGAGAACTGTTAAGGGTTTGATCTCGATCTTTGTTTTTATGCTGTGATCCCCCAGCTCTGGAAGAAACTGCACATTTCTACTCTAGGATAAATTTCATGTGCTGGAATTGTTCCCAGGGTTGGCATAGCTTCAAAGGATTTTGTTTTGGCTGTAGTACTCACATGCTGTTGCAAAAATCCCTGGGGAAAAGAGTTGGAAACAGGCAAAAGAACAACAAAGCTATGCAGCGTTCTCCAGGAGGCTGTATCACAGTGGAGATGATTCCCAAAAGCCAGTCATAGGGGGAGATCCCAGAATTTTTCCTAGTCCTTGGCTTCTCTCTACAGGAACCATGATTTTTACAGCATGATGTTCTCTTTCTTTTCCTGATGAGAGGTTTCCCTGTGGATGCTTTTCCTCACTGGTGTTTTCTTGTTTACTCAAGGTCTCAGCAGAACCATGCTGGCCTAGAGGCAATTCAGTTTTCATTAAAGATTCTTCTGTAACAGTGTCGACTCACTGGCCAGCATCCTGCAATACTGGAAAGCTCTCCTCTGAGCACTCGTGAGAGAAGAGTGAGGGAATGGACCTTCATCTACCAGAGCGCTTCAGCCATTCACAACAGCAGCTTATTGAAACAGACTCAATTCTGAGCTGTACATAGTGCTGTAGATGAATGCTGATTCCCTTCACCCTTCACTGATACTGTTCTTCAGTACTCTTTCAGACTTAGTCATAAACGTTAATTTCAGCCCAGTGAATTATTACTGGGATACAGGATGTAGCACTTACCTCAGTAACACAGAACACAGGACCAAGAAGAGCTTTTGACACAGAACTGATGTATCCACCCACAACAGTGTTACATTTCTATCTGCTCTGCAAGCACAAGGTTCAGGGGTTCTGCCTGCATAAGAGAGAAAATACCCAAGAAACCTGAGCATGCTGTGGAATTATGTTAGTCTTCCACCTCAGAAAGTTTGAGTCTGCTTTGCTTGTGCTGGATTGCTACTCAAGAGCAGCGCTGGGTTTACCTGCATCTCCTGCAGCACTGAGGAAGGTTGTTAGTTGAAAAAAGAAGTTCAGTTCTGACTAGCCCTAACTCACAGGCCTGATCCTGAAAGCCTTTCTCATGCAAATGGAACTTCTTGCATTCAGGCAGCAGCTCTCACTAGCTTGGGCCAATAGCTTTAGAAGGTAACTTCATCCAGGCTGAGGGAAAAGGGAGAAGAAGAGAGAGATCACAAAATTAATTCATTTTCCACCAGGAAAGAAAAAAAAAAAAGGTAATAAAAAATAGGATAGTAAGTGAGCCTTGCCCTTAAAGTTGCTGATTACTTCTAAATTAAAGGAAAAGCTAGCATGTGTGGTAATAAATTGTCACATATCGTAGGCATCAGCAGCAGTTACTATGGACACAGCTTCTGAGAGAGGCAGACAGTAAGAGAAAGCTGGAACGAAGAAGAAATGGTAGAGCTAAAAAAAAGGGTTAACTGGGATTTGGAGAGATCACTGTTTAAAAACCTTGTTCAGTACAGAGTCAGTAATCCTTGGCATTCCGGAATTCTGGCATGCTCCAAACCCTCCTGGTGGGCTGGGTGCCCCGCTCTACATCCTCAGAGATGGTCTTGATGTCACTGATGAATGGGGAAATCTTGGACCGGGACTTAAACGTTGTTAAGGAGAGGCTGGTTTTGTTCTTTGTGTTCCATTGCTTGGCGAGCTTCTTGGCGTCTTCCTCCTCTTTGATCTTCTCAACAGCTTCCTGCAGAACAGAGCGGAAGAGTCGAGATACTTCCTGCACTTCTGGTTCGTATTCAGCGACGAGTTGCCGGAATCTGAAAGCACAGTCAAGGCACAGCTTTGATTAAAAACATCAAATGAGGGATTGGTGCCAAGTCACAGGGCTAAGTTTGGAACTTGTGCTCTTACAAAATGGGACTCCCTGCACTGAAGGGAACAATAACAGAGAGGAGCTATGAAGATATGCTCAAGGTCTTTAAAATCCAGAAAGCCAGAGAATGTAAGGAAGCAATGAATCACTATTTCTCACAAGCACAAGAAATAATAGGGAGCACCAAACAAAGCTAGAGCGTGGCATCTTGGAAACAGAAGGAAGTGCTCTTTTCACATAACGCATATTAAGTCAGAACTCAGTGCTATCAGTAGCTTAACAACATGCTCAGACAAGTTTGTGGACAATATCCTCATCACTGCTGATTAACTGTGATTGTCCACGTGCAAATACTTGCTCAAGTAATCTCTAAACTGCTGCTTACCAGAAGCTGAGAATGTTTCACAGAAGAGGTCCCACTGGATTCCTCATTTTTCAAACTCTCTTTTTTCCACAACATGACCTAGTGGCCACTAGACAAACTCTTACCCAGTAAAACTCTGTTACACGTTCAATCTTTTCTTAATATTTAAGTTCCAATGGATTTCTGTAACATAACAGTGGCTCAGCTGATAACATCTTGATTGGAAGCACAATACCTAATTGGAAGCACTGTACCTAATTAAACAACTCTGAAATGCTCCGCTGTCTTCTCAGCAAAGAGCTCAGAATGATTTCTTGACATTTACTAAGCTAGCTTAGTATGAGGGAAGTGAAGAATTATCACTGTTTCTTTTGCAGGTGGGGAAGATGAGATGCAGAGCAGGGCAATTTTGTGAAGCCACTGAATCAGATCCTGGCTGTAGAAAGAAGAGAACGTACTTTCTGGACATCTGGTTGAGTGACTGGTCCCCATTCTGGACAGCTAATGAGCCACTCCTATGGCTCTCACACTGGTTGCATAGATATTCTAGTTCTTCTGTAAGAGCACATGTTTATGACAGAAGATAACATGGCTACTCTTCTGATAATATTCAGTTCTTAACATGAAGATTTTATCTGCAGATAGAGCTAAACTATTACTTTACTAAAATCCAGGTGGTTATACTTAATGCAAGTTAAAATATGTAATATCTGCAAGCATTTTTATATTTTCCTTTAACAGAACTGAGTGATGATGGAAAACAGTAGGAATATATTTAAACAAGCCCAATAAGACAGCAGTCAACAGACTAAAATCCTGCCTCTAGGGTTTTTTTGATCATCCCTAAGAGTGTAACAGAGAGTTCAATGTACTCCAGAACTTCAGTGTATAATGGTACCCAATGGCACTCAAGATATTAAGGGCAGAAGGAAAGCCAAAGGTGTAACTGAAAGATTGTACGTTTATGCTTTTGATTTTTACTGTGGAAGCCTGATATTGGCTGCATCTCCTGACATCATGCTGTAACACAGATATTTCAGTGCTTGTTCTCTCAGAGCAAGTATTGACAGCTACACATACAACTGTGAGCATTGCACAGTGCTTGGGAAATTCAGTATCATCAGAACTACCACTCACTTTCAGGATACCAAACGATCAGTTACCAAAGTCACAGAGATGTTTCTTAACTACTGCAATTGCTTAGGATGTATTCCTAATCTCTCTCACCCTAACCATCATCACCTGCATCCCTAAGGGTTATCACAAAACAGTGAGAACAGAGATTTGCTGTATATTGCAAACACAATCGTAGAATGGTTTGGGTTGGAAGGGACCTTTAAGATCATCTAGTTCCAGCCCCCCTGCTATAGGCAGGGATACCTTCCTCTAGACCAGGTTTCTTACAGTCCCATCCAGCCTGGACTTGATTTCTTCCAGGGAAGGGGCATCCACAGCCTCACTGGGCAACCTGTTCCAGTGTCTCACCACCCTCACAGTAAGCAATTTCTTTCTGATATCTAGTCTAAGTCTTCCCTCTTCCAGCTTAAAGCCATTTCCCCTCGTCCTGTCACTACACGCCTTTCTGCCTTCTGAGAAGGAACTTTACTTGCATTATCAAAGATCCACAAACCCAGTTCTCACAATAAATACACTCTTCTCTTTATCCCAATCAGAAGTTTAGACAGATGAGTACATCGAAACCTCAGTCTTCACAACATTATTATTATGCCAGGGAAAGCATCTTCATAGGTCTTTTATTGCAAAGGTGAACTGAACGAGTCATTCTGTTTTACCTTTATGTGTATTTTAAAGAGCAATGCTGTCATACTGTATCTATCCATCAGTACACCTTCTTTTCTTTGTATTGGCAGTTGTGCACCCAGAAGACCCTAGAACTGCCTCAGGTTTTTGAGGTTGTTTAAAAACCAAACAGAAAACAATCCCAAGTGTCTGCCAGTCACTCAGAGAAAAGCCACTGTCATTCAGATGGAGAGGGGAAGGAGAGTTTTTTCTCCCTCCACAGTAAGATGAACCCTGTCCCTTTATTAATGCCCAGCTCTAGGACCAGCATGTTTGTGTAAGGGAGAGTTGATTGCATGAAGTCCAAAAGGCACGAGTGCCACAAGCATTTTCCAGAAGAAAGGATGAGCAGTTTATCAGGGTAAGATCTAGCTAAATGAGTCCATGTATTGGAAGGCAGGTGATGTTTACTGCAGCCACTTGTACACAGCTGAAGCCATTCTCCCCAGCTACCAGTGAAAGCCAGTTGCAGTGCTGGCTGATCAGTCTGTTCTCTGCACAACACATAAAGCCAGTTTAAACCTCTGGAATCAGAGAATGTGGGCTTATATCCTGCGTGCCATTACTGGGAAACAAGCTCTACACAAAGCCGTTCAGTAGAACCAAGCACACAAAATTGCACAAGGCTTACCTATCTTCTAGCACAGGTTAACACCCTTACACTTTCACATGAAATAGTTTCAAACCCAGCAACTGTGCAATGATATCTAAAAAATCCATCAACAGGGTTTCCTTACTCATCTGAAAAGCATACTTATCTACCTTATTTGTGAAATGAGTTAAGATGATAATACTAGTAGCTAACCTGTAATATACTACAGGAGTTTAACGTAAACACCTTAAGACGTGACTATCAACAGAAGTCACCTTAAACCAGCACAGGAGCCTAAAGAGCACGTTATGTGCATGTAGAGATGAGCCTGTTCAGTAGTCCAGGCTGTGCTTTCATCACAGTCCAAACAAATTTGTTTTAGTTGCAACCCTTCAGTTTCCTCACAGAATCATTTGATTTTAAGACTGGCTGCACTCGGCCACCTGCCTGTCTTATTCTGTGGGTGCTCAGTTAAATAGGTATCCCAAATAAAGCCTGAACTCTAAAGATCTGTTAAATCCAGTAGAAGTTGGTGGACTTAAACAATATGTTTATAGTGAAGTGTGTTCCCAAGTGCCTGCCCAAACTGGGAGTTCTAAGTAGATTTAGTCATTGACAGAAAACATGGGGTGCTTAGTGCTAATAATCAGCTGCCGACTCCTGAACCTTCATGTTGGGCAAGATTTCTGGTGATGCTGTGAAGCTGTGAACAGCTTTGATAGAGAAGGTTGCTTGACTCACCAACGACGATGCCACTCACACTAACTGCTACTCTGGTGCCATGTCAACCTCGAACTTGAGAGTGTAATTGTAAGCAAACACCTTGCTGATTGTAGTCATTTGTCTTACATTCAAGCTCACTCTGAAGTCAACTTCTGCTATAGATAATCCTTAGAAAATTACAGTCCTAAGCCTATGCTGTTAATGATCTCAGATCACCAAAATGAAGCTTTGCTTTTCTATACTGTACTTTTTTTGTTTCTCTCTGGACAGAATCTGACAGTTTCACTTTTCCCAAAACCGAAGGAAATGAAACTGACCATAACCAGCTCTGATTAGAGCAACCAATAGAGTAGAGATGGTGAAAATCTACCATTCTGCTAATTTGTTTAATCATGTCAGCTAGGTACGAAGGGCCTTAGCAAAAATCAGTCACTTCCTTCAGATGGCTTTGTGGTTTAAGCTGCGTGAGCCATCTCCAATCCAGTAATCTACAGTTAAAGTTACATGTGAATGCAAAGCTTTATTTGTATGAGGTAAATCAGAGTCTCCAGCTGTGGAAGAAGTGATGATATTTCAAGTGTATTTGAATCTTAAAAAATGTCAAGAGGCTGAAATAAAATCTTCTACTGACTTAAAATACGCTTTTACAGAACAGACAAACTGAATCCAAAAAAACCCCTCCATCTTAAGAAATGCTCCTTTCCAATCTCCTCCACATCCAAAGAGATAAGAACTCTGCCTCCCACTAGATGTGACTGTAGCCACACAAGAAGACCACTTGGACAATCAGTTAGTCCTGTGAAGAACAAAGGGACATCTCTGACAACTCATCAAAAAGCATTTTGTTGCGGCCTTGACTCTTAGCCTGAGTCTCACAAAGGAGAGCCTGCATGACACAAACTAAACAAACTCACCCTTTGTGCAACACTCACACTACCTGTGTTATTTAGATATTTGCATGCTTGCTTTGAAGCTCCATCAAAAAGAACTTCAGTTCTTCAAATGTGTAAAATGAAGGGATCAAGGGAACAGAATCAAGGGCTTCTGCAAGGTACACGCTCAGCATCTGCGTTTCCAGATCCAAGTTTGGAGACTTTTCTTTTTTTGGGGGGGTGGAAGATTTTCTACAAGTTGTTACATGTTATGAAGTCACAAGGTTTTTCAGGAAAAACATCAAGCACAGTGATTAAAATACATAATTGGCAGTTTGAAGATTTCAGTCAAAGCCCTACGATAGATATCCCATATATTTTGGGGCAAGTTATTACGATTTCAAAGCTTTCTCACTTTCTGAGACAAGAATTAATCCAGTTTTAGATGTCTTCTAATTAGGCTGCATGCTCCCATCTCTTGCACATTCTCAACTCCTAGCATGGCAAGCCTCATTCTTCCATTTTCTGGCCTCTCAGAAGGCAGAGAAGAAGAGGAGTCAACTGTTCACTTTTCCAACACAGGAAGAAGTACTTATCAAATAAAACCAGAACATGATAGTTTGAGGCAAGCAAAATACAGTTTTCCACAGCAAAGTTATAATTCAGATGTGGAACTCCACCACAGATAGGAGAAGTTTACATATTCAAAAACAAAATAAAACAAAAATCTGAAAAAAAAAAAAGAAAAAAAAAAAACAACCTAAAGAAAAAGCCACATAGGGCAGTTACGGAGAGAAGCACCACTTCTGGCTCCACAAATCTTCATGTGACAAGGCACAGTAAGCCAGCAGTCATACACAAGATACCATCCATGGTGTATCTGCTTGCCTCATTTGTTTTCTTCAGACAGATGCCACTACATCACGCATAGATCAAAACAGACCTTTGACCCAGTCCAGTTCTGCCATTTCTATGGCCATGACATTCCTTTCTCAACCACTGATCTGAAACAATTAAGGCATACAATCCTCTTTTTTTTTTTTTTCCCTCCCCTCCACATGGCTTTGCTACCCATGCAAACTCCATAGCATGAAACAAACAAAACACACCACTTCTTGAATCGTACCGTAATCCAGTTTCTGACAGTCTATCACAGTAACTTAAAATAGGCCTCTTCAAAGGATGGTTTTGTGATTTTTTCAATGACGCACACATACAATTTGACAACACTGTTGAATATGTTTACCTCCAGTTAAAGGCATGCTGAATACTGAATGAGATTGAGCAACTTCTACAAGTTACTCTGAAATCAAGGGGGAAAAAAAGGCACACAAAATATCTTGCATCATCTGTCTCAATTAAAAATAAAAATAAATGATAAGCAAATGGTGTATGTCACAGCTTAATACTCCTCTGAAGTTAGAACCTTGAGGCCTCCCAGCTCCAATGGCTTTTATGGAAATACTCGTTTGCCAGACAGATCTTGCTCAGTGGCTCTGGGGATGTTGAGAATTACTCAGAACCCCAAGGAATTTGCAGTGATGTTTACAACATAAAGTTATACAAACACAAGGCAAGTCTGTTGCCAGCAAACTTTCACTGCTACTGAGCAACCCCAAATCTCTGGTTCTTCCACCACAGCAATCTTTGCGATAGCCAAAGCCCTGTACCCCCTTATTTCCAAGGTTCAGCCCTGGGCAAGGAAGGCTGTAAGTCAGAGGGCCAGTGATTTCCAGCCCTCTTACAGCTGCAGTGCCAGAGCTGTAGATTGAAGGGAAAACAGGGAAGGCACATGCAGTGAGAAACTTGCAGAGTGCTCAGCACCCCAGTGTAAGTGGCGTGCCAGGACTGTGCTTCTAATCCCAAGTGAAAAACATGGTGAGATGGGTGAGGTGGATTATAAAAGCCCAACTCACAACTTTACTTTGACACCGTGAGACTTCAGAGCTATTGCTCCTCACTTGCACTGTGCTAAGTGAGAGGGCTTAATTTAGACTGGACCTCTCAAAAGGGAAAGAAAAAAGTCACCTCCTACACTTCCAGTTTGGATGCCATTACAGTTAGGTAGGTTGGTTCTAGTTCAAAGCCAACCTCACAAAAGGTTGCTCAGCCAGCAATGAGCAATCCAGTGTCTAGGATTGCTTGGACGGCCCACCTGCAAGTGCAAGAGGCTACATCACAGAAGGGAGAATCACTAGCTAGCTGTTCAAGCCGAATGCTTGCTCTACCTGCATGTATATGAGGGAACAAGCATGCTCTCCTTCCTTCTTCTGGGAACATATGACTCAGACTGAAAAATACAATAGCACCTTTTGGCTAGTCTGGACACTGTTGGGACAAGTGCCTCGGTAAAGCTTCTGCCCAGCTTAAATCAAAGAAGGAAGCCTCAAATTAGAGTGGATAAATACTGAAGCATGTTGTTCAGCAGCTGTGGAATCTCCACCCTCAGAGATAGTCAGCAATGGGTAGGATAAGGCCTCAGCAACCTGACCTGGCTGTGAAGCTGGCCAGTTCAGAGAGGCACACACTTCCAGTGATCCCTTTAAACCTTGCTTATTCAAAGATTCTAACAACTGAAGCAAAAGCCATGAAATACTGAAACTGCAGCAAAATCAGGCAAGACAAAGTTTATCTGGCTGATCAGGAGCATAAAGTATTCAAGCCACTCAGAGAGCAATGGCATTTAGTAGCTTTCCAGAGGAAATGATACCACATGAATCTGACTTTAAACATTCAGCCTTACTTCTCCCACAAAGACACTGCCACAACAAAACCCTCAGTACAGGATGCCCAAGTCTTAGTTCTGTTGGTTCTAACAACTCTTGCTCCCCCCTCACACACCATAAAGAGGAGAGAGGGAAAGGGAAGGTCTGGATCATCAGATCTTTTACTGTACCTGAGTATGACAGGCCCACAGTAGGAGGGATGTATTTTGGTACACATATCCTCCAGCTGCAGCCTTTCTCCTGGGCTGATATCATAGCTCTGCTTTGAGTAGCTGACCAGCCAGCCGTAGTCCACCCCAGTCTTGATCTTGCGATACTCATTCTCCCGCTCCCGCTGCTGCTTCTCTGCCTGCTTGATCTGCCAGCTCAGCTCCATCATTAGCGTCTCAACCACCATCTCTGTGGGGTTCCTCTGGGAAATCCGATTTGGGGGCTCATTCCACCTGAACCAGGATGCCAGTGACATAGTGCCCTGCGTGTCTTCACTGGGAGCAAATTGGGGGTAGGGAAGGAGAGAAAAAGAACAGCGCCATCATCAACACAGCTCAGACAAGAACTTTCTCCCCCACACATCCCTCAAATCTGTTGTTTGCTTTTAAGTGCTGCTGGATTAGCTACTTAGAGGAACTACTCATTGTGAGCGTCTTGAGAAATAAATCTCACCTTTAGCAACCAAATTGTGTAGAGAGGCACTGAACTGCCAGTCACCACATAATTAAAATTACAGGCACAATTCTTACATCTGAAGTCAAGTTATGGAATATCTTTCTCCCACTGAGATAGGCAGGGGAAGAATTCTCCTGTCCACAGAACAGGGACTAGGCTTTGGCTGTATGAACCCTCATGGGAGAGCGGGACCCTACATACAAAAACTCAACACAAGGAGTCAGGTGTATGTAGGCATTATGGGAGCCATGTGCTAGCCGACAGGAGATCCTCAAAGGAAGCAGAGAAAAGGTAACACAGGCAGATAGCAGAAGTGATAGAGTTCATCTGTACTTCTTGCTGGCAAAAGCAACAGTTGCATTCATCACAAGACCAGACAGAGCTTTAAATTTCATTTAGCAAGAGTCACTGCACGCAATGGGAGAGGCTATACCATCTTCTCCGAGCAGAAGAAGTCCAACTACCAGTTATACCAGAATAGCACACCTTAGGCACACACCACCAGTAGTAAAGGAGCTGAGGTTGGGCTGAGAGAAAAGTGGCAGCATACCAAGGTTTAAACTGGTATTACTTCTAAGTGAGAGGTTTCTGCTGCTGGGGAGTTACACAGCGCTTAGAATGCAAAACAAGCTGCACCAATCAGCTCAGTGAAAGATGGAATTAACTCCCTTTTGTGTAGTCGTTCCATTATCCTCAGATAGTGAAGTTATTAACAATTGTATTTGTATTTAAACAAAACAGAGTTCAAAGCAGTCACCAGAGACCTGAACAGGAGTAAAACAGCATCCGTTTCTTCTCACAGCATACTTGCCTTGCTGCTCCTTTCTATTAGCCTACAGGGAGGAGGGGTGGCACAAATCATGCTTGCAGCTGGATCACCAAAAGGCCCCTCCTGGCTGCAACTCAATCAGGACAGAGTGTCAGCTGTTAACATAAGAGCCTGATTCTGCAGGGCCTGAGAAAACTTCTTCTGATAAGAGAAACAGACATGAAGACAGACATAAAAGAGAAAAATAAGCTTTTAAGCTGCCACACTGGGGCCTTCAGTCAGTGCAAATCACCAGAAGCTTGTGACTACCCTGCATTCTCATTACAGCTTAGACACAAGTTCTCAGACTTCCTAGAAGAGCAATGCTCTTCTGCCTTCAGAGATTCTGCCTTCAGTGCCAAAAAGCCATCATCCTCTGCACTGGATGTGAAGGCCGCTTGAGCTGCTTCCACAGCTTTATTGCTTGCTATGATGTAGACTTGTTCTCTTTCCAGAACGTCCATAGGTCACACCATTAAAGAACAATGCTTCAAAAACCTGGACAGTCTGTACTATGTCCTGAGTTTGAAGTGATCTCAGAGACTGATGCTTAGGCTTCATTAAAATCACAAAATGCAACAAAGGACAAGTTTCTCTAGTCCAATATCTTTCCTCTCACTGCCAGCTACAGGCTTCTTCAGAAAGAAGACATATAAGGGCTGAAAGCTTCCACAGATGTGGCTACCTAGATGTGTAAGGCTGCACATATTCCTGTGAGACTGTATAAACATGAGAGTATGTACTAATTTGCAATGCTTACACATGAGAGATCACTATAGCGACTGTTTTTCACTCTGGAGTAGCAGCTGTGATTATCTTCACCATACCACTCCTGGTTGGCACTTGCTGGAAGTGCTCCTGCTCCTATCTAATTTCTGTGCCCTAGAGGAGGAGCAGGAGGCCCCTTCCTATGCTTTCAGCACCTGTGACTCCAGCCAGCAATCTGCTCCTGCTCTCATATCAGCACTGCTACTGCTTACTGCCCAACACACATGAATGAACCCAGTCTGGAATTGGTGTGCTGACAGTGTCAGCTCCATCATCTCATCACCCTAACACGTCTTTGAATCTTGCTATGTGGTCACCTCCACTCCTCAGTACAAATTATTAAGGATGAAGATCCTTAAAGCCTTTTCATTGGTTTTATCCCTCCTTACATGTCACAAAAGTGTGCTCTCTGTTCACAAAAAAGTGCAGCAGAACAGACTACAAGTTGTTATAACAGATTATTATAAAATCTCAGGTTTGTTTTGCAGCTTATGTGACAACTGCCATTTATCATCAGCTTTTACAGGTATCTAACTGTACCAGAATATATGGTATACAGGTATAGAACCTGTACCATTATTATTTTCTCTTGCACCTGGACTTGATGAGAGAAAGCCTATGCTATTGGTTCTATGTTACCTGGCTTTCATATGGTGCTGGAGCATTCCTACTGCCTTTATCTTTTTGTTTCACCTCACAGGTCTCCCTCAAACAAAGTAGTCGCGCTTGAGACCTGTTTTCCATCACCAGTATTCAGAGGGCAATCAGTTAGAGAAGTAGCTTGCATATTTTGTCTGAGCAAGGCCTGCTGAACCCTACCTTTGCAGTATTCCATAGCTTTCATAAAGCACTGATCACAGACAGATTTGCTTTTGAAAAAGAACAGAGGTGGCACAGAAGCCCAGATACTATTGGTTGTAAGCCAGAGAGAAGAAGCGACACTGTCACCCTCACTCTGACCTTTGACAAACTGTTGTGAAAGTCCCACAACCCAGCTGCCTCCATCTCTTACACTGGAAGAGCAGCATCTGGCCAGCAGTCACCCCAAGGTGGCTGTGAGCACCCCAGTATGCAAGAACCAACCTTCCAGTAGGGTGCCATCTGGAATACCTCTCCAGGCAATGAGCTGAAATCTCAGCCTTCCTCACATCTTTGGAGGGATGCGAGGAGGTGCTTTCCCCTCTGCTCTGGCAGTGGTCTGAGTACAGTGTTGGCTCTGACCATGTGTCGAGCAGCTCTGGTCTGAATGGGTCTTGCATTCACCTCTCACAAGTTATTTGAAAAATTTACTTACACCTAAGATCAATACGAAGTAAGGAAAGCATCTCACCCATAACTGAAACGGCCAGTTCTCCAACAAAGGAAAATCGTTTGCAAGCATTTTGTGCACAGTGGCAGCTTGTGCTAGCTGTTCTAAAGGAGCCTTGTTTGTCTGAGATTGTTTCCTTCCCCATCTCTCATCCATCACCTCCTCCTTTTGAGAGTTGGAAACTGGCCATCTCTATTTAGCAGGCTTGACAAGCCTCCACACTTTCCACTACTGGTCTTTGCAGCCTGCAGCAGGCAGCATGGGCTCCCTTAATTGTAGCTGCTGTTTTCAATTTAAAGTTCACATGCAGGCTAATCATTAAATGACTCAACATGGCTTTCCCATTAAAGAGACTTAAAAGACCGTTGGCAGGATGTAGAAAACTAGAGGATGGCAAAAGTTTCAGACTGTCCTTACTGGGGAAAAGGACAAATTTACACTTTGCAAGCATTCATGTTAGAATTATTAAAAGAAAGAAGGGGACACTGCTCCACCTAAATACAGATCCTCCTGCTGCACAGTCAGTTTTCTGCTTCCTTCTAAAAGGCTGTCCTGGAACCTGATGAACTACTCAGGCTTTATTCAAGCAGAATTTAGGGTAGTTTAAAAAAGCTCCACTCCAAAAGCAGTTACATGTTTCAAAGCTTTTGCTTCACTGACTCCACTGCCAGCCAAACAGTTCCCTCATGCTGTCAATTACAATTCAGCCCAACCACCTGACAGAATTTTAAGCATAAGTTATCCCTAAATTACACCAAAGTCTGGAATCCCTCTCTTTCTTTTCTTTAACAAAGCCTCTGATGGTTTTCTTCAACGTCTACTGATGGTTAGTAAGCACTTCTGAGACTTTTTTAGGTAAAAGTTTCCTTTTACCTTTAAAGAAGCCTTTCTGCCTCCCCAGATCTCATTTTTGTTTTGCACATAGGCAGCAATTCCTGCATACCTCTCCTTTTACAGTTTACAGTTCTTCCCTTCCACTTCTCTACCTTTTCCCATATTCCCCCATGCAATTTTCTCTTCTTGCTACAGTGAACATATCAAAGAATCAGCAGAAGTATTGGGGTCCTCATTCTTTCTTTGGTTTCTCACCTCCCTACAACAGGATTTCAGATTCTCCTAGCTCTTTTAGTGTGAAAGAGAATAGTTCCATAGTTTGATCTCTGGCTACTCTTCTGCCAGATGGAGGCCGCTGATAAAACCTGGCAGCTATCAGCCTCCTTCAGGCTCTTGCAGGTGAGATCACCACCTGCTAAGTCCTGTTACATCAGGCTGCTTTCCGGTAAGCCATGAGTCAATCGGCAGGACCTGTTTGCCTTGTAGGAAATTTTTTATTCAGAAGCGTATTTCACTTTCATTGAACCTTCTCTTGGTTTTCAGTTTCCAAAACCCTCTCAGACAGGAATAGACAGAGGTTGAGAAATGCATATTTATGAAAAAAGGAGCTTTGCTTTCTATACAGGTATGTTTTCAGTTGATAACCCTCCTTTGCAGCCTGTCAGTGCAGAAGTCCTACCAAGAACACCTAGTGACTCCCAATAATCAAAGGGGTATGACAGCTGTGTCAGAGCAGAGGGAGAAAAGATGCGAGGGGCTGGATGAGCAGGAGCCTAATCCACTATTGAATGGCGTCAATGGAAATGTTGTCACTCAGCTGGCTATAGATAGTCCCAGGAAATCCACTGTCACCCAGGCTGTACACTGACAGACCGGGCTTAGGAGCTGGGAAATGCCTTCCCCCATCCCAAGGGTGGTGGCTCCTTGCTGCAAGAGTCAGAGAGCAGAGATAGGATTTGTTCATGTAAGATACCAACTCAGTCTTGCTCCACACATTCCAGATCAGACAGGAACAAGCATGAAAAATGATTTCTAAAAGAAGAGTGACAAGCTCCATCTCCAAACTGTGTTCATAATCATACTTCTTAAGAGAAATGCAGCCACAGGGAAAACAGGAGATGTGACACTGTTGAGCATATTACTATAATTAGTTTTCATTTGCTTCTTTGGTAAAGATTTAATTACGTTATCCAGAGAAGTCAGAAGCTCAGTGCCCTCTGGATGGCTGTCTCCCTTGGCTGCTACACCCGGGCAGGATCTATGGTCATGTCTATACAGCTACCGATACCTGCAGGAGATACCATTAGCAGGCTGAGCACTACAGAAGTACCCCACACTATTTCTCCCGTGAAAATGACGATTCCATTTTGCTCTAAACAAAGAATCTCAGCAAGTTCTAATTAAGAAACTGCTGCCAACACTCTCCCAGTTTTATTAATATAGCCATAACTTTGACAAGAAACCCTACCCTCTGATCTCCATCACTTTTATGGAGAGTTACTTATCAGTATTCTCTACACATAGGGACTTTTACTTTAGCAAAGCCCAAAGAACCCCACTTCCTATCTGGCTGAATCTCTCTTATTGTTTAGTGCCATGGGAGGGTATGTGTTTACAGCTACTTGTTGTGCGATTGTAATCTCGGTGGAAATTATTATAAGCTGAGACTGAGAACCCACGTCTATCTGCCAAAGTTGCTATGAGGCAATTAATGCTGAAAAAGCAGTACATAGAGCTTTTCAATCAAGACACTTATCAGCAATGCAAATATCATGATCGTAATGCAATATCATTCCTCATTCTGACCTGCAGAATAAAGAGAGTGAACTCTTGGGGACACCTGGGGGCTCGCATACAGATCACAGCAAGAGGATGTGTGCTTTGCCTTATGAGCTCACCCGCTCCCGTTTTGATGGACATGAGATATTCGTGGACAAAGAATTTTCACAGTGGGTAAAATATTCCCAAAGACGTGTCCCTGTTTCGAGTGCCAGGGCATTTTGAATAACTGGATCAAGTCAAGACTTGAAATTAAAAATATTTCTTATTAAAAGAAATAATTTTTATAAAAGAAATAATTTGTGGCTGCAGGTGTTTAAGAACAAGAAGAGTGTCACAGCAGTGTGAGCCTGTGAGTCTAAACTGCCTGCTGCAGGCTGGCAGTTCTGCTGCTGCCCTAGTCTGCTTCTGAATGACAAGCACTCCTCAAAGTATGCAAAAAACATGCTGCCATTCTGCATGCAGGCTAAATTCTGCATGAAAAGAAAGCTTGATTGGCCTTCTGAAAACACTCCAGTGGTTATGGTACATATGGTTATGTTGCATTATCTAGAGTTAGTAGCTTTCAAAAGAAAAAAACACCTTTTTTAAATGAAATTCATTACAATTGAGAGCACGTTAAAAACACTGCTTCCACCTGCCCTGCACGTAGTTTTTAATCCATTTTTAAAGCTTCCATCTTCTAGAAAGCAAGTATCTGATGCATTTTATGTCTGCACTTTGATAGCAAGAGGGGTGAAGAAAGAAAAATACAGCATCAACTGGGCTCCAAGCTCAGGTATGAATCAGAAAGGTATTTTTCAATCACTAGTGAAAGCACGCACAGAAATGGTAGCTGATCTAACCTTGTACAGCTTCATAATCTTCGGTAAAGCTGGACTAACGTAAAACAGATTTACTTCCCTGAAATAAAAGAGCTGTGTTGATTAACTTCAGATGAAAATCCAGTCTACAGATCTTAAAGAAAAAGCAAAGGAACAGCCCAATAGCCTAAAGCTCCACTAATGGCAGGGACTCTACAGAAGATAATCTTCCTGTTATCTGCAGAAGAAAAAGGGTGGGTGTAACTCAAATCTGCTTACAAAGCATAGTAGCATTTTACAGTTTGACTTATCAGAGCAAATGAGTTTCATCTGCTATAAACGTGGGCTACGTTCGTGCCAAATTCCCACTCGATGCTTTAAACAATGTTTTCTAATACTAATCACAATAACACTGTCCCTTACAACTTGTCCCAAACTGTTACTTAAATCTAGGAAGTTAAAACACACACTGATTTGCTCTGTTTGCCTAACCTGTTATTAGAACTCCTATTTTTTTTCTCAGATACAGCTATCTTCCTGTGATAGATCAAACACTCCTTCAATTCCGTATCTTACTTTGATCTCTGCAGACTACAAAGTCAGGTTTCCAGTGAGAGCAGAGGGACATGAAGTACTCTTCATAAGACATGTAAGTGAGAGTTCAGAAAGTAAAACAGGCACATAGCTTTCCTGTCATTAATATTACATCAACCACAAAATGCTGTAATAAAGCAGCAACAGGCATAGATGCACTGTTCTGACACCAAAAGTTTTCAGAATTACAACTCCAAGATCCTCAGAACATCATTCTCTATTCTACTTTTACTGTAACTACACAGTGTTATTTAACAAGGGGGAATGGCTTTAAACTAAAGGAGAGATTTAGATTAGATGATGGGGAAATTTTTCACAGGGAGAGTGGTGGGGCACTGGCAAAGATACCCAGACAAGTTGTGGATGTCCTGGCCCTAGAGGTGCTCAAGGCCAGGTTGTATGGGGCCCTGGGTGGTCGTTCTAGAGATTGACAACCCAGCCTGCAGGGGTCAGAACATGATGATTCTTGAGGTCTCTTCCAATCCAAGCCATTCCATGATTCTAAACAGACAGTTGTGTCACAAGTTGAGGAATTCTCAAGCGTTATTCGCTGCAGACACATATAGCTATAGAATTACATAAAAGGAGAGCTCAAAGCTCAGACCCGAAAGCATACTGTACTTGTCAGCACATCCACTGAGTGCCTTTTTTAAAACTCATATATTGTGCCACAGACCAGACCAAGTGCTGTGAAAACAGGTGGGCAAGATGTGCATTCTCCGTTCAGACAGAGCGCTGTGAAAGCAAGAGTAACTCACTGCATCATAAGGTCAGAGCACATTTTTAGAGACACTGTAACGTGCCTATTCAGTATCGAGCCTGGGTTACTGAGCATCCATCAGAAAGAATATCTAAAGGACAGCCTCTAAGTCTCACTCTGCCTCAGAGCACCACGTGCAACCTACAGGGGAGTTCTCCCTGTAGGAACGCGAAAACCTGCGTCCAAGTTCGGTCCTTGTGATAGAAATCACTTAAAACACACACACAAGATCACCATCCAAACGATGAACGCTAAGCTTACAGTCTGAGAACTTCAGCCTTTCTCCAGAAGTCACCAGCAGCACAGGTCTGCGTCGGCTGACGGGAAGTCCCGGCCCCGCTCACCTCCGGCTCCGCGGCTCGTTCGGACGGACGGACGGATCCACGGCGGAGCCCAGAGTACGGTGCGGCACGTAGCGGGGCCCTCCGCCCCAGGACGGCGGACTTACACCGGGAGCGGATTAGCCGCGTGACGACGGCCGGCGGCTGCGCTCGCAGCGCTGCTCCGGGGCCGCGTGCCGCCCGGCAGGCGCCTCTCGGCTGTTCGAAAGCCCCTGCGGCTCCTCGCAACTTTCTACCGCGCAGCCGAGCCCGCGCTTCGAAGAACCGAGGAAGAAAGCCGGCGCGAGGCACGCCGTTCCCACTTTCCCAACTCGCCGCAGGCGGCTCGCCCCCGCGCCCCGCATCGCCTCACGGCCGCGCGCGGCTCCGCCAGCCCGCCCGCCGCCTCCTTACCGCGCCCGTCCTCCGCCGAAGTCGCGCGGAGCCCCGCTAGCCGCCCGCTGCCGGCGCCTCAAGGCGGGCGGAGACGCACCCGCCGGCGGCCGCCGTTGCTATAGCGACTGCGCTAAGCGGCCCGGCCCTGAGGCGGCGCGCTCCGGCCCCGGGGCGGTGGGGAGGCTGGAGGGACCCGCGTGTCTGCTTTAAACGTGTGTGATAAATGACGGCGCTCGGATCTCGGCGCTCGTGGCCGGGGCGCTCGGCTGTAGCTACAGCGGTAGCGGGGCTGTCCGAGCTGCGGAGGAACCGGGCAGGACGAGGGGCCGGGAGCCGGGCTGGGAGAAGTGGGGAAATGAAATCGAAGTGGCAGGAAGGGGGAAACCCCGGTTCCGAACAGAGCAGCTGAACGGTTACGGGTTAAGGGATTTCCGCCGCAGTCCGAATTAAAATGGATGAAGAGGGTTTTTCGTGTCCGGTTTATTATTAGATCTAATAACACAACCAGACTAACGGAGATTAGAAGTGTTTTCTTCTCTAATTATTTGTGGAGGATTATGTGTCTGTCCCCAGCTCCAACTGCAGCCCAGCAGGCTGCCCAGCATGCAGAGATGTATAACATCCTCTGCATGCTCCAGGATCATTGAGTTTTCATTAAAGTCATCTTATGCGGCTCCAGAGCTTCCTACTCTCATCCATTAAAACTTAGGTCAAAAGCCACCGTCTCCAATTAATTCAGAACAAAGGCCATCTTTGCAGAACTCAGGCTCCAGGTAACTTTTCAGCTCAGTGAATTTCTGGGGAATTCCTGCCACAAATCGCACACACAGGTGGTTGGGAAGTATGTTCAGGAGCATTGCTTTGGAGGTACGGGAGAGAGCACTCATCTGCCCTCTCTCTTATATAGCAGTTGAAAGCAAGAGCTCCTGCACTGCTGCGCCAATATGACACGAGCTGATCGGTCATCAGTCAAACCATCAGTTGCTTAGCAGTTCTCTGCTAATAAAGATGGAGTAGAGCTGTATTCAGCGCTGTTTTCCATGACACGTGACAATGAAATTTCACCATATGGTAATTTGTAGTACAGTCCATTTGGCTCTGCTGCTTCTTGCCATTGCTCAGTGCCCCAACTCATCTGAGCACATCATTGGCACTGCACCTTCAGCCCCTGTGATGCTAAATGCAGAACCTTCATGTTTCAGTGTCAAAGTCACAGATCTCTGGCTCTGGCACTCAAGATGGACTTCTCTGATCAGCAGCAATTAAAGTGCCACTATCTTCTGCATAGGTTTGACCATGAGCAAATAATCTCACTTCATCACTGTCAGAAAGCAAGAATAATGTGTTACTGGCCCTGTTGGCTTTTGGCTAAGGTAATTGAAGTGTGTCATTGAATATAATGGGGCTCTCAGAGGGAACATTGCCTTTCCCAAAGGCTTAAAATGTTCCTTAGAAAAGTGCCACTTACAGAGCTATTTGTCATATTTCTGTCATGGTTGTTTTCCCTCAGTGAGGCAGTTTTTCATTCACTGGGAAGATCTTCTTCCTGCTGTTTACTTCAAATCCAGTCAGCCCACCCACATGCGAATGCACTATGAGCAAAAAAGAAAAAGTCCATTCAGCCATCAGCTGCAGTCCCCAGCCTTTTTGCACTGAGGCTCATTTGAGAAAAGTCGGTGAGGCTGCCGTGCCTCTTCCAGTGCATCTCACTCTCTGTGCCCCTCCCCCCCCACTGTGGGGCTGCCCTCTCTTCCCTCTGTATTGCATTACCGGTCACGGGCATGAGGCCATGAACATCAAGGCTGAATGGCTTGGGTCAGATACCTCATCTGCTGATGGCTGCCTCCTGCCCCAAGGGGCAGAAAGCAACCCAAATAATTGTACCTGGGTGAGTAGAGGAGGGTGCTCAGATATGGTGTTCCAGTGCACAGCTGGAGGAAGAAGAGAACGCGCTGGTGTTTCTCAGGGCAATCTGTTAGATAGGTCTACTGCAGCAAGAGCTGTACTTCACAAGGGACTGCATTGTACTTCACAAGGGACTGCATCACTTGAAGACCTTTGTCTTCAGATAATCATACCATAATGTTCTTGCAAGGATAGCTCTGAGTGAGCAGCCTTTCTCCTCTCAGCTCAGGTGAGCTCCTGTGACAAGCTTGGCATTGTGTCTGAGGAGGCTCTGATGGCATTTTTTTGCTTCCCATCCCTCTTTCAGGAGAAAATTACTAAAATCTAGAGATCCTGAGGCCACAGAAAACAGAATCATGGGCTGCTGCAATGCCAGGAATGGGAATATATCATTTACAGTGTGTATTAGTTAAAATAAAGGAAGAAATTTAAGGGAGGAGAATGTAGGCAGAAGCTGTGAATTCTCATCAAAGATGTACATCCTGGGCAAGTGTAGACAGCGAGCCCTGAACCAAAACTTTCAAAGCTTTCAAAGACAAAGCAATAGAAAATCTCTGCTTTGTGGAGTGACGGAGGTGGAGGGAATTACCTGCTGGTAGCACTGCACCCCTCATGTTGATGGGAGCAGGTGGTAAAAGCCTACAAATCTTTCATTGTTGCATCCATTGTCCACTCGCTGCAGCAGCACTGACTGCTTGTTGCTACTGACAGAATGAAGAGAGGCTGGATGCACTCTGAGCCTCCTGTGCTTTCAAGCACCCTGAGTGCTTGGAGGGCTCAGGCCCTTCAAAAATACATGCACCTGGGGAGCAGCACAGTAGCCTTCCAGCCACAACATAACCCCTTCTCTCTTAGACATCCCATAAGCGTGCACCCTAAGTAGCTGGTGGAACCACCAATGGTTGTACTCTGCATTGCAGCTCAACAGCACCAGGCAATCTGATAAGGAATTTTTAAATGTTATTTCCTTCTTGCCTTTCTGTTCGCCATTACAAAGAGCATTTGACAGCAGTGCGGTGGGCTGCTTAATTGCTGATTATCTTAACCGAGCAACTTAACTGAGCAAATATTAGTTCCATGTTTTTAGCACAATGAGTGAAAATGATGAAGTGTCATGAAATATTCAGCTGAAAAACAGATGTAGAAAGGCAAGCTGAGCAGCAAAAATTACAACACAGATGGTCACAGTAAATTAATTGAAAGCTCTAGGCTGCAGGGTGGGAGATGCAAAAAAAAAAAATGCTATGGAACCTAATAGTAGACAGATGTCAAAAATATCCGTGATTATGCTCTTAATTGCACTCTGTCTGATTGCTTGGTTCCTAATGTAAACTATTAACATATAATAATCTCCAAAAGATATTAAAGTTGACACAGTCCATGACATCAGCCTTACCTGCAGTACTAATTTTCTAAGCAGTGATTTTCTTTGTATGAGGAAAATTCCTCCAGTACAAAAGACAGCTGCTTTCACACTGTATTTGCAGTTTTTTTTTCTTTGTCTTACTCTAACATGCATCATGTCATCTTACACTGTTTCTTGGAGAACAGACAGCTATTGACAAATTTTTCATTAACCCCAATGGGTTTCAAACTGTTCTCTTCTGGATCTGCTCAATACAAGAGGAATTTTAGTATTAAATTCAACAGGGCCAAGACCTTGCCCGTACTCGGTTCTAGAGTCCCATATTCTTATCATAGAATAAAATGGTCTGGGTTGAAAAGGACTACGATGATCATCTAGTTTCAACCCCCCAGCCATGTGCAGGGTCACCAACCACTAGACCAGGTACTGGTCCTGGTACTCTTGGACTCTTGTTCCAGAGTCTACTGAAATCAACAGAGGGATCTGAGATGACTTGAAAGGGAGTTTGACAACAGAAAGGAAAAAAAAAGAAAGAAAGAAAGAAAGAAAGAAAGAAAGAAAGAAAGAAAGAAAGAAAGAAAGAAAGAAAGAAAGAAAGAAAGAAAGAAAGAAAGAAAGAAAGAAAGAAAGAAAGAAAGAAAGAAAGAAAGAAAGAAAGAAAGAAAGAAAGAAAGAAAGAAAGAAAGAAAGAAAGAAAGAAAGAAAGAAAGAAAGAAAGAAAGAAAGAAAGAAAGAAAGAAAGAAAGAAAGAAAGAAAGAAAGGAAAAATAATAATGCTACATTTCTTCAAATGAATATAGATACACAGAGAATAACAATAATTTCTTTTTGCTCCACACAGTATATAAACTAATTATACCACTGAATTTTTATGGGATGCATTGTGCAAGAAATATCAGCTTTAATAGAAGCATCTCCTGTGGGAGAGATCAGTGGGAAGGGAGAAGATAAGGACCATTAGGGAACTGCTCTGGGGATTTGAGACTGGAGAACACAACAGTGAAAGGTCCTCTGGAGGCAGAAACTGAAACCCCACATCAGCCCCAGCAGGATGACAGTGTTGTACCTCCTAGAGAAAGAAGTGCCCGTTCTTCTGAGCTTCAGAATGTGCCTGTATCCTTATGGGTCTTTCAGGGACTTCATCAAAACGTTTGAGAAAAGGTGCAGGGTATAAAATCCTTGTCACTACATGGTAAGATCTTAAAGCCTACGTCATACAGTTAGGAAAGTAGGATCACCACTTTCCAATGCTAACGACCACTTACTAAAAGTTTCTGAAGTGATGGTACTTCAAAGAGAAGCAACCTGATGGAATTTGTATTAAGCCCACATTCCCTGACGTATTTGCTATGTCTTCAGCCTCACTCTTGGGAAAGCACTGGTGTCAATATGGGCCTCAGCTCAGCGTTTGTGCTGCCTCTCGTGCTGCTCTGTCAACATGCTATGCTATTGTATGCTGGCCACGAGCACCAGATGCCTTTGGGCACAGCTGGAAACAAAAGCTGCTGTACTGCAATGCCCACGCTGGCTCAGTCCCAGGCTCCCTGCTCCCCCATATTTTCTCTGATTTCATCTGGAGACGGAGGGGTCTGCTGCTGCAGAAGCTGCAGGAGCTGCTCCAGCTCAGCTGGGCTGGAAAAAGCAGGGCACAGTCACAACGATTTACCCATTGCTGCACACCAGGTTTTTGACAGGTGAACTGAATGTGTCGTATCTGCTTCCTCCTGACTACATATTTAAACCCTGGGAAGCTTGAGAATTGCCAGGACAAAGAGAAATCTCAGTGGCTGCCTGTAGGCTCCCAGCAAGCCTCGTCAGGGCAGGCTAGGAATGGTAAACGCCAGTGAAAGTTTGTTTTTTCAGATCATGTCAAACTTGATCTCTTCAAAATGGGAATTCTTAAGGGTAAATCTTAAGATAAATGTCCTGATTATAATTCCTTCGGTTAAACCTCTATTTTATAAAGGAAATGTAGCATTAGCCACCCACAGACTTGTATTTCTTTCTGCGTGGGAGGTCAACATTTGAAACTCTAATCCCACAGATGCTGAGATTTATTCTAAATCTAGAGCCCGTCATTTCTTTATTTCTCTCTCTCTCCTTTTTTTTTTTCCCCTCCTATTTAAATTCAGCTGAACAATTGCTCTTTCCTTGCGGCCAGCTTCAGGCCACCCATCCAACCATTACCCAGCATTATGCTACCAGCAACAAAAGACTGCACAGGCAGCAGGGAAGCTTGACTAGGGAAGGTGTTAAACGCAGTGATTTAGCAACAACACATGGTTTTGGTCTCTTAAGTAGACAGTGATCTATGGAAGCAGATGCATCTATTAAATTCACAACACGTAGGCATTCAGCTCTACCAATCTGGAGCCTTTGTGAGTTGCAGTATGACTGCAGCATAGTTCTGTGCATTGCTGGAAGGCAAAACTTCATACCTGTGTTGTGAGGGAGCAAATGCAAGAGCATGCACTGAAGCTGGTGGGCAGCAGCTAGCAAGATAAATTTGGAACAAATCAGGCTCAGCCTAGATAAGATCTTCTAGTTTGATGCTTATCTGCCATCCCACCCTACTGTGCGACAGAAATGCTTTAGAGCCTGCCAATATCTATTCTATGTCCTGACTCAAAATATTAATTATTTGACAAGCTAGTGCCCATTTTCATATCGTTGCAGCTATCAGTTGTCTGCTGTGATTCTAAATGGTTAAACAAACTGTATGCCAGGAGGAATAATCTGCTGTAATACGCCGTGGTCTGATGCACGCACCTAGATTGGAGTGTTACTTAAGCTTTAATCCCCGAGAAATCAGTGATTACCCACAGGAGACAAATGGAGGGCTGTTTATAGTATAGTTGCTAGACAACAGCGTGCTGTTTAAAGTCTATTTGTTCAAAGATTAACCACATTTCAGAGGCTAACAACTCTTCCAACAATCTGCTGATGGAAAAAGAAGTTTAAAACATCTATATTTTCAAAAAAGAAGGAAGTATTTCAATTATTGCTTGGCCTTTGCATTAACATAAAGAAACAGTGAGCGTGCTGCTGAATGGAGAGGAAAGGGATCTTCAGGCTCAGTCTGCACAGAAGAAATGAAGGGGAAGCATGACTGGGACTGAGCACAGATCTCTGCCTCCCACCCCTCTACATACACAGTGTCTGCAAATCCTCAGCACTTCCACAGCAGCAGCTTTAAAGTCTTTTGTTCACAGGCTCCCTCAGAGTAATGAGTACAACCTAAAATAGTGAAAAATGACCAAAAGTATACCATTAAATCCATTGGAACAGGCTGCCTGGGGTGGTGGTGGAGTCATCATCTCTGGAAGAGTTCAAGAAAAGGGTAAATGTGGCACTGAGGGATGTGGTTTAGTGGCAGTGGGGGTGATGGGTTGGTGGTTGGACTAGATGACCTTAGTGCTCCTTCCAAACTAACTTAATGTCTCAGTGATTCTGTAACTTCTCTTTCCCCTCCTTTTCCCCTCTTCTGAGCTTTACAGCAACTACCCTTTCAACAAAAGGAGATACGAAACTGGTGCAAAGCTGGGCTGCATTTATCAAGATCTATATGGAAATGCCCAAACGCACACTAATGTCTAACTTTACTGATATCTCCCTATTTACTGCAGTGTTGTTACAGTTTCGCCTCCTTCTATGCTTTTTCATTGTCCCTTTGTACACAGGACAGAAAATGAAGCAAAAGAGGAATGGGGGGACTTGAGAGGGGTCCTGTGTTAAAGCAGTAGAGGGGGACAAGAAACACAACAGAAGCTCAGAAAAGCAAGGTTTTGTTCTTGATTTGGCCTTCTTTTCATTTTTTAGAAGCAAATATGTGCATTATATAGACTTTACAATACAGGGCCCCTGTGTTGCTTGGCAACTTTCTGAAATAATCTCTGTTTTAGCAGAGAAGGATCTGCTCAAAGTGTACATGAGTGCTGCGAAGTCCAATCCTCTTACATTATTTCCTCAAAGGCAGGCCAAGGCTGCTTTTTCTATTCTTAACATATGTCCACAAAATGCCACTTTCTCATTCCTTTTTGCAGAGTCCACACAGGACTTTATGAGCATGTCGTTGCTGAGATGCCCTCTGATGACCTCTTCTTCCACATGGAGATGTTCAGCAGCTTTGTACAATGGTTGTGCAGAGCAAAAACTTTCTCCCTCCAGGCCTTATTCTCACTGCCTATAGACACCAGGAGATTATTTCTGCAGTGAAAATATATTCCCTCAAACAAGGATTTAAGGGTAAGGTTGCATCCAAATGAAGGCAGGAACAACTCCAGGCCAGCCAGAAGGCACCAGTGAAGAAGTGACCAGAAAGGCCACCTCACCCACCACCATGGCTGAGCAGTATGAAGCATGAAAGCCATTCATCTAATCTGTTGTTAAATCACCACTGTCAAGGGTCCTGCAGCCTCTTCTGGCTACTAGCTGTGCTTCACAATTTCCACAACAACAGCATGTTTCCTTAGATGTAGCATAAGTTCTGCTTCACATAAATTAACACGATTTGTCTCCTTCTTAAACCAAGTCAACAGGAAGAACACCTGCCACGGTATCATTCTATTGATTTGTATTTATCTTATGACCTGCTGTGACCTCCAAGTCTTATTTTGCAATATTTCCACCATATATATTGTTGTACATTCCTGAATACATCATTTTGCTTTCATCATCATTGAATTTCATTCTGGGCTGTTTTTCCCATTAGTTCGGAGCATTTCTTCCTCAAGCCTTCACTCCAAGTGCTTTTGGTCCTTCCTGACAAGAAAGTAATTGCAAAATGATATAAATATATTCTCCTGTCAGTCCCAATGGACACTAATAAAAATTACCAGCAGAGCCAGGCTCTCCCTGTGAGACTGTATTGGAATTACACTGAGATAAGGGAACCAGAGAGAGCTCTAAGAGTGTCTTTTCAACCAGCCCTTCTTTGTTACGGTACTACCTCTATACCACAGTGTCCCTGATGCACCATTAACTTTCATGTAGTTGCAGAGAAGTCCATGCAACCAACAGAAGGATTTGGCCTGCACTAAGATTTGCTGTTCTGGTCCATGCTGTTTTTTGACAGCCATCAAGATGAAGACAATCTATTCTTAGTTTGAGGAACAGCATTAGTGCTCAGAGTTGCAAGAAAGGCAGATAAATGTGTCTCTGGAGCATTGCTTTTTTGTGAGATGAAGCAGTGAGGGCCAACCCCAACTCCCAGGTCAGACACTTGGACATATATACACTATGCCTCCAAGGCACACTATATATCTTCTCTGAAGATGAAGCTTGTTTGAAAATTCAGAGGGATATTAGATCCTGGATTAGTTGTAGGAACTCGAAGGGAAAAATGGGAAACAATGCTGACCTCAGTGAAGATTTCCTCCCCATATGCAGACCAAGCAAATCACAGCTACTGTGCTAAAGAATGTGGTCTCAGGAAAAAGTCATTCAATGTAGGCTCTGACTTCACAAGGTGCTGAACTCACTGTGCACCTTACCTACAAGGAAATCCCAGAACTTGAAGGATCTCAGTATCTTTGACTCCACTGTGAAAAATATGTTTCATGGTTGGGTTTATTTGTTGAGATAAGGAGGGCTGGAGGTGCTGAAAACCTGAGAACTGAGTGATAAGTCAGCTCTGAGAGAAAGAGCAGAGGCAGTCTGGAGAGAAAATGCAGAAGCAAGACGTTCTTTTCATCTGCTAAAGCTGTCCACCCCCTTATATCAAGAAAAGACAAGCCATTCCCTTGTGCAAGTTAGCAAAAACAGAAAACAAAAAAAAAGAACATCACTGTTCAATGTTACATTCAAATAATTCTTTGTAAAAAGACAGTCTCTATCCCACTGTACTCAGCCTCTCCAGTCTTACAGAGAAAAAAGAGGTTTGAAATGCAACAGTAGGTGCCATTCCCAGTGCAGTATCTAAGGGGGCCATGATCTACATCCCTTGTTTCGGCAAGGGACACACCTTGCTTGCAGTCTGCAGCAGTAGGCCACCAGCAGGGAGTGGGGACTGAGCCATGCTCCAGGCTGGGATCCATGATAAAAGCAGGGACTCATCACCCTGGGCCCAACCCTACTGACCCTCTGCAAGAATACTCTTGCTTCTCTAAAACTCTTTTTTTTCCCAATTCTCCTAAATAATACATTCTATAATAGTCAATGCTGGCTTTTTTTTTTCTTTCTTTCTTTTTTTTTTTTTTTTAATGCAGACCTAGCAGTGCTAGCAAAAGATGAAACAGAAACCTCAGTGACCAAGCTACAGTCTTGAAGAGAAATGGCTAGATGCTGCTGCCTCAGGGGGCCCCTGCTTTAGCAGCAGGTTGCACAGCTAGAGGAATCTCCAGAAAATTACTGACAAAAAGCAAAATGTAAAAGAAACGAGCTGGTCCTCTTTCGGCTGCTTATTGCTAATGCAAATTGCAGAAGGTCCAACTGGCATCTTAGCTTTCCCTCCTGCTGCTGTTAGATCACAAATCATCTTGATGGTAGTGTCCAAAGAGGTGACATGAACTCTGAGGAATGGGCTGTACTTTGGCAGCAGCAGACTGATTCCTCAGATTTTGGTGCCCAGCAGCTTGCAGTCTACATCCTTGAAAAGTGGTCCATCTTCCTCACTGCCCCTTAACGTGCTCACTGTACAGCTTGTGAGACTGGCCTTCCTCCTTTGGCTGGGGATGAAAGCACTTATCCTTGTACCCAAGTTCCCACCAGGTCCCTGAACTGGAGAAATGAAACTTTGCAGTGCTTATGAACTGTCACGAAGCAGCAGTCTTTGTGCCTTGTATAGAAATACCAACCCCAATGTCTTCAATGTCTTTATAGAACAGTGCAATCAAGGCGTTGCTCTGCATTCTTCCATCGTGGCCTGTCACAGATTGAGACTCATGAAAGACCTTCCAGTCTTCTGGGTCAGACCACAGGAATGTTGGGCTCTGAACTGAGTTAGGACAGATGGCCGCAGTTCCTGCTCAGATTTCAGCCCAACATCCTTATAGGAACCATGGTGTGAAGAAGTTTTGGGGCTGAACTGTGGTGCTGACATGGACTGTCTGCCTCAAGGATTCAGTGGGCTCTCTGTAGCTGTGAAGCTGCCCCTTACAAAGGGCTACACTACCCTTCACAGGAACAGGTGGAGAAATGGTCTTCTTCATGTTTTGTTGCTGATCTAGTGATTGTGGAGGAAGTTGGGCTAAAATAAACAGTGCATCTGTAATTATTACTGTGCCATGAAATACAGCATGTGTACATGTGAGAGGCTGAGTCACTCTAGCAGATCTGGTGCCTTAATATCTCACTCATCTGTTTTGCCTTCCAGTGAGGTACATTTCTTATGACTGCAACTTTTATCCTGAAAGATACGATATTCAGCTTAAAGTGAATCACCACCACAAGTGTTTTGAGTCCACTCTCTTCACACCACCATAGGATCAAACCTTTGAGTACATGACAGCAAACTCTTGCTAGGGATGTCTCCCCCATATCTTTACTTTCATGCCAGCCCTGCTTGGAGCAAATCATTTGTGTCTGTTGTACACCCAGGCTATAAGAGTGGAAGGTCAGATTTTAACCCAGCTCAGGCACCGGAGACCGAAGCCTAGCTGGAAATTTCAACTTGCCTCATTTTGCTGCAAATATTTACCCAGCACATTCCTGATGCTTTGTGGGATAATGATAGAATATTAGATCTATTATCATCTCTGCAGAGAATGGCTTGCCATGATTCATGAAATTCAGCTCTGCCAGAATGAACCTGGTCTTGTACCAGTACATCAAATGCAAAGAAGCTGAAAAGGAGAAATGCTGATGTGTTTGCATTGATGGAGCTAGAGGAGGATTAGCTCTGAAATGTCTGAGCATTCCAGAAACTGCAGAATAATTCATTAACTCTACTGAAAGGTTTTGCTATGGATTTGAAAAGTGCCCCAGAGGGCGGCCAAAAATATCACGTTGACTCTGGGGGCCCACTCCTAGGCACTGAACTGATGTGCTTCGTGTGCCATCATAAGAAAGCAGGCAGGTGAATGCAGAGGAAATTATGTGGGCATCACAGGACCAAGAGACATGGAAACAGGTGATGGTGGAGGGAACACTGGCACAACAAGCAGCTTCCACTGGACTCCTTGCTGCCAGCTGGGCAATTCCCATGGACAGCATGGCACTTTTGAAAGTAGCAGGGCCAGTTCTCAAAAACAGCTGAGGCAGTAGCATGAGGGAACAAAGAAGGAAGAAACACAGAGTTGTGTAAGCTGAAGTGTTTGCTGAGCTTGTACAACAGAACTTCTGCTTGTTTGTTTTTTTCCTCTCACGCATACCAGAGCCTGACAAACAAAAATACAAATGTGTTATGATATCACCTGTAATGACAGCATAACACCAGTGAGAAATGCTGCTTTCAGCAGAAACACTGTTCATCCCTTACAGGAGCTCTCAGCATCTTGATCCAGATGTCTGGGGCAGATCTAGCTGTGTATTTACTCCTCGTGGTGTTTCCTGGCTACTGAATCTATTATTTAGATCCATGGGTAGCTTATTCATTCTTTACAGAGGTGTGTCCTGAAGACCTGCCTTCTTCCCAGTGGCAGAGCAGGTAGCATATGGAGAGCCTCCCGCCTGCCACCTGCTCCAACTTGGCCAGAGGGACAGCTGCACAGGCAGTGGTCATTCGATTTCCAGTGACATTTAGTCCTTGAGGTCTGGTAAGTCTCAGTCATGATGTGCACAACCAGCCAGGAAGAGAGGGATTAAGACCATCTGTCTAGTTAATGGCACGGGCTCCTAAGGGGCGATTATGCACTGCAAGGGCAGGTAGGTCTGCCAAGGTTAGCACAATCCTAACAATTTATGGCAGCCAAGGATCCAGACACTTCCCTAAGCCGGCACATAATGAATTAGAGATGTAATGCTGGGCCTTCTGCTGGGCTGAGGGCACCAGCACTCGTTTCACAGCTGAATGTGGCATGACTGCTAGGTTAATGTTTTGGTAGAGGTCAGCCAGTGACACGCAAAGGGAGGGATGGTCAGCCTGTGCTCATCGCACACATCAAAACTCCAGTTTGGCTTTAGACTGGGGAATAAGACCTCATATCACTGGATAAACTGTGCTTGAGGCACTCTGGGGGTCAGGAGTTGTGTTGCAGGAATTCAATGGCAGTAAGGCACAGAGGCAGGGAGTTAGTCTTTCATATCAGCAAAAAAAGAAAAAAAGAAACAGAAACGGCAAAGACAGAGTGTAATCACTGCAGATATCACTGTATGGCTGTGAAGCACCAGGCTTTATGAGCATCTAAGAGCAACAGAAATAGCAGGAAGCTGTGAACTCCCATTGTTCTCTATTACCAGATCTTGCTCCTGCCTGTCCTGCTATGCACAAAGCTGCAGGCACACACCTGGGGCTTTGAACACATATTTAGTGACTGTCTTGAAGGGGACAGAATATAAGGGGCAGACAGCTGGGTTTAATAAGTGTGTAAATAGGAAACTCAGAAGAAGGAATGACTATGCTGTATAAAGAGCTCAACGAGAAGATGGACCAATGCCTTTTAAATTCAATTATATTGCTCCTCCTTTTTTAACAGCAGGTTTTAGAATAGGCATCCATCCCTGCCTTGCCCATTGTGTGCTCACACTACCCCAGCACTGGGGCACTAGGACACAGTAGGGACCAGCAACTTGCAAGCCACAGGACTGTGAATTCCACTTCCTACAAGGTCAAGCTGCCAAAAAAAAAACAAAAACCTTCTATTTATTTCTGACAGTGTGTCAAAACTGTTTCACCTATTTTAGGAAAACATCAGCGCCACTCACCAGTAGCAAAGCCATGTGGAGCTCTTTGTGGCATTGGCAATGCTGCTTTCCCTGAGCCAAGAAACTGCTGTTGTCACTGGAGTGTGACTCTGCAAACACAGGCTGTTTGATGTGTGGAGATGTACGAAGCCAAGCGCGCGGGGGGTGTCACTGCCCACCCACAGGCTGCTGTGGGGCTGGGTGGGGTGTCCCAGGCTGGCAGCTCCCAGCCCAGCCCCATTGCCTTGTTTCCTTCCTCCGACTCCAGCAGGAGTTTTAAGGCTCAGTGAGAAAGAGCTACGAACTAGAAACTATATGAATATGTTCAAGGAGAGGGGGTATTTTGGGCATCAGTGTCTTTTACCTGCAGCCACTCCTGTCTCTGGAAAGAAATAAGCTTTCAAAGCAGAGAGGGAGTTTGGGATCGGTGTGGGCTGGTGCCTGAAAGCAGGGGTGGGCTGCTGGCACACTGACGTCTCTGCCAGAGAACAGCCTGGAGGGGCCCAGCAGTGAGCAATCAGAGGTGACAAAAAGAAAACAGCCCTAAACTGAGATGATCTCTACCCACTGGCTGCACACATGGCTGCACTGACAGGGGTGGCCAGTGCTGCAAGTCCTTGCACCCACCCACCACAAAGTCACGTTACTGGAAAGTAAAAGCTTTGCAGAAGGATAGCTCACATCCCATGTGAGCGACAGCAAAATGACAGGCTAATTTTACGCTTCATTTTTAGCAGCATTATTCTGAAGTGTAGGCTGATGGTTAACTGATTTAAGCAGGCTTTTACTTCAGGTAAGAAGGCAGAACAAAGAGAGAATTTATTTTTTTTTTTAAATGTCACTACAGTTAAGAAGCAAAATTCATCTCTTTCAACAGACTCCATACAGAACCTTCTAATTGTCAGTGAGTGTGGTTCTAAGAATAGCTCTGCTTAAAAACAACATATAGCACAACAAAAGCACACTTAGTGAGGTTCCTGTGGTACCAAGCTTTTGGCTTTTAAATTCCGTGCAAGTGCAGCCTCCCTCAAGCCAGGCTGAGCACACTGGTGTACACTATAGTGCAGAAACCAAGGTGAGGAAAGGATAGCTCTCCCTGGCCAAATGGATCCTTTTCATGGGCAGGAGAGTGCAAGAAGGTGGCACCTGTGCAGGTCACAGAGCTGTTATCGTTATAGCCCTGTATACAAGGTTACATTCACAGCCCATATCTCTCTGTGATTCCCACTCTAATAGGAATCACCAGCGCACGACTGTGGAGATGCAGGCTGGAAAGCCCCTCCTCTCCCCTCCAGCCACCCCAGAGTGTGGAAGACAAGCCTCCAAAATCCCTGTAACCCCTTCTCTGCTGGGAAAGCCCCAGATAGCTGTGCATTGCAGTCATGGCCCTTTCTATTTATCCCTGCATTATACCCCTGCAGGATCTCCCAGCAGAAACACATGCACTCATGGCATGAAGTTGGCTTCTGTAATTCCCTTGCTAGGGAGCTGACATCTCCCTTCACAGCACTGCAAAGCTCCAAAAACCAATGAAGTTTATATGGTTCATCAGTTCTGCTTTCCTTCCTTCTCTCCTTAACACAGACTGGTGTTTGCCTCAGCTACTCTGGGGTTGGTGGAACCTCACAGCTCTGCTCCTTAGCACTGTTGCCAGACAGGCAGCTGGCAGTGAGCAGGGAGTCCCCCCACGCTGATCCCCGGCCATCCTGCCTGCTGCCTCCTGCAGCAATCTCCTCCTGGCACAGCATGCCCTCACCTCCCTGGGCCGCTTAACCTCACTGCACCTCGTCTGGTGCTGGCGGCAGCATTACGCAAATTACTTACTGCTAATGATGTCTCCTAAGTAAGGGAATGGGATAACATCACCCCCACAGCATCCCAGATGCTCAGAGTGGGAGGAAATGAGTGACTGGGTATCTGTGGGCCATGTGGGGTTGAGCTGCGGCCGTGGGGCAAAGCCTAGTCCTCTCAAGAGCAGAGATGAGACCAGAGGACAGCCCAGGTGGGAAGGGGCCGTGGTGTCAGCCCGGTGGGGCCAGGCTGCTCTGGGCACTGTGCAGCTGGGTCCTGGGTGCTCCTGAGGATGGAGGCTGTGCAGCACCTTTGGGTGACTTGTCCACTTATCCTTACAGGGAAAAGTGTTTCCTTGCATCCAGACTGGCTTCTTTGTCCAACACAAGGCAAATCTGCCAACTACAAAGCTGATTTAAAATATCCCTGTACACAAAAATATCAGCAGAGGCATACGCATCAATCCACATCTCTACCCACATCTCTGTTCATTGCAGCCCAATCTTTCTCTATTTTAATAAGCTTGTTATACAATATTTGTTGTACGCAGCATCGTTTAATTTACCTGTGGCAATGTAGGAATTTGTTTCTCTCTCTTCAGGCAAGCAGGAGCATACACATAAATGTAGCTAAAATGGCTGAGTGGTTTGTGTTTTGCCCAGGTGCTGCACCACTGACTTCCTGCTACAGAAACCCTGCTGGTGAGGGTGTCATCTGTGTCAGAAGCTACTCAAACTCAAAGCCAGTTGCTGGCTCCAACACAGATGAGCAGAGCTCTGGGGGCAGGCATGCTCAGCCCTCCAAACCCACTGTTCCAGTGAGACTCTGCACCAGCACCCAATTCTGTGCCTCCCAAGTCCACCCCTTCCCTTCCACTTCACATAAAATGAGCTTTCAAAGTTGTCAGATTTAAAATAAAATTAAATGTGGGATATTTTCTCTTTGGATTTTCAACCTTTTGGGTGCGTTCCAGTTATGCTGGGAGGCTTCTTTCTAGAAAGATGAGTGATGAAATGTATTTTTAAACCAAAAGGCAAGACTGTGACAGAATTCTGTAATTCCAGCAGTGGCACAGGCGGTAACAACATGTTACGAGATCTTCCACAGAAACAGCGAGAGCAACCCACAGAATCACAGAATCACAGAATGGCCAGGATTCGAAGGGACCTCAAGGATCATGAATCTCCAGCCCCCTTGCCACATGCAGGGCCACCAACCTACCCATTCTAGAGCAGGCTGCCCAGGGCCCCATCCAACCTGGCCTTGAACATCTCCAGGGACAGGGCATCCACAACCTCTCCGGGCAGCTGTTCCAGCACTCTCTGTAAAGAATTTCCCCCTGACATCCAACCTAAATCTTCCCTCCCTCAACTTAAAACTTAACAACTTAAAACCATTTCCCCTTGTCCTGCTGCTATCTACCATTTCAAAGAGTTGATTCCCCTCCTGTTTGTAGGCTCCCTTTAGGTAATGAAAGGCTGCAGTGAGGTCACCCCGCAGCCTTCTTTTCTCCAGGCTGAACAAGCCCAGCTCCCTCAGCCTGTCTTCGTAGGGGAGGTGCTCCAGTCCCATCATCTTTGTGGCTCTCCTCTGGACTCTCTCCAACAGCTCTCTGCCTTAACCTGCAGTGCTGTGGCTCACATCACTTGACAGAGGCCCACCTGAGGGCTGGTCCTGTGACCACACAGCACCCCTGCAAAGAAGAGCACCAGTGGATGGAGCAAGGCTGAGGAGGGAAAGACGTTTTCTGTCCAGGACACCCAGCTTTCACTTTCTGAATGGTTGGTTGCTAGAGGCTTTCTGCTGACTCACAATGGTGCCAGGAGATGCTATAGCCCAGCCAAAGATGACAGCAGAAGGATATGTTCTCCTGTGGTATCAATCATTGTTGTGGTGACACCACAAGGCAGGGTGGTAGCAGACTCAGGGGCATGCTCAGGAAGTTCTGGACCTTTCCTTTCAGTGCTGCTTTGGGTGAGTGAGCTGTACATAAGCCTTCTGTGCATGCCCCACTGTCTGAAACTCTTGCATGACAGCTCATGTTACAAGGGCTGCTCCAAAAGTAATGCTTCCTATGTTATTGTGTTGGCCCACAATGTCAGAGGAGGATGTTGGTGATCTGGCAGTAGAGGTTGAACTTTCCCACCATGAGGCCTCCCCTCAGCATCCTCTTCTTGGGGCTGAACAAATCCAGGGACCTCTGCCACTCCTCAACACATCACACACCTTGTCCTCCAGGCTCTTCACCATCTTCATAGCCCTCCATTGGATGCTCTTTAATATCTTTATGTCCTTATCACCCAAACCCACACCCAGTGCTGGATGTGAGGCCACACAGCGCAAAGCAGAGTGGGACAATCCCTCCCTTAGCACAGTGGCAGTGCTAGGCTTGGGGCATCCCAGGGCACAGTGGCCCTTGGAGCTGCCAGGGCACATTGCTATTTCGTGTTCAACTTGCTGTCAACCAGAACCTTCAGATCCCTGCCCGTGGGGCTGCTCTGGGCCCCTCCCAGATGCAGAAGCCAGCCTTGTTGACCTTTATGTAGTTGGCGATTGCCCAGCCCTCTGTTTTCAAGATCTCTCTGCAAAGCCTGTCTGCAGCTCCTCCCAGCGTAGTTACAGGCTTTTGCTGACGGAAAGCGAAACACAGGACAAAATACTGCGAAAACCAGCCTTTCCGTGCCCATTGAAAAGGATCTGGCACACGCAGGGGCACGGAACAGCTTCGCCTTCCCTGGGGCTCCCTTCTGGCGGTGCCAGAGCCCGCGGGGCCAACCTTGCGCTGCCTTGACCGGCAGTGACACCGCGCGGCGGGCATCCGCACCGCATCGCGTCCTGCCCGGCATTCGAGCCCAGCAAAGCACGGCCGGGCTGCCAGCAGTCAGAAGTAAGGCCCTCGGCACTGAGACCTGCCATGCTTTGTCCTCAGATGCCTCTCTCCTCTCTTTACCATTAATAAGAGTGTGCTAAACCACGGTGCGGTGCTTCCAGTGCCACAGCCTCCCACCAGGAGACAGGAGGACGAGAAGCCTCCTCTCTGCCTTTCTGAGCTGGTCACGCCGGCTGTGCAGGTCAGTACAGACCACGCACATCAGCATGTCCCTGGTATGGTCACTCCATGATAGAAGTGGGTCATCATCACATATCCAGAGCAAAAAAAGGTATGTTCCTCCTCCTGCTCACTCTGACATGTGAATACTAACTTCTGCAGGGACCACATATGCTCATTCTAAATCCTTGCTTGAGAAAGGCACCGAATGTGCCCACACATGGCATTGTGCAGGTGCCCACCTGAGGCTGGAGACAGCTACAGAAGAAGCTGCTTTCTGCACACAGCTGAGATCAGAGGAAGCTGGGCCTCTCAGCTGCTGAGCAAAGAGCAGTTGCATCAATTGAAACTGCCTCGGGCTCACTGGAGTCAGCTCGCACACCCAGTGTGTCCTGGAGTTCAGGTGCTTTGGAGAAGAAAAGAGCACAGATCTCATCTGCTAGGGCCAGTTCAGTGCCCCACCTCTGCCCCAGCAGGCTGCTATTGCTCCCTGCCTCTCATGCCATCCTCCCCTGCTGTGCTCCCAGGCAGGCTTCCAGGCTCCAACTGCAGAACACTGCCTTGATTAGATTTGATTCACAAAGGCATTTCACAACACTTGTTCACCTAAACAAAATAAAAGTCCTGGATCTAACCATCATATCTAAGGGCAGGATAGATCCTTTTGAAGCAAACTGCTGCTAAGCCACCAAATTTTAAATAGTACATTTTCCTGCCAAAATCCTTCACTGAAGAAAAAGTTCATTGAAGTTCAGCTATTCAACCCATGATTTCCTGAAATAGCAAGTGACATCTTTTTGGCTTTTGTATCCTTTAAGCATAAGGCTCCTTTTCCAGTTTTACTGAATTAAGTCAGGTGTGCAGGAGGCTTCAGCCATCTCCTCAGGCTTCAGGGAAATGTGGTGATAATTACCAGGGATGCCAACAAGGATGAGGAATATTTTGTACCTGCTATGGCTTTGCCCAGTCTCCTGACTGACATACCTGAAATGCACAGTGGGAACAAGAGCAAAAAATGTCCTCCAGCAGCAGGGTTTGGCTCTCAGGTTTAGGCTGACCTGGGAGGGAAGACCTCACATGCTATCTCTACGATACTGAAAATTCTCCTTTTTCCCTCTAGTTGTTTCCCTGGCATTTTCAGTCAGGTGGAAATGAGGTGGCTCCTTGCTGCCAGCTAGCAGTAGTCAATGACTATAGCAATAGTGTGGTTTGTCATCCAAACTTCTCTGCATCTCACAGCGTGCTGCCCACTTTATCTGTTCATGAGGCCATAGATTGAATTACTTAAAAAAAAAAAAAAAAAGACAGCAACAGCCTGCACAAGGAGAAAGCCATTGGTGACATGCTGGTGTCCTGCCCCAGTGCTAAGGCAGAGCTGACTGTGTAGGAACAAGGACTGGGGCTGCCTGGTACAGAGGTCATTCACAGGTGTTGGATTTGGCCCCAGTGCTTCTGGCAGCTTTGAGGGGACATGTTCAGTTTTGACTCCATGTGCCTGCCTTAATGATTCCTGAAAATAATCTCTACCAAAAACACTTCCCACAAAAACAGCACAAAGCCCTCTCTCTGAATCCAAACAACAATATGCCCATTACAAACTTCCTGTTGTGCTGCAAAGAAAGTGCTCTTGATGTAGTGTCAAGGGCACAAAAACGTGCTGATGGACTCTGCAACCAGACACTCCGCTCCCTCAGAGGAAGGTGGTGCTTTTGTTGTGCTGGAAAGCTCTCAAAGGCAAAGCAAGAGTAGAAGAAAGTGAACAGGTGTGCTTTTCACTGGACTGTGGATACCCTCATGTGATGGAAAGCGTGAATGAGGACCAACTGAAGGCTCCCCAGGAGAAGGCTATGGCTGAAGACCTTTGAGATGCAGGACACTGGCTAGAAGCTCAACCCAGCCCCCATCTGCTCTCATCATTGCCAGAGGCAGAGATATATTGCATGGAGTCAGATGCAGGTCCAGTGCAGTACCCTGCAACATCAGACTTGAGAACATAGCTTGGACATAGCAAAATCAGGCACTTTGATTATTACTTTACCTGGAAAATTAAGTGAAGTTGAGACTATCTTTCAAAATGTTTCCACATTGGTGGATCAGCTTCTTCCAAAGAGAAAAACTGCACCACATGAAAAACATTTGCCTGTTACACATACTGAGCCATCCCAAAGGACAAGGCAAGCTGGAGCAGGTGGGCAGAGTAAAGCCTGGCTTGGAGGTGCCCAGTAAACGAAGAGAGCAGAAATCTGAGGTTGCCACAGGGCTGACTAATGTCAGAGGGGAAGAACTTGTTGGAAAGCATCAAAATGAGACTTAAAAGGAGTACTGGTTCATACAAACTAAGCAGCCTTGCTAGACTGAAAGAATGATGAAATAGCCCTTTTCATGTCCCTGCCTTCCCCTTTATGCATATGTTGTAAATAATTAACTGGCTCTTTGTCTTTAGCCCTTGATGAGTCCCCGAGTGTAATAACAGGAGTAGCTGATGGTATCTCACTGTCCTCCTTTCAGACAACACTAAGTTCTGGCATGCAATCCCATGACAGCACAGACTATCTTCTCCTTATCCACCTGATCATGTTTCCCATCCTTCTACTGTGCACATTCCAACCCTCCAGATCTATCTCCAGTGGCTGCACCATGTAGACTGGCGGCCTTGCTCCTGCCGAGCTGTAATTACAGAGGAGGTGGCCTCTAGCAACAGCCACCAGACCTGGACAACTACAGTAAATAATTGCACTCTGCTGGCCAGGTTCCCCATGTTGTGCTCGTGGTCATGAGTCATATGGGAGCACCTAGCAGGTTGATGTCACCAGTAGGACCCAGTCCTGCAAACCAACAGCTGATGGAGCAGACAAAAACATCTGTCCTGAAGCTGTTCTCCAAGCTCCCACCAGAGACCAGGCAGAGTGTCAGGCTGTCATGGTGGCTGGGTGGGCTGCGGATGTCAACACTGCCTCTCCCTGCACATCATGAGCTCTTATTTGGTAGAGAAAAGTGACTCCTGCACTTTGTAAAAAGCCAGGCTGCAGCTGGCTGAGGAGCCCCATCTTGTCATCTCCAGTGTGATTCCTGAGGCTGAATGCATTTCTGACCCAAGTGTCACCAAGTGTGCCTTTCATGGTGGCTGCAGCTCCTCACAGGGAGCAGAGGGCAGCGCTGAGCTCTGCTCTGTGTGACAGTGACATGATCCGAGGGAACAGCAAGGAGCTGTGTCAGGGCAGGGGCAGTTGGGGGTTAGGGACAGTATCTGCACCAGCGGGCGGTGGGCATGGCCCCAAGCTGCTGGAGTTCAAGGAACACTTGGACAATGCTCTCAGGTGTGTTTGAACATTGTGTGGTGCTGTGTGGAGCCAGGAGTTGGGCTCCATAATCCTTACAGGTCTCTACCAACTCAGGATATTCTGTGATTCTATGAAACACGAGGCCAGAGGTGAGCGGCTAAGGCTGACCCATCACTACCATGGCCAGGAACATCCCTTCTGAGAACAAGCAGAAGAGAATGAAGTAACTCACTACAAACCAGAAGATTTTCTGGGCCTCCTTGAGCAACAGCTCCCTTCTGCAGAATGAGGGCATCTTGCCCTTCCTTCTGACACACCTGTTTGCTCTGGATACACATAGCACAAACAAACGTGGAGTTTTGCTCAGCTGTGCCAAATCTCAGAGGGCACATGGAGACCTCGCCTGTGCAAGTGAGTTTACGTGGAGATGTTGTGGGCTGTTTAAAAAGCACACAGGAAGCACAAAGGAAGGCTTGACAGGCTGCCTGAACAGTCACTGATGAAGCAGCACAAAACAGGTATCTCCGGTCCCTTCCTCTCACACCTCTAATCCTTTCATCCGCATGCCACAGCTGTTCCCTGAGCAACAGTGGGCGCCTGTTGTCCCCATGTGTCCTCCCAGTGCTGGCCTGGCACCTCGCTCTGCCTCTGCCATCCACCAGTCCTGGCGCCCTGCATGCTGCTCTTCACTGATGGTGAGTTCCCAGATCTGCCAAAGGGTGGTTTGGCAGGATGGGTGGCTGGCACGAGGTGATGCTAAGCACTGGGAGGAGATGGCTGTGGGCTGCAGGCATGCCAGGAAACGTGTCACTGTTGTAGAGGGATGTGTGTGTAGCGATCTCTGATTAAGTTATTGCACTTTCTGCTTCTGAGAGCCAGCTCCCAGTGGAGAGGTAAGACACATCCTGCCATGATTTCTGCCGCTCTCCCCAGTGCAAGTACTTCAGTATATCCTTGTCTTTCCTGCAAGATAGGGGCATGGCTTCTCCTGGCCCCAGACACCCAAGTTGTGTATTCACTGCTCCACCCTCAACTTTCTAGTGAAAACACTCAGAGTTGGTGAGTCTGTGGCTGTCCTACACTGAGTTGTGCATTACTGCTCTTAGAGTATGGGTACTCACCCGATTGCGTGCTTTCTGACAGTATGTACATCCAGGAGCAGAGGAAAAGTTGAACCGTGAGCTCTGCCCCAAGCAAGAGTGTGAAAGGATGATGCCTCTTTCCCTCTGTCCATGCAGAGCAGCAGCACACAAGGCAGGACAAGGTAAGAAGCAACGATGGGCATGAAAGGCAAGAGGGAAATGCAGCTAAGTACCTTTAGGAAAAACAGCTTATGCTTTCCTTAAAATAATAATAATAAAGTAAAAAAAAAAGTTAAACAACATATTTTAGTATTACTTCTGATGACATGCATTTTCACCTCCTGAAGGAAACTCACCAGCTGGACTTCGAAGAAAAGGGAAAGCCTTTGGCTGCAGCCTCTTTGCCTTTCTTTAAGTCATACCTCTAAGCTGCCTCAAGCCCAGGTTTGGTCTCTCACCACCTGTTTTTCTAGGGTAGGTTATGCCACAGGTGCACTGAAAGCAGGATAACAAAGGTTCAGGGCAGTATGGCTCACTCATGATAAATCACGCTGTCATGCATCTTTGCACAGAAACCAGGAAGCTTTTCTTTTTTGGGTGCACCAAGGTCTTAAGGAGGAAATTGTTGCAACACAGACTCTGAGTCTGCTGCAGATAATTATATCTGTTTGTCCTCTGAGGCAATCTCCTCACTCCTTCACAGCTCATCTGGAGCCACTGCTTTCCACATGCCCTTGTCTCCATCGCAGGCTGCACCTGGAGCCCTGCAGGGGTGGGAGAGGTAAGCATAGGGCTGGGGCTCCACTGTGCCCCGCAGCACTATCAGCATCCAGCAGCAGACACCCAGCCCAGTGCAGGGCAGCTTTTGGGAAACCCCAATCTATGTGTGCCCAAGCATAGGCTGGGTGAGGCCTTTGGGAAGTGACAAGCGGTGGCACAGCCTTGCCCTGGCAATGTCTCTCCGGCACTGCCTTGCTGCTTTCCATCTGTGCCTTCATCTCTGTTTGGCAGTGCACATTTTGCACAGTAGCAGAACATTGCCTGCTTGTAAGAAAAGCAGATACCAGTGTTTTCTCACCCACCAACAGAGAGCATTCCAGATTTAACCTGAATGGTGTTCTGCATCCTACTTATTCAATCATGTAAGCCTATTTTACCTTCAGTACGAAAGCAGGAAAGAGGCAGACAAAGGATTTTTCACTTCAGAAAGAGGAAATACCAAAGAGAGTTCCCCAGAGACAACTTGCAGGTGAACTTGGTAATTAAAAAATTAGAGCAGAAGTATGAATCAATACACCCAGACAAACAGCTGTGACTGCATCTCAGTATTTCAGACAGGCAATCCATCGAGTTTGGCCACTCTGACACTCCTGAAAACTAGTGCAAATAAAGGCATTAGGCAGAGACACAAAAAACCTGAGGATGATACTGTCAGTGCAGAGCTAGGCTCAGAGTGATGAACATGGGGATGCTGGATCCCTCAGCCTCTTGCTAGGCAATGTGTTGTCATCCATTAAAACCATGCTTCGAGCTGTGATGCAGGACTGAAAAACTGCCCCCCAAAAATCCTTACTTAAACGCCTGTTCCTCAAGCAGCATGCTGCCTTCTGGCATTTCAAGTTTGTTGTCATGGGAATGGGTGTCAGGGTGATCAGGTCCAGCCTGAGATTTCACGCTTACCCCCTAAAGTTAACTTTATATTAGGTATAAGAAATAAACTCTTTACTCAGAGGGCATTGAGACCCTGGCACAGCTGCCCAGAGAAGCTGTGGTGCCCCATCTCTGGAGGTGCTCAAGGCCAAGTTGGATGAAGCCTTGGGCAGCCTGAGCTGGGGGGGAGGGCAGCCCTGCTCATGGCTGGGGACTCAGACCGGATGGTGCCTTGAAAGATCCTTTCCAACACAAAACACCCATTGGTTCCATAATTTTGAGTGGGGTGTTTCTGCTATTCTCAAAGGGTCAGATGTACCCCACATCCATCAGCTCACATATTGCCATGTCTGCAACACCCAGGACACCTACATGAGGCCAGGCAAGGCTTTTGGCTGGTGCCCTGCCTACTGCAGGATGGAGCAACAGAGCTGGTGGCAGAGAGCAACAAACAAGGCACCCCTCCTATTTCTTTCAACAGCACAGATTTTGGCAGGGCTGGTGCCTGATGCAGCCAGATACGAGGCACTTTTGTGGCCTCCAGGATCCGCTTCTTGGAGAGCACCTCATAGTTTAAAAGCCAAGAATATTTAGTAGTTGAGAAGAGATATTGACAGCTTGGCCACATTCACTGGTGTGTGGTTTTCAGCAGCTCCTGATCACCTCATCCCCTTTCCACAAGTGACACAACGTATGGCCCCAAGCCCAAACCCCATGGGCAGACCTCAGGTGCTCAGAGCTGGTGCCTTCCTGGCTGCCCAAGAGGAAAACAGCTCCCACCCTTGTTTCAAGGCACATGGCCTCCTGTTGGACTGCTGAAAAATAGATTTCTCCACCAGCAGCAGCCACTCAAGCATTTCAGCCAGATGCATGTGACAACAGTGGTTTCATTTGGCAAAACTGCATCGTACGGTGGCATAGATACTCCTTGAGTGATCAGCTGCCATTCAGTGTGCCACAAACCTTCACGCTGATGCTGTGCAGCCCAGGAGATTGAGTGTGAGAATATGCAGGGGAGACAAGGATGGGAGCCAGCACCTCTGTGCTTTTCTGCAGCAGCTTTCAGAAAGCTGCTAGGCGTTCCTCAAGGTCTTGATTTTCCTAATTTAAAGGAAAGGATGCATAATGTGCCACCCCTATTTCAGAAAGAAGTGCTGTTACTTAGCCTGGCTAGTCAGTGGCCATGGACGAGTTGTGTTTTCAGCAAGATGTTGTTCGTTTGTATTTTACAGAAAAAAAAATAATTGCATTTTACCAGCCTGGCCTTACTGATAATTCCCCCCTAGAGCTTTGGATGTTTGTTTGGTTCAGTGTTTATCATTTAGAGAGTAATTTGTGTGCTAATACGCATAATCCTCCAGTTCAGTTGCAAGATTTCATTTCTCCCATTGAGCTGCATTTGTAGGGTTCATTCTCTCATTCCTGGATGGGGTCTCATGAATGCAGGGCCAGTAACATTTCCTTGCCTGTTCGCAGCTCAGAAAGTCTTCAGCAAAAGCTATTGGGGTCAAATTGCTTTGTTTTGCTCAAAACACCAAAAGAATTTGAACTTGGAATGTCAGGGATAACACGGGAAACAAACTTTCCAAAAGTGGTTTGGAGGCAAGTTTTTTACAAAACATTTCTGAAACTGAAAGCATCTTACAGAAATAAAAACAGTGAAAGCACCACAGGCTCGTGACGTGTTTGCACTGACAGTTTCAAAATCTGGAGGAGTAGGCAGGTTCTCTTTCCTGCTCTTGTGTTGATGTTAGGAAAAGGACTAGAAGCTGAAAGCACACAAAGCAAACTGGCCACTTGTTCACAGCACTGGATGACCTAGATCATGGCTGTGCTCCCGAGTTTCACCATGGAAGATGCACCCTTGCTACAAATCCAGCTGTGCTTATTTGTAGGGTTTTTTTGTTGCTGTTGTTGTTTCCTCCAAGAGAACAGCAATATAGTGATAGAAGAAGAGGGCACAGTTTTGAACTAAAAGATGAGAGATTTAGATAAAATGTCAGGAAGTTTTTCACTGAGATGGCAGTGAGGCCATGGCACAGCTGCCCAGAGAAGCTGTGATGCCACATCCCTGGAGTGCTCAAGGCCAGGTTGGATGGGGCCCTGGGCAGCTGAGCGGGGGGGCAGCCCTGCCCACAGCTGGGGGCTGAGGCTGAGTGGGCTTTGAGATCCCCTCCAACTCAAACTGTTCTGTGATTCTATGATTTCCTGGACAATCCCCATTCAGCCTGACACAAGCAAACAGATGGAGGCAGGAAGGAAGCTACCAAACCCACATATATCCCTACCACTGTATTTCACTCCCTGCCACGCTGAAGTAAAAAATAAAGAAGTCAGAAATTTTATCACCATAGAAGCATTTTGGAAGAACTTTGTCCGAGCTCAAAACCAAACCAAGAGAATTTTCAGCATGGCAAGCATCCTTAGCTTCCAGAAAAAAGAAAAAAAAAAAATATATATATATATATATATATATAACATATATATATGAGTGAACGGGCTAAAGAAATCACACAAACAGTTGGCAAGACACTGTATGGGGCTCAGTGTTTATGCAGTTGCTGTGGTCCTTACTTAGGCCTGCTTAAAATGAACCAAAATACCACTGGCTGCTTGTGGTTGGTATACTGCCTTAGAGGTGGTGGAAATCCTCAGTTGTGCTCCAGTGATTTTTATCTGAGACAGTTGCTTAAATCTCCTCTGTACAGCCCACGAGAGAATAACATTTTGGCCAAATAAAAACTAAAACCACATCATTTTGGTGTTTAGTTTTTTCTTGACTCTTCTGGACATTGCAGAGTATAAAATGAGGAAAATCCTCGAGACAAACTGCTTCCCCCCCCCACAGACCCAAGCAGTAACCCACCTTGATGTCACTCCAAGCTTCCTTTAGCTGAACAGCCTCAAGATGCAAGAGGTAAAAGCATCTCACAATGCAGAAAGCTCCCACTGGAAAGGTCTGGCAGCCCCTCCCTTGTATACAACAGTTCAAGTAGTGAGCCTGTGAAGGCCACAGCGACAGGTAACAACAGTGTATTTATTGACTTGCCCATTGCCCTGATGTGTTTTCAGACCCCAGTTTCTTTCCAGGACTGCTCTGTTTCATAATAATCAAAAGTCAGCAGAGGTCTGTTTCCAGCATTCTATGGAATTATGCAAAATGGAAAAGGAAAAAACTAAACAGCAACCACATACAGACTCTCCTTCTGCACCCCAGCCTGACTGCTGCTAAAGAAGGAGATAGTATCATTCTGTTAAAGAAGGACACAACATAATTCTAGCTGTCTTTCTGCCTTAAGGTACAGTTTTATTTTATAGAAAATATATTACTTCTACAGATTTCCACAAGCCCGGTCTCATTCCTATCTCCTGTGTCACCCTTACAAAAAATGTTAATCTCTTGAGAGACCTGAAGCTCCTATGGAAATAAATGAGACAGTTAACTAAAGGTGGGTGCTCACTTTTCCCAGCCTCAGAGAGACTAGCAACTTACAGGGGATGAAGGGCACAGCTGAGGCAAGACTGACAGGCGGGCTATGGGCAAAGAGCTCTTCTCATGTCTGTTGGAGCTCCCAGTGCTGCACCAGGGCAGGTTCTCATGTTTGTAGGACCCAGAGATGGAAAACATGGACAGGAGACGGAAAACATAATCAAAGGAGCTCTATGATAACCATTACCGTCCTATCCAACTGATTCAATTAGCAGCTTGGATCTATCAAATGAAGTGCCTCTGAAATTTCACTGAATCTTAAGTTTTTCTTCCTCTTAAATAGGAGTGACTCTGAGATTAATCACACTTAGAAAAAGAAGAAAAAAAGATAAGCAACAAACAAAACTTTCTTAACAAAGGCTCAAGATGCTGGTAATTAAGCTCACCCAATCTTCAGAACCAAACCTAACACCATGGACACAGCTGCCAGCGCGTGGCCTCCAACACAGCTGGCCTGGATGAGGTGCTCTCCTTGAAAACCAGACGTGCATCTATCATGCTATTCACTGATCTCTACAATACTTTTCCCATCTGGATAAACCAGTCCTGGGACATTATCTGCTTTGTCTGAAGTCATCAGCACTTTGATGAGTTTGTTCTGCTGGATACTAAGTACAAGCAAAAATGCCACTTTGGAGCAGTCATCTTTTTTTCTATGAAAGCTGCAGAAATCTATTCCTTGGAAATCCAAGGAAAATGGTATTCCAGCCTGTTCCACTGCTCTGATCCCTGTGCTCTTGTTCTGCATGCTGCTGAAGCACTTGTGAGTGACTTGTTGCCAGTATTATTGAGGTGGCTCCAGTATCGTGACCCAAAGCTACTGTTGTTACAGTTGATGTTTAAAGAAACATTGTGCCCACAAAAATTTAACAAGATTTTGAAAATGAAGTTATTTCTACTTATCTACTTGGATTAGAAACAAAGACACAGAACTAGTAAATCATTTTTTTGTTGATAATGAAACACCATGTAAACAGAACTAATTATTTAATTTGAAAACATCCTTAGTAATATGTTAAAATATTTGCATTTGAACTTTAAAAGCTTGGAAGCATATCTGTGGGCTAGAGAAACTTTCAAGCCTTCATCATCACTGAAGTAAGATCTATTAAAATTTAGCAGCCTTCAGTAGTTGCAGATGCACAGCACTGTGTCAACCTCTGATTTGTAATTTAAGGTTAAGGTTTAAAGATAAAGGGGAAGGGAAGGATGGCAGCAGTCCGCCCTTGTTTATCTTGTGTAAGCGATTCTGTCCTAGCCCAGACCGATGACTTTGTCCCCAAACTGCTGTTTCGAAAGGGGAACTCCACATTGCATAATGTGCATTTTACTTTACCTCAAGTGATTGGGAGAAATATCATTCTGTCGGGGTTTTAAGCAAGAAAACTTCAGTACAAAGACACAGAGTTTTCCAGTCTTTTCATAGAGGCTGCTTTTCATACACTGAGGTGTGAAACCATAATTCTTTTACCTGATTTTCCACTCTGTTTCTACAGCAGGAGCTGAGGTCGGTACTCTGCGCTGTCCTCTCCTGATGTAACAGCTAAGGTGATGCTGGCTGCCTTCTCAGGTCTCACAGCAGGAGGCTGAGACACACTGCAGAGCTGGAGGGGGAAAACAGAGAACATTACTACTCTCACTGAACAGTTGCAGGAAAAGCAAACAAACAAACAAAAAAGGTAAGCAGTCCAAAAGCAAAATCCGCACATGCAGTTTTTTCTCCATTGGTGCCATAATTTCAAAAGCCTTCAGATAATGTTATTGAGGTTTTAAACAATACGTCTGCCTTCGGCACCCTCTGAGCTGTGACTTGCAGCCAGCAACGCCCCACTCTCGGCTTGACGTAAGCAGGCCTTAACAAGGCTCTGCCCACAGAGTCTGCCTCAGCATTTGGTTTCTGTACTTTTCCTAATCCTTGAGAAAAGAAAACTGGGACATTACAGTGCCAAGTGACATCCCACCTCCCAGCTGAAGCATATGGACCAAACACCTCCTGGTCTGCGACAGTTTGCCCACTTGAAATCCCTGCCACACACCTATGATGTGCGGGGAGATTTGCAGAGAAACTGCAAACATGGCTACAGTAGTTGGCTAATAGTGCCTGTAATCATCAAGCACAATTCCTTCTTTTTTTTTCTTCCTTTTTTTTTTTTTTTTTTTTTTTTAATATTTTTGAACCTCAATGTGAGAAGAAGTGCAAATTCCTTCAAAGTAGCATGGCATAAAAGCACAGGAACTCAACTGCTACGAGTATTTAGAACATGCATTTTGTATATATAGACCAGGAGGCAAGAGACTGGAGAGAGCCTTGTAGAAAGGGATGTGGGTGTTCTGGCAAGTTAAATATGAGCCAGCAGTGTGCCATGGCAGCCCAAAGGGCCAACTATGCCACGGGATGCCCCAGGCCCAGCACTGCCAGGGGGTGAGGCGAGGGGCTGTTCTCTGCGCTCTGTGCTGTGAGGCCTCACCTCCAGCACTGGGATCTGGTTTGGGTGCCACACTGTAAGACAAAAAGCTATTAGAGAGTGTCCAAAGGAGGGCTACGAAGATGGTGAGGAGTCTGGAGGGCAAGGCGTGTGAGGAGCTGCTGAGAAGCCTGGGTTTGCTCAGCCCAGTGCAGAGGAGCTGAGGGGAGGCCTGACGGCGCCTGCAGCTCCTCACAGGGAGCAGGGGGCAGCGCCGAGCTCTGCTCTGTGTGACAACGACAGGGCCCGAGGGAGCTTTTGTACCGCACCTCAGCTAGCTGCGTGACAAGGCAGCATCACAGCCATCAATAAAGCCGAATCCGGGTTACAGATCCATCCGGCGGCTCCAGAGGGGAGGGCAGAGCAGAAGGGGCTCAGCACAGGCCAGCAGCACAGCACAAACGCAGGAAACTCAGCAGGTTGCACATCCTGCTCCACAGCATCACTGCCGCTATTCTTAGCCGCGCTGGCTGGTGTGAGGAAAAGGCTGGGGGGCACGTGAAGGCGGCAATGCGAAACAGCATGTGTGAGGTGGGGGATTGCAGTTCGGTGTGAGTGCTATTTTAAAGGCTGTGTTGTTATGCTAAAAAAAAACAAAACCAAAAACAAAACAAAAAAACCCTAACCATCCTACCAAAAAAGCTATCTGTGACAGCTAACCCAATTTCAGTGGTGAGGGCTTTAGGTAGGTGTGGGACAGACGGGGTTGGGGTGCAGGCTCCTTCTGCAGCTGCTTGCAGCCAGACGTTCCCACAGCACATCACCTCTGCAGCACACAAAGGGGCTGTTCTGGGAGAATGTGGTGTGGGAACAGCATGGGTGAAGGAAGACACTTCTAAAAGCTCACGCCATAGGCCTGAGGCTTCTCCTATCCACTGAATTAAAAATTCACATATTAGCATGCGAAGGGAGGATGTTCCTACCAAGGACAAATTGCATTTCATGATGGGGTAGAAATAGCTTTGGGAAATGGCTGAATTCATACTAAACTGCAGTGCTTACAGTACAACCAAACACATCTTCCTGTGTGTATAACTAACAACAGAACCGCTTCTCCCTCTTGAAGCAAAGAGCTCCAAAGTTGAACTACAAGCTCCAAAACAAATGCATCACTGCAAGCCCATGAACAGCTCCAGGCAGGTCCTAATTGCGATCCTGCCCCCTCCATATTATTGCTGGCAGCTGCATCTTGTGCAGCCAGTACTTTTCTCTCAATGTATTTGAGAAGCTGCAGTGCTTCCAGATTGAAAGAAATGAAGCTGAAAAACAACTAAGCACCTTCCAAAGTCTATGTTCCAAAGTCTTGGAAATCAAATAAAGTGAGATAGACATCTATTAGCAGTCCTACCTTATTGACCTAAACAATAGATATTTAACCACTGCCAGCTAATAGGTCAGCATTTTTTTTAGTAATTCTTTTCAAAGGCTAAAAAAGTGCATTTTGCGTACATGCAATTAATTCTCCACGTGGCATCAGCAGCTATTCTTTTAATTGCACCTGGCAGTGGAGTTGGAGGGCATCACTTTACAGCCCACTTATTAACTCTTGCTCCACTCGTGCACTTTGTACTTGTTCCCAAGATTCCCAGCAGCCGTGAAAGTGCCTTTCTGCTTGTCAGATGTCTTCTAAGGGACTGGCTTAAGAAAGAAATCCCAACTAACAGTTCTTGACATTCAAAAGCTCCATTTATTTTCTCAAGACTTTAATACTTTAAAAAAAAAATTTGCATTTATTTTCAAAGAAGCCCAAAAGAAATTTCAGCAATGAAATCTGGTTATGCCAATTATATTCTAGCACCGCTCAGAAACAAGATCCAGGACATAGGGGAAAAAAAAAAAAAAGCCAAATGAATCCCATGTGCTTTTTGGAGACATAGATAAAACTTACTTTTTCAGTATTGTGGTTTTGCTCTTCAACTATTTAGGTAACACTGTGAATGCAAAAAAATACAGACAGGAGCCTGCTAAAACCTGCTACTGTACTTCAGAGGCAGTTAACCACACAGAGCAAAGGTTACAAGGGATAACCAGACCGCCTGTTATCAGCAAAGCTACATTTGATTTGGAAAACTGTCAAGACTGCCTCTAGCTCAGGCACATGGAGCATCCGCCTCTTTCCGTCTTGCAGAGAAAAAGCCAAAATTAATACAGAGCTAAACAACTTACATACATATCCAAAAAGGGAGTAGTTGATGCCATGCTATGGAACTAAAATAGGCAGAGCATGTTTAAATGCTTTTAAAAATAGTTAGCAGTATTCCCCATTCCCCCCGTGTGGAACTCAGAACATCCAGCCCCTCTGTCCCCCACTCTCTCCATAGCTGAAGAGATTAGGGAGTGCAGGCAGAGCAGGGGGCAGGGGCAGGGGAATGGCAGGAATCTTTATCCCTCTGCCTCAAACTCTACCAGTCGGTGTTTAATAAACTCGGGCAGCCCCATTTCAGAAGCACAAAGCAACATCCGTTCAGCTAAATTTGTTAGCAAGCCTGAGGACACTTGTCAGGTTTTTCTTTCTTTTTGGAGAGTGGAAAAAAATAAATAAGCCCTGGGATAAGCTCTGGAAATTGCAACAAATTCATTTCTGCAGCACACTGAGAATCACAACGCTGCCAATTGTAAAACAGCCCAAAAATACGAGTACTTGCAGTTCTCCAGGAGGCAGGCTGCACTGGCAGGAGCTCTGGGCTCACTCCTGCAAGTAATTCCTTGCATGCAAGTAGCTACTCGTCAGCCCGATGAAACTATTCTTGAACACAGAAATTTGCAGGACTGAGCCCTTGCCATGACTTTCAGGGAGTCACAAGTTGGAGCTAGTTTTGCTTTTTACATAAGTATGTGTCTGTCTATACTGAACTCCACAGGGCAGCAATAAAAGATACTACCAAAAGCCTACAGAAGATGCTGAAAGCAAGCAGCTAAATTATTACAAGGAGCTCCACATAAGCAATCTGCTCCACTAAAGTAGCCTGTGCAAAGCAATACTGTGACCAGCCCCCAAGGATCTGCATCACCCCTGCATCTCAGCACCGGTATGGGCTAAGTGATAATTCCAAGCAGTGTGTTTCTGGATGAGACGTACTAAACAGAAAATATTTCAACCAGCGGTGTTTGGCACATCTCTAACATTTAATCAGAAGCATAAACAATCTAGACACTGAAATACAAACTTATTTTTCCTTAAAATCAGTGTTCCATAGCTGTTTTTTTTTAATTATTATTTAAAAAATTCAGGAATGTGATACACAATACAATTAGCTCCCCACCACTGCAGTGCTCACTTACAGGAGATTCACTAGTTTTGTGCTTTGCGGGAAAAAAAAGGACAGACTGTGCAGTGTCTTTGAAGGCTCTCGGTCTTCTGGAACTATGATTTTCAGAATAAATCTGGTCTGTGTAACCACAGGCAAGTCAGCTGTCTTGTTGGGTCTAACACAGCCAGAATAAGCACAAAAACAGTGTTCGTGCTGCAGTATGGCCACCTGGCCAGCCTTGTACTTCCAGGGAATGAATCAAGCTAAAGAGACTGAAGGGCCCCGTTCCCAGCAGCTGGTGCTGAACACGCAACATGCCACAGGACAAAGAGGCTGCGCAGCTCCCTGTGCCCCCTGTCAGCATCAGCATCTTCAGCATCACATTCATGTCCTGTCCTGGTAATAAAAATAATGTGGTGGAGAGCTTTGTGTCTTTTAAGCTAGCCATTGCCTGCAATGGACACAGTAATAGAAAAATATGACTTCTGGCACAAAAAGATTAAATAGTTACAGTGGAATTAGTGACCACAATTTCATCTATTTGGGTGCATTTACTGAAACTGTTAACCAATGGTGGCAACGTTGCTCTCTTTTTATAAAAGCAACAGGAGAGACGTTGGACTTGTCAGGGCTACTATAGTCCCTCTGCATGCTTTTTTTGGTGTTTTCCTTTTTTAAAATAAATCTAAGAGCAGTAGTTCTACGGTGCATTAGTGATACACAGCAGGACCTCAATAATTCATACTAATGACTGAGACCAATTTTAAACTAGCAAGCAAAATAATTACTAAAAGTTTACCATAGAAAGCAAGAATACACATTTAAAAAAAAAAAAATAGCACTTTGTTCATTTCAAAATTTACTTGGATAATACTTTGTAGTATACTAGCAGTAGTAGCATATTTTGCAAACGTAGTCTCATACAAGATCTCATAACAGTCAACTCTAGATCATATACAGGTAACACAAGAAAGAATTAAGCTAATTCAGACAGAACAAAACCATATATAAATACTATATTAACACATTTAAGTTAGTTCATGAAACTATACAAGCAGAAACACAGAGCACGCTCAGTGATGCTGGGAAGCACCACTGCCCCGAGCTGGGCTAAGCCCCGCTACTTCTCCCGTGCATTGACACGAGGCACCACACCGGCATTCGCTACAGCTAGCCTGGCCGTGCAGACTGCACAGCCAGCACACAACACTGGTCATCCACCCATGGATAATCGAGAGTTGACTGCAATGCTCCACTGAGAGGTTGGGTAAGACTACTGACACAACCCAGGACTGACGAGCAGCAGACTATTCCAAACTACTTATGAGCAATTAGCATACAAGATGCGTATTGGAAATGCAAACTAGCAAAGTGTTCTGTATCTGGAGGCAAAGCTACATTCCCTTCGCTAACAAAACATTCTTTTAAAAAATCTATACTTAAATACTGTTGAAAACCTGAAAACCATAGCATCAAAGAATTTTGTAAGGCCAAAACTATCCTCGGTTCCCTCTGTTGTGCCTGGGTATTGTAATACATTTGAAGGAGCACACACTAACGCAGCTTAGTATCCCACACTCCTTCCAGCGCCTTCCAGTAACAGATCTCAGAGTTCATCACGCAAGAGTTAAGCCTCACAACACCCCTGTGAGGTAGGTATTATTCCCATGTTAAGACAGGGAAACCGAGGCAGAGTGTTTATCCGACGTGCCCAGAGTCACACAGCAAACAATGGAAGATGTGAGCGGCTTTCCAGTTTGGAGCACAGGAGCAGTCGATTAATGACCAGGCATTATTCCCCATACACAACTCACAGGTGGATCAAGAGGGTCAGGGTTTTAGATTAGATTCCTTTTATCTTCAACTCTCACCTAGTCTCCGCCAGATTCAGAGTCCACAGATCAGCTTCTCCTGTGAAGGTGTAAGTTTGGCAGCACGCTGTAACAGCTTCTTTACAGCCAGCTGTCAGTTAACTGATTTAACATTCAAAAGCAAAGAATCAGATACTCCTTAACTGAAATTATGTGATACACATCTTACAAAATAAAGTACAGTGAATGAAATCCTGCTCCCCCATACACTTTAGCAGAAACCAGATGGACACTCCCAAGGATGCTGCAGAGACCAGGAGCACAGCCACTGCAAGTGCTTGCAGACAGACTTAACTACATGCAAAATGCCTCACTGGATTACTGTTCATGGAGGCTATGCCAAAGCTTTTGAAAAGCATCGGTTTTACTGTCAGAGCTTGACAAACTTCCCCCTGACAGAGCTCTTACTGACACAACTAAGTTCTTCTTTTATTAGTAAACTCAGCATCAGTTAAAGCTGAAGCTGCAGCTCTTCATTCATGGCAGAGTCAAGGCTTCCTTAAGCTCAAAGACTTCTATGATGATACGCAACTTGGAAATAATGAAAAACACCAGAAAATCTGTAACATATTAAAGTAGGCATTACTTTATCTGCCATTCTCACATCCTGATCACACACAGTATACAGTAGCTTGAACTTTCATTTTGAGCAAAAAAAAACAAAAACAAAAACAAAACCCTTTCACATCTGATATTTTCACAGGCCGTTGATTTTAATTACCTCACTACCTTACCAGAAAAGATGGGGATGTTCTCACAATCACTTGACGTCTCCTTAAAAATATGCTATGTGATATATTTGTAAGAAAAACCTTCACATTTTTTATTACATAAGATTAAGAAAAATACGTGAAACTGACAAAGTGGTTTCCAGTTTTAAGTAGTTATATCTTTAAAAATGTTCTATCAACTTTGGTTTCCTTAGGGCTTCTAAATAAACAATATATTAAAATATCTACAAATCAAATATTAAAGGAAAAAGCAGGTCCAAGAGATCTGTAACACAAACTGAGTTCCTATATGCTTATCCCTCAAGTATCTTTTAATTGAAAAAAAAAAAATAATTTGAAGCACAACAAAAAGTGTCTCAGCTGAAATGTTGAAAGTGTTTTTCTGAAGTTGTTACAGCATCGGTGCACTTTCTGTCTGTCTCACTAGGAAGTCAACAGAAACGTTGTATGACAGTGACATCATGTTCTTTAGAACAAGCATTCTAGATTTAGCAATATGACAAGAACAAGGACCTCAGCAATTACACTAATTGGCAAAATGCATCTCAAACATCTGTCTCTTCCCCTTGCAACACAGCTGTTGTCAAAGTCACCAAAACTCAGGTAGCACCATTCAGGGAGTTACAAAGATGATTCAAACTGCTCGTTTTGATCGGTGTTTGCCTCTAGCTTAACCGCAGGTACACTCTCCGATTTAGTCCTTCTAGTTTTGTTGTGTGGAAATTCAATGACAACCTCTGAACAAGAAATACTAAGCGAAGAAGATTTTTCTGTCTTCTTTCCAGTATTATCTTCTATCGTTCCACAACATTGCTTCAAAGCACACTGAGTTCTGCAAGGAAACTCGCATTTCCCTCTCCCTGATTCAGAGCCAACGCTGGCAAACTCGGGCTGGATGGTAGTTGCATGAATCCCTTCATCGTGAAAGATCTCTTTTATGCGCTTTGCCACCATCATGTACGTGGAAGGGTCAGGACACTTTATGTGAGCCGTGCCAATGATCCTACTGCCTGCTAGCTGCCAAATGTGTAATTCATGCACCGCTTCAACTCCTTCAAGGGTACGTAATTTTGAGTTCAAAGAATGAACATCTATTTGTTTGGGAACAGTCTGCAGAAGTATAAGGGCCGACTCCCTAAGCAATGGGTAAGTTGTGTAAAGGAGGATACAAACCATAATCAAACAAAGAACAGGGTCTAAATATAGTAACCAGCATGGACCAGCCACCGTAATGCTCTCTTGCTCAGACTTGTTTACACTGCCAAGAGGCTGGGATAAAGTAGCATTCTCCACACAATGGCTATTGACACACGGATTAAAGCAGGGCCCATCTTTGGGGCATGGATTCCACAAACCATAAAAGAGCAAGGCATTCACTACGACAATTACTGAACCTAAGGCATCTCCAAAAACATGCAGAAAAACTCCACGCATGTTAAGCTGCGCGCTAGAGTCTTCCTCAACCTCTTCAACATCCAGAGGATAATGCCCAGCGTTCCCATTCACTTGTAGGTCAGTCGTGTCGTCCTTCATATCACCTGACAAGAAAACAGTAGAGCCATTAGGCACATGCTAATACACATTACTACAATTCCATATAAAATTATTATCAACATTAAGCCTGCCTCATGCAGTACAAAACTGAAAAACAAGCAACTTGGCCCATCACGCTTCTATTTTACCAAAAATCCACTTCCACCTTTTCCAGCTGCTTAACCATTAACAACTTACTCTTCATTTCTCATGCAAAATGAAGAATTGTGGAGCATATACTTAAAGGTTGCTTAAGTAGCTGTGTAATTTATATTTGCTTCCTCTTGTGAAAGGCCAGATAATCACATTGCTAAAACCTCTCTAGCACGATAGCAGTGAAGTTCTATTTAATATTACATCTTACAAAATTAAAAGCTCACAAGCAGCTTGGATGCTACTTTATAGACATTTATTTTCAGGTTGAGCAGTTCATTTCCAAAAGACCTCTGAAATCAAACAGGAGGAATCATTCCTGAGATGCCAGCAGAACAGTGAGATACAATGAGCTGAGCTTTGGAGGTCTAACAGGAAGAATTTGTCAGCAGCATTGACAACAGGACAGTATAAGTTATCACTTCAGTTCTCAGAGGCTATGAATTTGTGCTGTTTGTATTCCAGAATATATACAAACTTATTTTTAGTACTTTTGTTGATTTTCAAGTAACACATTGCTGTTGAGTGGCATACAGCTGTTGATGCCCAAAGCCATGTATTACGAATCACATAATTCGTAAAAGAACATTTTAGTACCCTCCCTTATCAAAATGGGTTCCATCACACCCAACAAGCTATGCAGGAACAAATGCACACACCATTATAAAGAGGCAGAGTGAAGTTTCTGAAAGAAATCATTTTCCAAACTTCAACATTGGAATTATTTTACAAGATTAACTTTTTATGCTTCTTCAGAAGATCTTTGGACAGACAACTTACAGTGTTAAAGAAATGTAACGGGCACTGGCCACTGGCCAGTAAAACAAGAAGCTCTCACTGCTTCTACAGTTACTGAGTTCAGAACTTTGTAAACATTAATGTGTTAACATGACCTGCAGCTTTTGTAATTCTGCTCTCATGACTGTAATTCTGTGATCACAAAAGTGTCTCCAAGGCCTTTCCTCTCCCAAGACGGAGGCAGGCACACACTGAGGTGGCTGAGAGGTAGGTCAGTCCCAAGCCCTTGGCTCATCACGCTGGGCATCACACTTCTGCCCTAAAGCTCCAGCTACATTTTCCACACAGTTTCTAGAGTCATGGAACAAGGAAATGTCACTGGGGCCAGTAATCTTCCAGAGAAATGAGTGAGTTAGAGGAAAATATCTTGAGTTACAGAGTTCAGACTTCAGGGTTCACAATGAGGGCACAGAAAGAGGACGCCTTCTGATCCTGCTCCATACCAAGAGTTTGGGACAAAGGGGATTTGGAGAGTCAGTGGATAGGGGTGGATAGCAAGAAGCAAGGTTCCGAAAGCTCTGAGTCTTTTCAATGGTTAAAATGTCTCAATTTGAATTTTGACTCATTTAAACCCAACTATAAACAGATTACTTTACACAAAATGTATGCACAAAGATGCCTGTGCAGGACTAACCCCTGAGGCTATTGTGAGGATTTCTCTTCATCCTCAGGAGAAGAGAGCCTACCCTTCTTCACAATTCCCTGCTGAGGTACAGCACCAATTTCAGTCATTTCCCATTTTCACTTGTACACCTTACAGCTTCTTACAAGTCTTCATGCACCTTTACCTGTGACACTTCCATGGGTCAACAACAAATAACTCCATCCTTACATAATCATGACATGGCAGAGAAGGAAAGGCAAACTTCCTTGAAAGTTTCACCATGCCCAAAATTATGCCCTGCTACTTACTAAATGCCCACAACAAATTATTTGCTTCTGCTGGAAGGACACCCACAAGATGTTCCACACAAGTTACCCAAAAGCAGCATACATTTCAATCCACAAGAGAAGCCAATCTTTTAGCTTACAACTAGACAGGAATTTAGCTGAAAGCACAACTTACATTCCAACAGGCAAGAACAATTCAAAGGCCAAGGTATCAATTAGATCAATGGCTAACTGAATTTTACACTGTTTGAAACTACTTATTAGGATACTTTTGTTGGGACTAACACAACATTAAGAGCTTATTTTATTTTGTGGTTAAGAAAGGAGTTCAATACACTCAGAGAACTTACAATCTTTTCAAAAGCAACAGGGAGTCAAAACACTAAAGAAACTAAAAAGAGGAACTCCAAGTTTCTCAGATGTCCATGAGAACTTCTAACTACTGAAATACTGAAACTGTAGCAAAGTTCACTCCACAGAGGAAAGAACAACCTAAGCTAATTCAGCAGTGTCTCCTAATACTGCCCTGAGAAGAAAGGAGATACATGGATCAGAGGACTGAGAAAAAAAGGAGATGTGGGTCCAAGGACTGACACTCTTTCTTTCCTGCTGCAGGGATACAGTAAGAGTGAAGTGCATAAGCAGCAAACATGCAACTTCCACTGACACACAGTATTCAGCTTAGACCAAATGACTTCAAAACAAGTCACCCAGGCATCTGAATCCACTGAAAAAATAACCCAAGACATTCCCTCCCACAAAAAAGACAGCATAGTCAGAACTAGGGAGAGAAGATCTTAACAAACAAGTGAATGAGAAGCTTCATTCTTTGGAAAGCTCAAGAAAGCTAACTTGAAATCACACGTGTGCTGCGAAACCAGCAAGCTCTGCATTCAGTGCCTTCTGCATGACTTCCTCAACACCAACTGGTAACCTCAAAGATTTCTTCCTACACACGCCTCGAAGAAACACCGCATTACTGCAATGGAATTTACTTCGGTACGCTGCGTCCAGTGGGAAAAAATCTCTGAGGTTGATGACAACTAAAGCAACAGAGTGATCCGTCTGTCAGGACCAAGGCGCTGAGCTGCAGTTTGATGCACAGCCAGTTCAGCCGCCAGGGCACTGCCTTGTGACAGGCGAACACCGCTTGTCACGCGCCTCCTCTGCTAGCACCAACTTTTCCCAAGACCCCAAGCTTCACCCCGAGCTGCGTGCGAGAGAAAGGCGCGTCCCAAGGCGCTGCTTTTAGCACCCGGACAAGAGGTTTGAGGCGGAGGTGCCGCCCGCCCCGCTAAGCAGCTTTCCCGCCGCTTCCCTCAGGACGGACGGGCGGCCCCGCGGAGCTCGTGCCACCGCCGTCCTCGAGGACGGGACCTGAGGCGCTCTGCCGCGACGGGCACGAGGCGCGCGGGGCTTACCCAGCTTCTCCTGGCTGACCCCATTGGAGCCGCTGCAGTTCTCCACCAAGGTGCTGGTCTCCTCGCGGTGCAGCGCGGCCTCCCCGTCCCCGGGGCTTTGCTCGGCCTTGGCGCTGCCCCGGGGGAGCCGGGCGCCACCCCCGTGCGCGTGGCCGTGGGAATGGCCGTGTCCGCCGACGCCGTGGTGGTTGAAGAGGCAGAGCCCCAGCAGGTTGATGACGAGCCCCGCCACCCCCACGGCGATGACCACCAGCGGCTGCTGGATCTCGTGGGGCTCGGTGAAGCGCTCGATGGCCTCCAGCAGGATGGTGAAGCAGAGGGCGGTGAGGAAGACGGCGTTGACCAGGGCGCCCATCACCTCGGCGCGCACCCAGCCGAAGGTGTTCTTCTTGGTGGCGCGGGTGCGCTGGGCGAAGCGCACGGCCACCAGCGCCACGACCAGAGCCATGACATCGGAGAGCATGTGGAAGGAGTCGGACAGCATGGCCAGCGACGACGTGACGCGGCTCACCACCACCTCCACCACGAAGAAGAGGAAGGTGAGCGCCAGCATGCACAGCAACCGCGCCCGCCGGTTCTGCCACCACCGCGGCCCGCCCGGCCCCTCGGCCGCCATCCCCCCGCACATTGCGCCGGGGCGAGCGCCGGCGGCCGCCGGCCCGGCCCGGCCCGGGCGCGAGGAGAGCCGCCGAGCGGCCCGCGGCGGAGCCCCGACGGCGAGCGCGGCCCCGTCTCCGCCGCCGCCGGCCCGGCCGCCGCCGCTCCCTCCGCTGGCGCCGGGCGAGCAAACTTTGCACCCGAGCCCCCTCACTCTTTCCACACGGAACCCGAGCCGGCGCGGCCACGCCTCCCAGCCCGCGCCCCATTGGCCGCCGCCCCTCCGCTCCGCGCGGCCCGCCCGCCCCCGCCCCCCGCCTCGTCCACCATTGGCCGGCGCGCCCTCGCGACAGCCGGCCCCTCCCCGGCGAGACCGCCCATCGCCGGGCCGGCGGGCGGTGCTCGGTGTGACGTCCCGCGAGCGGCGGCTCCGATTGGCGAAGCCTGTCGGCTTCTGCCCCGCGGTCCCGCCCCGCGGCGAGCGGGACTCGTGCAAAAGGTGCGCTTCTTCACACGGCCCGGCCGGCGCGCGCCCGGGGGGCGGAGCTCCCCCTGCGGGCCGGGCGGGTTCGCGCGGGACTTGGGGGGGGTCGTGACGGCTTCCTGACGTCACGCGTGGCCGTTTGGGCCGGGAGCAGCTGTGTGAGAGGGGAGGGCTGCGCTGTGCTGCGCTGCGGGTAACGGGTGTGGCGATGGGCACCGCCCTGCAGGCGCTGCTTGGGCGCAGGGGAGCTCCCTCCGTAATTTTCCTCCCGTTTCTGAAAGCGTTAGGACGGGCGGTGAGGAAATAATGTGAGTGATGAGCTGTAGCTGCAACTATCAGAGTTATGTGGTTTGTAGTTACGGAATACATAGTCACGTGTATCATCATTTCTAGTTAGTTATATAACTTCTGATCATTAATAGTTTAAATGTTCAGTCAGAAGAAGGAAGTAATTGTGCCTGAGGAGGTTTTGGAAAAGTGTAGTCTAACAAAAACATTTGAACGCTTATAAATCAGTCTACGGATGCTAATCATTCCGTTGAATTTGTGGTCAAGGAAAGAAAAAAGAGAACCTCTTTGGAGACTTCTGGAAAAATGTCAGAAATGTAATCACAGAAATTACCAAATGGCAGAGCTGACTCCTTCCTTTATGTTCCGGGAGGGCCAGCAAGGAGCAGCGTCCAGGAACATTCCTTGCACGGGTGGAAAATGAAGAGCACGGAGACAAGTGGCCATCGCTGCTTGTAATGTGGAGGCATGGCTTTGTGTATGCAGTGCATGCAGGCAGTGTGAAATCCGGTGCTCGGGAAAGAAGATGTAGCAGGAATACAAGAGCCCATTGCTACGCATGGAAGTTCCAAAGGGATCTTGATCTGGGGGTTGTGCAGTGGTCTTTGACAGCTGGAGTAGACTCAGCAACATTCCAGCAAGTCCATGTGCTCCTACCATGTTGCTCTGATCTTTGCGTGCCACTGGCTCTTCTTCACTTACTCTACAGTGTCGTGTTCTTTACATTATGGACAGAGCATAGGGCGTGACAAGCACTCCTGTACTGACCTGTGACCCTGAATCCTACTGAGATTGTTCTTATCAAAATCTAGGTCTGCTCTGTTTTTAATTTAGCTTAGGAAACCGTATGGAATGTTTTAATGACTACCAGTACTTCACGAGTGCTGCAAGGGAGTCAGCAATCAGATTGCTGTAACGTTTTCCTCATCTACTTGGCTTCCCTGGTGCCATAGTATCATTTAATAAGGTGGTGTAAGTAATCGGGAAGCTGACCATCAATTACACAATTACAGTGGAACATGCTCATGTCCTCTGCTCCTCATCCCCATGCATGGTCATTTAGTTAATGACGAAGACTTACCAAATGTAGGATGTGTCGGTCAAATAAACTGGCACAACTTAAACCTCCTTTACTTCATTGGGGTTAAATTTTCATAGGGATTGGTGTTAATCCATTGGAATTTGTGTAGCTAGGAGGAGCAAGGAGTTTAAAGTCCCTTACTTACTAGGCTTGAGGAATTACTGAAACCAAGTCCTAGTTGGTTCCCCTCAGCTGTCATCGTAGTTTTCTTGATGACTGGAAATACTGGGTCTCTGCTCCTCCATGAAATCAGCAGGAAATCAATATAAGCACGATCCTTACCAATAAAACTTGACTGGTCTCAAACATGAACTGTATAAAGACCTTTGTTGGCATTTTTAGTATGTGAATGATGCCTAGATGAATTTCTGAACCCTTTAATATTTCTTCATCATGAGGCCTCCTTATCTGCTCAAAAATCCCATGCAACTGGCCAGTCTTCTGCTGTTTTGCCCTTATGGGACAACATGTTCTAGTCCTGCCCTTGTCCAGGGGTAGCTTTTCTTCCTACTGTACCTGGCTGAATACTGAATTCCTCCTGGGGCAAAAATCCACAACATAGGGACCGTGTATCTCAGGAAACAGGAAGGATACAATTATTTGCCAGGAAGGAATAATGGTTACTCTAACCTTCCAGTGCTCCCCATCGAACAGGGCTGGGCATCTAGATTTGCTCTAGGGGATCCAGCAGCCACTGTTATCTTCATTCACTTGACATGCAGGGACTTGGATTAAGAGTCCTTGTGATAGCCTGGTCCTGCTGCTGGACGTGGTGAACACAGATACCACCTCTGCCCCAGAATCTTTCTTATAAACCAGTAAGTCCTGCACAGCCTTTTCCAGGCTTTTCTATTGTTTTACCATGCATCAGCATCCACAAGGAACAGGGATTGTTCCTAAATTTAGGACTGTCCATGTGGCAACATTATAAATTTTAAGATTAATAGGAAGGTGACTGATGAAGGTACCTAATCAAATCTTAAGAGTGCTTACAGGAGAACATTTTGTTCCTTCTCAAGTGTTTGAGGAAAATACTTTATCTTCAAAGTAGGGAGGACTGGGTTTTTTTATTTTGTTTTGCTTTGTGGATATATTTTTTTTTAGGCTTCCAGGCATTGTGACTAACCCAATTCTCCTCTAGGCTCTGTTTCCGTTCCACACGTGTGGAATGAACAGTTTCCAAGTCTGCTTACTCACTGAAAATGCTCCGTGTTTTGAGGGGAGAAACGACTCTGAATCTCCAGTGAGCAGCTTCATACCACCTCAGATCAGGGTTACAAGAAAGGAAAAAGCAAGACAGCTGCTTCGTGTTGCCTGTTCTGAGGCAAAATTTTCTGTACTGTGTGCTACTGAACTCACAGTCTGCTGAGCACTGTGGGAAGAACAGGACTTTGGTTGGGAGATATGTTACTCAGCATGTTTGCTGAGTAAATAAAGTCATTGCCTTTTCCTTTGAATCTGTGCAAATTTTGCGTGTGGAGAGAGGTCAGCCACAAAGGGCTCTTCACTACATGCCTTTCCACTTGGAAAAGATGAAGCCTTGTCTATGGTCTTCTAATGCAGTCACATATCACAGAGTGTGCTGCCTCCTTTTAACACCTAACTTGTTCCCTTTCTGCACAGTCATCAGACCTGTCTGTGTTTAATAAAGGCTTGTGGGACTCTGACAAACATGACTCCATCTGTCTGTTCCACTTCAAGGCTGTCAGTGTTCATTTTAGGCTGTGTTTCTTGCAGGCAATGTCTTTCTGTTAGCTGTCCTTGCAAGGTTTCTTCAAATTAGATCCAGTCAGCAGCACCAAGAGAACAAAAACGTTCACTGTTTACCTATATTAACAAGTCTATTCTCTGTAATGAGAAACAATACAAAGGAAAAGTATTACTGTTCATGTAGCCCTGTGTCAAATTCATGGTTGATTCAGGAAATCAGCATTATCAAGAAAAGGACTTAAACACGTCTTTGCAGTTCATTACAAGGCCTTCTTTGCGTAAAAGCAAGTTAAACATGTGCTTAAATGCTTTCACCTGTGGCCTGTGAAGAAAGACTGTAGCTGTAATGGGAGACAAAGAGAATCTTGCTCTATAAAGGGATTTGTTTTTCTACTTGCTTACTGTATTAGTAAAACCTGGCAGAACTCCAGACAAATTAAATAGGTCAGGATATTTTCGTCTATACTTCTGAACCTTAAAAAGCAGATGAAAAAGTGAAAAAATTCCTGATTTTTTTCTCCCTACTAAAGAAATGAATTTTAAACGATGACTATCTAATGTCCAGTTTTGATCTTTCCTTTGTAGGTCATTTGTTTTGCTTTCTCACTGTCAGTCCATTATTTGATCCAGTAGCACTTGGCAGCTTGCAATTGCTTCATAAGGTCTGCCACAATTAACTGCACAGCTAATCTCTAACTTTTTAATGAACATGCATTTTTTGTTTTGTGGAGTTGGTGAGCATTTCCTGGCAGTTTTGGTTACCACTTGCTCTTCTTAGGATACAATCTGTATTCTCTTATAATTCACAGGTGGGCACGCAAAACTGTTGCTCTAATCAACTGTAAAGTTAACAGACATCGTGGGTTTAGAGCTAATAATTTATTCAACCAGTGTTCAAATTGATCCTACTAGAAAATTTATCAGCATATTAATCGTTAAAGGAAAAAAAAAAGAATCAGGAATAAGTGTGGTGTTATTTACTGTTCCAGACCAAGGCAGCTCCGTGGTGGAAAGATGTGTTACAATGATTCAACAGGGATAGGAAAATTCTGTAGGTATGGAATATTATGGAATGAAAAAAATGTCTTTACAGCTGATAGGTCAGTGACATTTCTTATTATTACTGAAATCAACTATCCTTCATGGTATTTTAATAGAACATATTGGTATAGTCTGCCTTCCATTATCTTTAGAAAGAACATGAGATCTCTACCTATAATCTAAGCATGATCTGAATCTCTATATTCTTTGTTAATATAATCAAAGGATTACTACTACAAAGGGTTACAAGAATACTAGTATTCTTGTTTAAAATGTCTGTGCACATTCTATTCTGGTAACTAATCAGAGTCCCAGCATGGATGGCTTTTCATTGTTCTGAACAATTGTGAGACAAGCGAGCACCTCTTTACATGCACTGACCACTGGTTTCAAAACAGACCCTCTTGGATCTGCAGTCAATGCACCCTGAACTGGGTAGTTAAAATTTGGAGCTTCCTGTCACTCTTAAGTTTAGGTTCACAAGGTGTTGGGCAGCTGATGTTCTCCTAGGACAGCTGGCAGGTAGACATGATGTGTATTAGAAGTAAAATCACAGTTCTAGGTGTCTGATTCTGGAATGTGTCTAACCTAAAAATCAGTTTTTGGAAATTTCATTCTATGGCCCTATTTGTTCTGTTTAGGATATCACTTTGGGTTTGTTTGTTTGTTTGTCTGTTTGTCTGTCTGTTTGTTTGTTAGTAGGTGCAGGTTTTTCTCTCCCTCTCTACGTTTGTTCTTTGGGGCCCAAGTGATAGGGGGAGGTGGAGGCCGATCAAATACATCGGGTAGTAACTCCAGCATTTATACACTACCCTCCTTAAGAGCCTACTTCTGGGGCACTTCTTTTGTCAGCAACACAAGTGAAGCCAGGTGGCTTTGAACTCCAATGTTTGTTTACCACTGTGCTGGGTCTAGAAGCCTTCAGGCTGAGAGTCAGTGGGCTACTGAAGACAGACTGAGGATGTGAGCTAATCACTGATGATGCTTCCAGCAGCTGCTTGTCCAGCCTACCTGTGAAATCAGTCTGATAACATGCTATGTTTCCTCACATTGAAATGGATTATTTGGAAGCAGAGGTTATCACTAACACTATAGGATCCTGGGTTTCTTTGATGTGGATTTCTAAAGGTTGCTCACAGGAATAGAGATGGGCAGGTCCCTCCAGATAAGCCTCTAGAGGTCCCTATAAGAACAGTGAATACTGTAGAGAAATCATAAATGTGTATGTTCTGGCATTTGAAAAGTTAGCTCAAAACAAGAACAGTTTTGAATCCTTTGAGACTGCAAACCTCTTCTGTGTTATGCTACCAAAGAAGAAATGTCCTGTGGTGGCACATTTTGCCCTGACCATGGTAGCCATGCTGGTACACCTCATTATCTGCTTGGAGTCTGGTGACATCAGATGAACACCACAGCAGTATTTTGTTTTGATCTCGGGGACTAAACTAGACAATGTGAGAACTTACTACAAGAACAGTACTGGTTCAAAAGAGGAAGATCCCCAGGCAAGCTGGAATGAAAGCCATTGTGTTGGCTTTGTGTATAAGAGATCTTAAAGGATGATTTCTGGAAGAGCTATGAGCACAGGATATGGCACATCCTATTTCTGCTCTTGAAGACAGAGCTGCCAAGCAGCCTAATAGCACAGGAGTTATAGGACATGCTTAGGCATGGGGACTTCTGTGAAATGATCACAGGCTTCTTGTGACCCAGAAACAGCAGGTCTGATCTTGAGGGCAGCCTCATCCTGGGCAGGCAATCCAGGTACACCTTGTGTTTCCAGTTAGCTTATCTACTCACACAGATCTGCTCTTCTTGGTGCCACAGCCCATGTCAGGCCAGAAGGGCATCCATCCATCATGATGACAGTCTTTTTCACATTAAGTCCTTTAAGTAGATTGTTTCCCATTTTACCATTTTTTGTTAGGTATTAATTGTATCGGCTTCATGTGGACAAATCTCATTATATAGATGGATGTATCCATGGAAAAACACCATTAATTTTTCCACTTGTCCCTGGGATCCCTGAAGACCTGAGTTGGAGGATCTTGACTGTGGTAACAATAAACTCCCAGTCAACCTCAAACTTGCATGGAATTTGGTGCTCCAGCTGTATGCATGTAAGTCTATGATGCCGATAGGATTTACCACATGGTATTTCAAGAGTTGATTGGTGTCACTGTGAGACCTCTAAATCATTTTTCAATGATCTTGGGAACCAGGAGAGATCTCAGTCAGCTGGAAGATGGCAAACTGCATCCCAGTTTTCAAGGACAGGAAAGAAGACTCTGGTTATTACACGTATATCAGTTTCACTTCAGTGTCTGGAAAAATTTTGAATATTACTCTGAGTGTTACTGAAAAACATGTGAAAGAAAATGTAGCCATTGGTAACAGCCAACATGGGTTCATGAGGGGAAAGTTCTGCTTAATGAATTTACATCTCCTTGTATGACAAGATTGCCCACTAGTTGAACAAGGGGAGCCGGTTGTTGTAATTCTTTTGGACTTCCACAAAGCTTTGGATACTGTTTATACTGTTTCTCACAGTATGTTTCCAGACAAAATCTCCAGCATAGAGCTAGACAAAAACTTAATGCAATGGGTGAACAACTGGCTGATGGGTTGGGTTCAAAGGGGTACAGTAAATGGGGTTACATCAGGCTGGTGGTCAGTCACTAGTGAGGTTCTGCAGGGCTCGTTTTAGGGTCAGTTCTCTTCAGTATTTTCATCAGTGACTTGGATACAGGACTTGAAGGTGTACTAAGTGAGTCTGCAAACAGCACTGGATTTGGAGGAACTGTTGAATCCCTCAAGGATAGAGAGGTGTTGCAGAGGGATCTTGAAAACTGGAGGGCTGGGCAATAACCAACTGCATCAAGTTTAAGAACAATTGACAGATTCTGATGGACAGATCTGATACACGTAGAGTCAGAGATGAGAGGCTGAAGAGCAGTCCTTTGGAAAGAGTTCTGGGATTCTGGTTGATGTCAAATTGAATCTGAGTCAGCTGTGTGCCCTGGCAGCCCAAAAGGCCAACTGCATCCTGCGGTGCCCCAGGCCCAGGGCTGCTGCTGGGTCAGGGAAAGGGTTGTCCCACTCCACTCTTTGCTGTGTGTGGCCTTACCTACAGCCACAGCAGGTTTGGTGCCACAATATAAGAAGGATGTAAAACTATTTGAGAGCGTCCAAAGGAGAGCTATAAAGATTGGGAACGTTCTGGAGTGTAAGACATATGAGGAGTGGCTGAGGTCACTTGGTTTTTTCAGCCCAGACAAAAAGAGGCTGAAGGGAAGCCTCATGGCAGCCTATAGCTTCCTCACGGAAGGGAGTGGAGGGGAAGTGCCTTGCTCTTCTCTCTGGTGACAGCAACAAGACCCAAGAGAATGGCATGGAGGTTGGAGATTAGGAAAAGTTTATTCCCTGAGAGGGTGGTCAGGCACTGGAACAGGCTTCTGAGGGCAGTGGTCATGGTCCCAAGCCTGCTGGAGTTTGAGGAGCATTTGGACAATACTCTCAGATATATTGTTTGAATTTTGGTTGGTCCTAAATTTTGGTTTGGCCATGGGTTGGGCTTGATGGTCCTTGTGGACCTCTTTCAACTCAGGATATTTTATGATTTCATGATTCTATGATCATTTAAAATTTCCTTTCCATAGAAGTGATGTGATTTGGAATATGCTGTGAATCTGACTTTGAGATGTTTAGGACACTGTTCATCACTTCAAGCACCAAATGTGGCCTTGACATAAGGATGGAAAGTTGAAGGTGTGTGCTATGTCTCATCACCTTTTTTCTTTTCGGTCAGTTGCATTTGATGTTTGTCAAATCATATCCCAAGACAGTGAGCATAAACATGTTGCCTTTGTGTTCTGTAACTAAATCTATTTATTTTCATGACTGCCTTTCATGGTAGCCATTACCTGTTCTGACTTAAGCCAATCTAACAAATAAATAAATAAAAGCTGGTACCAGAAAGGGCAGGTGTGTTTCCTAGATGGAAATCACATTACTATCCCAAACCAGTCCTGAGATCTAGCAATACTAGATCTCCCATGAGGGGCATCAGTTCTGCCTGCTAGTATAACCAAAACCAAATTATTTTTCTTCAACTAGTTCAGCAAGCTAGTCCTATTTATTTAGGGTGACAGGACAGCTATAGCTGACACACAGGAACATGTGATTAGGGCAGGAAAAAGTGTGTGACCATAAACTGGCTACATTCTGTAGTTGTTTATGCTGATTATGAGCCCACAGTCTCAAAATTACAATAAGGGAGGGATTCATGGCTGGAAATTGGTAGCTGATGCAAACATCTTCAGATCACGAGATTCCCTCTAGAGTCAGTGGAGATCTAATCAACTTTGTCAGTGGAGACTACAGTATGATTTATCTCCTCCAAGAGTTGTATGTACTTGTTCAGATGAATTCTACCCTTACAGTGCCCATTTCTGTCTGTGACTATAAGGAAAACCTAGTGTGAACAGCTCGGAGATTAAATCAGCATCTAATGAGGCGAATCCTGCCCCAAGTGTTAGCTCTGCCTGTTATATGATAAGATTTTTTATTATTATTATTCATACTTTGAAGTGTGAGTTAAGCGAATTATTTAATGAAATAAACTGAATAATGTCGAAGGAGGAGTAGCAGGCATTGGCCCTTCCTGCTAACAGTAGTGCTTGTACCAATATACTTGCAGTGTGATGTTCAAAACTGTCTCCAAGCCAAAATTCACATGCACAGGGGAAATGCTTTGATACAGTAAGTCCTGGGCAGCTAATTGTTCCCTTGGAAGCAAACAGGAGTGGTGGTACTTTTGGAAAGCAGGGCTTTTGTGAGTGTGATTAAGCATGGAAGAGTCGAACTGCAGGCATTTTTAAAAAAAAAACATCATCTAAATTGCTTACAAGCTAATTCTGTACAGTTCATTATGGATGGATATTTGCATGTGGGAACTGTGAACATGGCTTGTTGAAAGCTTTATATGCATTCAGCTGTTTTGTATTTACCCAGATGTTTCTGTCTTAATGTTTGGAAGAACAAATTTCACATCAGCATGGGTGAATTAGATGATGTGTCCCAGTATCCTCAGAGCCAATGGAGAGAATCCATTTCTGTCACTGCTAAGATGGCAAAGCAATTACTATAGCTGTCCCACAAAGGGTTCATCCATCAAGCTTCCAAGAAGGCCATCTCTCTTATCGACTAACGATGCATAGTATCTGGTTAGTTAACAGTGGGGTAAAGGTCTTTTTCCTGCTGTATGTCAAGCTGTTATGCAAAAGAACTGCTGTATATAGACTTAATATAACCTTAGAATTGTGTGCAGTGCCAACTGGAGTTCTAGGAATATGCTTATTTATTTTTTTATTAGCCACCTATAGTGGACATACTTTGTGCCTTTGATAATTACGTAGACCAAAGCCTATCTCTTAATTAGAAATTTCCATGCAGGAAGATTCTTGCAAGTAAAAGACTATGTAAAAAATGCAAAAATATGTACTTATTTGATTAGCAGCATCATACCAATGTTGTTAATGCACTGGTGTTTGCAGTTTGTATCACTATAGTGAGATAAAATCACTGTAACTACTATCAAATAGGTATGTACTTATGCTGGCTGTTAAAAATCAATGAATTCCTAGATCTTTGTCTAGCTGGTCTTCAGAACTTCTGTTCTTGTTGATAATGAGGGCTAACAACTTTGTGTCTAATCCTGAATGGGATGTTTCCCATGTGATATTTTTTATTTCTGGGGGTTTAACTGCAGCTTATGAGCACACAAAAATGCAGCTGATATTGTTCGTGCTTATGTTTACCCACGGAGTCTCAACAGGTTGAGCTGACATAGTTCTCCACTAGAGGCAAGCACTGGGGTGAATTACCCTCCAGGTCACTCTGTGTAGGTGAACACAGATGTGCATGGCCTCTCCTGAAATGTTCACAGTAGGGCAGCATGCAGTGTGTAGGCTGGGAAGTGTTACAGGAGGGAGTAGAGGAGCTGCTTGATCTCTGTTACCACAATTAACCATCATCATGTTTAATGGCTTCCTGGCATTGTCTCTGGCCTGAGCTAGCAATTGGGGCATCTGTGTCACTTTTGCAGTGCCACATGGCCCAGCAGTTCCTACTGGGGTGTACAGCTTGGCTGAGTCTTCTCCTTGTTGAGGTGATTCATTCTAGCCCCACATGCCATAGTATCTTCCTGACCTTCCGTGTCTCTCTGTCTCACTTGCTGTAACTGTGTCACAGCCTGTTTGTGCTGGCTGGTTTGATAATACTGGTCCACAGGCCATATGTGTCCTTCTCCAGCAGCCAGAACTCAACAGTTTGCATGTCACCTGATCCAGTCACAGGTAGAAAAGCAAGTGTGGATCCCATATAACTTTCAGTCTATGAAAAACCTCTCCAGGGCATTTCGGAAGGTAGGACCACAGACAGCAAAGGGGGCTGTGGGTGGTTCTGTGTGTACTATTCTCAGCTCCAGGCAAGTGCTTCATCCTTCAGGATGCTCTGCCCCTGTCACAGAGCTGGAAGCTCACCACAGATGTCTTGTGTAACACTAAACACAGAGGCAGGCCAGTTTCATGCTCTGTATTATCTGTCCCACCCAGCGAGGGGACCCTCTGTGGATCTGTCCCTCTGGGCCACCAGGATAGCATGCTTCACGACCCTCCTGCTAGCAGGAGCAGCAGCACTCAGCCCAGCACCTCGACCTCAGAGCACCTCTGCACAGCTGTTTGTCTAGGATAGAGGGAGCCTTCAGAGGGAGCGGTCAGCTCCAGCATTTTCTTTCAAAACTCTTCCCGCACAGCCTTTGGGTGTGCCTGAGTGCCTTTATCTGTGAAGCCTGCTTGCAGCCTGCTGAAGCCACCAAGATGGCAAAGCAGCTAATAATTAAACCTGCTTTTGCAGTTTTAGTGCTGGAGAATGCTCCTGCAGCAAAGCACCAAGGAGAATACAATACATCAAGAGATTATTCAGGTACCCAAGGTAAATATTGGCCTGCATTTAGTATGCTAATGCCAGTGCTGCTATCTACTTCCCCTGACAATTTCATTAGATCAGTTAGTTCTTAAAAATTCTCAGGGCTGTTGTTTTTAAAATAAAATGGAGGAATAGTTGCATTTACAAGATGACTTGGAACAAATCCTGGTTTGGGAAATTTCAAATGATCACATAAAATGTATGTAGGCATCTGTTTGCACATAGTCTTGCAAACCATTTCATCTTTCTGTTGTATGTTGATTAGAAGCATGATGTTAGTTCATACATGTGCACACAAACTCTGGGCAGATGCAGTTCAGAAGGAAAGTTAGGAGTAAGGATTCCAAAGACCCGGGAAGACTCTCTTGGTTTCCTGATGCTGGAGACTCATTCTGTGGTCAAACTGTGCCATCTTGGGCTTTACTCCTTCCAGTAAAAAAATAATGTGACTGAAAAATGCAAGGGAAATAATCCAGACAGACAAGACAGAGCAAAGGCAGCAAGAGGAAAAAAAATGCAAAAGCAAGTAACAGGCAGTTAATTATTTCTTCTAAATCCAAAGGTTTTGTCTACTTCTGCTAGCCTCACTTGATTGTTGGACAGTGGGGCACTTTGTGCAGATTTCTCTTCAGCTAAAAGGGCTTATTAATAAGGCACATTATTTGCAATCGACCTAAGGGTACTGCTTAATGAAAACATTCCTCTCCAGCAAATAATAAAACACTTGCTCGGTTTCAAGTCTGTACTCAAATGTTCCTGCTGGATGAGCGTTAAACTCATGTGGCTTTATTCCACTGAATCATCCCCGGGGAGAACAGCAGTGAGGGATGGTAAGGGAAAAGGGTTGGAAATGAATGAACACTAAATCAAAAACACTTTGTATGCAGCCCAGGCCACAACTGAATCAGTGATTCCCCTGGGGCCAGGATTCCTCCCACATTTACAGTTGAAGGACAAAGCCTTATAATCTTCCCCTAAGCTTTGTAATCTTTAGCATCTTTCCTTTTTGCCAACCTCTCAGTTTGATGTACGGCAGATACCTCCTGGAGCTGTGAGCACCCATACTTCCACCATCCGGTATCAGGCAGACCTGAAAGTTAGAAAGCTTAGCTTGGGAATGGGGAAAACTCTCAGCTTTTGTCCAGAGCTTTTAGTAGGATAATGAGATGACAGTTTTTAGTAGGATATGTTTTGCCAAAAAGAACCTGTCCTTCACAGGTGCTCTAAAGGAAAGTCGAAGAAAAAATTACACAATCTCAAAGACAAGTCCTGGAGTTATCGCCCCAGTCCTGATCTTTAGGAGCTGCAGCATTGAAATAACCTCAATCTGTGACTCAGAGAATCTCGCAACAAAGACTCCCAAATAAATTGTGCAGTAGCTTTTTGAAATCTGGCCAGCAGTGATAGGCAGGATCTAGGTCACGGGGAAGCAGTCTCATTCCCCAGTACATCAGCCCTGCAGACTGCTGTCCCTTGGCTGCCAGTGTGTTCTGGCAAGAGCAACTACAATTACTCAGATCCAGATATTGGTAATGTTTCGGGAGTGGGTAAAAAAGATTTTTACAAGGTTCATTGCAAAAGAAAAACCCTGAACTAATATGTTGCAGTGAGCAACAGCATCAGGGGGTCAGTGGACTTTTTGGTTACAATGATTCTTGGCCCACAGGTTTTTGGGGTTTTTTTTTGCAAAAAATTATCCCCAAAACTCAGAGGAAAAAGTGATTGTGAAATGGTCGTACATTAAAACTCTCCTTTACTACATGCATTTTGAAAAGGCAGTGACATCCTTTGCTTCCAACAATGCTGAATTAGGGTTAATGTTTCTACCATCCCAGACAAATGACAATGAAACCCCAAGGAGCTGTAAATAAACTGCTGTTGTTTAAATGGCCAGTCCTGCTCCCACACCAAAGGAGGATTCGCTCAGACAAAATAAAAAGCAGGGAAAGGATGTCAGATATTATCACTTCATACCTTCTCAGTAATCTGTGTAGAATTACTTAAAATTATCCTTCCTATTTTTGAAGTAACCACTTCCTAAAACAAAAGCAAGTGCCGTAGATCTGAGCAGCTTTGATGAGAAGACAGAGCACTGAGTGCACACTGTGACAGCCTCACCCTGGGACAGCAGGAAGGCAGGCTATCAGGCTGTCAATTTGAAGACTGGTATTAAATTAATTAAGACAATTAGAAGGGTGGATGTTGTCACGGAATGACCCAATAGCTGTGCAAAGACAATGTATCAGCATGTTTTTTGTTGTTGTTTTTTTCTCCTAGCTGCCTGCTTAAAACAAAAGCCTCATTGCCAAGTGATGGAAGTTCCAAATATGAGTTTCTCTAGAATAATTCACTGGTTGAGAAATGTCGAGTGTTCTTTTCTTGCTTTATCTATCTATCTATCTATCTATCTATCTATCTATCTATCTATCTATCTATCTATCGGCAAAGGACCTCAGCAGTAGCCAGGGTCTTAAACATGTTACATGCAGCAAGGAGCAGGTAGTGCTGACACTGGATATGTACTCTGTTTCTGGGTGCTGCCAAGGATGAAACACAACAGGATGATTTACAGCATGATAAGGAGTTTAGTGTGGCACTAAAAAAGAGAGCAGCTACCATTCCTCTGAGGCCGAGTCAGCAGGGAGAATAAGCCTGTAAACTGGGGAAGTGGCTAATTGTTCTGTGTTTGGCCAATAAAAAGGAGGGTAGATGACAGTTCTGTGTTTGTGTACAGTGAAAGTTGTCTTTACCATTGCAAAGATTTGATTTTATTCTCTGTTTTTCTTGTTGAATCTTCCAATGTTCTGTATGGGAACTATTGGCAATTTTACTGTAGGATCACTAGAAATATTTGTTCACAGCCTGTTTCTCTGAGATACTGGATTAGAAACAATGCTGACAGCACCTTTGGTAGTACGTGTTTGTATGATAATAACAATAGTAAAACCATGCTGAACATACACTGTCTTTCTCCAACTTTGTACCAATGCCAACCGGTTACATACAGTATATCTTTACACATCCAATAATAACTCCAAAGTTATGAGTAGTTAAATAGCATTACTTAGCATGTTGTTATTCATCTTCAAGTAATCCATCACGGTATAGAAATTTCTTCAATCTCACTTTATTAAGGTGAAAAATTTTCAAGAATTTTGGCTGTTTGCCCAAGCTGATGGTATGGAGAAACAGCCTGGTAAGGGGGATAGGGGCAGGTTGAAGAGACCCTGTGGCCCAGAGCATCCCTCTAAAAAAGCTCCTATTTCTGACAAGGAGATTGACCTTCAACTGAGGCACTGCAGGTATGGCAGGCTGCTGGTAAACACTGTAAATCATTGCAATAATTGCAATAAGCTTGGAATAATTGCAATGAACTCAGAATTGACCCTTGTTGCAAGTGCTGTTTCACTTCCAGAAAGTGGCCTTGCAGCTGGAATCTAAACTGTAAAAAAATGGGATTAAAAAAAAGAGACCATTAGAACATCTGGTCAATTTAAGCTAGGCCCTAGGATTTTATGTAAGAAGCTCCTGCAGAGCCAGCCTTGAAAACAAAACTCATGGTTAGTGCCTGGCACAAACCCAGGGCTGAGTTCCCTGGCTGGGCTTCTCTGTTCAGTTGAGCTCATTCCCTGGAGCACAAGCAGAACACCAGGCTTCCAAGACAGTGATTAACCCACCACTTCTTGCCAACACTTAACTGTTTTGTTTGCACCCACAGCCATGCCAGCAGCAAGTGCAAATTAGCAGCAGTTACAAGACCAGTCTGCCATGGATTCGTTTAGTCAGAACGTGAGACAGCAAAATAAACAGGGAAAGAGGTTAAGAACATGCACAAGTGAAGGCTGTAGTTGTTTCTCCACAAATTTCCTTTCAAGCTTCTGAAATAAGGCTTCTAGGGCTCTGCCCAGACAATTTCCCTGAATGTAGGCAGTGCAAGGTCCTGTTTTCAGTCCCTTAGTTAAAATCACTAACAAGAACAAATAGTTTCATGCCCTTTCCCTTTTTGAAAGCACCTGGAGGTTCACAGATTGTGGCTTTGCACAGAGGTGAAGTCCTGCTGTAGCCAACAGTCTCATTTTGAAACATGAAGCATCAAAGCAGGTATTTGGTTTTGAGAAAGAGTGGGAAATTTAGAGAAGGGAGTTCTTGTGGCATCTTACGTGAAGCTTTAGTGATATGTTTTTTGTTGCTCACCTGTATTCATGACACTGCTGATCTGTGTCCATTGCATGGCTGAAGTAGACTGAATGAAAATAGATGATGGCTACCTTACAGGTAGATTGATCTGTTTGGGTGCATCATACAGCAGCTCTTCTCTGATAACACTGGTCCCTCTAGAAACTAGCATGATGGTGAGAAGGTTCTCCTTGGTCTTAGTTCACCTGGGGAGAGAAATTCAAAATGTGCCCTAAAGGTAAGACTATAATAATTCTCATGAAACTAAGTTATTTTTTCCAATCAACTGAATACTTCCTTGATTGTATCATTTTCTTTAATGCTAATGCTTCCTCCTGCTTTTAGTTGCAACCACAAAGCACTTGCATCCAGCTCAAGCTGATTACGTGGATCACTGCCATAGGAGGTATTTGCTTCACCTCCCACAAAATCATTATCTGTCACAATCTGCCACTTGCCCTGGCAGCTTTGTTTGTATTATCATCCAAGTCTCAGAAAGCCCATATTATCTTTCCCCAGTGGCATCTAACGATTGATTAGTAGCAGTCAGAATATACTTTAAATGGCAATTAGCTCTCAAGTCGGTCAGTGACTTTAACACACATATTTGTCAGGCTTCTAGACTTCCTGGATGACCTAAATTGGAATCTAGCTCTGGGGTCACTGGAATATTCCCTGATGGTCTATGAAGAGCTGAGAGGTCAGGTATATAACATTACTTCTGTTTGCAGTTGGATGAGCAGAAAAAGTGTATTCAGTATTCCATAGTACTACATACACCTCCAGAGAGGTCTGTGGTGTCCAGGCTTTCCAAAGGGCTATTAATGTGATTTTCTGTCAAGGAAACTCTGATTTCATAGAAGCCAAGATTGAGAGCTCTACCTAAAGTGACTTGTCTTCACTTCTGTTGAGGAAGGTTGATGGATTGTTCCTGCTGTATCTTTGGCAATGCTTAGTCCACGAAGAGCAAACAAGTGTAAGTGTTTACAAGTGTCTAATGCTAATGAAGTTGAAGTCCAGCCAAAGGTTCAGTGAATTTGAAAGAAAGCTTGTCATTGGCTTTCCTGAGCTTCTGCTATGTCCTTGGGACTCAGACTGATGCATACATGCAGAAATCTGTGTTATGCATAAGCTTGCTTCTGCTGACCTTACAAGAGCAGGACCTGCTGAAAGAGCTGATGAATCAGTTAAAAAAAAAAAAAAAAGTTTAGCAGCTACCTTTACAAATAAGTTTTTCAGATTTATATAAATAATGGGAAAAAAAATTACTAATTCTAGCCATGTACTTGAGCACCTCTTAAGTACCTGCTGTACTCCTCATCAGTCTGCATGTTGCAGACCAAGTTTTATGACAAAAAAATGCATATGAAAATTGATAGCAGAAACTGAGTTATTCATTATTAGTCACTGCATGCCACTTTTGGTGCTTGTTGTGTGAAGCACTAAATGCTAACTTCTGTGTCTTGGATCTAATAGTTGAGAGTGGGTGCAGCCTGGAAGCGAGATCCAAATGGCAGGAGTCCATTTTGCGGAACGCAGAGAACCATTGCTTCCAATAAAACTTCATTCTTTTATGGCAGCTGAGCCACAGAAGCACACTTTGTCTTCAAAAGAAGTCAGATAAAGGTGTTGCTGCCTCGTGTACAGTAACGTCTCAGCATTGCTGGTCTGGCTGAAAGCAATGTTAAATGAAAAAGCAGTATGATGTGCTGCAGTCGGTCTGTGGAGCCTTTTAAGGTCGTAAAGGTTAATAGTTAACCTTCGCCTAACTTTTCAAGTAAATATACAAATAAAACTCACTTATTTTACCTGACGTGGGTTATAATGAATATAGCCTTAATTATGCCAAAGTCTTCCATAGTGTTGGAATGGCTCTTTCAGCAAGTTCCTCAGGCAGGCTTTGGCTTCGTTCCAGGCCCAGAGCCACAGCTTTATGGCTCCTAGGATTCCCCTGGCTTCACACAAATTACACAAGGAAAGAAGGGGACACAGATGCAGCCCAAAGGCTGTCACTGTACCATCACTAGGTCCAGCTGTATTTTGGACTATGAATGCTATGAACTGGGAAATGAATTTATCAGCACACTAAGAAGTGCATGCAAGTACTGGAATGACAAGCAGTGTAAGTGAGGAGCAATGCCTCTTTTTCATATGAGGACAACAGTAATAGCAAGGAGCTTCACTGCACTGTGTTTTCTACTTCTGGGTGTCTGCAGGTAGATTCTCACAGTAAGCAGCTGTGGATCAATTTGTGCCAGAGCACTGCCTCCTGGCTTAATCAGTGAGAATAAAGGGGGAAAATGTGAATTTCTCTGTGAAAAAATATAATTATAATTAGTTGTTCCAGATTTATCCCTCCAGCTGTTCAATAATGCAGTACAGATTAAAGGATTTATTGATATTCTTGTTTAGGAATGAGGTTCATAGTCCTCTGTGCTTAAGCCTCATTTCTTCTAGATGTTATAAATCTGGTAAAAGTGCAGACCTGTGCAGGATCCCAGCACTGTCTCTGAGCTCCCCCCTGTGACAAGCCTGATAAGGATGGAGCCTTAGGCACAGGACACAGTCTTGATTAAGATCACACATACAAAAGCTGAAGATCAGAGATTTGGGCCACAGTTTTCAAAAGTGGTGCAACTTCCCTTCAGATTTACTCTTCTTGTATTGTATTGTTTGAGTGCCCGCCACTATAGACATTATTAGAATTCCTGATACCGATATTAAAGAGTAGTGAATATCTCAGAATACCCAACAGTGTACACTATTATTATCACCCTGCATGCCACATGAGGGAAATGCCTAAGCTAAACCTTGTGTGTACGTATAAATTTACCCTTATTTTTAGGAATGAAGCATATGCATTGGAGTGATAGCACTGCTGTGCAAGCAGTCGATGTTCCCATACATATTCTATTTATTTTCCTGCATATAATTGAAAATTACAGCGTAAGTGTGATTCCAGTGCTGCACACAGACTCTGGGAAAACTATTATGCATTAGTAGGAATGTGTGAATTCCAGGATTCCAAAGCAAATATCCCACAGCATAACGAAGACAATCAACAAGATGCCTTCCCTTGTTTACTGCATAGTGGTAGGAAGTTCTTATTCCAAAAACCTCCAGAAAGACTGCATTTATCATATTAGGGCAATAATACCTCAAGAGGACATTGTGGGTAATGCATTTGAAATGGCTCAATCCTACAGCTGTATTTTAAGTTGTTTTGATTTATTACTGCCATCATGATTGATAGTTTGCTATGCTCTGTAACATTTCCTGTTCATAATAGTGTAATTGTTAACTAAGATTGTGATTCAACTATCTTTGCAAAACACAGATAAAAGATGCAAAATGGCAAATCACAAATAATTGCAATTATTTGCACCAGAAAGTACAAAAGCATCGGTAGCCTAAATATACCAATATCTTGCAGCAACACAGTTACAATTTTCTGAAACAAAACAGACAAAAACATATTTCAATCAGACCCTAAATTTTGTGTTAGGTAACGTATCAATGGGCTACATGCAGTTCCCAACAGTTACAGGGCAACAGCACCATCTTGAGGTCATTAGAGAATTAAACGAAAAGAGAAGCTGCAGGTACTGTTCTGAAGATATCTTACTCTTAAATGCAGTAATTATTTGATGTATTTACGTGGTCTAAGACAAAAAGTCAACCCTTTTTATTAGTCTGGCTTTTTCAAATGCAAAGTGCTTACAAGCATCAGCCAGCTAACAATACAGACTTTCCTGAATCATTAATTACTCTTTTCTTGGTTACTTTTGTTTACTCCTTTGACTACCTGTATTTTGCAGATAATGGTGACCAACAAAATACTTGCATCCCCCACTTTTTCCACATTAGAAATATACTACTGCATATTCTACCCTTTGCTCTTTTATGGGCTATACAATAAAGATCCACACGTATCTCAGCAGAGCTGCATTACAGATTTTCTGGCTGAGGCACACAACAGAAAAATCTATATACAAGCATTGTGAAAAAGCAAGGATTCATCCTTAAATTACGTGTGAGCATCTTAAACAGTATTTATGATAGAAAACATCTAGGATACCTCTTTATGAAAGCATTCTTGGCCCAACAAGAGAAAGCACGCTAATAAAATCAGATGCTTTCTATAAATATGCTTTAAGCATTTGAATCCAGAGAAATCTTCGTGTGCAATATATACTCAGCACTGGAGTTGCAAAGGATTTTTTTTGTATTCGTGAATCTGAGTTAGTTTATTAAATTTACAACACCCTGAGCAACCAACAACCACTCCAGCAGAGAACTGTGAGAGGAAAGATGGAGGCTGTAAACTTGAAGAAAATAATTATATGCTATTCGAAGTAGAATTGCCTCTCCCTGAAAGATAGGTGCCATATAAAAGGTGGCGCCCGGCCCCAGGAGAGAGACCCATGGGTTCAGTTTACACCACATTTTTAAGATAAACCAAAGATGTTTTCTTCAAATACACACCCCAGATCTTTCAGGAGCTGACAAAATGCCTTGCAGCTGTCCAGGCAGCAGGACTATAAACTCATCATTTACTGGAGATACTCAAAATCTGCCTGATGGATGCTTTCCTGTGTAACCTACTCTAGGGAACCTGCTTTAGCAGGAGGGGTTGGACTGGATAATATCCAGAGGTTCCTTCCAACACCTACAATTCCATAATTAGGTCTCTTTTCCACTTTGGTAGAGGAAAGAGATTTTAAAAATTCATTTTGCTCTTTTGAGAGCTAAAAAGTATTCACAAGCAGACAAAAACCTTTCCACCTATGAACACTTTTATCAAATACTGGACATTGTGTACAACATGATTTTAACTCAGACTTCGAATGTCTGTATTTTTTTCAGCTAAAAGTCTTTCACACCAAATCTAGTAAAACCTGCTTTGTTTGTTTTTTGTTTGTTTGTTTTTGTTTGTTTGTTTGTTTTGACAGAGAAACAACAAGTAGTAAACAAAGCAAAGCAAAAAAATATATTTTAATAATACAGCTCAGTTTGTTTGATATCGAAATGACCTGTTTTTGTAACATAGCCTCTTACGCACTTAGAAAAAAAAAAATTGTATAAAGATTTAAAATAAATTTTCAGTAGGTTCCAGCTTAAAAGAGGAAGGCATAAGTACCATCCTATATATAAAATCAACTCTAAAAAGATAAATACTGTACACCTATGTTACAGGCTCAGCGCATGCCCAAGATTTGTCTGCTCTTTAGCTGATAGTTCTTTTCCAGTTCAGACAGTGCTTGAGCTCGCAGGTTTGCAGCATACAGGCGTCTTTTGAGATCAGAGCATTTCCCTTTAGAAAGGGGATAGTTCTCCACATTAACAGAAGGCACAGCATTCTCCTCACTTCCACCAAAGTGGACTTTCTTCTTGGTTGTAGAAAAGGGGAGCAGGACTGCATCATCTTAAGAAACAGACAAACAAACTGAATTAGTGCATCTCAGCATTTATTGCTTAGCTTATAACCTTTAATCCTGTCACCCATTTTGTTAACTACCCATGGATCCAAGTGATCTAATTCAATGCAGCTCAGCTCTTGGCAATAATGCCCGTATTTGGAGGAAAACTTGAAAGTGAAGTTTTAAAATGATTGCAATAAAAGGGTGTATGCACTGTAGCTTCTAAAGAGCTCTTAAGGAAATAGCACTTGAAATAAAGAGAACAACTGTTGCTCTGCAGAAAGAGCACTTAGGACATGCTCATAGAAACCAGGAATTTTGGTATTCCATTTTACTGTGAAAAGAGCCACACAACTAAGTTTGAGCAAGAACTAGGAGTTAAGAAGCTGTGTGAGATGCAACCCAATGATGAGAAAGAGCACTAAAGCAAACTGAAGAAATTAGTAGCAAGTGATCTTGTTAATATTGCAATATATTAACAGGACCTGTGTCAGGTGTGTGTATATTTCAGAAACAGTGTTACAAGAATGCTACTGAATGAGTTGGAAGTGTAGAAAACATTGTTGGAGAAATGTGTAATGTCATGGTCTACAGCTGAGACTAGAGCAAGAGCTTGGCACTCTTTCAACAGCTACATTTACTCCTGTGCATTTTCTGTCTGAAGATGTTAGCTACACCAAGCGTCTTCGCTTATTTTCCAAACATTAATATCTGCTAATATCAAAACAGTGTATGAAAGAGGGGGAGAAGGGGAAGAGATCAGAAGGAAGCAATGAAGCTTGTTTAACTTTATGGTTCCAACATCATCAGAAAGCTCCAGGCAAGTTTAGTTTTATTTGATTTTATATTCTGTAATAGACCAAATAAAAGATGTTGGGAGAGAATTCTGAAAGTAGGCAGGTATATTAGAAACATTCAAATAGCACTAATTTCTAGGGGTACTTGACTGGTGTTCTTTTACACTATGATAGCCACTTGTTGAGATAAGCAAGTTCAGTTTTATTTATAGTAGAACGATACATGCATATCTTGCTTTCTCTCCAACTAAAACTAAATGAAGATTTTTTTGCTTCATTTTAAGGGCTATTCATACTTCTTTGTTCTAGTAATACTTCAGAACCAGTGTTTAATATCCCCATCCAATATTTTTACTGTTGCTCTCCCTAACATAAAGCAAAGTAGTATCAAGTACTTCAGTCATTTATACTATTAAAGTGCAATGAGCAGTAGATGCTATCAGTTATTACAGGGAAGATTTGAATATTACCAAGGCCAAAGTAAGGCTCAAACACTTGTGAGCTAATAGATTTTGTAAAACAGATGTAAGTAGTCAAGTATTATAGCACATTGTCAAACATGTTTTTGGTTCTTGTGAATTAAACTGAATTAATAACACTGTTTTCTTCTGAGCCTAAGTGAGGCAGTGATCACAGCTGGGTGACCTACAACAAATATTAGTTCCTACTCTGAAGGCTTTAGAAGTTGAAACTAGAGATGAAGTAATCAGGCATTTGAATTTTTATTGAAATTTACTATATCAAAGGTCCGTAAGAGGACAACTAAAATAAATACAACTCTGAGGTTTGGATTACAAGTCAGCATTTTGTTGGTTCATCACAAGAACCTAATTTGCAAGACACAAAACTGTAAGGCTGACAGTGGTAACTCACACTGATAAGTGAGCATTGTTCAGATCTTCCTGCGAAGCAGAAAATCAAGAGTCTCTTCCCAGGCAGAGATAATGGGGTTTTGTATTGCTACAATGGGACTACATACAGCACGTTGATCACGAGCATTCTTCTGGTCATACCAGCCTACATCTATCAGTGCAAGAGGCTCCTCGTATGCGTGCATACCTGGACCATCTGCAGTAGATAATGTCCTCTGCTGTTTGTAGAGACTGTAGTTCCTCATCAATTTCTCAGCTCTGTTTTGAAAAAAGGAAGTTTAAGCTTTTTCACTGTAAGGCTGTAGAGCTTCCAATCAAGGCAGTTATAGGTTAGTAAAATACCTAGCAAGTTTGTCCTCTGCCAGCCTCTCTCGAATACAGAGTTCCCGTTCTCTCTCTGGAAATAGAAATAGGGTAGTATGTAATGTTTGAATGTAAACATTAAAGTTAGAGGGATCGTGCATGGTACATTTTCTTGTGAAAAAAGACAGCAATAGTAGCCTGCCAAATGTTCTTATGTTCTGGTTCTGTATCTCTAAACAAAGCAAGGTAACAGCTATGCAGATACAAGCTTTACCAATACATCAAAAAAACACTGAACAAGTGCTCTTAAGTGAGTAGGTTGTTTTTCTTCGGGAAAAAAAAGTGATGTGCCACAGTGAAGCTACAGCAGATTTCTGTTCTGAACATTATCTCATGGCAAACAAGACACCACGTCTGAGTACGTAGATGCCAGTTAAAAAGTCAGCTATGACCTAGCATCTTATTTTACAACAGCAGCTGTTATTTAGGCTCAGAAAATCATATATGTAGTTAAAAACCTACATAGCAGAGCCTCTATGTATGTAATGAAGTATTATATGTAGCCAGGAAGTCCTAACATCTCAGCCACCTACACTGTTTCACATGTAAGTTACCTGTAGAATGCAGCTTCTATGAAAGCAGCTGACCATTCACTCAGGTATATTTTACTCCAATATATATAGCCTAAGGCAAGCATAATGTAGCTGGTGCTTATCTGCACAGAATACATGGAGGACATCAGCCTACACCGCACAGAGCAGTGTATTTGGACCCTGGTTTTCTGCACACTTTGCTGATTACTGCTCATTTTTAGTATTCTTCACGGACCAGGCTTACATTTCTGAACTGCTAAGTACACCTTAGCAATTGAAAAGAAGAACAAAGTAGTATAGATTATTTAAGGCCAAGCATTCTTGTTTTAGTCTTTGGACAGAATTCTAGCAGCAACTATAGCAGTACAATAGTCTAGTGCATTAAGATGAGTTTTGAAAACAGTCTACATTTCCATCATCAGCACGTGTTCTTTTAAATCGGAGTCCCATTGCCACCCCCTTCCCAAAGGGAAATATCATACGCTCCAATCGTTGCTCTCTGTCCTTAATGGCTTGCTCTCTTTCGTGTAGTTGTTGCTCCTTCAGCTTCAGTTCATTCACTGGAGCATCCAAATGCTGCACCCTCTCTGGCTCTCCTGATCTCCGGCCTCTTTTATCAGAATTTTTTCTCTGCTCTTCTGCCACTAAGTCTGCTATCAAGGGGTGCTGCAGAATGTCTTCAACAGAAGGTCGGCAGTAATCCTAAAGGAGAGAAGTTACCAGTAACCCTCAGCTGCAATCAAGAAAAAACTATTGCTGGGTATTCCCACCTGGGGATGCATCTTGCTTGGAAACCAGCTGATGTGCTTTATAGTGAAGGAGAAGCTGATTAAAAAAGTGTGGAAAGGGCAACAGCTAAGGGCTGGCATGCTGTACTAATTTAACCAGACAAAAGTGAGGTAGGAGCCTGCTTCCAGCCTTCAGCACCAGAAGCCACAAGTCTGGCTATCCCAGCACAGGTATCTATTCCTTTCAGTGTGTGGGGAACTTGAAGAATCCACACCTGTTAGAGATTTAGGTTCATTATACAACTTGGTGGAACAATTTTAACCCTGAAGTTAGACCTTGAAGCATGCTGTTAGATAATTCCAGTAGGCCATACTGAGACACTATTTTGCACCCTATTAACCTGGAATAACTCTTGAGCAGCTGATGCTGCTCACCCACCTCTTTTTTCTTTTTTTGAATGCACTCAAAGTAGTTTTTCCCACCTTCCTACATAGGTAATATTGCTGGTGACAAGATGGTGGCCACCACTACTGCAGATTAGTTTCATAAACTGCGGAGAAAAACCAGTACTTTAGTACTAGCTCTTATAATAGGCAGAAAATTAAGAACTAATTCTTACCTTCAAGTTCAGCATCTGCTTGAGAAGTTCATTCAACTGCTCTGAGTAACGATATGGTATTCGTCTGAACTTCCCCTCCCTTATCTTTTCTGCCAACTCCTTCTGGTTGTAAGCTGTAAATGGGGGCCTGAAGAATAGTATTTTTTTTTAATTATCTCACCAGTTTTATAGGACTTATTTTCATTAAAGTGTCAGACTAAGAAATAAGCAGCAAAGATTGGTTACCTACCGTCAAGACAAATATAGAAATAAAGACCATATGCACAATAAGAGTTACGCTTCTAAATTAACTAGCACACTACTATACTTACGTGAGAGCACATAACTCATATAGAAGACATCCTAGAGACCAGATATCTGATTTCTCATTGTATGACATGTGGTTAATTTGCTCCTAAAGAAAGAGACAAATCTTAAGTTTATTAACTGAGATATTTTTCTCATATTACAGGATCATCCCCTCCTGTTTAAATCTGAATTTAACTCTGGCTTCTGGGGTTGCTTCTAAGGTTCTTTTTTTCGTTTACCTCCATAGCAATTCTTACTAGCAGGGTCTTTAGTAACTGCAATAACTAACAACTAAATAACAGCTATTGCAGTAACTACAGACTAAAGTGCTGCATCAGTCCTCAATGGACACAACCCCATATTTCAGTCAGCATTATTATTACCCCCACAAAAGAAACAAACAAACAAACCATTGTATCAGGGAAATAACTCTTGCTCATTTCTAATACAAATTGAAACCTCAGCAGGTGGTTTAATAAACTCTTTATATTAACACCATAAAACAGAAGAATGCTCTAGCATCTCCATTTCTTTTACAAAGAAAGATACTCCAACATAACTTACCTTAATAATAGTTCAAGTATATAGAACTAAGCTAACTTTCTGCAAAACAATCTTGTTTCTAAACACATATACACTTTGTGAGTCACCTGCATTTAAGACAAGCAACTCCTTGTTAAATCCTCCAAAGCATTAACAGAGTGTGAAACCAACACTGCAGAAAACAGACCTTAAAGGGAAGAAAAGGAACAGAACAGAGGTCTTACTGGAGACATATAGTATGGGGTTCCAACAAAAGTTTTGGCAAAGCTGGTGTCGTGATGCAGAATTCGAGCCAGTCCAAAATCGCCAAGTTTCACATTCTGCTTGCCATCTAGGAAGACATTTGCTGGTTTTAAGTCCCGGTGCACAGTGACTCCGCCGTCACTCCGTCTATGGCATTCCTTCAAGGCCAACGTCAACTGAGTCAACACTCGGAGAACAAAGCTCTCTTCCAAGTAGTGTCTGTGGAAGAGGCGCCTTTGTCAACGACAGCGTGGACGCACGCCACCCCCCGCCCCCTCGGATCCCGCCCTCCCCCTGCGGCCGCAGCACACCTCTCCCTGGTGCAGCGCGCGATGACGCTGGCCAGGTCGCCGCCGTCGCAGTACTCCATCACGATGTAGAGGGTGGTGCTGCTCCGGTCGATGATGCGGTCGTGGTAGCGGACGATGTTGGGGTGCCGCAGCTCGCGGAGCAGATTCACCTCCGAAACGAGCATCTGCTTCTCCGCCTCCGACATGGAGCCGTAGTCGAGCTCCTTCCATACCAAGATCTACAAAAGCGAAAATGTGCAGCGAGCGACTAAAGGCAGGACGAAGAGCCGTCAGTGCCCCCGCCGCTCCCGGGTGCACCCGGCCGGCGCCTCACCTTGCCGTCAGCCTTACGCCGCACCTTGCGGCACTTGCCGTAGGAGCCGGCGCCGATGGTGAGCAGCACCTCGTAGTCCTCGGGCCGGCTGGGCATGGCGCTACCGCACCGCGAGCTGCCGGCCGCCCGCCGCACCGGCGCGGTTTGAACCCGCCGCCCCTTCCTCTCATTGGCCCGCCCCGATCGAGCTCCGCGCTTCCCATTGGCTGTGCCGCCGTAAACGACGCCGTCCGGGTAACGGCCGGCGCAACCGTCCGAACGCGGCGCGTGGGAGATATCGCGAGAGCTCGAGCCGCTCCTCCCCGTCCCGCCCCTTTCGCGTGGCACCGCCTCGCGCTCTTGCAGCGGACGGGACCGGGCGGGCCGTGCTCCGTCAGAGCGTGCGAGGCGTTCGGCGGCCTGTGGGGGTTCCGTGTCTCCGTTTGCTTTCGTTTGTGTTTTCTGAGGCGGACGCAGTGTGCAAGCGACACCTCGGTTTGCCGTCTGAACATCCTGAGCCTGCCGCACAGCACGTGGGCCTTCACATGTAGGAATGTCGCTCCCCTCGCGTGCCCCAGTCCGCGTCGCACGGTGTGCGGATCAGCCACAAGCGCCGTGACTGACCAATAGCCAGTCAGGAAGAGACATTTTCCTGTACGAACAATACGTTCCCCCCATTTAAGAAATGTGTAAGTCTACTGAGCAGATAGCCACATAATTTAGAAGAATTTAATGGAGGGCTCTTTAATACAGAGAAGTGTTTAAACACCTCAGGCTATGTAAAAAAAATAGAAAATGGCTCCGAAAAATTGTTCTCTAAAACCAATGAGGAGAATGATTCGTCCAGATATTCTTCGTCAAAAACTCAGGAATGTAGGTTGGAAAGCAGGGATGTGTGGATCTGTATCCAAGTGTTGAACCAGTAATTGTTATGGGTGCGTTAAATTGCACAGAATGACACTGTAATATCCTAGCATAGCAGATTTTAAGTACGTGATGTGTTTCCTAACATCACTTGGGATAATTTTGGAGCAGTACTGGAGTGCAGCTCTGGATTCAGTTTAATTTAATCTCTCTCCATGTGGAAATGGCCATGATGGAAGGAGGAACTCGTTATTCAGCAGGGAATTGCAGCACCCCCGTATAATGCCTGAATTGGGTTCAAAAGGGAACAGTTGCATTTCTTGACCTACAAATACAGCAACATGACAGATAGTTTCTCATATTGCATTTTCACATGGCTTCATTAGTCTTCTCCCCATTTTGTTTTGGACTCCCTTTTCTCGAGAAAAGGTTTGGGGGCATAGAGGGCACACTATTGCTATTGATGAAATATTCTTACGTTCTTACCATTTAGACAAATCTAAGCCTTTACTTTCTTCATCGGGAGGCACAAAAGCTCCTGTTGTTTCCATTATAAAAGTTCCACGGCTATCTGCAGGTATCTGTTCATTACAGGAAAATAATGAGCAAGTGGGTGTGAGACATTTTAATTTGGTTGTTAAAGAGTAATGGTGTCCGTCAAATGGTTCACTTTTACCACTGTTTTTTATTACCTTAAAAGAAAATTCTCACATCTGTTATTAGCATGATAAATAAAAATGAAACATATCGCATCATGCATTATGCAGGCCGTAAGCTTTCATTTCTGGTTTCAAATATATATCTCTGTTTCAGACTTCTGTACTTCCAAATTAGCAAAAGGCCATCGTGCATTCCCGCTGTTATCAATGGGAGGCTCTCTATTTATATTGCCATAGAAATAGAGGAGGTTTTCAACACTGCGCTTCGTGTACGGTCTGACTTGAAAGTTTCTCTAAAAAATGCTGGTTTGAATCATAGAAATGTCAAAATGTCACGCTCCAAAAACCAGTAGGACAGTCATTTTAGTTCTGATTATGCTTATTTTTAAGAACTTGACAATGTGAGAAAAACACATTTCTAAAAGTGGTTATTACAGTTGTCAGTAGGTAATCCGCTTGCATTCTTTTTTCTTTCTGGTTCTCACCATGTAAGAGAATCCAGGGAGATTCCAAAAATATGTTCTAAGTTTGAAATGGAGACCACATTCATAAAATACTGTGTTTCCAAGTCTAGTTTCTAGTTCAGAAGCAAATCTTAGGATTGTTTCTGGTCTCAGAAATACGTGTACTGACTTCAGGTCTTTGAAAGCTTCCAAATAGATGCTGATATTCTATTTTTTAATATTACTTGTAATATTTTATTCTGAAACCTAAAATTCTTCTGTAGTTCACTGTCAGACGACTGCCATTTCTGCCCTAAGGAGCACCACTTTCCTTATTCCAGGGCCCCGTTCTCTGACTAAATATGACATGCTGAAAATTATAGTAGGTAGCTACCTACTTTTTCTTAGATACCTTCTCTGTTTTCTACATGGAAGTAAGTAATGATAAATGGCTAAATCTTCACTGTGGGAGTCCAAATGAGTATGTTTATACATACTGATGGCAAAATAAGTATTTTGAAGTACTGATGCGAATTACATTACGTTTGTGACATCTTCTTTTTGTTATCCAATCAGAAAATTGCACATTTTAAAACTGGTTCAGAAACAGAAAAGAATCTTGATAGGAAAAATACTGAAAATAAACACAGAAGATTCTAATGATGATATATAATATAAAGATTATAAAAACAATACAAAATATTAAAATAATTAAAATAATGACAAAAATATCTGAGGAAAATCATGTCTCTTTTCTTCAAAGAGATGAGAGACGCAGGAAATCATGTTCCAAGATCTCAGAAATGTGCAGAAGTCTACCAGAAGAAAAGGAATTGAGCACCTTACATTGGCAAGGTAAGAGATCTTAAATATGCTTTTAAATGACAGAAAGGTGAATTGTAAAAATTGGAGTGACCAAGACATCAGTTGTTATTTGAGTTCATTTTTATCACAGAAGTATTTTGCTTTTTAAGAATTTCAGTTGCATTTGTCCTTACATGTCATTACGTTGATTCTTCATTCTGTATTGGTTTTTTTCTCCACTTTTTCTCCCTTGGTCACATGAGCATAAATTTTAGATCTACCAAAGATTATTGTATACAGATTACGCTTTTCTATTTCTTTTTTTTTTTCCCTTCCCCTCCTCCCCCAGCTGCTGATTTTATTGTCAAAATTCATATTTAGAAGAAAAGGAAACAAGCAAACAAACAAAAAAAGCTGGAGTATTAGACAATAGCACCATCCTCCTTCAGAAACATCACTGGTGTGGTAAACAGTGAACAGATCAGTGGGTAAACAGAGATTAACGAAGTATGCAGAGCTGTTGATTTGATTTAAAAAATAAACAGAAAAGAAACCACACACTCCCAGAATAGTTTAATGTAGTGAAAAAAAGTTCAGAATAATCACTGTCGGCTTGGAGATGGAAGAATGCTTTCCAAGCTCTCTGTCTCTTGCTCTCTGTCTTTCTGGGATATTCCAGTTGACAGTATTTGGAATAAGGAAATTTGTGATAATTGGAATGCTTGTTGATTTTAATATCTTTGCCAGACATCCGTGTTCAACATATTTAGATACTAAAGACTAGAATAATGGCCTATGATTCCAACATACTTCTTCATGTCGTGTTGGTAAATGCCAGGAAAAAAAGTACCAGAGAGTAAAATTTCCTAGTATTTTTCCTCTGTTGGTTTGGTTTGAGGGAAAACAACACATTCATTGATGAAATCCTTCACAGCACATCTGTGGACAGGGCGGCAAAGGAACAAAATTTAGAAGCATTAATTATAGTGGTTTAAGCCATGCTGCATTTCATTTTTGGTAATGTTGGATTTCAGTGCCAAGTTAGAAAGAAATACATGCAGCAGGCAAGCTTCATTTGGGGAGTGCATTGCAGCAGCTGCACCTTCACTGTTTTGCAAAACAAGCCTGTAAAATAAGGAAAAAATGGAAGCACAAGAAATGAAAACAAATTCAACTAGCAGGAAGTTAAGTTTGTGCATGTAGCAGTGAAGAAAAAGAAAAAGCTAAGTGTGGGAACAAATGAGGAGGAGACTGAGGAAAGTCAGAAAAGATGTATTTTTGCATTCAGGGAGAGTAGCATGTGAATTCTATTAAATCTAGATTTGCTTTATACATTTTTTATAAGGGAATATTTAAAGACATGGCTGGACATTTTGGAAGCATATCATTACCTAGCTCTGAATTTTGAGGTGAGATTAGCAGCCCTGTGTATTACACATGTCTCTACATATATGCTGATTTTCAAAATGGTATTCATTCACTTTATGAGCAGAAGGTGCTTGTATCGATCTGTTAGGGTTGATTAAGATAATTGATTAAGAGGTGGATTTGTTGAGGTGCATAGAACTGAAAGTGTGGAATTCCTGAGTAACCTCAAGTCCTCACCTCATCAAAATCTGAAAAAACTGGAATTGTGTCCAAGCAAGAAATCTGTTATGATGATTTTGAATTTTTTTCTGGTCTCTGTTGGTAACTCATTCCTATGGAAATATACAAGTTTATTATGCCTCAACTTCTCTTTTGAAATGGAGGTAGCATACCAACTTTTCAGGTTAAATTTTATTGGTTGAATAACCTCAAAGTATTTGATAAAAGTGCTATCCATAAAAAATTAATACTTCTCGTTCTCCCTTGTTTCTCTTGTGAGATAAAAATGCTCAGAAATCACCTCAGACATTGAAGTAAAGTCACAAATAGTGACTCACGTTTCTTCCACACCTTGTCTGGGGTCCTTGCCCCTGCAAAATGTCATGTGATTCAGGCCTGCTCTGCATGGATCCAGTACTCTTCTGTATGCTCAGGAGGCTGCAAGGCAGTAGGATAGCATTGAGTTGATGCCAAATATTTCCTACCTTATAAGACACCCCGCCTGCAAAGACAGGAAGCAAAGCCTTTAAACGGAAGGCTTTATGTACTTTGGAACTCTCTTTAATGACACAACAGCTTCTGCAAAGTCTTGATAATTCAGCTTTTGAGCTTGGAGGACAGCCAACCCCTCTCCTGCTTCATTCACACTGCATATTGTTTGGCTGAAGCATGTACTGACTGACCACATTTTTTAAACTGACTGCCAACAGAGACCAAGCGCTACCCCTATTCTAGTCCATTCTGTTTAGCCAAAGACAGAGTGTAGTCCTCAGCTTTTATGCCTCTTGCATTTTACTTACCTAGTACCAAAAGGAGGAACAAAACTTCTCTGTCTATTACAAATAATACTTTTTGCAGATTTTTTTGGTAGCAGATACCAGAGGAGTCAGGTTGTGTAAGATAATGATCTCAAACTAACATGCCTAGTGTTATTTGGGCACTGCCCATAACATGCTTTCAGATTTTGTAATGTTAAAGGTTACAAGTGCATTAGATAGATGAGTTAGAGACAGCATTTTCCATTAGCAAGATCTGCACAGGTGTAGCAGTGGCACAGGTGGCACCGGTCACTTGCTGGAGCTCTTGAAAGTACATGTACATGACATACTGTAGGCCCATGTAGAAGCAAGCAGGAGCTGAAAACAAGCTTTTGCTTTCGGGAGATAAATAAATTCCTGTGCCAAGAATATCAGTTATATCTTATATAATTGACTTAAGGAAAAAAGCCTTGTGGTTTGAGCAGAAGATGAGGAGATAGGTGAAAATTTTTGGCAGAAGACAAATATTCTGGTGCCTTGTTGTGATACACATCTCCCTGGTGTCCCTGACCACAGATTACAAGAAATTCGTTGCCTGATTTTAAACAGAAAAGACTTGAATTTTGTTATTGCTGTACACCTCTAACACCCAGTGTCCTAGGGGGCACCCTGGTACGTGGGTTTCCCAAAAACAATGCTAATGAAAAGATTATAAAATCAAGACAGTCTACATAGAATCATAGAATCCTTAGAGTTGGAGGGCACCTTTAGATCATCTGGTCCAGCTCTCCTGCACTGCTGGCTGTGCTTCTTTTGGTGCGGCCCAGGATCCAGTTGGCTTTCTGGGCTGTGAGGGCACATTGGTGGCTCCTGTGCAGCTTGCCATCCACCAGTGCCCCCAGGTCCTTTTTGGCAGGGCTGTGCTCAGTCCTTTCGTGATGATGGCCATGAGTGGGTTTATATGAATATTGACTCACTTGTGGGAAAAGTTGACCAATTTGTGTGCTCTAGACACTAGAAAGTGTAACTTTGAGATAAAAACCCATGGGATAACAACCTTCTGCTTACTGAAGTACATGTTTTTTTAATGTCATGTATTATTCTGAAACCCAGTCCTACTTATATTACAGTAAGATAATTACGGTGAATAAGAGCTTTCATGTGGAGAAAAATACCTGGTACTTACCAGCTCTTTAGACTAATGGAGAATGACATAACATGAACTGATTTTTGGAAGATGAAGTCTGACAAATTAGAGGAAAAAGCCTAGATAGGAAAAAGCTCCTCACAGATACGGTTTAGCAAATTTTGCTTTCATGTTCAAATAGGTTTGAGTATTTTCAGCTGCCCTCATTTGAAACAATCCACAAACAACAATGGTTAGACCTCAGTCTTAAAGAGCAAGATGGCCACCCTACTTCTTTCCTCACAATTCTTAAGCCTCATTACTGTAGGAAGTTTCCTGGAAGGGACTTCATAAGATTAAAATGACCTCTTGCCTAGGGAGAACCAAGCTGAATTGTAGTATGTGCATGGAACTCACTGTGGAGAATACAGACATAATTCATTTAGGTTGACTGGAAAAAAACAGGTAGACAGTGACTGCAGATCTGATACGGCCAAGACAGGCTTGAAGTCTTGTCCTAGTCTTTGGATTGTTACCAACAATTATCATGATGTGCAACAGTCAAATATTTAAGGTCACTGAGATTTTCTGAATGCGACCTCTGATTTCTGTGGTACCTCATTCAGTTTTGGAGTGGCTGAAGCTCAGGAACTTACAATATTTTGTTTCGTTTTTAGTGGTTTAAGTGTCACCTCAAGCTGAGCCTGAACCCTAGGAGCGCTGTGGTCAAAATCCACATAGGAATGTAATTTTGTGGATCACACTGATCTGTAATTTTTCTTTTTTTTTTTACTTGAAAACAGAAAGAAAGCTTTTCTTGTACCTGTATGGTTGGTTACATGTTTCTAAGAAACTGATTGCTTTTGTTTAGTGTCTGTTAGAAGCTCACCTCGTTGCTAAAATGGAAGGAAAAACAACATGCATGGGCTTTGAAGTTAAAATACAAGAGCAGCCACACAAGTTGCTGATTATTTTAATCAGAAAACAGGGGAATTCTGCAAAAAATTGATGGAGAGTTTCAGGAGGAGAAGGAAGCAACTCTAATGTGGGTTTTCTGTTTCAGCTAAAAATAACGTTTTGTGGTCAGATGCACATTTACCTAATGAGATCATTTGATTCACAGGATATTAGTCAAAAAAAGACAGGGCTCCGGAGCTCATTCCCTTCTTGTCCTCAGGGAAGTACCCACATGGTGTGATCCCAGAGAAGGCAGAGGCTGTGCCTGGGTCTCTGGGGCATGGATCTCAGCCCTAACCACACACGAGTGCATGAAGTCCCTTACTGGCTGCCAGCCCGAGAATCTGCTAGTTCAATTTTTCAGTGCCTTCCAGCTTGTTCTCTGATCTTTTAAGTCCTGAGCATTCAGGCAGTTAATTTGTTCTCTGCTAGAGGAGGTTATTATATTAATTAGTCATACTCCAAAGATTTATATGGAGTAGATTGGAGCATTTAACAGCCAATAATTATAATGCCACCTCCTAGAATTATTTCAGAGTGACCCTACAAACAATTTCTTCACAAGCGTTGCTCACCAAGGGAAAAGTCATTCTCCCTCTGGCCACAGGGAGCCACACAGCTACCGCTATGAATCCAGGGGAAGATGGGAGAGGAACAAAAGCCATGGCCTCTTAGCTCCCCTGCCTGGAGTCACAGGAGTTGCTCTATCCTTGAGGTGACTGTACTGGTTGCACCTGGCCTTCTGTTAGCTGTTTTCTTGCCAGCTCCTGCCGAGAGTATTTTGTTTGTCTGCTGTTTTTAGCCAGGCGTATAGAATGCCTGTGTAGCAAAGTTGCAAGCAAGCGGAGTAATTAGTGCAGGCTGTCATCATAATTTCTAAGTTTGTTTTTGAGCGCGGCATTCAGGTCACTTTGCAGCATGGAGGATGATCATTAACCTGTGAAGCCCTAAGCGACAACATCAGAGAGCATGACCCCAGAGCAGAATCCATTTGTTATGTAATCACCCCAAATATGTGATTCTTAAATGTTTAACTGTCTCGGTACAGTAATAATTCTACACTAGTAGCACCACACACCAGAAAGCATAATAATTACTGACAGTCCATACCTCTAAGATAATTCTAGACCAGACTGTGACATTAAACTCACTCAACACCATTAGTTTCTTTACCTAACTGAACTTTAGAGACAGAACTTGTGTTGTACTTTCCTGTTTTCTCCTTAATAAATTTCCACCAAGTGTTTGGTAAGCGGAGGGATCCAAGAAGAGCTTGAACAGATCTTCATTCAGGTGATGGAGGAGAAAACTGAAAAGATCAGCAACTTGGTGGAGCAGCACCCAGAGAATAAACTGATCAAGGTGGAACACAGAGGGATGAGTGTTTCTGATTTGTTTTCTTTTCACCGTGTGATCATCTTTCTCCAGACATAATATGTACACTGTCTTTGAGGATTTTAATTCTCATTAGGCATCTAAATAGATGTTCTTTCGTTTACTGAGATACTGAGAACAAGTCATTGTTCAATCTCATTTATCAGAATGCCTTAACACTTGCCTAGATTTTGTCTAAGTATAAAGACTGAGGCAGTTATGTTGGACTGGAGAGTCTGCTGCACTGAGGTTTTACTGTGCTGGATTGGAGAGACCGTGGTGATAGTGCCAAAGACTTGCCTAGGGTCACATGAAGCAGCCATAAATCAAGCCTGCTCATCCTGAATTACTCCAGTCTGCTGCCCCAGCTAGCTCATTTCTGCTCTTGCATCATAACACAGCTGCTTGAAGGTGAATATTTGGTCTGTAAATCTTAAATCTCAGCCTAAATGTAACTTCAATGCTAAATGTCCCCAGCTTTGTCTGAAAGCTGATATTTTCCTAAATAAAAAGCATCCCTTATTTTTCTGTTCTGTATTTGTAGTGGAGATGAAGTGCACAGAGCAAGGACTGCTCCTTAGAGGACTTTAGCAATGCTCTTTGACCAAATATTATTTGACATTTCCTTTGCCAGTCTGCAAGGCTCCTCAGAGGGCTTAACTACTCTCATTTCTGCCAAGGAAGCAAAGACACCATTTCACTTTCCTCAAGCTAAACAGTGTATGATGTGCAACAATTCAGAATTAATTTGACAGTAATGGAGATGACAAGTATTACTGTGAGGTATTTCTGCTATGAACATTGCCATTCTGTCCTCATTTCACCCCCACCCCCAAGTTTTGGTGTTACAAGGAATTGCTGAACAGCAGACAGGCTCGTATACAGGCAAGGCACACTCATACACTGCTCAGGGAGAGCAGCAGCTTTGGTTTGGGCAGCCTACGTGGGTACAAGAGCCCTGAAGTCCCACAGAAAACTGCAGCACAAGCTTGGAGAGAGAAATGAATCAGGCTGGGTGTACAAAATGCATAACACGCACAAGTCCATGGGAAGTAGTATTTTCTTCTACAAAGACCAGGATAGGATCAGAACAATTTTGGTCACATGTTTTCGGAAATAGCGTGGTCTCACACCTTGGTAAGTCACAGGACATCCAGGGCTGTTTCCACCAGTAAACAGGTAGGAAACTTCCTGGGTCTTTTTCCACTAACAATGCCCAGAACAAACTGGTGATTAAAGGATGCATTCTCTGTACGTAGCTAAGAAAAACAGAATGAATAGCATTGAAGCCAAGGCAGCCCTAAAGACAGCCACTACTAGCAATAATTCCTACCTACCAGATACACCTTCTCAGCAGAGGTTTATTCTTCTTCTACCAGTACCCACAGAAATCATAGCACAGAGCTGCTCTGGCCTCACTGCCAGTTTCTCAGATGTGGTCTTTCTTTAACCCCAACTTGCCATAATGATTTTACAGCCTTCCTGTGTAGATGCAAGCTAAAGACACTTGCTGGAGCTGATTACTGAAGAAACCCAAACATAACAGGAATTCGAAGATGTGTGAGGGCAGGCATTACAAGCAAGGGAGAGGCATGTGAAAAAGTTGGGGAGAATATGGCTCAGTCCAGTCTGTTCCTAACCCATTGCCCCAGTAGTCTTGCTAGATCAGAAGACATTTTACCATTAAAGTTTTTGCTATCAGAGTTTTTGCCCATAGCTCAGCCAGGTTTATCTGGCTGGTGGAAGAAATTTCCTGAACTTTTAGTACCTTCACAGCTGAACTTAATCCTGTACTAAGCATTAACATGAAGTCTCAGCCTTATTTAAGTCAATAGGTGCTTCATCTCTAACTTCACTCTGAATAGCTAGTGTAGGCTTATTTTAACAGGCAGTTGTGTGATTACATAAAAAAGTGCGTCTTCTATGAAGATCATTTTTAGTCAGATACTTGAAAAACTTCAGAAAACAAGACAATTTTGGGGGCCTTCCATGCACTTAACTTTTATGAGAAAAATAGCTTCACCTGCATGATCTAATGAACAACAGTAATGTATTTGCTATTTCTGGGTATAAATTATTTCAGTGGACAAAAATCAGAACACAGACACCCTCCCTTTTCTCTAGACGAAGCCAACAGGAAAGCCAGTTACACACACGCTGAGCTGAAAGGGATGAAACTCCTCTTTACCAAAACCTTGCGTGTTCCTTATCCTATGGACAGAGCGGCTGTGTGTCACTTCTGTATCCTCGGGATAAAATGAGCACTGATACAAACTTCAAAGGAGATCAACATTTTGATCTTTCGGTGGGTTGCAGTACAGAAAAGCAAGATGCTTTCATTGTTAACTCTCATAGACACTTCCAAGCCAAGAATTACTGCTCAAAGAAGTGCAGAAGATAAATATGTTCAGTGTTCATTTTGCATGGACAACAAAGCTGGTGAATGCTGGAGTCCTACAGATTCTTGTACTGTGCCTATACTCTGCTTCCTACTGTGTAATAGTAGCTGTGCTGCATGTTCCCCTGAAATGCCCGCTGGGCACAGACAGCTCATGCTGCAGTGACTGTGCAGCCATCCACACATCGGCCAGCTGACCAAGTTCTGTAAAATGTCTGTATTGAGGGTTTTTTCTCATGTTGCTCAGTAAGCTGGAGAGTCTGTCCCCCAAACAGCTATCAATGTTTTCAATAAAATACCCCTCTTACTATCACACTTGACTCTTCTACCTGATCTAAATGTAACAGAATATGGCCAGTAGGCCTGAAAGCTATGGGGCAGGGTAACAACAGATGGCTCAACAACAAAGATCGTATTTCTTTAGGAAGCTGGGAACGCTTCCCCATCCCCATTGTGTGGGCTGGAAATGCTACATTAAGACTCCCAGACAACCTTCTGTTTTATGGCAATTAAATGTAATACAATATTCTAAAGGCATTAAAGGTAATTTCCTTATGTTGTTATGACAGGGCCAAATTATTTTAATGCCTACTAGATAATACTAGATAAGTAATTAATAGTCACATATCTTAATATGATAATTCTAGAATTTAAATCTTTTGAATATGGGATAATCCAAAATTCCTACAGAATATTTCCTTGTAAGTTGCTAATATGAAGTGGATGGAGAGTGTAACGTCTGAAAGTTTAGTGATTTAAAATGCCATATAAAAGCAAGCTACTTTTTTTCTAATTTTAGCACTATCCTTTGTTACAGTTGAATGTAGCTATTCAGTCCTAAGATCAGTTTTTTCTTAAGCCACAGGCTGCTGAAAAAATTGAAGGCACGAAAAAATCCTGTTGCTTGGTTAACTGCAGACAGTCCAAGTGTAGCTGTTTTAAAGGGTCTCAATGCTTATGAGGATGATAGCGTAATGCACTTGTGCCTACCATGTTAGCATTGACATGAAGGTTGTAGGTAAGTTCAATTTTGTTCTCCAGTGCTACTAGCAGAATTTTAATAGCGAGATTATACTTATACCTACAGTAACAGGGAGACCCACGATGGCCAACAGGTCTGTGTAGGCCAAAAGAGAGCAGCGTTACCATGACCGTGCCATAGCTGTAAAGAAGTTAGTTGTGTCAGTGCACATCAGTCAACATACAAACGTTTATGTAGGTTAAGTGACAGGTTAGTGTGTCCAGCTGGATGTGAGCAATAACTTAATTCAGAAATGCAGGAGTAGGAGTGTAATTTAAAGTCACTTTTGTTGTCGGCCTTTGTCCTCCGTTCCTGAGGTGAAAGTGGCACTGGTCACATCCCTTGAGAAACACAGGCCTGTTGGCTGGTCTCTGTAGCTTCACTTTAGACAGAATGACAGAAACTGGTGGTTAATCCCTCCACAAGCTAGCTCAGTGTGTTGTGTTGGCAGGAAATTATGGCTTGGTTTGACGGACGTAGGGCTTTTGTCATTACTACTCAGTGCAGAAAATGAAAGCACAGGGAGGCAAAGTCAGGCAGCAGGCCAGAGGGCATGGCTTCCAAGTCTCTTCCACTGTCAGGCCACCTTGACCACAGGGCTTCATGTGTCACTATAAATAGTGTATAGGCCTCCAAGATTTCAGTGTCAAAATCAGTGGTATTCTAATGAACTCTGCCCTTCATTTTCTCCCCTCCCATCCCCCTTCGTATTTTTTTGTCTCCTTCTCTCTGCAGGCACACTGAATATGTTTTCAGATTTCAGATAAATTTGGAACATTTTCATTTATAATTCTAATTAGTAGACATGAGAGGACCTGACCTCTTTTATAATAACTGGAAAGGTTGAGTAATTGAGGTCTGAGTAATCAAGGTCAAAATATGATGCTGAGCATACATCTTACAGTTACCTAGTTTGGACTTTACAACATCACAGATATTAAACTACAAAATCTTCAAAACACAAAGATCTACTTTTTCTCTATAAAGAAATAATATATACTTGTTTTTTAAACTGAAAATTATTAATGGCACAGTGTCGTAACATTTCACGTAGCTGAAGTGCATCTGCTCATCTTTAGGTCTATTCACATTAGCAATAATACTTAGGATAAAGCTGCTTCTGTCTTTAGTACAGGATCTGTTATGTCATGAGAAGTTCAGTGCCTGCAACAAGCACCATTACATAACGATTCATCCACACTATCTATTGGCATGCATTAGTCAACAAGGATGAGAGGCGTACAGTTGTATCAATGGGGATCAATGTTCCTCTTTACATGCTGCATCAGAGATATGAAAATGGGGCCAAGGAGCAGGTGGCCTGATATTTCTAAGGACATTTCTTCTCTTTCCCCCTAAAAGGAAGAGTGAGAACATCTCTGGTTCTCTTACACTCATCTGTTTTCAAAGCTTGATAGAATTTGTTAGAGCAGGCTATTACAGCATTATGACAACTCTGAACGTACAGCATCCCATCTGCAGTGATAATGCAGGAGAGAAGAGGGACAAATTGGTCCGTGTGCAGTCCTCTGCAGTAGTACCCATTCAAGTAAAGATTTCAGAGCAAAAGAAAAGTGCTTACACATGCCTGAGACAGTTAAACTAAACCTCTGTGAGCTTGTACATAATTATCTCCACAAAGCTGCTTCCTGTCTTTTACATCAACTACTTCAGTCAAGTAATTATTTTTCTTCAGATTTGTGGAAAGAACAAGATTGAAGTAAGGTGCTTCTATCAGAAAAGGGTAAAAGGCAGCAAGAGAGCCATTGTAATAGAAACACTATGGATCCCCTGGCAAAGAACAGTTCAAGAGGGCAGGGCACAGCATTTAATTTGCTTCTCAGTAGGCCATAAGCCCCCATAAAAGCAGTTATTGAATACTTGTCCCTCAGTCTTCACTGGTGAGCTCACCAGGCACTTCTCCTGTGTTTTTCCTTTGCTGCTGTTTGTTCTGATTTACTTTAAGCCTGTAGTCTATGAAGCTGCCATGTGGTGCTGCCTCGGAGTCATCTTTAATTTAATGCCACAGACAGTAATTAGAAGGGCAGCTCCGAAAGTAACGTCTCCTATCTTATGATGTTGGAAGAAACAAGTACAATTAACTGTTTGCAAAACGTATTTTGTTTTCCTCCTGATTTGCTGAAGTGAGTAAAAAAAAATGTCTTGCTGTTCTAAATTGCCTAGGTAGGTGCCACACTTTACATTATCTTGTCATCGCAATGCGTGCCTCTAAAAGCAAAGGGTTATTGCTATAACCTCAATACTTCAAGTATTCATCCAGTGCTGCAATGCAAGGAACTTCTTGTGCCTGCAGTTTTATTCATTTAGCTACTGCACTCGCCTTTCTTTCTATACAGCTTATTTCTGACTCATCTTCTTACAACATCCAAGATAAAAATAGGTAATTGTTCCATCTAAATTCCCATAATCCTTGTACTCAATAAACATAAAGTCATGTAACTGTTCTTAGTCAGGATTGCACTAATCAGTGCAACTGGCACTCCTGACCTTGTGATATCTATCCTTACTATGCCCAGGTCTGCTGTGCTGCCTGATGCAGCATATATCACACTTCCTTTCACAACCAAGTGCTGGAGAGAGAAATGGGCACATCAGAAAGTAAGCACCAAGAACTTTTTGCAAAGCAATAGGTATTTTTGTCACATCTTTACCCTTGGGCTTGGCTCAGTATTTTGGATTTATTTCACGTGGTCAACTAAAGGGCCACAAGTTAAAACCAGAGACCAAATTTCATAGACGCTTTAGGAAGACAGTATTTTAATGTGGGGGATAATTGCTATTGGCAGTAGATGTTTTTGCTGTAGGTGCTAACATTCACTGTTTGATTTATGTAAGTTTCACTGGAGCCAGGAGATCACTAATGGTAAATCCATTACAAAATCTAAACTCACTGTCAAGCTGTATTTAAATGAATATTTAAATAAATTATGCTGACAGGCCAATCAATTCTCTGAATGTTATAATAAAAAGCAGAAGGAATGTAAGTGTGCAGGTGATGAACCTACAGGAATGAGAACAGAAATTTAAGTAGCTCAGAGAAGTCCTCAGTCATTGCAGAATTGACAGGGCTATATAAAGCTAGGGAAGACAAGCAGAAAAAAAACCAAATTGGGATTTTATTTGTTTTTAAACTACTCATTAACACAAGAGGAAAGGCACAGCTAGTGTGAAGTCAGAGCATTTAGAACTAAAGAAGCTTTCTCTCAAAACAAATGAACTCTTAAAAGAACCTGTAGGCAGCCTGCAGTACCCGTCCACCTCCTCAGGCACAAAGATGTGTCAGGACTACAAAATAGGACACTAAGGAGGCAGACTGCAAGGAAAACAAAATAGGGATACAAGTTTCAGTAGGGCAGGACATAAGCCAGCTTCTAATGGGAAGGTTGGAAAGAAATGACCCTATACATAGCAAGGTTACTTGACACTCATCCACGCAAAGATCCTTGCAGTTTGCCCTGAGGCTCTGAGAACAGCTATTCTTGGTGAAGATAGTGGCTTGGACATATCTGGGACCTGACTCACAGGCAGCTTCTGTGGTCTGTATTTACATAATGAAGGCAGGCATTTGAAGAGTTACTCCAGATACTGAACAGTCTGAAAAAAATAGTATTTTATTTGTTGCTATATTTTGCAGTTCGGGATCTTAATAAGTCCAGGGCAGAAACTTTGCGTTGAAAAATTAAAGAATAAGAAATTGGCCATATAATTACTAGTAAAACAGCAAGATTTGTAGACAGTCAGACCAAAAGCCAATCAGGATAACATCTGGTCTAGTTACCTGCATCATGGCGGTCACAACCTCCCCCGAGTAATTTGGTTAAACAGCACCTACTTCTGTCTCAGCTCCACAGCAAAGTTTTTAAGATGCCAGTTTTAACTTCAAGAGTAAAGGAGCACATACAACCCCTTAGGGCCGTTTCTTCTGCACAGAGCTGCGGCATCTTTCATCTTTTCTTCAAGACTGTAGTCAGTGATGGAAACTAACTGCAGAGGGCTTGCATGTAGTGTTCAACTTTCTTTGTGATAAAATAAATGGAGTAGACTTCTTTATCCCCTTAAAACAGCTTTTTTTTTTTTCTTCTTCTTTTTTCTTTTTTCCCCCAGATTATCTTTGTAGGATAAACTGACTCTGGAGTCCTTTTCTCAGCACAACTGAACTTGTGCACGTACCACACGGTAACAGTAACAGGTATTAGAGGCAACCTTCAGGGACTGTTCTTCCATGTGTAGTCTTCTGTTGATTTGGGATACACTGAGCTGTCTGCCAAATGCTGCTTTTCTCAAGGTTAAGTAACAATTACAGTGCAAATGTAAAACACGTACCGTAACACATTAGTATTACTGTAGGGCAATGGCTGGAGAAACAAAATCCACCAGCTAAAACTTTAAGAAACAAAGTCAATAGGAAACGTTCTTCCCATTTCAAACAGAAATGAAAGAACATTTATTTGCCAGAATTTTTACAGCTTTTCTCCTTCAGATTCTCAAGTGAGATTACAAAACCTTAACTACATTATTCTGTCACACAATGATAAGCTGAATTTGCCATCTCTCAAATCTAGCATTACAATTTTGGTTAGCAAAGCAAAGCATTGCTGCATTTTCCCAAAGCGAAGCTGACCAGCATTACTGAGGGTGGTTTGTTATTTACGCATTGCACAGGCAGAAAGCTTTATCTTAATTAATGCTAATTAACACTGTCACAACATGCACTATTTTTTTTTTTTAATTTTCCCAGTTTCCCAAGGGAAATTTTAAGATCTGTTCATCATAAGCCAACAAGCTCCTTCCCATCTTTAGCACTCATGGATCAACATATTTATGTCATTTTTTAACACTTCTACAGTAATACTTAAAATTAAAGTTATTATTAAAACTTTATTCAGTAGTGTTAGATACCAGCACAAGCTGCTCTGAAGACCCCAATGGATCACTTCTCCAGTCTCACAGAGAAGTCTTAACCAAACCAACCAGCTGACTCAGTACAGAAACAGAACATCAGGACAAACCAAACCAGAGCGCTTTTCCTTGGGCTCCAGAGAATCTCAGCATATTCTGAAAAACTAAGTATCAGTGGATTCTACCTATACAAAGGTGTAAACAAAAACCTTTTTTCTTCCATAAAAGGGGATACAGTGATCAATTAAAAAACAAACAAACAAACAAAAAAAACCATAAAAAACTACAGCATGTAACATACCTGACCACCTCAGATGCTCATATTTATCCACTATCACACTCCCAGCCCTGCGAGCACCGTTCTCACAGCTCTGACCATTACTCTGCCCTATTTGCTAGTGGACAGCCTCTGGTAAATCAGCTCAATTCTGTCACTTGCTCTGTATGCCACAGGGACTGACCACACGTGCTTTCTGACAGCCACCTGAGCTGAGAAGGATGGGAAGAAGCACCTGGCACTGGAAATAAATACACCAGTTCTCTGTGCCCTGAGCTAACGTAGCCTTTGAAAACATTTTGTGGTTACCTTGTTTTAAAATCAGTGAGTTATGTTTCTCTCTACACATACATACATGACAAGACATCTGTGCACCTTTATCTGCTTTAGCTGAAATTAGTAATATTTAAATCAAAACCAACAAACCAAAAGCCATGTGGCAGCCAACAGAAAAGAATACACGATGCAGTCCTGAGAGATAAAAATTTATTTATATCTGATCAGCACGTCGTGATATGGTCATAACTCACACAGCTGACATTCCCGTAGCCAAAAGGACTTTTTTCTTTTTAAAAATACATTTTTTTCTTCCCAGCAGGATTTTTTTTTTAAACAAACTTTTAATATGACGCAGGAATGGATTTCCAACAGTGTCTTCTCAGAACGATGACACAGCTGGTAAGCAGGGCTCTCCCACCTGCATCTTCAGTTAGATTTCAGGTTTTTCCTCCCCAGCTCCCCCACCCCTCACAGGAAAAGACCACAAAAAGAAGAGCACAAAGCGCAGCAGGGAAACAAAGAGGTAGATGGAGCTTCAGCCATCGCCACTGGCAAGACACCCTCCTGTGCTCTGAGGAGTTCCTTGATGAGTTACATCTCATGCCGACAGGTGATGCTGCACACGGCAAGTGAGCGCTGTCTCAGGGCTGCAGAACAGATGGGGCTGTCCCACTCCGCACTGCTTCGCCCAGCTGAAGCCGTTTAAGAGCAGACTGCGCTGTTAGATAATGCGTGCGTCTGCCAAACAACTGTGGACTCCCATCTCTCCTAGGTGGCAGCAGCCTGAGGTCAGCAGGGACCTGGGTTCTGCTCCCAGCACCCCCTGAACTCTTAGGAACTTTGAGAGGAATCACTGAAATCCTGTGCAGAAACTGCAGGCGGAGCAGCCACAGTTTCCAGCAGGTACTCGAGCAGAGGAGCACTGCAGGAATTGCTTCCTCCAAACTGCTGCTCCACTCCTCCCCTTACAGCACTGCTGGCACAGAGAGGTTCTTCTGTTTGTCCTTTCCAGAGCTCCATAACCAATGCTGTCACTTAATGCTCAGTTGCACGGTGAACTGTTTTTTCCTCAATATTTGTAGTCTTCATGGCAAGCACAATAGAGACAATAGACTGCATCTATTAGATACAAGCACAACAAATACAACCCTCAAACAAAATCATCTCTGCTATTAAGGATTAGAAGCACGTGAAATAACCTTGAAAAAAAAAATCAACTTTATTTTGTCACCACCCCCACCCCCCCCCCCCCCCCAAAAAAAAATGGGGGAAACGACACCTAATAGTCTCTGAAGAGAAATGCTTCTTCTGGTATCTGCCTGCAGTTCTGAAAGACATCTTGGCGGTTGGAAATACTTGATAAAAAAATCCAATGAAATAATTCTAGTACAATGAATCCAACCACAGCAGCCCTCTGCACAATCACAGAGTAACTGCACCCATTTGTCATACAGAGCACAGCGAGGCTAACACAGGGGAAGGAGAAAACTGGATGCTAACATAAATGCTATCAAGAAAGCTAGCTTTTATCATACAATACAAACAGCAGTGTAGAGAAACTTTGAAAGAACTCACTCCCTGTAAGAGGACAGTTGTTCACTGTATAACTAAACTTCATTATCCAATGCTTAAGTCAAAGATTTAACTTCAAAATACACAAAATCCTTTTAAATCCTTTCTGCATCCAGGCAGAGTCCACAGCTTTTGCACAGAAAAAGTGAAATTGCTCAGAAGTGTTCATAATGTACACAGACTTTTAAAATCAGAGAATAGTTTTGGTTTCACTCTTCCAATTGTTGTTCTTAAAAAAAAAAAAAAAAGCAGTGTGAAAGTTATCAAGTATGCAGTTTTGCAAAATAACCCTTTATTTCGTATGGCTCCATTATTTCCAAACAATACAGTACCCGGACGTGTCATTACGTTGTGTGATTGTATCAGACCAGCACACAGCCTCCAGCCTGCTGTCTCAGAACACACCTGCTCCCAGCTCCAAGTCCCTTTGGTTCCAACACTTTATGTCAAGGCAAAGCAGAGCAGCTGAATCTGTCACACACAGTGATTGGTGTATCTGCATTCACTTGTACAAACAAAGTTGACAGAGTTAACAGCACTTAATGGCAAAACACCCAAAACAATTACATCATTTACAAAAAGATGAGTAACGAGCAGTACCACAGCAGTCATTTCAATGCAGCAAGATGCATCCTGTTTTGAGGCTCAGGGTGGAACAGGGAGAAGGAAGCTCTTAATTTTCAGGGGAGTGAGGTTAATTGTAATCTTTCTTTTCAAAATCTGATGAGAGCAACTGAAAAAAAAAAATCCCCCCTGCAAGATGAAATGTGTGGAAACAGCATCATATGTACAACGTAAGAGAATCTGTAAGGAAGGTACATGCAAAGCGCACTAAAACAGAAGCGCTGCTCATTTTGGAGGGGCAGATATTCTTCTCATGATGAAATCAGTAAGAGCAGGAATTTAAACCGTTGGGACTTGCACTGTTTCCAGTGAAACTTGTTTATGAACAATTAAATAGAGAAACTTACAAATGTTGAGTGCAATCCTGACAGTGAAACGTCTTTATTCACAACAAACTTCAACTGCTGTGTTCTCACTTGTGTGTGCAACAGCTTTCAATTTATTTTTTTCATCCTGTTGTCACTTTATACATTCTTCCATATTATTTCTCCTAACACATATTTAAAATCACAGCAATTAACCATTTTGTGATCAACTGCACGGTTCATAAACATTTTTATCAAATGCAGGTTGAACTCTTCAGGAGAGGAAACCCTTGGCTGCAGCAGCACAACACTTGCCCCAGCTGTACCCCAGCCAATGCCAGAAGGTACGACCCAGCTGGAACCCACAGGGATCCAATGTTTTACAAGCTTGCCTGCCAAGCTCTAGCCTTCACCAGCACACAGTTTTTAGTGCAGAATTTCCCACATAGTGTTTTTCCCTTAACAGAAAAACTTACTCTGTCATAAAGCAGCATTCAAGTTCGTGCTGGGAGGGTACTTTGGACTTTCTTCAGTTTCATTTAACTGTCACCTACAGCAGCTCAGCCAGAGCGAGAGACAACACCACACTCTGCTCACATGTTCCAGTGCAGGCAGGAAAGAAGCCTAAGACCTAATACTATTTACTCAACCTCTCAAAACAACATTCAGTGCTTTCAAACAGATGTCTCACAATAGCGAGAACTATAAAGGAACTAACTGAAAATGCACGGGGACCAGATAAACCAAAGGATTACCTGAAACATTACTATACATTGCTAATTTCTTCAGGCAGTGGGTGAACACTAATTATTGACTGCAATCCATTGGAAAAATACTGCATTGCAAAGAAAAAAAAACAGTATGCTCTTACATGGAGTTTACTGGATCTATTACAAACAGCCTCCTGATGCGAGTCACTGCTGCACAATCTGCTTATATTGTATCACTCCAGTCTGTCCTATCTCACGTTAAAATAGCTGTAAAATAAGGGCATCTCTGTGGCTCTGATCAACCCACTCTGTGGAGGACAGAGATAATTAGCTCACCACCTGCATTTTGCAGTTTTGAGAGTCCGTTTGTGCCCAGGTGCTGCAGTCTAACCACTCACACCTGATGGTGATGGGCTGCCCCAGAACCTGCCTGGAAAAAGGCAGATGAAATACATTCGTTCCATCAGCTGCGATTTAGCAAGAGCAACAGAAAAGAAGTTATGCTCCCTTTTCAAAGCATGCCTCTTCTCAAGTGGATTTATGTTATGGCAGCATTCAGGTATGGGGCCAGGTGTAAGACAGGTGGGTTTTAGAGACAGCATCTTAAATAAAATATTAAGGCTCTATCTAGATAAATGCTGTCCTTTGCCTTCCCACTGCAGTGGTATACATTAGCCCATGAGGGGAATCACAGACTGGGGGAACCTGTCATGGTCTATGGTTTCACAGCCATCACAGAGCTACTTTAAGATAAAACTAATTTCAAAGAGAAAGAAGTGGCAAATTTGACAAAGGGCTTTTCAATTACATCTGGGAAATCAGCACTGCCTCATATTTTACTATGCTCATCCAGTTCCTCCAAAAGAACCACTGACTGTGTTTGTTTCTGCATGCCACCCACAGATTCATACAGCAGGAGAAGGGTGATCAATATCAGTAACTCAGAGCCAAAACAACCGAGGGCTTACTTGGTTCTCAGAAAATCAACGTACAAAAGGCAGCATGCCACACCTCAACTTCTCGCTCTCCTGCTCGTATTTAGAGAGATTAATTTTATTTTAGGAACAGCTCTCTCAAATCTGTGTATAATCACACAAAGACAACGCCAACTAGACCAGCCAGGGTCAGGACACACACTGCAAACTCCCCTTCGAAAGTATCTTGTATTACACATCTGAAAATGGAGCTGAACTTCTGGTTTGCCTTTAAAGTGAACTCATTCTCTCATTATGATTTTTAGCATGCTGGTGAGCTAATTAATACAGCCCTCCATATAGTCACTCAGATGATTTACCACTGCTTTTTCTTTTCTTTCATAGTGATATCCTCACATAGATTCATGGTAGCAATTACACCTACTTTTTTTTTTGTTTTTCAATATGTATTTTTCTAAGAAACTAGTTTTCTTCTGTTATTTCTTAGCAAAACATTAAGATGGTTGGCATTGAATCGTTTAAACTCTCCCACAAGTACATTTAGTGCTGTTGCAACTAGCAGGGGAGAAAAAGGCCTCTAAAAACCACTCAAAGGTCACCTTGGTTGGACTGCAGTATACAAAGTACAAAGGTGGCTAAAAATCACCAGCAGCACCAGCAGGCCTTCAGAAACAGCTGGCATTGCTCTGGCAACTGGTCAATGCATGGCAGATAAAGCTTTCCCCTACTCCCTATGCCTTTCTTTCACTGTATTTTCACCTTTAAAAGTGCATTTAGAAAAGTGACAATGATCAACTAGATGTATTCTGAACAAAGGGAGAAACGGATCAAGTGACAAGTATTTTCCAAGCTTCTTCATAGTATGAGCTACAGGTAGCACACAGAATTCAGTTAGCTGATGGTCAGACCACAGCAGGGATGGGCTGATTCATCAAATATGGACAACTTCTAATCACACTATGATGAGGCAATGCTTTTTTAAGGACCAATTCCTCACAAAACACACCTGAACAGGACCCTGTTGGGGTCTTGGTTTGAGACAACTGCTGACTGGGCAGTGACAAAGACGCCGCCATCAGCTCCGCTGATGTCTCTGGCTCCAGCACAATGAGCTGCAGTAAAGCACACGTTTGTGCAAATGAGGATCTCTACCACACCAATGCTGCACAGACTACTGAAGAGACAAGTTGCTGAGTTTTCTGAGCTCTAACTACAACGCCAAGAAATACTTATGGTGACAGTTTTCTCGTTGCAGACATTCTTCTACGGTGGTTGTACGATTGCACCTTTTGTCCAAATGCTGAATTTGCTTAAGTGTGGGTGAGAGTATACACTTCTTAAAAATACAGACAATTCTTAAAATAATACATCATCAGGTCACTATGTTACTGATCTTCTCCTTCAGTGGAGTTTAACATTTCTCCAAAGAGAGGTAAGAGTCCGTCCAGTATTCTCCTTTTGTATACTCACATTTGCACATACAACATGGTACTCATTCGCAAGAGCCTCGATTCCCACTGTGTCCTCAGGTCCCATTCCACTTTTAAAATAGGCAATGATAAAAATACTGTAAGATGCAGTACCACATACCGCCTGACAAGAATGCAAGTGATTGTATGCCGACAAGCCACAGATTGCTGAGGGTCATCTCCCGAGAAACAGCTTTCGTTTGACCCTGCAGTGGAGGAAAAGCTCCTGAAAATGGAAAAAAAAACAAAAAAACCCACATTTAACGTATCTGCAGCAGGAATACAGGCTGAGTGCATTACTCTCGACTATTGCTGCCTGCCCAGCAGCAGTGCACACAATTAATTGGTTAATTTTGTGTAATGCTGGCAAATTGATCAAACTAACTGGGTTCTCTGTAAAGCTTTACAACTGTTTAGTGATAATTTTGTATACTGTGAAGTACACATATACTCTTCAAGTTTTTTGACTACGAACATCTACACACACATGCGCACACACCATGTAGTGTGACCACATGGTTTTTCTTGCACTAATTTGTAAATGTTGTTTGAACATTCATTACCCAGTCAGTAGTGAAGTGTAAGCAAGGACTTTGATTTGCTAATCTGTTTTCTAGAATGAATTTCTGAAATGCCTATTAGAATTGAGAAGCTTTGGCAGGAGATACATTTGATGATTAAAAAATAAGTCAATTCTCCCCCATTTTGACTTTTTTGACTTAAAGCAGTAAATTTTGACTAACTACTTTGGAGCTTTATCATGATTATGAATGAGTTGTTTGCATATATTTATTTCAGGATATTACATAACCTGTGATGTACGTTAGCAAGGTGTACATAGCAAGGTGTACAAAGCCTAGGTGATATGATCCACTTTTTTGCTGTTAATTCTGAAGAGTAGATGTAAAAACTACACCTACATTATAGAGTCACAACTACTCACAGAAGAACAAAGGAGTGATACAAAGAGTAAAGACACAGCAGCATCAATTCTGAATCTCAGAATCCACCCAATTTGGGCTGTTAGATACTCTCAGCAACTCATCTCTGTGCTTCGCATCTGCAGTTTCTGGAGGAACTGCAACTGAGTACTCAAGATAAAGCTTTTCTTTCTGTATGAATGGTCTTATATTAAAAATCGTGATGAGCCCCTTGTTCTCTCACTCAAGCATATTTTCACATGTGAGCAGATCTGTCACTCCCTTTACTCACCTCCTAGTAGTTTTCACTGCTCACTTCCTATTCGTCCACTCTGTGCTACATTTGCTCTTCTGTGGCCCATTTGTCTTTCCGTACCAACACTGATGGCTGGTTGAACTAACTCTCCTTATCCTGCAGAACTGATAGCAACTGCCTCTTCCCCTTCCTCCTCTCCCAAGCCAACTCATTTTGTTACAAAGAAAGCGATCCTTGACGCTGCTAGACAAGCTAAGCCAAGCACTTTTAGTTGTCCTCCTTCCCCTTCATCATCTTCACTCCTATTACCTGCCCCTCTTCCCAGTTCAATTCATATTTCTCGTGCCGGAATGACTGATCTGTATGCAGAATTTCCAGATGAGGTTTCAGATTTGGTACAGTGGAAAAAGTATTTTTGCAGCACTACTGAAAATACTCTCCTGTTGCCCCATAGGATGACATTGCTTACTTTTTTTAGTTGCATCACACCAGTTGGCTTAAGATCAGAGCACGAATGAGGAGCATGATGTCTTCAACTATTCATTTCCAATTGATAAGCTCCAAGTTTACAGTGTTGGGTTTTTATTTGTTTTACTTAGTCTCCAGGTGCTCAATGTAATGCCATTTGTGTTACTGCTGTGTTCAAGGTTATCCCGCTCAAGACTTCAGAGCAATCACGCGCTTGCCAACACAAGCTTTCCATTAGCTGCTAGGAATCTGTAAACAGCTTTAACTTCATAAATGAAAGGTGGAAAATGTACTACATGAACAAACGTGACGGTTCTGATATTCAAACTTTTAAGGGCTTTTCAAGTTCTTAAATCATACAGATTTTCCCTAGATCTATTGAAGTCCTTGATACTTGGGAATACAGGAAAAAAGAAAACAACCAACAATTGTTTTAGGCTTAGATTTTTTCTTCTTTCCAATAAAAATACATCAGAAAAGAGAATGTACAGTAAGAAGGTACTGGTGATAATAGCAGTGACAAGCTTTTGACATTTCAAGTAGAATTAAGTGTCACTCCAGCTTAAAACTAATAGTTCTCTTCAGACAACGTGTCAGTAAAGAGCTGAGCCCCGGGAACTGTTGGGATCCCCTTCATGGGAGCTGCCTGCGGTTTTCTGCAAACTGCAACAGCTGCTTTTCAGTAAATCATGGCAGCAAAAGAGAATGCAACCAAGTTCTCAACTGACATAAGTGGTAGTAACTTTTAAGTTATGGTAATTTATGCCTAATAGCGTTCTACATCACATCATTTACATTTCTGATGTCTTAATTAATTCCTGCTTATTACATTGCTAAATTATAGCCAATTATCCTATTTTTGAAGCAGTAAGCCTGATGATATTCATTACGCTTTTTAAAATTCTGGTCTAGTTAGATTTTTAGGTACAATCATTTTATTTTAGTGGCATTCGTGAAGTAATGTCTCAACAACATGAATTCCTGACATCCTGTTGACTACACCTTTAAGCAGATTCACAAAGTTATTTGTCTAATATGTGCATTTAGATGCGATGTATATAATAGGGTCTGACTTTTGCCATCCCTGATAGCTGAAGGCAGCAGTATTTCATACAGCACAGTGTATCTCTGGTTGTTAGAGAATTCAAACTTCCTAAGTGCTAAGTTGGTAAAATTAAGCAAATTGGAATCAGAACAGTTTTTGCAATAAATCATCCAATAAAAATAGCATCTTTGTTTTAGCACAGTCACTCTGAAATACTAAACTCAGCTGATCCAACAGACTTTCTTTTCCTCAGCAGTTGTGGTAATCACTAAGAGATTTGTTCTTTCTTCAAACACAAGTTGCAGTATTTCAGTTGGAGTCTCCCTACTCAGTCAATATTTTATAAACTTTTCTGTATGCCTAAACAAAGCCATTTTTCCCTCTCAGATTTTTCTTTTTCATTTTTATATTTTAATTTCCTCTGGTGTATACTCTGAAAACACACACCCCCATTAAATAGATGGGAAAAAGGAGGCTTTAGGAAACACTTCACCAGCTCAAGTACTTACTTGATGTTTTAAATGACATTATTTGCCATTATCCCTTCAGTAATGTTATTAATGCCTTACATTTATTTAGATCTCTCTGATCCTTCAACATCCAAAGTGTGTTACAATAGAGACTCAGTGCACCTCACAGCAAGGAGACCGGCAGGCACAGCACAGGGCTGGCACACAGACTCCACAGACCTCGTGCTATGTAATTCATGCAGACCCTTCCAATAACATATTTCTGTTTTGCCTAACAGGAAACAGAAGACAACTAGGATTCTGTATTACACTTACAGACTACTTAGACCAGTTTTCTCTAACAGTACAAGTGTCAGAGGAAGATGCTAAACAGCAACACAAAGATCTAATAAAATTTGCCTCACATAAGAGTCCTTACTTAATCACTTTTAATCAAGAATTTGCTCATTATTTAAACCCTGAATATTCCCCTCCAAATGTAAACTCTGACTTCTTTTATTGTGCATGTGAGTGTTCACTGCCTCTCTGAATCTTGCTAAAACATTCCCCTCAATGAAAGCCTCTGGCAGCAAGTTTCACAGCTGAGCTGTTGGGGAAAGAAAGGGATTTCCTTAACTCTAGTTTTCATGTCTCAGTTTCCAAATGTCACCTGATTCTCATCTTAGCCAGGCAAATGTTTCCTGAATATTTCTCAGCATAAGTTCCTTTGCTGTGTAAAAATGTCAGTAACTGTATGTTCTGTGTTCATGTCCAAAAAAAAAAAAGCATACACATTCTTAAGTCATCTTGAAATCCTTGTAAGAAAAGACATCATGAAAGCGTAATTCTCTTAGCTAGACGCTTTCCTACCTGTTTTATAGAAATGGGTCAAGAGATCCTCCTTTTCAATGAATCGTTGATACAGCCATTGTGAGAGAGCTTCGGGCTCTGCAGGTACATCTTTAATTGGAAAAATCCTACCGAAGAAGAAAAACACAATTCATTCTTTCGTTTTTTTCACAGAGCACATAATTATTCAGGATGAAAGAAAGGAATGGTCCAGGCTACCAGCCAGATGCTCACAGGAGACATCTGTATTTTAAGTCTGCATCAAATACAATAGCGCAGCATTTGATAGAAGCAATTGTACACCAGGTCTGTTTAGAAAAATTCCATGTCCAGGACAGAATTCACTAAGATACGTGCAGAGAGAAACTCCCAGCAACCCACTGTACCAACAAAATACAGTTTTGAAAAAAGTCTTACAATTGTGAAACCACTGCAGCAGACTCAAAATGCCCTTTGGTATATTTAAGAGATGCTCTGTATCGCTGTGTTCCACTGGGAGGCCACTGGAGAAGAAATATGTGCATCAGGCTAGCCTGAAAAAAAACCAGGCCTGGAAACGTAAGACCTTTACATGAGCTTTCTCTTCCCAAGAGAACTCCCAGTTAGCCTGTCATCTATGCTATGTTTTGCTTCTGTTAGTAGATTTTTCTTTCTTTTTTAAAACCTATTCTAAGAAGAATTTGTGATACCAACTCAATCATATGTAAGTGTCTGGATAGACAAGGGAACAGTAAGCAGAAATAATGGATGTTCTGAAGAATGCTCTTCTTATTTTCACAGTTTTCAACATCCCTGCTTGACTTGTTGCTAAGTCATTTGTACCTCCTCCTTTCATGAGTTTTTTCACGAAAAAATAAGCTGCAATGAAGGAGACAAGCAGCAAAACATTGATCTGATCAATGAATAAAAAGCAATGATGCTTTGGCATACAAAGAAAAATTCATTATAAGGAGGTGAACACTTATTTACCCACTATAGCATCAATCAGCGTTAACTCAGTTCTGTAGCCTTTGTATCAATTCTGCTTACAATGTTTTCAAAGAGTTCTCTGTGCCAGAGGTTCAAGAAGGGTTGGGAGATAGCTGGTGGTCCAGTAAACAGCTGAAGCTCTTAAATGTGTACATTAAGAAAATGAAAAAGACAGGTAACAAATAATCTTACCTTGAAGCTCAGATGTTACAGAGCCACAAATTAAACCACAAAAAGGCAAGTGAAAAACATCCCCATGGAAAAGGGACTATCTTTGTTGAGGGCTTACAGACGGCCTCCCTGTCCCCAAGTACTACTGCACTGCCAGGCTCTATTTTTACTCTCTCCTTCCTATCTGGTGTGAAGAGATAAAAGGCCTCAGCAACTGAATATTGCATTTCACAGTGTATTTTTGAAGGACAGATGCTCACTTACACACGTTTGAAGATAGTTAAGAATTAACAGAACGCACGTGTGGGCTCAGGACAGAAGTCTAGGATTACCTGGCCTCACAAGCATTTTCCAACTCCATAACCTCATTAAGCCCAATATTTTTCCAAAAATATACTCATTGGTCTGAAAACATTATCACAGCAGCTAACAAAATGCACGTTAGAAACTATTTATCAGCTGGCACTTCCATGGAGTAACAAAGCAGTGTAAGTGATAAGAGAATGGTGGAGCGCAGCATACCAGCCTCCTGCTGGAGTCCATCCAGGTCCATGTATGAGTCCCCACAGTATTGGAATGCTCTGAATACAAACTCAAACTTTTAAGAAGGAGCCCCAGTTACACCCACTTTAAATGAGCATAGAGAACAGCTAGTTTTCCAATTATGCTACACTGGCTGTTATGATTTATCAGTGATAAATCTGTTTATTTTAAGTATTTTCAAACATAGTATTAGATTATCTAGGTTTGTTTACTTATTTTCACAAGCACAGCATTCTTATTAATTAGAGATTAAATGTCTAAATCCTCAAATTCTGGAAACTGAACACACTGCCATGTTCTCAGCTCCTCAGACAGCTCCTTTAGGATCATGTTTTGAAAGGAGTTCAGGACCAGGAAAGCCAACTGAGAAGGTCCTGCGTTACCAAACTCTACGCAGATGATCCAAAACCAAAGGATGAAAGTGCTACTGACTGCAGCAGCTTCATTACCAGCCACTAGCTGCAGATCTGCCAGCTGCAGCCTTCAGAGACACTCCTGTGTCTCTCATTCTTTCATTAAGGGTGAGCTGAAGAAAATAGCTGCAGCTGTACCTCATGCTGTGAGCCCAGAGATCCTCCCCTCAGCTCAGCCACACTTTTATTCCATAAAGTTTTCAGAACACATCTCAGATTGAAAAGGGAAAAACATTTATTTTACCATTTTTCTCTGAGCTTCAGTGACTGACAAAAGGTACCACTTTTTTCCATCTGCAAAACTTTAAGGAAATCCAATGATCACAAAGCCAACCAGATACATAATGAGAGCAGAAAAAATCCTCTTCCAGAGCATCAGATAAACAAGAATTGGTTTCAAGAATTGATACAGCATGAATATCTGAATAAATCAGTTGTTTAAGGTAACAGCTAAAGCACTGAACCAGCAGCCTCCAGCACCTGCTGCCTATGTTCTACCCAGCCCACATTGGTTTCTCTGCAGGGACTTCCCTGGCTCTCCCCACCCTGGGCCCAGCTGGCTGCAACACGGCTGACAGAGCTGAGGGGATTCTGTAAAGGACTCTCCAAGTGGATGCTTCTTCTGGTTCCCAAAACACACAACAGCTAATTAGTCCCACGTTGTTAGCATTACCGTGATAAACAATCTATGCTCTTCTTGCCTAGAGTACTGTTCTATCTGTGGCATCGTGCACAAACACAAACAAGCCTACCATAACATTTATTTCTCCACCAGCAGGAAAAAAACATAGTTCCACCACCATTTGTACCACATTTCTCAAAGACAAAACTTCCTCTTGAGCAGCCCCAGCATGTCATTATTTTGCTGTTAGTTGCTCCAAGATTAGAAAAGCTGGACCAGCAGACAGAAGAATGGCTCACAGGGCAGAGGGTGCCATCTACTTCTGAAGAGACTTCACACAGAAGTCGTGTTGTACTGCCTTGGGCTTCAAGTTTCCTCAGGGGAACTTGCCCTGTGAGTGCCCATCCCTTCTGAATGCTGCACCTCAAACTCACCATGAAGTGCGTGGCTCGCGCAAAGAAACTAAAGCTCTTAACTTTTGCTACATTCTTCCCTATCCTTGGACGCAGAAGAACAGGATCTGTAAGTACAGTTACCTTCATCAGTGTAATCTGCATTCTTGTGTTCCTGGCACCAAAAATTGCTTGCCCTCATTCAACAAGGATGCAGTTGGCAGCTGTCCCGCATTCTGAACAGAACATTCCCTTCAGGAGGGCCTCCTCCACCCAAAGCAGCAGCCTGCCAGCCCCTCTCACCTGTGACAGTGCTGCTCAGCCCCTGCAGTCATGCCAAGCACCCAACCAGATGGCAAGGGGTTTGCTTTCCATCACAGAGGAAAGAGCAAAACAAAGAGGAAGCAGAAATCCACCTGGTACTGACAGATTTATCATTAACGTCAGCAACATCTGCACGTCCCAATAAACGTATTAAGATTACAAACCAAATAAAACAATTACTGTGATATTTTGACACACAGAGAGGTGGAAGAGCCAAAAGAGCTTTATGGAAAAAAACAACTAGCTGCAATACCTGCAAAAATACACTGCAGAAAGAAAAGAACAGGAGGACACAATGAGGATAATTACATTAGCCTCTACAACTACAGACCAATTTAATGACACATTTCAAGATACTGTATGCTTGTTCTTAAAAGCTAACAAATAATTCCCAGAAATATGGCATTTTCAGGAACATATAAGCCATATTAAATAGTCCTTATCAGAGACAACCTCGAATTCTGTATTAAAATGGAAGACGTTCACAGATTGTCTTACTAATTGTCTTTCATCATCTGTCTTGTCTTGAACTAAATTTACTACCCCCTACTCTTTCTAAACTTCACTTGCTGTTCCAATGGCTCTTCAGTGTGATGGAGGTCATTGGTATGTCTCAGACACCTCCAAAAATGAGTTACTTGCATAAAAAAAGCATATTAAAATCTACTGCAGACCTGGATGCCCTTCACAGATATTTCTGCAAAACTCATTCAGCGACCACAACATATTCCATTTTATTTATAGCTAAGAGTCTAAGCTTATTTTAATAAATCTGTATTCACGAAGACACAGAAAAATACTTCCTCGGTAGTTGAAAGCTTGTTTCAACAGCAGCACAGTACAGAAGCTGGTACGATAAGGAAAGGTGACACAGTTCTTATCTGCATTACGGCACCAGGACAGCTGAGCTGGCTCAAAAGGAAGTGGTGCCTTCATGCAGTATGAGCACAGCTACCTGCTCTGCTGGAATGAGGGCTGTGGCTGGCTGTGCTCTGGGCTCTGCACCACCCTCACTGGAGCACCGGGCAAGAAGGGATATGATCATACGAGGTGGGGAAGCTAATGCAAAATGAGCCCTAAGCCATTCTTCACTGATTTGCTCCTTCCATGGTGCTCAGCGCCCTAACAGATGACCTCCCTAATTTCCCCCAAACTCCAGCAATGTTTGACCTGGAAAAAGTTACTGAAATATTCTCCTTGATTCTTAGTTTCTGAAAGCAAAAGCCATTTTTCAGCACTGGGAGTTTTGAGGAAAGTCTGTCACGGTCAAATTTAATTGAGATCTCACACCTTTGTGTTTTGAAGCTTAGCTTAATAATGAGCTTTTTGGAAGTAACTTGTACAAGAAATTGGTGAAAAGCAAGCTTTAACTCTTCTTCCAAAATTCAAGCTGTCAACCAAAAATGACCACAGGATTAAAATGAACTTTCTCTGCCATTTCCATCAAGCATCTAGAAGTGAAAAAATGAGGCTGGTCACTGTGTCCTCTACACTCCTGCTGCTGCTCCCTAAGTAGGATTAAAGAGAGACAGACCTGTATAAAAGGACAAGCTACAAGAAAAGAAAAACACCAGATCTGAAGACAGCAAGGCATAGACTGCTTGTGACCAAGAGGAACAGCAGACAGCATCGTGAGAATGGCTGGAACAGAGGCAGCTCTGCAGCAAGCTCTTCCTCTGCTTCATAATGAGCAGCACAGAAAGTGATATAAGCAGCAGTAGGAAAGCAAAATCATTTTAACTGGCACACAGTCTTTGGTGGTGGGGTGTTATATCGTTTTTGTTGTTGTTTTCCCCAGAACAACTTCTGAGTAAGATCTGACACAGCAATGAGGTCAAGCCATCACCACATTTGGATGTGTGAGGACATGACCTAGGAGGCTCCCGAGAGTCATGAGGGAGCTCATGTTGGTAACTTCAAAAATAAGCTCTAATAAATCGGTGTCAGTGCACTGACTCTCAATTATCTGCCTGCTCGATGCTGGGGAAGGTTTGGTCAAGTGACAGCAGAGCTGTACTGTTTTCTTTCCCTCCAGAAACCCTCTGGGAGAGTAATTTTATTTCTTACTCTTTCCTCTCCAACAGCCCCTTTCCCAAGGACTTTGCAGGTTCTCAGTGGTGTCAACAACTTTGTTCAAATCACAAATTCTCATTTCAAGTGATTAAAACACTGAAGGCATCCATAACATCACAAAGAAAAGAACTGATCACTTGCTGATATGTCCTGAATGGAACCTAACTGAAAAGCAGTAGAGAAAGATGATGCAGCGTGAGTGAACTCACCTACACCCACCATTCAGTTGCTTTCTGCTAATTCTGCCATCAATAAATATATCCTTTACATATAACAGACTTTTAAAGGTGCATGAAGATATCTAAAAATAAGTTTGATTATCATATTGGAGGTGAAAAACTCATTTTAGACTGCAGCTGTAGTCCCAGATACATTAAAAGTTCTTAGCATATCAGAGATGAATGATATGGTAAGCCTAAGAAATGGATAAAAATGATGCAACGGTTTTCTAGAATAGAATTATTCTGGGTAATCAAAGAGAATCAAAGAGAAGAGCTGCAGAAGAACCTGACAATGCCTGCAGATGGAATAAAACGTACCAGATAAAATGGCATCTCATACAACTTAGGGTATGTGTTCACTTTGAGGAACTTGAAGACAGATTTCTATAAAAAGCAGGACTGACTCAAACATGGCTGTGGAAAACAGCTCCAATGAGCATCGTGTACTGCACGCACATCGCACAAAGTCACTCCCAAGGGATCCACACGAGGAGATCTGAAAGCTTACTGTAAAAGCCCAGAAGCTGAGTTGTTGACAAAAGGGAATCAACACAAAAATCACACAATTTTGTGATAAAAATGTGATGAACCATATCCCTCAGTGCAACATTTCCACATTTCTTGAATACCTCCAGGGACGGTGACTCCACCACCTCCCTGGGCAGCTTTTGCCACTGCCTCACCGCTATTTCTGAGAAGAAATGTTTCCTAATACCCAACCTGAACCTCTCCTGATGCGACTTGAGGTCATTAGCTCTTGTCCTGATACAGCTTCCCCAGGCACAAACCAAGAAAGCTCCTGAAAGCAGGATTTGTTGTGACTTCTTGTCCTAGCTGCCAGATTTTAACACTTTTAGAGAGAAAATCATTTTGGTACCATCTGTAGTGGACACCAAACTACTTCTTTTACAAAAAGATCTGAGTTACGCAGTGAGCAAAATCACTAAGTTCACTAAAGTAAACTGCAAGCTAAATTTAAAAAAAGTAATCCAGTGGAAGATCAAAGGAGAAGCATCTTCCTTTCATCCCCAAGATACATGGTGTGTTGTTACTCACATTTCTGATAAGGAGAGGGAGGCTTTAGATTGCTGATTGTTTCACAACACACAGGTAGGCTGCTTTATACATCAGAAAGCCAAATATGTCATCTAGGTATTACACTCTTATGAAACATTAGCGATAGGATTCCTTTATTTGGTTTGATAATGGTTTGGAACAGATTCTCAATGGAAGCATGTAAAACTAAAAGTCGTCTTGGATTAGATGGACCTCCTCTTTCACCTAAGAGCATCTGCTGTTTTATTTTGGCTAATACAGACAAATAATTATAGGAGCTAAATAGACTCCCAGCCTTTTCACTGAACCACACAACTGCACTGTTGAGATTATCAAGCAGAAGTGGAGAGCTGGAATACGTGACCCTCCAGGACTCTGATATTTGCAAAAGCAGCATTTATTCCCTCCACTCCCCTTCAGAAACAGTGCCATTCCTCTTGGTCAGGGTCTCCTACTCTGTTCAAGCTGCTCCAAACTCCAAGGAGCAGGGCAGCCTCAGGTTTACCTCAGAAAGCTGCACATTTTCCAGGTGATAAAGCCTGTGGCACTGCTATGGAAAAAAAAAAAGCTCTCGTGTTATCAACCTCCAGACTCTGTATAGGGCCTGTAGGAATCTCCCTGAAAAAAAAAATCACTCCTTCAGCTGCTGATCATATGGTGACTGGAGAGGGTAGAGGAAGAAGCTTGGGGAAGAACTAGAAGCAGCAGTAAGGGAATTAAGTATTTGCTAGCTACTGCCAAGACACAGTCATTAAAAAAATACCTAAAAACATCCATATATACTCCATTACTATATTTAAACCATCAGACAGTAGGAAACATTCTCAAGGTGCTAAGGCAGACCAAACTTTTCAAAAGAAAGCTGTGTTTATACACTCAGTTGCCTAAACGTGTAAGAAAAAAAAGACACTGCTGCTGACTTCCTGTATCTTGAAATATACTGTTATTAACTTCTGAGATGGCTTACTTCTTGTTGTTGTTTGTGTTTTGTTTTGGTTTGTTTTTTTTTTAGTTCACTGTAAGAACAGAAGGTTTATTTCCTACCTGTAGTGTACATGTGTAACTGTTGGTTGTCGGTAGCCAAGAATCCAGGTTTGGATGTCTATAGGTTCACCTTTGGGATATGCAATGGTTGCATCTATCACCCACTGGAGACCTTTTGGTTTGCTCTCTAGGATTAAGAAGAAATATTGTATTAAAATTCATCAGAAAGTGTATGCCACTTGATTTGATAGTTATTCCATTTTTAGATTACTTTAAAAGAGGTATGAGGCACAAATAAAGCTTAGAAAAGTGACAAAATAAGACAGCTAAGAATCAAATCTAGATCCAAATCATTACACAGCACAAAAATATTCTTACAAGCTTCAGCAAGATTCAGATTTCATTTTCATGGCTGTTTCTGTTGTGCGTATGTATTGTAGCACACAGAAATCAGCAACTCTGCTCTTTGGTTGCAGTCATATAACACATTGGCTCAAATCTTAGGTGCCTCCCCCATTTCCCAAAAGAAGAACTTCAGCATAAAAATCCAACAGCTTTGACCCACAACAGCCATGGAGAGCCCTTTGGGCAACTGCCTCACTGCTGGGGTGCGGCAAATAGATGGTGACTTATGTTACACAACACAGAGGGATTTTCAAAGGCAGTTAAAACAAAGCAGAAGACCCCAAAGGTTCTTAAATAGTTGGGTTACAGGTGAAAGAGGAAAAAACAGACACTGTGCTTGAAAGGCAAGCAAGCAATGAATAGGAAAAGATGGTCAGTGTTCACAATGGAGATTCCATCCATGAGGCCTCTGTCAGAATGACTGACCCCAGTGTGTGCCCACGCACTTACCAAATACTCAAAATGAGGAGGTGAAAATGATGCATCAAATCTAAGCCGCAATGTTAGTTACTACCAGCAATAGTCAAGGACAGACAGCCTAGCTGTGACCTCTCTCTGCTCTTTTGTCAACCCATCTGGCACATCTTCAACCCACAGATTTGCCAAGAGGGAGAGCAGCATACCTGGAAGGCGAGCCAAGGAGGGGGCACGGTGCCAGACAGCATTTGGAGTTCAATTGTCAATTTTATTTCTGTTCTGGGGGGACCAGTCATGCCTTGCACCTGAGGTCACATTATGCTCAGGCTTGTAGAGTAGTATAAGTTTACATCATACCCAGCACTATCGTACAGAATTTTTAAAAAGCTGAATTTAAAAAGCTGATGATTTTAAAAACAGTCATCTGTTGGCAGAAGTAAGAGCTGTTATGTAGCAGTACACAGTGCAAGACTCTTCAAGCCTGCAACTGAGACACCTAAAGAGGAATGACCCTTCATGCAGAGGAGTCCTCCCTTGCCAAGTGTTGGGTTCAGGAGGAAAGTGGACCAGGCATATGGAAGATGTCCATTGGAGAGCTAAATCAACAGACAGAAGCACCTGTCTGGCTCAGCTTAGGAAATGTGTGACACTGGAAACGGTCAGAAACTAGGAGAATATGAGAGAAGTACAATAGGAGAAGCACGATGTACATTTGCTCTGTTCGTGGCTCTCCTGCAGTATGCTCTTAGAACCACAGAGAGGATTTGGGGCTAGATAAATGTATGGTCTTGTCCAAAGTTGCCATTCAAGTTTTACTGCACACACAAAGAAAACTGCAGCACAGACTGAGGCACACTAAGAGCTGCAGTTATTAACACCAACTGGGGCATACCTGACCTGACAAGGACTGACTCACAGGTTCCTACCTGTATTGCATCCACATTTAATTTAATTAAGCACAAGAAGCCATGTACAGCAACACTATCGCCTGTACCTATCAAATATTTTAAAAAGCAAGCAGTGCTGCCACAGTGTCTAACCAACAATGGGGCTGTACCACTTCATTCCAAATGCAGATGTGCTCCCTGAGTCAGGCTACACAGTATTTTGCAATACTTAGCTCAGAAGTGAACATCAGCTAGCAATATATGGCTCCAAAATGTGATAATGTGATAATACACAGGTCAGGCTGAAACACTGTTAGAAAATGCTGACAGGCACGCAAAGTGAGGGCAGAAGGTACCAGCGGAGGCTCCAGGCCAGGACCATGGCAGTGGTTGTCATGTCTCTCGTAAGAAAAGCACTAAGTGCAGAGTCCTTCATTTTAAAAGAAGCAATGTATTAGAGAAAAGCCAATATGAAATTAATAGTAAACTCACAGAAGTATTCATTTGGAAATGGATTTCAGAACAAGGCCATTCCATTTATCATTTTCCCAGATGTAAAGAGAGAATGGACGAAGACAAGTAAATTGTCTGAGTGAGCAACAAAGATCATTAATTGTAATTAAAAAGTGCCAGATGAATATGGGAGCATTATCTTATTATTTACAGTAAAGTGTTTTTAAATAGTCTATTAAATATTTAGCTACTAATTCAGACTGTTCTTTCAGTGGATAATGGTTCAAACTTCTTTATGGGAAGACTACTGTGGCCCTTCTTAGTGCTGATTTCTTACCTTCTACCTTATGTGGGGCAGAGCTGCTGCATGCATTCTCACATCAGCTCCAGCCTCACCTCCAACCCCTTCCAGTGCAGGGAAAAACCTGCCTGACAGTCTACCAGGAACCCCACATTCAAAACGCAAAGTTGTGAATGTTCAGTCTCCAGAAGTAAGCAGGTCTTTGGAGCAAGCAGGTCTTACTGCAGCCACCTCCACAGGCAATTTACAAAGACACATTATCAAATCACAGTCACTGACATATTTCAGCATACCCTGGTTTAAAATAAGCCTTGCATAATCCATCCAACCTCTCATGCTGTTTAAAAAAAGCTTAAATCACCAAGGATTTGGAGAAAATTAATTTTGAAATAAATCTCACTGTCCTCTCTAGGTGACATCTGTGTTTTTAAAGCCACAAAGGTCTAGCATATCCTCAAAATGGAAAGACAACTGCAGCAACACAAAGGGGTAGGATCTCTTAATCTCTGAGAATGCTGCTCTTGTGCCTAACCAGACCTTTGAACAAGCTCAGGACAGACTGCTATCCAAGTTATAATACAGTGTGACTTCCAGGTCTGATATCTGTAGAAAGGCAGGCATCAAGCACACCTGTTCCAGAGCTCCTCTTGCCAAGCTTGGCTTTGCCAACACAGCCACAGATGTTTTCAACCTCCCCTCTCCATTAAAAGACACCTTCATCCTTCATTTCTAATACCAGCTGAAAGACCGAGCAGCCTGACTGCCGCAACACTAACAGCTGCAGAGGCCAAATTTAAGCTGATCTCTCTGAGGATTGATGTTTCTTCCATAGTGCTGCTTGGGGAAAGTGTCAGCCTGCTTGCCACCTTCAGGTGGACAATTCTGAATTCTCAAATCACCTATAAATGCCACCAGTGATGCTTTTTGAGTTGTACATAAATGTTCAAAACCATCCTGCAGGGCCTGTCCTGTGCAGTGGTACCCAAACCACGCAAAAACAACGTACCTTGATATCATTGCTGTGTACTTGTCTTGTGAGTGCTAAGAGAAAAAAACATTTTAAGACTGAACAACCACATGTAGTGATTGTTTTCTAGTCTAGACAAAAAATAAACAAGTCTCCAAACTTGTGTTCCCACCCCCTTTAAGTCATCACCAGAGGTAAATCTTTGTAACTGTTTTGCTGTATTTTTAACTCTGCATGCAGCAATGGTAAACTGCTTTTTATTTAGTTCAGGCAGATTATACAAGACATTGCATGGTCTGTGTTGCTCTCACAACAGACACCTGACTGTCTACAATCACAAATGTATTGGAACTCAAAGTTTCCTGCTGTCCCCTCCATTTCTAGACTAGGGTCACCCTCAGCCAACAGTGCAATCTGCATCTGTCTATGAGCAGAGCCCCCCAAACCCATCAGCAGACCATCAGTGTTTACCAAGGAGAAAGAGTAAGCTATAAAGAGATGTAAGAGGCTGTAGTAGGAAACATTGCCTCCAGCCAGGCTCTGGGATTGCACTCAGAGTAGGAAAGCACCAACAATGACCCTGGGGACTGCAGTTTCCATTTAAAGAAAATATTTACCAGCATTCACTGGCGTTTAGGTGTGGCTTCTTGAGTTGCTTACATCACTCTACACTCAGCCAAAAGAGGCTGCTGCCTCCTCTGCAAAGCAGCAATTCCTGCCATTTCCCTCTGCTCATTGGTCTTCTAGTGATCAGCTGGACCATTGGCCTCAACGTTAACTCTTTCCTCAGAGATCAGATCTCAGGCAGAACATCTTATTCATCAGCCCAGGATCTCTTGGCAACAAGCCACCTGTGAACAAAACCAGAAGCCCCTTTTCCAGGACTAAAAAACCCAAACAACAGAACCTTCCCACATATTACTCAAGTCACATTCCTCAAAAAACAGTGAATCAAGAAGTGCGAGTTAGAAAAATGAGTTGTGAAGTCCAGCATCCAGCTGTGCAGCAAACAGAAAACCAAGAGAATTGTACGTTCTGTGCTACGTTTGAGAACAGCAAGGTAAGATTTCAATGTGGCCGTGGTCAAGATCTTATCATTCTCTTATCAGACAAAATTACTGTCAGGTGAAATAAAACAGGATTAGAAAGTATCCTAAAGAATGACTTATCACGAATCAGCTCTGCAATGTGTATCTTCGGTGAGAATTCCTCCTAACCCCTTTGAATTGCCAGCTGTTCATTGTAAGAGTTGGATCTTCACACATCACAACAACAACAAAAAGCAAAACCAGTTTGATTTTTACCAGATGATTTTGCTCATTCTAAAGCTCCCAGGATGACCAATTCTTTCCACCTGAGGAAACACTTGTAACTACAGCCTAGGTGTCTGGTAAAGAAAGTAAAGAAAAAAACAAAACCAACAAAATCACTTTAAAGCAATTTAATAAAAAGCTGAACTCTAATAATATCTAATAAAGCTTGGAAGTAAGAAAAAAGATTGGGGGAATGACAAATAATAGAGAAGAAAGTTATCATAGCAAGCTGAATAATACAGTTCAGAGCATGAGAAGTAGTGCAGAGGAAAAATGTTTTTGCTGAACCATTAAGTTCAAGTACAGTGCTATAACAAAAAAGTATAACAGTACTAAAACAGAAAAGCCACTTCCCAAAGCAAAGGATTGCAGGAACACAGTACAAAAATGTACATACAATTCTTATGCATGGTGCTGGTAAAGCCATAACTGTACATTCTGCATTTTGTTCTGGCAGCCACAGCCAGATGAAGGCAAACTACAGAAGATACAGGCAAGTCTGATATCACTGAGCCACATTTCTCCAAGTAGTTAAAAAAAAGGGGGGGGGGGATAAGTAAAACAGAAAAAGATGACCACTGCCTTGTAAGACCTTCTACAATAACCTTGTAAATTTGGAACATTATATTTCACTCAACTGAACAAATATTCCTGAATTTTCTGAAGGGCAAGCGTAAAGTAAAAGCAGTTGGAAGGCAGGCAGAATATTAGAGGAAGAGCCTTTGATAACAATGTACAGATCAAGAGTTAAACCTCCATACCTCTCTGGAAAGGAATTTGTACTGTGGCAGAAACATTTTTGTGAGAGAATGTAAAAAAGCTCAGCTTCACACATGCTAAATCTTACTCTGTCCTAGCATGCAACTTGTATTTTCACTTTTCTTTTTCATCTTTTTTTTTTTTAATTTAAATGCTTTCACATGTACTACTTTTTTCACTTTGAAATAGGGATAGCTAGAAAGCAAACGTTCTTCTCCAACTTCTCTGCTTCTCTTTCCATCTGTCTTTTCAGGAGGTGGGCTTTTCATTATATGTCTGAGATGATCGGTTTATTTTATTACCCAGATCAGTCAACAATTATCAGATGCTCAGTTCTACTGAGTCTGAATCATGCCACTCAAAAAACAAATGAGGAAACAATAACAACAAGCAAAATCAAACAAAAACAAAGAAAACCAGTGCTGCTCGATGTTCAGTCAGTATCAATCAACATGAGGACAAAAACATAAAACAGTTACTTTGGCAAGTGCCTTCGGTTCCCTTCCAGAGCTAGCTGACCTGTAATTCATTAGGGAAACTTCTTATTTTCATACCTTGTTTCTTTGAGAAAAGAAACAGAAAAGATCACACTTTCACCCTTACAAAACTTTATTTGAACAAAGAGTGGGCCTTTTCTTTCCTAAAAACAAAAGAATTTTCAATATTCTATGAAAATGAGGGCTTTCTTGAGTCTGTCTTTTCTGAATGCAGGATACATGATTCTGCATTCCACAGCTTGAGTTCCATTTAATTTAAAATCTGCCCTCCTCCAAAAGTATCATCTTCATTCATTTCCTATGTTGACAAGATTTGCTTCTAAACAAAAAATCTGGAAATAATTTCTGTTTGAAGCTTCCTGCTAACCCTGAAATTTGAACTTAAGCACAGAAAAAAACCTGCCTGCAGCTTCATTAGGATTGATGTTTGCTTCTAAATGAGTACAACTGCTAAATGATTATCATAATTTTGGCATGGAAATACCAGCATCACCCACCAATAAGAAAACAGTAGAAGTCCCCAATCCTCTGTTCCTGTAAGAAATAAAAGAAATCCACAACTAGGCTCAATAAAATCCAACTCCACTGTGTGAAACTGCCAAGAACTGCCTATGAAAAACTGAGCGACTAAAGGCACGCAGCCCCATAACTGCAGGCATCACTTACAGCACTTACAACCCAATTCTCCTCTCCCCTGCAGCCCAGGCACCTGAGAACAACAGTGCTGCAGGAATATTTTTGCCCCTCATTACTCCCAGTTACAGGCCCCAGACCACCTTTCAGATCTAGTCAGTGACAGCATAACCTCCAGCAACAAAGGTGACGGCCATCTTACAATAATGATAAAATAATTAAATATAATGACATTTAAAAAAATTAAATATAATAATAAAAGCACTTGAATTCAATAGTTTGAGAAGAACAAAGTATACAGTACCAGAATGCAAAGAAACTTCAAAAGATAGAAATTAAAATTTAAATGTTGCTTGTTCTGTATTCCAGAAATACTCATCCTGTAGCCCCATAGCAACACAAAGCAGCATGAAACACCACCCTGCTAACAGAGCAGCCCCAGGTTCTTGCTCACTCCCAGTGCTCATTCCAGTATCTGCTCTATCCACTGCTTGTGCTGAGATGAGCATCCATGCAGTCACACAGTAGTCACACACATCAAATGAAAGCTAAAGTATTTGGTTTTTGTCTCAACATCAACGATACAATGAAAAATGAAAACATTTATATAAATATGATGGTGCACTGCGGGCGTATTTGACATTTTGAGAGACCAATTCAACTCTCAAAAGGTTGTGTTTAATACCATCAATATCCGGGGCATTCACTTCTCTTTCTTGTGATCTTTACCTTTTATCACAGCATCTCCACCTGCAGGAGTTCCATTTTCTTGCGGAGCCACAAGCGTTTTCAGAATCACTTGAGTTGCCCCGAGTCTTGGCAGGGTGACATGCTGAAGAAACGGCAAATTGTTTTTCTTGGCAAATGCCTGGCTTGTTTCCCTCCTTTTCCTAAGGAAGCCACCCTCTGGAAATAAAACAATCCATTTCCGATTGCGGCTCCGGTAATATTTTTCTAGATGCTCCTTGAGTAACACAAGCTGCTGGTCACGGTGTGCTTTTCCCTACAAGAAAAGAACACTGACTAAATAAAATGAGTGCTTAAATGATACAACATGTGCCAGCTAATTGTTACATTTCTAAGATTTCTATCCCTTTTCAGAGATGCAAATACGCCCCTGCAACAAGACAAAATAATCACAGAACCATTAAGGTTGAAAAAGATCACCATCTAGTCCAGCCATCAATCCATGCCCACTGACCACGTCCCTCAGTGCCACATCTCTACGTATTCTGAACACCCCCAGGGACGGTGACTCCACCACCTCCCTGGGCAGCCTGTGCCACTGCCTCACTGCTATTGCTGAGAATGTTTCCTAATACCCAACCTGAACCTCCTCTGGTGCAACTTGAGGCCATTCCCTCTCATCCTATCACTAGTTATGGGAGAGGAGGATGCTGATCCCTGCTTTGCCACCATCTGCTTTCTGGCAGGTGTAGAGAGCAGTAAGATCTCCCCTGAGCCTCCTCTTCTCCAGACTGAACAACCCCAGCTCTCTCAGCTGCTCCCCTAAGACTTGTGCTCCAGCCCCTCACAGCTCGGTTGCCCTTCTTTACATAGAGTTCTCCTCAGAGCACCCACTGGTGGCCTGGTAAATGCCACTTCACAAATAAAAATACCCTTGTGAAGGAGGATGAAAGTCTCTGATGACTTCTCTGCAGGAGTGATGTCCAGACAGTGACCAGGCACTCTACGTGCCAGAGGCACGGACTCAGAGTTCCCTGGTGAATTCATTAAACTGAATTCTGCAAATGCAAACTGGGTCAAGCTGTTTTTCCACGGTCCACATACTATCAGTACTTTCTGCAAGCCAAGAGTAACTTTGTGAGCATCACCTTCCACGCACTTGTCCCCCTCAGGACCAGTGCAGGTGACAGAAGCCAGAGCAGGACAGCAGCTTTTAGTTTGACAATGAGCAGTATATAGGGTATAGCCAGGTAATAATTAAACCCAAAGGACTAAAGGTAGGGAAAAAAGCCTCATTAATTTCTCCTCTTTCATGTACTAGGACAACTATTTCCACTTAAGACAGTAAGATTTGACCTTAATTACTGCAAAAATACCAACAGAATCTTCAGCAACAGTCTTCTCTCCTTTCACCTTCACTCAGTAAGAGCAAGCCATCCAAATTTTCACAGACAGGAATTTACATCAGTTAGCGTTACAAGGGCTCTGAAAGTTCAGAGTCACAAACACCTACACCTTCCTCTGTGCTTTTTTTGTTTTTTTTACACTTTTGGAAGGAAGGAAAACGGGAGGAGTGAGTTTGGTTGAAGACAAGAAACAGTATTTTATCAATGATAAGTTTTGTGAAAGAGTTCCTCCCAGATTTTCATATCTCACCACTGCAATTATTTCCAACTTAGCCTCATGAAAAAGGAGGAATGAACTCTGCTCATATTTATGGAATTAAAGAGCAATATAAAAGTTCCTCAGTTAAAATAACTCTTGGACACCAGACCAGAGGACTCCAGGATAGCAAAGTAGTTCAGAAAAGAGCAGCGAACAAGAAATTTTTTGCAAGTTAAATATTACAACTTCCCAAAACCTAGACATACTTAGCAAATATGGCAGGTGCATGAACTGAAGTTTAGCGAACACTGTGAGGGTTAAGATGTGGCTGTAAGATAGAAAAATCTACCGAGCTAAAGGGAAAGAAGGCAGATAAAAGTACCGATGATAACAGGTGGATCAGTGCAGAGTCCTGGAACATGAATGCACTTAACATCCTATCCAGAGAGAAGTCTCACAAAGGAGAAACTCCTCAGCGTGACCAATTCTTGAAGGTCATGGCTAGCTGCTTGGTATCATGGAGAACAGGCTCAGCAAAATTTCCTTTAGAGGAAAGAAAGCAGGTAGCAGCAGATTGCTGACATTCTTCAGGGCGCCCTGCACTTTGTGTCATCACTGAGGCAAGTTACAGACAGCCTCAGTTTCTGGAAAACTTCTCAATGGAAGAAAGCACCAGTCAGTCTCTAGCAGACATCAAAAGCATTCCTGAGCTGTTGTTGCTGCTCATGGAAAGGAGGCTAACACACCTTTCTAAACCAATGGGCTGCACTGTGCCGTGATCAAACTACATTGTTTCACAGCAAAAGACAAAACAAGTATTTGCTCATCCAAATATTAATAGGGCCTTTCTAAAATTAGGTAAGATTATTATTCATCCCAAGTATTTTGGCTTTTTATCAATGGGAAAAATAATCAAACACTTCAGCAACATCCTATTTTCATGCAGTCCAAAAGACACGATGACATGACTTTGTGTGATGTTGCAGACTTCAGTCACTTTACAGAAAAAGAGGGAGAGTTCTGTTTTCAGCTCAGTAACGGCTTAGCCTCATAACTGGAACTGCAACAACGCATTCAGAAATTATAATTGACAAACTGACAGCCACGTGTACCTCAAAATGTGTACTTTGTGAATGTTAACTACTGAAATGGATTGATATGTATGAAGTGTCCCTGTTCTTTTCTGTACTCTCCCAGTATGTTATCTTCTCCCTCTAGAGACCTTCCTTTTGTCTTGATGTGGTGGTTTGATGTTTTCTAGACTTGCCTCTAGTCTTTGTTACAAATCTCACTGTAGATTTTTTTATTGCCTTGAAATAAGTATCTGTTTATTTCAGAGAAAATTAGATTATCTTCCTCTGAAAAGTTAAAAATGTGACTATTCTCTGTCTGCCACAGACTGTTTAAAAGTCCAAATGAAAATAAGGGCAGGGAGGAAACGTATGTTGGATGTTATAGTCTCATAACCGACACCAGATCCATGCTGATCAGCGTACTTACTGCAATTCTACTTTTGGAGTATAGTTTTATCAACAGATGTCAAACTTCAAAGTAACCACACACACATACCTCTCCCCACTCCTCCAAACAAAACAATCTAACTGCTGTACCTACACAAAAAACTCAAACTGAAAAAAGAATAACAAGCTGCATAAGCTCAACCCAAATACACGCATTTCAGCACAGTTATTTCATCCTGAAAATCAACCTGGATGGGCTTGTGTGAAGTAAGACCCATAGCATCCCGATACCCAAACATCAGGATAAATAAAAGCACTGTTATGTTACCACTTACCTGTCTTATAAAGAAGTCTCCATGGATTAATGAGACAATGCCAAAATTTGTATACTTAAAAATATGATCCATCAGCCACATCATCTGACGGACAACCTGAAAAGTCCAGAAAAAAGAAAAAAGCTGAGTAAACATGTGCAGAGAAGCATGCACATACAAGTCATGGAGAAGCAACAGAACTAGCAAATGCATGGAAGAAAATCCTTTGTGTGTCTATGCATCAAAGTAATAAAGCAACACAGGTGCTACACTTCTCCCTCAAGAATGGTGTTAAGCACACAGTGCGTATTCATAATGTAAGATGCAATTCTACACTGTTAGCCACATGCTGTAGTCATTTCTACTCAGTGTTTTTATGGGAGGTGTAGCACTTCTTACAGATGTGCCATCACAATTTGAAGTCATCTGAAGTCATTTGAAGTCCACAAAACAACACAAATTTGTGTTTGAAATCTCTAAGTGATTTACATCTGCAACAAAACCAAACAGGTTTTCTTACACATTTTTTACTTGACAGTTTAGGGATGAGGTCATTTTGTTCTCTGCTGTTGATTTGCACATGCTCCACGTGTGCTCCATATAATCTATGAACAGTGCCATCACCAAGATCTATGCACAGCCCATGTAGCACTGCTAGTTTCTCTCCCAGCAGAGCAACCAGCCACATGCAGCTGACAATTTCACTAAGACACGAAATGCTCCTTTGTCCTGGCCAAGCAAAAGCAGACAGGGAACCATTAGAATCACCTTGACCATCACTTCTATAGAACAAAGAAAGGTATTTTAAATCTCAAAAGACTGATGTATCAGTAAGAGAATAATCAATAAGGGAATTGTCCCAGAGGTAAATGACAGAAGGGGAAAACTTCTGCCTCCAAGGTCCTTCCCCTCTGTAGCTCCTATGTGTATGTGTTAAGAGGGGTAGGAGTTGGCTCTCCAACACTGGAAAATCCAATGCCTCTTATATGCTTCCCACCGTGTAATGAGGCTGGCTGCCTTCACTCTCCCCTAGCTTCGAAGGCCACAGAGACTGATCCAAGTTGAGTGAAATTTAGACCACGTAAGAAAATACTTTTCCATTTACCACAGTCAAAAAAGAGTGTGGAGAACTATGGTATTTCTCTGATAGTCAGAGGATTATTATTATTATTATTATTTTCATCTTAAATGTGTAACTTGGCATCTTTCATTTCTCCAAGATACATAGCTTGGAGGCAAAGGAAAAATGCATTGTTCACACATTAGTTGACTACATCCACCACCACCACTAAGGTGTAAGCTGCACTTCCCTTCAAGCCCTAGAGGCTTACACAGTACCAGAAATACACAGGCCCCACATATTCAACAGTAATTCACGCAAAATAGTTTGGTACAGCCAACGATGGTGAAAACAGGTAAAAGCCACATCTCTGCATGTCTAAGTGGCATTTGTAGACAAACTGATTATACTTCTTGCAGGAATTCTGTTTTACATGAAAAAAGCAAACAGCCACAAAAAAAAAACCACCAACCCTGAAATGCCCACCTTGACAATCTGCTGTAACTGCTGTATCTATCTACAAGATAGACTGCTGTATCTATCTACAATTGCAGCACCAGACTTTCTTCCAAATACATCTAATGCTCTCTTGGAGCGCTCCGATTACCCATTCTCCCTTTTGACCACAGAAGCTATAAATGAATCCTGTGTTATATGTTTAGAGAAAAGTAACTACCACATACTCTGTTTCGTTTCCTTATCCATAAACAACCGTGGCCAGATGCTTAGTAAGGTGATGTTTTCACACACTTAGAAGAACAAAACTACCAAAGAAAGCCTAAGATGCTTTATTGCCTTCGACATAGGGCTGACCTCTCAGCTAAACCTGAATGTTACAGAACGCAGTAAGAACCACTCAGCTTTGGTGGGTTTTTAGTATCAGCAAACTTTCTGTTTGAAGATTTTGGATAATGCAAGAGTACAGGTTCCTGGGCCATCCAGCATTGCCGCAAGTAGAAAAAGAAAACCGCGTCTGAGAGAAGGGCAGTTCTCAAACACATGAGAAGTCACAATATCATCAGTTCACATCCACACATCCAGAGAATAAATGTCATAGGGAAATGCAACTTTGTGACCCTAAGTTAAAAACAGCACTCAGAATCCACTAACGAGGTGTTAGTGGAATGCAGCACCCATATGACTCTCTGTTCATCTATTAGGCTTTTTGACAAATAGTGTTCCGTTCTATTAATTAGAAACAAAGCCAATATAATCTGCTTTGCTGGAAGAGATGAGCAAGCTTAATAATCTGCTTCCCTGAAAAGCAACGGTTTGGGTCTTCTGAGGAGTCAGCCTTAGAAGTACTGTGGCACCCCATGAGGAACAGTTGCCCAGCAATGCTGAGGCTCCTCTCCTCCCATACCACTTTGTATGGCTGTGTATCACCTGGGCATTTAGCTCACAATTTCGGAGGACTTCATTTCTAACACAAAAGTTTATCATTGATCTTCAGGTCCGAAGTCCATCTCATCGTGTTCCAGGTGACACAGAGCTTCTAACCAGTATCCTTGAACATGCAGTTTGCTGCCAAATGGGCTACAAAGAGGCAAACTCCATAGCTCAATGATTACAAGTCTGCCAACAAACCTATGCAGTGGGGTAAGGAGTACAAAGAAGAAATAAATATTTTAATGCGTATTAATTCATGAACAACAGACACACACACACCCCATCAAATAAGGGGAAGATCAAAGGGTACAACACAATCATCTTGTTTGCAATCAAAAGGCAAACGAGATTGCTAGATATTCATTTTGTTCCACTACCAAATGCAGAACAGAAAAAGCTGCAGTGGTGCTTTTCATCCTCAGGAACAAAACAATACTTATCAGAGGAATCTCTTATCATATGCAGTTCGAGTAGGCTAAGCAAAGACATTAAAAACGTTTTGAACACAAATTCATAGGTGTTCATGGACAGAAATAATTTTTGGTGTTTTTTTTTGCTCCACCCTTCCTGTTTAAGCTAAATACAGGACGCTGATAATAGTTTCTGATGTTTTAATAGGAAATCTGGGTGCCTCCCATTCACAGGCTCATTTTGATTTCAAACTGCAAAGATTACATAACAAAGCAAACCAAACAGACAGACTTTCATTTTCAAAGCACTTGCCTGTAACAACTATAGAACTCAGGTGTGCATTGAAACTTGCACTAGAACAGCTACAAGCTGTATTTTTTTTTCCTCTCCGCCGCGCTCATTCTGCTCTTAATAAGAATAAAACAACTCGGTCAAATTTATCAGCCCTAATCCAGGCAGAAAGCAGCAACAGGAGCGTTTTAACCTACTTTTTAACATTAAAGGTTATGAGACCTCAACTAACTTATTAAGAGCTCAACAATTTCACAGACTGGAACAATTTCTAGAGCTACATATAAAGTGTGCTCAGGCCGCATCTGAATCAGCACAAACCTGCTACTGTGTGGCTTATATTATGGCACTTGTTAAAACAACCCCATGCCAGCCCTTCCACTATGTTTTAGCTAAATTCCACTTCCCTAACAGGATGTGTTTTCCTTACTCACCTAAGTTAATCTCAAAGAGAAGAAACACCTTAACAAATGTATTCCAACTTACTGTTCAATAAGATTGTTTGCTTTAAACAGGTAGGGTACACTAGCATTTGTATATAAGCAATTGCTAAGAAAAAATGCTAGGAAAAATACATCACAGTTCCTGACCTGGCCTGTAGGAAACCTACTGTCAAACTGCAAACAAATGTTGGCATTCTACTTTGCTACACAGAGAAACAGAACTTTGTCTTAAATCAGACACTTCTGATATCTCGAATTAACAACAAAAAAGGCAGCAACAAGGGGAGAAATGCTTGTTGATTACAGCTGGATTCAAAGTCCATGCTGCCTTGCAAAGGAGAGCAAAATTTCAGACCACCAGGGGAGGAAATTCTGCCACTGCCGTGTCAGCAAGAGGCCAGCTCTGGTCCATGACTTCACATCTCCATGCACCCTTCTGTGTGAAATGGAAAGGAGCTCCCACCTACACAACGTACCTTGAGCTAAAAAGCATCGCTCGAGTGGTAAAAAGTGTTTCAGAATTAACACAGCTCAGCTGTCCTAAACAAAATGAAAGCAATTGCTATCTTGTTACTTGCAGTTGAATATCAAGGTTACAGAGGACTTCATGTTTAAATTAAACTGTTAAAAAAACAAATCCAAACAAAATCCTGTCTTGTTTAAATAGTTGCTTATTGTGTAATGATTTCTTTTCTTCCCCCAGTGGTTTCACGTCTCTCCAGGACAATTCTCCTGTTCAGAAATACGAAGCATGCTATTTAAAAATACCTGACTCAGCAAGTTCCATCAAGGATAAACTATTCTGATCTTTCTCCTTATTTTTAGACAGTTGTACCACTCACACAATATTTTAAGCATGTGCTAACATTTGTGCTCATTTATTTATTAGCTAAAAAAACTACTAAAGTCACTCAAGGCTCTGGACAGGATGATTCCAAGCACAACAACAGAAACCCCATAAGCAAAACATGCAGATTTCAATGGCTGCTTTGCTTTTCTGAAAACCCACAAACCTAACATTCCCCACACTGAAGGCTGTTTGCCACCTCAACACCTTATTCCATTTTCAGCATCTTCTACACTTTCCAAAACTCATTCTGTCTATGCTGAAACTTTTTAGCTATGGAGTGAAATAGGATCAATATGGTTTAGATTTAAACACAAATATGGATATATAAACTAGGATGCATACATGTGAGAAGGGGACAGACACTGACAGGAGTTCTGACAGGACAAGGGGAAATGGTTTCAGACTAAAAGAGGGGAGATTTAGATTGGATATAAGAAAGAAGTTTTGTTTTGTTTTGTTTTTTACTATCAGGGTGTTGAGGCACTGGCACAGGTTGCCCAGAGAGGCAGTGGATGTCCCATCCCTGGACACACTCAAGGTCAGGCTGGGGAGGTTCTGAGCAGCCTGATCTGCTGTAGGGATCCCTGTTCAGTGCAGGGGAGTTGGACTGGATGGCCTTTACGTGTCCCTTCCAATTCAAACAATTTTACAATTCTATGAGTCAATTAACTTCTATGATGTTTAAATTATGAGACATCAACAGTCAAGACTATAAGACATACGTATCCATACGATTCTATCCTCATAGCTGTACCTTCACCAAGATTGCCCTATGCATAACTTTGATGAAGAGAATTAAAAAGTGTTCATTCTACTCATTTAGGTATGCACAATACAGACTACCATACATACCTAACTTCCTCAATTCCCAAAGGAAATAAAGCAATTAAAAGTAGTGTCAGAACACTGTCTTCTCTAGGCTATAGCAGGAAGAAGTTAGTCTCTTCCATCACCCTTGAGCAGCATTTTCGTATTTTCCAATTCAAAGACTTGAGGGCTTTTGTTTATTACATCAGTTCAGCACAAGTAACATCTGGAAAGACTGAACAAAAACTGGAAGAAATGCAGTATACACGCAATGTGCATGAATGTACGTTAAGAAGAACAGCATCAGTTACAGGTTACGCAGATACAATCAAGAGCAGCTGTTGTGTTCCTCATTTCCCCACCGTACGATGGCAGGAAAGAAGTACATTAAGACAGACACAGCTGATGCAGCATTTCAGCTTGCCAGGCATGTACCTATCACACTGCAACCTAAACATACATATCTCTTCCCTCTAATTACACCACATATTAATTTCCCATTTAGATCCTATCCTCTGGCTTCCAGCACTATGCTCCTTGACGTGATTTTTCTGAACATCCACGTATGAAGCGATTGACATTAGTTGCATTTCTCAACAAGAGATGCTGAAGAGTGAGTGAAATAAGAGCTGAAGCAATTTTGACCACATATAGCTAGCCAGTCTGGATATGCTCTCTGAGGGAAGTTACTTCTAGTTTCTGATTTTCTATCAAAATCCCATAGCTGCTTCTGATTTCATTAGAAAAATGCTATGTCAAGATAAAGTCACAGCCTAAAAGCTAAACTCATGATGGTTTGAATTAAGTTGGTACGAACTGCACAGAGATACATGGTGAGAGGAAAAAGGACATTCCTTCCATGAATTACCTTTAAGGAGATCTGCCTCCCTCCATGCTAACCTAGATTCCACACTAAGTCAGTTTGTAACTGACCTCTGAAGGCAACACAGTGATCTAAAACCTTCTCCACCCTACTGTCACATTAATCCAAAACCTAACCAAAAATCCCATATTCAGAGCCCTGTGATTATTTGATAGATTGACACACACATGAAAGTCCTCAGCACTACACTGAGATGCAGGCACACCCATGGTTACAAATGACAGACAGAAGCTATCCCACTCCCCAGTTGTAGCCTACCGTGCCTTTATCCTGAAGGCACATCATCAGAGTGCAGACATCACCCGTTGCTTGATGGTTCACCAGCACCACAGCTTCATCTTCTGATACCGCTTTAACATCATCACCCCATTCCACTACTATTAAAAAAGAAAAAATAAAAGGTAAACTTTACAATGACCACATTGCTAATTTCACTATTAAAAACTAAAAAAAAAAAAAAAACCAAACCAAAAAAATCAGACTTCCACATCCAGTAATAATGAAGAAACCTACATGCTACATGTGAATTTAAACTGGCACATAGCATAACGTACGCTATATTAGCAAGACCATTTTTTCAAGCAGAGGGATTCAGCTCAGTTGTAAATCGCATGCACAGAATAAGAACAAAACAAAAATACTCCATCAGTACATGTGCAGAGAGATTGATCTTTTTTGTGTCATTACACTATTCTATATTTAGGGTGTCTAAATTACATAAGCTTTTGACCCACCTTTCAAATTCAACTGGCTCATTAGATTTATTTATTTTTAATCAGGTTGTAAGAAAAAATGTTTATTCATTTATTTATTGCTAAAACTCATGAAATTTGTTTCACTTCTACATTTGCTGCTATCAAACTACGCTGGTAAAAGCAAAACAATAAAAAATATTTAATTGGAACATTCCACCTAAAATACTTCATTAAAAAAGCTTAGTCACTCACATCTAAACAAGTCAGCTACAGGCAAGAAAATAGGTTCAGAGAACAAGCTGCTCAGATAACAGAAACTATTAGTCACAGTTTTGTAGACCAGAGACCAGATGCTCCAGTGGCAAGAATGACATCAGGATGAAGCCACAGCTGTTGATCATCCAGCATCCCAACTCACTAGCAAAAATGTGCCGAGGTAAGGAGGAATTAGAACTGCATCATCGTAAAGTAAATAAACAGAAGAAGGCCTCCTGCAGAAGAGCACAGGATGGAAAACTGAAGAGCATCTGCCATAAATCACAGCCTGGCCTATGCCTATTGCTGGTACCAGAGCAAAGAGACCACTGTTCAGAGCCTGGCCCTTTTCAACAAATACAAAGCTACTGCAACACAAGGGACAGGATGGGGGAGGCTGAGCAATTCTGTGAAGTTCAACAGGAAGAGGAAGATGCCTTGCCCATGCATGTAGGACACAACTATTTTTCTGGACTCTCGGGATCTCAAGTGCTTCTTACCTGCTATTATTTCCATTTCTGACATCAAAGAAAATACATCACCTTCACTACTGGATCTTTAGTACCTTTAAGGAAGGTTTATTAACATTCTCCAGGCAGCAGACAGCTCTCTTTGAAGGACAATTACAGGCTTATGCTTCCACTGCTGTTTCCTAAGCTGTAGTTTAACTGATGCAAAACCCACAGGCTGCACATTGAAGGTGTGAAGCAATAAACCACGCGTGGCTTCCCTGTCCTTGAAGAAATTTCATTAGCATCACACAGTTGAAACTTGCTGTTTCTATTAACTTCTAGCAGCTTCAAAGTTAGTACTGAACTGAGACGGTTAAATACATAAACAAACAGACGGTTAAATACATAAAAACGTTCTATTTGGTCACAAGTAGGTAGAATCAAACTACACACAAAGACGGGAGAACCTGTTTATTCCATAACATTAACCTCCTTTCCTTTCCTTGACAAAAACTAAGCATGGATCCTTCCTCATTTCTCTTAACGTGAGCTTTGAGGATCCCCTTCATTCTTGCGGAATAATCACTGTGTGTGACTTGTCCCAATGTCTTCCTCCAGAGATACGATCATATGATTCTACAATTCTATGATTCTATGAGATGTTACAACGTTGAGAAAACTTCCAGGAAGAATACAGTGAATGTACAAAGAACCTGTTCAAGTATGGCTCCTCAGGCAACACAAGATGCAGCCCTGTGGTTGGCAGCACCAGGGGAGCTTAGGGAGCTGGTTCCAAGAGAAACAGCACAGAGAGTGGAACGAAGAAGCAAACCGCATGGCCAGGCTCGGATAACACCAAAGGGATCAGAACTTGGTGGTACCACAGAACCAGTAATGAGCGTAGTTGTTATCCCAAACCAACAGCTTTTCTTTTTTGTTGTTGTTGTTTTTGAAAACATGGCTCTGGGTGAACTTTGCTTACTGTGTGTTTGTTGTAATAGCAAAGCACATCTCCATCCCAAAGGCTACCTGCCTCCACCCCCCTCACCAAGCACACCCTCTTAATTTTTTAGCCTACACCATCAAAAGCAAAGCCAAAAGTAAGCCAACCAAAAGTATGTATGTCACTAAAGCTCCACCCAAAAGTACAAAAATAGCATAAACACAGCTTGAAAGAGGAGGAATTTTAGGAAAGATCCCATCACAGGCAAGTTGGAATGACATCACTGACAGCTGAGTTGACAGGCTGAGTCTCTCCCTGCCCCATAGGGACTCCTCTTGGGTGAGATTCACACGCTCATCGGTACCAAGTGCTTCCCCAGGAAACTCAAATCTCTACACAATTGTTCCATGATTTAACACATCTGTGGTGGGCTGTACATCCACATTCCTGGTACCTGCATGGGCACTGCAGACAGTGTATTTATCTCCAGCAATCAAAAAGAATCTACCATCTGTTGTTCCAATAAACAGCACTAGTCATTAATTTAGCCATGAAAGTTCTCATAGAACGTGGCCATACTCCTTTAGTGGAGTCTGTATTACTTCAGTCAAATGTGATTAAGCTGAATGTGCACTGAGCTATTTGTGCATCCGCACTCATGACGATTCATAAATGAAAATTACTCAGAATCCAAGCTAAGCTGCCTCCAGTCCCTCTGACATCTGAGGATAAGCTGGAACACCAGGGGGTATTTCTTCTGCCAAACCTTCTTAACCTTTAATGAAACACAAAAATTGGCATCGTGGACAGGACTGACATGGATAAACTGCTGCAAAAATATAATAATAAACTGCTGCCCTTTAGCAGGCCACGAAAGAATGGGCTCAAAAGTTTTGGAAGAATGAAGAGAGGTGGCAGAGCGAACTGAATTCATTCCTCGATAGATACCCTTGATTCCATGGGAGGCACAAAATGGAAGAAGCAGTCGTAGTTAACCATGCACCTTACTTATCAAGTATTTCATGTTCCTGTGCATGGCAGTACTCAACTACGTAAAAAAGTAAGATGAAAGAAGTACTGTTTTAAGGAAAACGTATTAACAATGTACTCATTTTGAAATCATTACCTCAGCATCTTTAGTACATTGCCAATATACAATAGTTCAACTCAACTGCAACTTTCCAGAAGCCACAAAACCGGAGTGCTAAATATATCAAGCACCTACAAAATAAGCTGGATCACAAGCGCCTAAATATTACTACATAATGTGATTTTATTTCCAGATCACTCAGTGCTATAGATTCAGTAGTTGTGACTTGACTTGGAAATTTTCAGACAATGGGAAATTGGGAAAATAATCTTCTGCTGATACAATGAAGATTTCACCTACTCTCATTAAGGTACGGTACACAGCAAACCCACAGCCAGCTCACAACGCAACACCAAGCTTCAGCTGCAGTGGTGCTGCCCAGGGAGGTGGTGGAGTCGCCGTCCCTGGCAGCGTTCAAGAGGCGTCTGGATGACGTGCTGCGTGATATGGTTTAGTGCTTGTGGTAGCAATGGTGATGAGGAGACGGTTGGGCTAGATGATCTCATAGGTAATTTCCAACCCTGTAATTCTATGATTCTATGGTATCAGGAAATATTCTCCCAAAGAGTGGCCAGGCGCTGCCCAGGGAGGTGGTGGAGTCACCATTCCTGGAGGTGTTCAAGAAACGTGTAGATGAGGTACTGAGGGCCATGGTTTAGTGGGGAAATATTGGTGGTAGGTGAATGGTTGGACTAGATAATCTTGGAGGTCTTCTCCAACCTTGAGGATTCCACGATTCTATGATAATACAATGCAAACTCCCATCCAGGTCACAAATATGCTACCAAGTTTTAGCTGCAGCAGTAGTAACAAGAGGGGTCCTGCTGCCATGTAAAGATGTTTGATTTAGCCCTTCAGTTGATTTATTCAACTCATTTTATCTACCAACTGGTGGGACTAATAACTCAACCTCTGTACCCAGCAGACAGGAAGTGACGTACTGAATCAGTGATTCAATCCTACCTCCTTGAGTTCCTTTCCCCTCTATCATTTCTCCTCAGGCAATCAGTCTTGTTTCTTGTGTTCAACATCACCTTGTTGCCAATTGATTGAATTGATTAACAAAGTGAAAAGAATCAGTTACTGCAAGTCCTTCACTTCTCATTGCTGGATGGGAAACAACAGTAAACCACAGAAGTATGCACACAAACCACTGCTGCTACCACAATTTTTTTAAAAGAAGAAAAACCTCCAAATATTGAGCTTAAGCTCACAGCACCCTTAAAACTCAATGGAGGAAGAAATGCCCATCTTAGATTTTCCCCCTGTGCTAAAATTTTCAAAACAAACACCTTTTCCTTTAAGAAATACCTGTGCCATGACATTCCATTCCAACCAAAAACACTGAAATCAAAACCTCAGATGCATGGCAGCAGAACCAGGAACCGTGCTTTGTTTCACTGTAACAAGACAAAAGAGGTTCAAAGGCAAATATGTGTTGCTCAGGGTGCCTGAAAATCAGTAAGTAATCCTCTATAACTTCCTTCTATTCCCAAGACACACTCTATAATGGTACAAACTGTGTCTCTACAGCCTTGCAATCGTTAGATTTCTGCACATGTGGTATCACATAAAATAATATACTATAAAGGCAGGCAGAAAAAGGCCAAACCAGTCCATAAACTGTAGACATTACTTTAGTTTGGTTACTGGGAATTGTAGTAAATTCAGTATCAAGCAAATCTGGTAATCCTGATTAGAAATGAAATCTTTTACCCACAGGAGTGACACAAAAATAGCTTTGCTGCAAGAGAGACTTCATTTGGGACACAGTGGGAATCTGGGATTCCCCAGTAAAGTATGAAGACACAGCACGCAATGGCAAATAAATGGACAGGAAGATTTATCCTTCCAAGTCTGAAATACACGCAAGTCTCTTTAAACCCAAGAATATATTTCATAAAAGGAGCTACAAAGTGAGCTTTTTATGAGCTAATCCTTGCAAAGCTTGAAGTACAGAACAATTTAAAATGTTTGGGGTTTTTTTTCCCACATTGTAGCTAAACCACTGCACATCTAGATGTAGCTATGGAGAGCTTTCAGAACACTTGGCTGCATAACTTCGTGCAGGTAAGTGATGCTATGAATAAATATCCAAGCATTTTAATTGCAGTATATCATTAGGCTAGGCAAATCACCACTCAGCTAACTAAAAATTCAGTAGATTTATGTTGTGCTTTTATACCTGGCCAGAATGGCAGCCCAGTATTCTGCTCTTTGTATAGAGAAGCAGTCTTCTGACTAGAAGCACATGAATAATTTCTTTTGCATACTGCATTTTAAAACTTCTACTCTTGCCTGTTTTTTTAGTAGTGTGTGCCATAAGAACCAGTATAAGTTATGAAGGTATTGGTGAAATTTTAGTTAACACTTGGGTTTATTACTATTTTGAAATCACATTGGGTTTCAGCTTCTTTCCCCACTGAGCTGGATAACAGGAAAGTCTCCTGCCAGAAATTTCAGCAGCCATTAGAAAATGAGAAGGAAACAGACTCGGTTTATTTTTCTTCTGATCATTTGTAATCATAGGCATCCACGACTTCAAAAAGGCAAGACTTCAAAAAAACAATTCCAAGACACAGGTTAGCAACAGATAGAACTGAACAGTACCACTTTTTGTCAACCACTTGCAAATCTTCAATAAGAAACACATGGTGTTATTAGTAGATACTCTCCTTCGCTCCCTCAAAAGTAACCCCGCATCCTAGAAGGGATTTTAACATTAGGTATTCAATCAGAACTGTAGCTTAGAACAATCAGGTTTCTACATTTTTAGTATTTCCCCTCATGCTCCATCATTTGTCCTTGGGAAGTTACACCCGTGTGTGACCATTCTCAAGCAGCTACTTAAAGTACGCTGCAGCTGGAGCTGCACAAACGTTCTCAAATGTTGAACTCATTTGTGTCTCCTTTATGGATGAGAGTGTCCGATAGCTGGCACTAAGAGGTTTCACCTTTGGCATCACTTATGGTATATTACTTAACACATTTAGGTTTCACTGAAAATAAGTGGATAAAGAAATGTAGACGGTGTCCACCCCCACCGCCTTTGCTACAAGGATAAAGACATTTGTCTCTGCAAATTGATATACTTGCCTATGGGTAAAAGCAAAAACAAGAAAATAGTGGGCTAAGCAAATTAGAATGCAATCACGTTTTTGTTTTTTAAATACTTCAGGGTCAGAAGGCAATTAAAAACCTCTTTAAAAAAATTAGACATTTTCTATTAGAAAAAGGAAGAACAGCTTTTCCAACTCACCCAAAAGATGAGCACCTTTCACACCTAACTCAAATCATGGTGCCACCAAGCAGTTTTTATTTCTCTTTGAGAAAAACCCTTATCAAAGAGAGGTAAAGAATGAAAACAAGCTGGGAGGGAGAAACCCACAAATGAAAGAAGCCTGTTCCCATGGTACATATAAATATACTAAGTCTTAGTTTAAGACATCCCAACTGCCATTTTAATTTTTCTGTGGCAAACAATTTCATACTCCTCCACATTGTATTTTAGAGAGCAACCTGTATTCCCCTTTACTTTCACTTCCATTCTTTTTGGTTCCCCCTTTTACTGCTGCAGTTTACTGACACCTGCTCTGTGGAGAAGTTGACTCTGGTGGTCACAATATCGATGCTGTAAGTCGACCCCTCCTCTTATTGCATTTAGCAATCAGAGGTGGTAAAAACAAGTGACAATTAGAATAGAGATGCCCTGTAGCAATTGTATCTCTCATCAACCCAAGAACCATGTTCTTCCTAATGCACAGACGTTCCATTTGGAAACAGATCTTAGCGATGACTGCTATTGAAGACTGACTTCATTTTCCTGGAATGCGTGTTTGCAAGACCTCAGGGGTACAATTTTCTTGAGTTCTATAATTCACTGGCACAAGAGATGATGTTTGTGGCTGAAGAGAGGGCTCCTTTTACCCGTGTGTGACTGAGAATCAATAGCAGTGAAACCTAAGCTTGCCTTCCATAAAGAGAACATCTTCCACTGATTCCAGCACAGACAACATCACTTCAAGAGCTTCTGATCAGAATTATGCCATGCAGCCAGTTTATATGATACAAAAACTTATCAAGTTAAATTTCATCAGGACAGAAAATCAATGCTGACTACAGCCACTGAAGGCATAACTCCAATACAACTTACACGCCTCACAAGGTGCATCTTTCATGGAACATACCCTTGGTATTTTCTGCAGGACTCCAATAGCTACTTCACGCCACTCCCACAGCTCTGCTTGATTTCCAGAGACACACAAGCCTTACTACTCGCCTTTCTGACCACGCAAACTCAAACCCTGTTCATTTATAGTGGTTACTGCTTCCAAGCAGTGGTACAAGACAGGCAGTGCTCACATCCTCACCACCCACATTTCCCTGCGCAATGTGAACACTGCCGTTATGCTGTTTTCGTGACTAGGCTGGTAATAAACTGCAGCAGACAAGAAGCAATTCCACTGTCTGCTTTGCTGCTTCTATTATTAGAATAGCAACTCCAAAACTGAAGAATGGGATGGAGTGCTGAAATCCTTTTGAAGTACCTCGAACTCATGAGTCAGACCATTTGCAGACAGAGCAAGCTGTACAGCGCGTTCCTCCCCAGTGACAGATAAAATACATTAAGCATTAACTACCCAGAGGAACATCAATGCATTTGTGAACTAATATAATATCCTGAAGCTCTAATACCTAACATATTGCAGATGTTGTAATGGACAGAAATGCTGTTTGTTTGAAGCCTAGAAGGAGAGACAAAACAACAGGGCACCGTTTCAAGTTTTTTGTTGCCTTTGAAGAATAATTCTTCAATTTTTAATGCGAGAAATGAAGCACCAGAACAAGGAAAGGTTATTTGGACCCATCAAAAAAGAAAAAAAGAAAAATCAAACAGACTTAAATATTGAAGAAAAAAAATTGCAAGGAATTTCAAATCACACAAAACACGATCTAGATAGAAACATACTGTCTCCAAGGTCTTAGAAGAATCTGAACCAACAATAAGCACGCTTCAGACAGACCGTTATCGCTTCACTTTGTATTTAAAGCTGACAGCACCATTTTGGTCACTCCTAGTTACATCGTGGAAAGAAATTTCAGCAATCCGTGTTTAACAACGTGGATTTCCAACATTACTGAAGGCATACAGTTCATAGCACTGCCTTTCAGATTATACAAAGCAAAAGGAGAATCATAGATGAGCTAAAGACTTTTGCTGGCTAAAAGCCTCTGAACATTTGAGGAGGGTCAAAAAGCCACAACACTGTGATGACAGACGCAAGTAAACACTTAAGTAGCACAAGCACTAAAGAGACTCTGAATAGGGGGAATCTCTGTTAAGTTCTTAAACAAATCAGAGCCATAATTTTCAGCTCACCATGACATGGCAAGAAAGAAATCTGCTGAAGGTCACAAGGCCACAAGACTGCTCATACGAAAAAAATTATCCTGAAAAATTTTTGTCCACTCATGTTCTCCTGCTCCCTAGGAAGACAGTGATGATTTGAAACCACAGCCATCAAAACACACAAGATTTTCTACCAGTTTGCACTTTGCATCATCCAACCCCAGAGTGCAGACAAGAATAGAAACACTGCGGTCAGTTCCTTACATTCAGGATATCTTTATGAAAATTTCCACATGTCTGAGCTGGGGAATTTGTTCCCTCCTGGACTCTAGTTAGAAAAAGTGAGGTGGGTTCCTCTCTGCATACAATCAGAAAAGAATGAGAAATTAAAAAAAAAAGGAGGAAAGGGAAAGTTTAATTTACAACACAAAAAGGGCATATGACAGCCTGAAAGTCAGTATGCTGACACTTGAGTTTTAAGATGGAAAGCTGTTGGAGACAAGATCACCCTCTTCACAGCCCAAAGTCCAGCTTCACATATTCACGTGCAACCTGAATGATGGGACAGAGTGCACCCCCTGCACAACTGCTACACGTCTGCAGTCAGCACAGAGCTGGTCAGAGGTACTGAAATGCTCTACTGCTGCTGCTCACAGGGATCTGAGCAGGCTGAAGAAGTGAACTCATAGGAAACTCACCAAGGTCAGTGAGGGGTAGAGGCAAGTCCTGTACCTGGGGAACAGATTTGCAGAAAAAGCCCCTGGGGTCCTGGACAGCATTCAGAAGAGCACTGCCAGCAGGTGCAGGAAGCATCACCCTTCCCCTCCACTCGGCACTAGGGAGGCTGCTCCTGGAGCCCTGGGTAAGGAGAGAGTCCAGCAAAGGGCCACTGAGGTTGCTGAAGGACTGGAGCATCTTTCGAAGAAGCAGCTGAAGGAAGTGGGACTGTTCAGCCTGGAGGGGAGAAGGCTCAAGGAGTGTTGTCTTATCCGTTTATAAAAACCTGATGGGGGTGCAGGAAGCAAAGTAATGAAGACTTAGCCAGTCTCCTTCCTGTGGTATCCAGTAGTTAGATGAGAGGCAACAGGCACAAACCAGAATACAGGAAATCCCACTTCAACACAAGAACAACTTTCTCACTGTGAGGATGAACTCTGACACTGACATAGTTTGCCCAGTGAGGTTGTGAAGTCTCCATCTTTGAAGCTGTTCAAAATCTGAGTGGACATGGAGCTGGCAACCTGCTCTTGCTTGCCGTGCTTTAGGCAGGGGGTTTGGCTACAAAATCCTCAGAAGCCATTCCAACCTAAACAACTCTGTAAGCTACAATCTCATACCAGGAGGGAAAAAAACCCAAACAATTAATAGAATTCTTTCATATCAGTTACCAACAGCTACAACAGACCTAATCACTTTACCCCATGGCACGAAAAGGAATAGCCTTTACAGTCACAAGGCATGTTTAAATAAAAGTGAGCAGGGTTTTCCTGTCTTACTGCTGCAGAATTGCAGCAAAGATGTAAACACATGTGCAGAATAATTCAGTCCTTAATTATGTAAGATGCAGAATAGGATTAACCTGGGATCGTAAGAGCCTGGCAAAAAACGTGAGTCCAGCCATTGTATCCCTGTTAGAAAGTCTTGAGGTATTTAGGCAAAGATATAGCGAACTTCAGATTTTCATCTGTATCTTTATCTATAAGAGCAAATACAGCAGAGTGAACTACTCTATTGAGACTGTTTTGTCTGACATCAAATACCAAGCATGTGGGCAGTTACATCCAATTTAAGCAACTTTTGGTTACTCCAACACCAAAACATTCAAATTACTACTTAACATTCAGCAATCGGCCACCTACTTAAATGCAAAACTTAAAGACTGGAGTAGTAACAAGTAAACAAGAAGGCTTGCACACCTCCTTCTGCACTATAAAATGGGAGGGCCTCCATTATTTTCCATATCCTCTTTTTCCAAGATTTGCTATTTTCCTACTAGCAAGCTGCTCTAATACTTGAGAAGCAAAACAAAGCCACCACAAGATCATAGAAGTATCTGTGCTGGTCATAAAAAAATGTAAGCAGAGGGGGCAGGACAGCTCAATCAGAGATATCAGGAGAAGCAACAACAGCTGGACCCAAACCAACCCTCATAGATCTGTGGTCTGCTAGGCTAGAAGAGCTGCCAGGCAAGTTTCCTTCAGCCCAAAGCACAGAGCATAACCTGGACGAGCCACCCAAGTTGCCTCTAAATGGATGAGTTGCTTTAAAACAAAGTAAAAACAAACAAAAAAACCCTTGTTAGAAATGTTGTGGTCTTTAGACCACAGCAAGCATGGTGTTCTGTATTTTAGTGCTTCAGAACGTGCCAAAAACATGCAGCTTCCCACTCTGCAGAACCACTGTTTGGGCAGGGATGGGGTGACAGCTGTTTGATTTGCTAGCGGGTTTTGAATTTGGGGAAAACAAATGTTCAGAAAATAAGGAATATATTTTCTAAGAGAGCTCTTTGAAAGCACACCTCAGACACAACTCAGCTGCCGCATCTAACAATAACCTGAGCTGTCTTCCAGCAGAGTCATCTGCCTACACGGCAGATTCCACCCGGGGGCATTATCACAGACTACAGTACTATTACTACTGTTTCCTTTTGAGTCACTGGCAACGGTATGCATTACTAATTTGATGCTGCTGCTTGTCTTCCCAGATGTGAAATTCCCTGTGAGGCCAGAAGAGAGTCATTCATAAGTCAATTCATTTCCATCAACTGGTAAGGACACTCAAAAAGTACAGCTAGTCAACAGCACTCCCTAGAAAACCTAATCCACAAAGGACTAGAGCACGCCTCCGTAGTTGGGTTTCATGGCAGACATCGACCAGAGAACACACCAAGGTTCACAGCCCTAAGAGGATACTTCTCAGATTGTGTAACCAACACCAAGCATCAGTAAACCCAAACCAACGGTGTGAAAAATGCCTTTAGGGCAATGGTCTATGCAAAGCAAATGACTTGTGAAAAATTACTCCTGTTTCCTCCAGAGAGGAAAATGCCCCTTTCAAAGCAGGGGGAGTGGCTGAAACCTGCTTTGCAGCCTCAGCTGTTAAATTTGAGGACCTTGATCAAGAAAAACAAGAGAAATGCAACAAGCAAACTAGCTGGTCTAGTGCCAGCTGCCTGAAGCAAACAACCAACATGCCTTCCTACAGGACCACAGCACTCCCATCACTTCCACACAGCTGTGTGACTGCTTACACAGACTTGTGTGCCTCAACCTATGAGGAATCAGAAATGTTTCTTTATATCATGGAAGTAGTCTGCAATACGCAGTCCAGAAAAATGGACAAAGATTCCATTCTGAAAGAAAAAAGGTGCCCACAAGACCGAAACAGCCTTCAAGAAAGTGATTGGGCAAAAATACAATTCTGTTTCAGGACTTAAAAAAGAGCAATAGCAGAGCCCAGTGGCTGTAAATCAACAAGAAACAGGTAAGAAGATGAATGTCACCAGCAGGTTTAATCAAGTATTCTTTGTTTCTCATGGTCCTGGAGATGCTAACTAGCAATGTCTTCCCTTTGTGGAAGACATTTCCATTTTTAAATGCAAGTTCTAAATTACTGGATATTTTTGGGACTATCAATTTTTCAGAGCACTATGAGAGCTTCTTTCAGGTAAGAGGCATGCAGAACATAGGAAACTGCTGCTGGACTGTACAAGGAGGGAGAGCACTTTCTCCTAAGAAATCGATAAAGCACAGTATTCCAGTGTGCTCATATTAAAGCTGCGGTGCCCCATCCCTGCAGGTGCTCAAGGCCAGGTTGGATGGGACCCTGAGCAGCTGAGCTGGGGGGGCAGCCCTGACCACAGCTGGGGTTGGGACTGTGTGGGTTTTCAGGTCCCTCCCAACCCAAATCAGTCTGTGATTTCAAATTATTAGAAAATGCTGTTGATGCTTCCTGTTATACAACTGACCTTTTCCAGCACAACTTAAATATAGAATAAAAAAAATCTCACCGAATACACTCAAAGAAACATTACTTTTTAGATTATCTCTGTTACGTGGCCCATGTGGGAGGGGGAAGAGGCCATTCTGTGCCTTTATTTACTGTCTCCCTACAGTGACCTCAGAACTGAGGAGCTTGTCTCCACTTGGAGGGCGCTGACCAGTTAAAACTTCTCAATTCAGTCAATTCCAGCCAGAAAAGGAACAGCTACTGAGTGCCTGAACAATCATGGGAACAGACATATACATTCACACAATGTATTTTGAGATTGCAGAAATAGCATAATCAAAAACTCAATATCCACAAAACGTAAAGCTGGGTACTAATCAAGCAGCTGCAGCGTTACCCTCTTGTTCTCCACATACCTTTGTGCCAACCCCCAGCTGTTAAAATGGGCTAAGCTCGCCATGCTACAAAGCAGAACCAAGTCATTGGACGTTTTCAAGTTGCAGCATGGTGGGCCAAACTTAACAATGAAAGGCATGCAAAGAACCAAGAAATAAATGGTTACAGATGGAAGGAAGCGCAAGCACAAACCTTCTAATGGAAGCCTTAAATGCTTTCATTATTGGCCTTCCATGGGCTTTATTCAGCTTCTCACACATGCCACAACAGCCTTAAAAACAACAAAGTCAGAACATGAACAGAACTACAAACATTTCCCTTTGGGCTTCTAAAACATCATCTTCAATTTATTTTCAAATAATAGAGCTTACAAAGGCTGGAGGAAAAATGATGTTTTGTTACCACAAACGTAACCCAAGTAAATTAATTATAAAACAATAAGAAGTTAAAGATGCAGATTAACACAATGGCATATTCCTATATTCAGTTTAACGTCTATGGAAGTTCTGCTATTAAAACACAAGGCCACAGTAAGTTTGAAAAGCATGCTGAAATGTGTATGACAACTACTGGAGCTGGGAAATGCATCTAGTACTTCTGCTGGTATCACACAGCAAACAATCCAAGCTAAGTATCTTAATTTATTTAAATTTACCCCAGGTTATCCTGTGGCAGCACAGGGACACTTGAGAAGAAAGTGTGTAACCACATTTCAGGTAAACAGAAGTCTGTTTATTATCAGAAAATCAGAGGTGACACCTTTCAGGGCACGCACAGGCTGTCCCACAAGATGTGAGATTAGGAAGAAAAGCATTCTCACTCACTCTTGCTGATGTACCTCGAAGCAGCAAAAGAAAGTTTACTGTTCCTAATTTGAAAAAATACAGTGAGTTGTCTGGCATGTGCTACTATTACAGAACAAATAATCCTCTTACATCTGCTCACTACTGCAAAAAACATCTTGGATTTGCAGATGAGTGCTACCAAGAGTTTCTGCAGTACTTTTAATGGACTCCAGTTCATTCAAACACTCTTACTGGCTGACTCTAAGACCTACCCCCCACACTCAGCACACAGCCCTGTTAGCACAGCACTCAGGATGCTTCTCTATGCAATACCCAGGCCCCAGCTGTGAAGCTGCTGCAGTGCTGGTCATCGAGGCTTCTCTTCCTCTCTTCCCCAAGTAAAGAAATAACAAGTCCACATCTCTCAGATCAACAAGTTTTCCTAAGAGCTAAAAAATGACCACAGAAAAATGCTGGGGGCAGAAAAAGAGAGAATGGACTACCATATACATCAGTTAAAAATACGGTTTTGCTGGAGAGTGGTTTCTCCAGAGGGCACCAGTAAGGGGACCAAACAACAGGGCTGTGAAAGAGACTGTGGAAACACAAGTCTCTATTTCAAATACAGAAAATGAGCTATAAATGCAAATAAACATGTCAAAATTCTATTTTACAATTAAATGATTAATGTGAATACTCCTAAGGCTGTTGATATCAACAAACACGCAATGTGTTGAAAGTTACAAGCATCTCTGCTTACTCAGGAAGCATATTTCTGAATTCTTACAAATCATTCCTTCCCCACACAAAAAGAGAAGTGGGCAAAAATAAGTGTTTGGACCATAAAAATCTAACAAGCACAGAGCAACTTTGGTTAATACATTCAAACATCACATTCTATTTATCCACTTATCTACTTATCTGAACCCTCCAACATCTGGTCAAAGAAACCCTGCCTCGAAACAAAACTAGCAAGCAGTCAGACAATGTTTTGGCAAAGCATCATAGGGGCAGCAACGGGGCAGAAAAAGGAAGGAGCACACTACCTGTAATAGTTTGTTCTTTGCCACAGCAGCCACCCAAATTAGCCTTCCTGTGGTGACGCACTGTGACACCACCCGTGGTTAAATGAACTCAGCACTGCAATTTAGCTTTTAAGTTTCAGAAGGCTGTTTAAACATTTGTAATATTTGCAGTAAAGGGGAAAGAAGAAGAACAAAAAAAGTGTTTCAATATTTTCTCTCACAAAAGCATTTCTTTAACCTATAAAAATCTTGCTAAACTTCAGAAGCCCAAGGTGGACATCAGCTGATCATCTAAATATACCAAAGAGAACAGAACTATCTGAATAAAGACTCTGCTGATGTAACATTCCATCTGTAGATTATTAGGTTAGAAGACTGCAGTATTAGGTTTGGTGATATAAATAGAAGAGTCTCAAATACCAAAAATACTCCTCCATTAGTTTTCATGTAATCCAATGTGCGGAAGAGGCTTAACAGACATTAATATTAACTATACCTTCATCTGAAAACATTTTAACAAACATAAACTAAACTTCACAGGTTCCTTCATGGAGTATCAGCAGATAGGCAGTCTATGGTTATGTTTGTTTCCAAGTAAAGCCGTTGCTAGGAGGAACAGAAACTGAATTTTATGCCAGAGGTAAGCGCAGGAAATAAAAATGGGTACATTATCCAAATGAAAAGAATGCATTTGAAAAGGAAACTGGCAGCCATCAGAGCTGGAATATTGCCAGGCCATCTATATATATAACTTAAGCATTCAAAACAGACCAGACAGGTACACATTTCAAGTGGCCACCTCAGTAATGCAATGCTTACACGCAGCTGCTCAGTGGCACAGAACCCTACTGGACAGATGATCACTGCTCACCACCTGCATCACTGCTCTCTTCCAGGTCTCTGCAAATACACCTCAAACCTCACGTTGCCAAGTGCCTCTGGGTCAGATTTGTCACTGACTTCTCTTTGGTTCTGCCCTGTCCACAGCCACCTGAGCACCACTGCTCTGTCCCCAGAGCTGTAGTTATGTTACCATCCTTCAGGTTCTCTTTTCAGGGTGCAATGCCAACTCATTTTTTATTGTGGAAAGATGAGTGGAAAGTCTTAAATCCCAATACTTTAAGTTCTTCTTTCTACCATATCCTTTTTCCTGATGTTAAGACTGGACAGCTGTCTCTGCATACCTTTCAGATTTAAAAGGCTATGATAACCAAGGTGAACTAAACATCTCCCAAAGGAAAGGACGCTGCTTTCTGTCTGCCACTGCCAGACTAACCAATTAGTCTGGAAGCTGCAAAATTAACAAAGCCAGGTTTCCCAAACATTTGCTGTCTGACCTTCTTCTCTTCAACATGCTGGACAAGATAGTGCCAGCAGTGCAACAAACGCAGAACCTCCCTCCTTGGTGCTGGTTGGTGGTGCAGCAGGCATCCAATGAGACATCCAATGGCCAAATTCTGCCTACTCTGTCTCCAGCTGAGACACTAACTCAGGCCTCAATTCTCAGCTCATCTGCAAGTTTCCCCCCAAACTCCCAGAACATCGTCCTCTCTGAAATCTGAACCATCTGGTCAGCTGTAGAGAAATTCGTGAGTAGGCAAATCAGAAGCGTGGGACGGCTGACAGAAAGAACTGTTAAACAAGGAGCCTCATCCATCCCACGAGGCAGCTATACTAAAAATACCGTCATGCTTATCTACATGTATGATAAATTATACAGGTATCCAGATTACCTTAAAAAGGCGTTCAGTGGCCCACTCCAAGCACCACACAAACACAACTGATGTTTAGATTAACCAAAAGTATGTTTCTCAGCGTTGTCATTTTTCCCCCCAATCTGGTAAGCAAGCACAGACACTATAGACTTTCACTGTGCACCCTTGGGATCTTGGGCTGCTAGAAAACAAATGAAACTAAATAAAAAAAAAAAGAAAAAAAACCCACACCAAGACAAGATCCTCCCTTTCACTGCCAAAAACCCACATCCATAAACACTCATATCACTGTCCTCCTACTGATTCATCTCTCTAGTGCCCACATCCTCTCAAACAGCAGCAGCACTGCCCCTTGCTCGCCTAAAATCCTGGTTTTAGTTCTGAGTGAGAAGCAATAATAAAGCCACTAATCTTTCCTCTGCCCCTTCTTTAAATTGCAGTATTGAAGTGCCACCCTAAACTAGCTTAAACAGTTAAGACTCATAAAACAGGTACAATACTTTGCCCCTTAAAACTATAACTTTTAAACAAAAGGTTTTGAGATTATGCTGCATGACTTAAGAACTAATACCACTGACACTACTTAACCTGCACAGTAAAGTATTTGTGAAAAAACAGAATGAAAATATTTAAGGAAATAAAAAATAAAAAATCAGGCACTGCTGCCTTACTAAATCTTAAAAGATTTAAATTTGTTAGTTTCTAATGATATAAAAAAATCCCCTTCTTCACACAGAGGTGAAGAGATTGCACTTCTGCTCTGCTCTGCATAGGAAACAGAATCATTAAGTTGTTCAATTCAAGTTTAGTGGTGAATGGAATTCTCTGATTTGATTTCAGCTTCCATTAATGAAATGCTTGACCCTCTTGGAGCTCCCTTCTTAATTCTCAAATAGCTTTAAAATATCCGAGACAAGAACAGCAAAGAGCGAAGCTGATATTTTCATTACTCTCCTTGTTCTTCGCATACTTTAATTACACAGCGTGCACTGAGCCAGAAGTTTCTCTAAGCTCTCCATCGTTACACTGATCTCTTCCTTATGCTGCTGCTTTCCTGAAATGTTCATTACTTCGGACTGTTCAACACCAAACAACTTCTGCAATTTGTTGGCCATTCACATAGCTTAACTACATCCAAAGTTCTCTACAGTCCTTTCTGCAGCTCGCAAACTCCAACAGCCAAGTATACAAAACTGACGAGGAACCCCACTGCTAACCTTTCATTAAAATGAACACTGGCCTTTTTATTCCCTAACCAAGCAGTCTTCAGTTCACGATAGCTCCTCACTCTCACTCTATGCTTCATTTTCTTCTCTGAAGAAACTCTGCAGAAGGCACTTGGACAGTCTAAATAACGATAACCACTTAACAGGACAGAAGAAGAAATTGAAGAAGTCTACTTCAACGCCGTTTTAATCACATATTGCAGCCCAATGTGTCCAAATACTGCAGGAAAAAAGGCAGCAGGTAGCTTTTAGTGTGAATCAGGGCCGTGATAAAGATCACACAATGCTTAAAATATTTGGCAATACTGAAGTGGTGGTGTGAGCATGAAACTGAAAGCTGGGACCAGGCTTTGCTGGGGCACTCCCTGCTTGAAAAGCTTGTATGGGGAAAAGAATCAAAATACATCCTTGTACACAAAATCCATCACCAGTGCCACAGAGCACTTTCAGGAATGCAAACGTATTGGCCTTACTTATTTCAGTAATTGCATACATGAATGGCTGGACTATTATCTCAAGTGAGGCAACTGCAACAGCAGTGCAATTACATGCCTACGCAATCCTGCGTTTGACATGTCATCTTAAGCATTAGTTTATATTCACTGTAATAAACACAGGCAGATTACATACCTTGGGAGTTGTATTTTGGCTCAGTTCACGCTGCAAAGTTACACCACTAAACTTATACCCCATAAAGATTTTCCTAACTGCCCAGACTCACTAAGGTTGTACAACTCTTCTATTTTCGAGGTTGTGTTTTCAGCTGCTTAAGACCTTGCCAAACTAACCCATGTCAAGACTTCCTTGCTTCTCACACACACCCAACAGAGAAAGTGATAGATTTCATTTGTATGAGTGGAATTAAAAAAAAAAGTAATTTATCAGAACAAGTTGTCAGAGAATTGCATCTCTGATGTCAAGGTGTCATTTACGATATGTTCTAGTATGGACTCAATCACACTGCTTAAGTGGGGAAAAAATTTCCTCCTTCAAACGCAAAGAATTGATGCATAAAGGGTTTGACTCCCTAAGATTCTATTCTACCTCCAGATCGGAGCTGGAATAACCATTCCCACAGTAACTTCACACGGTTTCTAACAGCCTACCTACCATCAAGAAAAAGAACAAGAAAAGGCACAGAGACATCTCTCAGGTATTTAGTCATACCCTTCCAGGCACTTAACCAGCAATGCTAGGGGGAGTAAGATGACTAGCATGCATAGATACATTAAAAACAATGTCATGCCTAGAAGAAGCAGAAGAGATGAAGACATATCCTAAAAATAGAAAACCTGGCCATAAGCAGGAATACAACGCTGGTTGAGAAGCATTCCATGGGCATTCCTGGAGCTAAGAGTAAAGAGCTTCCCCTTCACATCTTTCAGTAAAAGTTCTCCTTGGTAATGTCATGCTTACTAACCTTAGGCAGACATAACAACTTGTTACGCTCGCAACATCTTGTTTTATCCAGATCAGGTGAAACACAGGAGCAGACACTAACCCACACTGAAAAAGAAGCAAATGGCAACAAACAACAGAAATATCACAGGCGAAAAAAAAACGGTGTGTGCTTTTACTCTAAGTGCTGTGCCAGAAGGCAGGAGCTTTCTAAAAATAAAACTTAGAGAGCATTTCTATAGCTAATCTTTTGGAATGACCCTTAATAGCTAAGTGATACAACAGGAAAAAGAGAGAGAAGCTTTGCTGCTTTTGACACATTGCTGACACTACATGAAAGAAAGAACTATGGTGAAGCCTGTACCAAAAGTGAGATAGGGGAATTTCCTGGTGATTTTACATATGATTAAAATAGGTCCAGGGTCACTGTAAGAACCCTTCACAAACACAGACCTCACTTGCACAAAGCAGACAGTGAGTTCACTGTACTCCCCAGTGCATCTTACGCAATGACACAATAAGCCTTTGCTCTGAGGCCGTGGCAGAAGCAGTTCCAATGTCCCTAACTCGTTCAACTCTGACCTCTTCTTATCAAGGCAGCTCACAAGCTGCATATAAACTTCCTCTTACAAAATAAATTCAAATTTCCCAGCTAGATCTCAGCCTAACCTACGCAAAAGTTACATACATCTCTACCAGAGAAAGCTGCGCTCAAGTTGAATCACCAAGAAACTCAATACAAAGGAATACAGCCTCCTCCTGGTATGCCACTATCCAAACCTGAAAGTCACATCAGGTACGTTCACACATTCAAACAAGAACAATCTTCTTTCTTCATTTTACACACTGCTTGTCCTCAGAAATACGTGTGCATTTGCTTTCCTACGCCTCACAGCAGTGACCATTCCCAAACCCAAATACTGTCAATTAAAAATCATCCTGCAGCAACAAAGCAGGGTAGGAAACAATGGCAGGGAAAAGCATGCAGATGCATCTCCTGAAATAACACCCCACGCCCTATTTGGTGCAAAAAAATGTACTTTATCTCATCTGCTGTTTCCCAACTAGCGTTGCACTTCCTGTTGGAGAGGGGCTGGCCAGCCATGACAGGCAGTGCAGACAGCACACATCACCTGTGCCAGGGAGGTGTGATCACAACTCCATCTGTGCCCATCACTGTTCCAGAAGACCAAAATATTCTCATTCTTTAAAGATTAAAGGAGTTGAGTCTGGTGACTGATGAAAGAGAAACTAAGAACGTTATGAATCAGAGAAAAAAAATGGATGACTGCTGAAAAAAATGATATACTGGTCACCACTTAATCTTACATAAATGTCAGCCAATAAATTTTAGATCACTTGAGTGGAAAAGAGGAAAGACAACTAGAAACCCAAATCACAATTTTACTCTTCCTGTCAGAACATCAAGAAACGAGGAAACAAAAACTGTCCTCCCTTGACAGAACTGCAATATTCTCACAGAGACTACTTAAATGTCCCTACTGACTGCTGCAGAACAGTACAGGCAGTACCATTTGATCAGTTTAGATCCTTGCCCGCAATACCAGCAAGCCCCCTCACATCACTAAGGTGCTTTCAGCACAGCAGCAGAGGTATATTACTCTTCCTGTCACCAACCTGCCCAACTTGATTGAGAGACTGCACGAGCTGGCAAGAGGCTGAACTCAGTGGCACTGAGTTCTCACAACTCACAAGAGGATCCTCTCCTGTGATGCACGCAACCCCACTGACTGCAGGGGACACTTCTCCTGAATGTCAGAGGAGGACTTACAGCAGCTGCTTCTGGAGGACATTCACCATCACCAACTCCAGGAGGTGTTCAAGGCCACGCTGGATGGGCCAACCTGATCTAATGGAGGTGTCCCTGTCCACAACATGGGGGCTGGAACTGGAAGGTCTTTAAGGTCCCTACAACCTTAGAGCAAAGCACAAGATCAGTATTCCAATTATCTGGACTGATGACTGTGTAGAGGCTTATAATTAGAATATTAAAATGTCAGGATCTCAAGCTAATGGCAGCTGCTGCAGTTAGCAGGAAAAGAGAACAAAACAGCGTGTCTAAGCATTTTTAAGCCAAGCCAGGTTCTCTTCTAGCAGCCCTAACTATTTTTAGAGATCTGATTAGATGCAGGGTTATTAAACTTTAGTCAGTAATAGTCACTGACCTGAAGAAGTTCAAATGCAGAAGATAGTTTATAGAAGTAGCTTCATAGATGAGCAGGAAGTCATTGGAAATTCACCTCCACAGATATGCTCCATCTCCCTCCCATCTCATCTATGGCACTATTTAGCAGCTTTTGTTCTATTTGCATGCTAAATGAAAAATTATAGTACAGAAAAAGGTACTTGCCACAAAGGATCAAGCACTCTCAAGTTTGCTTTTTTTAGACTGCGTCTTCCAACAAATGCAGGAAAATACTGAGAAGTGTTATTCGAAGGTGCCTTTCAAACACACTAATACACCGATTCTGAGTGTCCTAACTGAACAGCTCCTACAACAAGGATTGCACATTTAGACAAAAAGCCTTAGAAAATGTGTGTAAGAGTTGTAAGAACACCCTTGTGCAAAGTGATGAAATAACACCACTAGATGTCTAAACATTCTTCATGGGCAGATACTCATTTTTCCTTTCGGAAGACATATGACACAAAAAGACGAGGGAAAGAAGAGGGATCTTTACAACCTCTGTTCCCATTCCTTTCTCTGTTTTGCTTGTCCGGTTCTACAGTCTCTCTTTACATAACATCAAGTTCACGTGCAAGCAGGAACACCTACATTAATCAAAAAGAACAGGTCAGAGCTGCTGATGTAGACCCAGATCACGCAATTTCTATAACAAACACTCTGGGATCCTAACTCACAGGGTTATGCGGAGGTGGGAGAAGGGCAGACCTAGTTCATGAGTTTTCCTCAGCTGTTCCAGCTTTACTCAATAAAGTATACCAACAAGTTATGCAACAGCAGCAAAGCCCAGAAGGAAAAAACTAACACTCACCACATTGTCTTCATTTGGTGTTGAGCCCTCTCCCACACATTACACACAATCTTACAGAGGCTATTAAAAAAAAAAAGCAAACCAACCTGCCCTAAATCTAGTTTGCAGGCTGAAGTCCCTTGTTATAACATCACTTCTTACCCAACAGATGACCCAAGACTGGAAGTGGAAAAAATGAACAGAAAATAAAAATAGAAACACGCCTTCAAAACAAATGAAGCAGATCATTACTATCAATTAAGAGATGGGCAAACTTATTTAGCTGGCTAACCCAAATCAAGATGAAATATAAGAATAATAATTCATGGCACTAAACCACTCTGCTATCCCAAAAAATGAAAAATCCTTCATCTTCTCGCCGAATCCATGTATACCTACAGTCCTATATTTACTTTTACAAAGATGGAATATAATGAAGGTCTATCTTTAGTTTAACTTTGGAATTCAAAATAGAATACTTCTGGTGCAGGGTCTTTTTCAAATGTAGCACCGTTAAGGCTCAGACACCAGCTCTAAAGGGATTGTTTCCAGGTCTGTTCTGCTCGTGGTGCTGAGCGCTGACAGGGGTAAAGAAAGGAAGGACAAGGAAACAAGCTATTCTTGTTATTTCAGTAAAAAAAACAAAAACAAAAACAAAAACAAGAAACAACCACACTGATGTCTTCATACCAAATAAGAAAATATGTTCAAACTGACACTTTGAAATAGTGTTTGCTTAAAATTCTCTCCAGATCAAAAGTTGTACTTTATAGGGAAAAGTGAAGAGCCACCTTACCCATAGACCATCCCAGAAACACTTCTGTGTAGCTGAATGACACGTCACACAAGCACACTAAGACATTTCAAGACTGGAAAACAACAAAGGATTTTTGCAAATTGTCAAGCTACATCAGCAACACCATTCAACAGCTGCTTCAGGAGGACTTGAGGATATGCAGACCATGCTAAGACCGCTCTCCAAGCAGTAGGCAAAAGAAACCACACAGTTCTGCAGTCAGCAGTAGAGCTATCCCAAAGAAACTGCCTTCAGGACTGACAGCCACATTGCCATGGGATGACAGCTTGAATTTTAACTAGCACACTCAACGTATGCAGCATACCCCAGGATGTATGCTGTATGACTTTAACATTACCGTTATGCTCATAAACTTTCCCATTTCCAATTAATAATGCACACGACACCTTGAAAGTCAGTCCGTCCTTCCGGAAAGACTTTTTGCTTAAAGGCATAAGCAGACTTTCAAAAACATACCTGCCACTGCAAATACTATGTGGACTTCTTTTAATGAGCAAATATAAACATGTAAAAAGATTTTCAAAACAGCACATCTGGAAAAGCTTGAGTTGTACGAGGCAAGGCAGTTTTGAAGCAGTGCAACGTTGCGACAGTTCTAGCCCAGCAGACCAGAGCCTAGCTTGCTGCTGCCACCATCTCCTTAAGAAGAACTGGAAGCTCACCTAGAGAATCCACAGAAACCTTGTGCATCTCAGAAGGGTACGTGACAGGGTACCAAAAGGCACAGTGTCACAGAAGCTTCAGCTCTTGTAGTCTAACAAAAATGGCTCCGTCTGGGACAACACTGACATCCTGACTAACTGGGAGTCTGACCAGACTCCAGAGCTGTGTGTTGCCATTCCTTTTTTTCCTTGTTTATATGGACAAGACCTGCAGGTGTAGCCTGGGCAGAAGAGAGGGAAAGAATTTTAAGAGGGCTGTTCATGCTTTGCACTCAATAGATTCAGTCCCTTCCATGGTCTCAGTACACACAGATTTGACGGCTGTTTTCTTGCAGGAAGTGCAGTAGCCAGGATGAAAATCAGTGCGCTCAAGACAAGACTAGAGCCTTCCTTAGTATTCCAGTTCAGTCCTTCACCTTAAGGGACTATGAATACTAGCAAGTGAAAATAAGTTTGATCATCACCATACAGCAAGCATGCAGAGGGGAAAAAAAATCCCTATAGGTTCTGTAATTAGCTCTGCTAACAGTAAATGAAGAGCCATACAGACAAGAAGCACCGCGCATCGCTAGTTCTGTGCAAAAGGCTCCCTGTTTCCCTCCGTTCTCACACAGCAGAGAAGACAGTCACTGTTGAAAGACCAGAAGACCTACGCTTTGCAGGCGAGCTCCATGCCAAACTTCATAGTTGATGTCCTGACAGTTTTAAGCAGAGATGATTTAGAGATACATGCACTTAACAAGGAAAGTTTGGACATACTTGAAGTTTGGCTCTGTCAGCTATGTGCACAGGACAAATCAAAACTCTTTGAAAGAGGTGTACCTTTCTTACATAATACTAAACCAAAGCGATGAGGACACGCAATGCAAAAAAAGCAGTATTTCTGATCATATCACGACAAAGTACTGAATGAGAAACTCTATTACTTAACACACAATAAATCTGTACTGATGATTAAGAAAACGTTTCAGGTACGCTCAGCATCTCAATCCAGAGAGACCCCTGGAAGAGAAACACCCCTACACTCACTGCATTTAGATATTCCCCTACACATCCCCATACTAAGATGTCTGTCTCTTAATGCTCATTTACAGCTTTACAACTGTACATCTGTAATTAACAGAAGGTGCTTACCTGTGTATCCAGCCCACCAGCCCCAGGAAGCCACCATAGCTAACAGCCATTTAAACAACACTCCTTCGATGTACCAGAAGCTCTCGCTATCCAACACTCGCAGAGGCTGCAGGACAATTAAATACAGGACGTAGGACGGAATAGCGACCAGGTTATTGGCGACCATAAAAGCGAACCTGAGGAGTGCTTTCAGGAAGGTGTAGCCCACCCGCTGGGCCTGCTCTAAGGTCACAGCCATCCTTTTCACAGCGGGACCGTCCTGCGGGAGAGGAGAGGAGAGACGGGCGGTGCTGTGGGCAGGGCGGGGAGACTGGGGGAGGAGAGCCGAGCCCGCCCGGCCACTCACCTCGGGCGGCTGCAAAAAGGCGCGGGTGCTGCCCGGCATCGCACGCGGCCCCGCTCCCGGCTCCCCCCGGCCCCTCGCCTCCCTCCTCGCGGGGCTCCAAGCCCGCAGCCAGGCGGGGGGCACGGGCGGACCCAAGCGGCCTCCATCTTCTCCCCCCAGAGGTCACGGTGGCCGGCGCGGCCGCTGTCGGCCTCCTCCCGCCCCGACGCGGCTGACAGGAGCCGGGCCCCGCGGGCGACGCTGACGGGAGCCGGGCCGGGCTCGAGACTCACCTCCGGAGCGGCGGCGGAAGCGACGGCGGGGCTGGGGCAGCTGGGCTGGGGCAACTGGGCCCGGCGGCGGCGACGGCAGTCCCGGGCGGCGGCTGGCGGCGGCTCATGGACCCGGAGGCGGCTGGCCCGGCCGGGGAACGCCGCTCGCCCTACGGCTCCCTACGGGAAGACGGAGGGAGAGAGAGACAGAGGGGCGGGCGGCGTGAGCGCGGGGCCGGCGGGCGGGGAGACGGGAGCGGCGAGCCGGGCGGGCAGGCGCAGAGCGCGGGTTCACCGCGGTTCTCCCGCGCCGGGCCTGGTACCCCTGCCCGGCTCTTCCCCTCCCTGCGCGGCGCCGAGCCCCGGCCCCTCCGGGCCGACTCGTGGGAGAACCCTGCACCTGTTGGGGGCGGGCGTCCGTACCTCAGTGCCGCCGCCTCCTGCTGCTGCTGCCGCTGCTCCGTGCCCACCGCGAGCACAGCGAGGCGCCGGGGCTGCATGCCGGCTGCTGGGGCCGCGCTCCCCGCCCCCGCCGCTGCGTGTCCGCCGTGACCGCCCCGCCGCTGCTCGAGAGCGGGGCTGGCGCTGCGGGAGCGCCGCCCCCCGGCCCCGCGCACACACACGCGCGCGGGCGCGCGGGAACGCTCGCCGCGCTGCTCTCTCTCTGCAGGAGCCCAGTGCGTCCCTGCGCCTCGCGCCCCGACCCAGACGGTGCCAAAGCCGTTTGATTGCTCTCGGCAGCGGGTTTAATTACCAAGTGGTAAAGAGGGGATGGTGTAGCAGCTGGTGACGGGTCTCTCCGTCCTCTCCTAGCTCACTGCCCTCAGCCCTGGCTGGGACGACCGCAGTGTGGTTCTTTCTGCTTTCTGTCTTTATGGTCAAAGCTACCTCGAGCTTGCTTCGTATAAAGCAGCTTTTCCGGCTCTTCCCTCGACCCGTCCCACAGAAGTCCGGCACAGACACGAGCTCTGGGGTGCCAGGCCCACAGTCGGTGAGATGGAGCCCTCAGTCCCTCCGGCCCAGCCATACGGTGAGGGAGTGCAGCCTCCTGCATCACTGCAGCAGCCCTTGCTGCAGCCCCCATCCCTTCCCTGTGAACGTCTGACAGGAAATCCACTCCTCTTCCACCGGTCACCCCTCTAGGCTAACCAGGCCCAGTTTCCTCAGCTTTGCCAAAATGCTCTAATACTTAAACCCAATGGCTCCTGCAAGTGATTTTAACTTGGCTTCAGTTTTGAGTATGGAAAAAAAAACCCACAACATATTTCAAGAAGCAGATACGCTAGAAAGTCTTTTGTTCTGAAAAATTAAGCTTTCACAAAGTAATATTTAAACTGAAATCGTATCACTTTCACAGACAAACCCTTCCATGTGCACTGCTAGGCTGCTGTTTCCCAGACAATGAGACTTCAGCAATGACTGCACCCTCGACAAAATTAAATCCAAACCTCCACACCAGGGAGAAAACCAAGATGTTATTGCAGATAAATTTCACTTTGGAATTTTAGAACACAACCAAGCAAATAATGTAACGCCATTGTGTTCCGTTTGAGCAAAACACAACAAAACTGCTGACTTCTTGACAAAAAGGACAAGTCTTGCATAAGCGACTCCATCTCTGGGTGTTTCGGTGTTATATTTATTACTAGGTTACATCTGACAGAGCATGTGGTGATCATTATGGAGTCAGCTTCAGCTGTTCTGTAGCATTATCAGTTTCAAGAGGACTTGGGCTTTGTCTTCCACCACACACAAACAATCCAGGGCATACACCTGCGCTTACCGTCTGCAAAATTCTGGTCCAAACTCTGGAAGAGAAAAGAAAACTGTTGGGTAATAGTTACAGTTATGCTTTGATTTTTACAACCCAACAGCAGGATGAAGCCTTGTCTTTATTATTCTGATATAGAAATTAATTATAATTTCTGCTTTGTTGGAATACTATTCTGAAATATACGAATGCTTCAAAATGAGGGATTTAGCAGAATTTGTACAAGTCGAGTGAATGAGGGGATTTGTACAGTAGTAAGGAGTAGCAGATGAGGAAGCAGGCATACAAAGCACTGTTTGTCAGAGCGGCTGCCCTAAAGCTTAGGAAGCTGTGGTTTAACATTTTGCTGAATGAGCAAAGGCCCAGCCCTACTCTTCATTTCCTCCCTCATATTGACAGCCCAAGTGCTCAGAAGTGTTCTGCAGGAAATGCCCCTTGCAGAGCCCAGGAAAAGACACTGCCTGTTGTACACTCTAAGGCTCTGAGAAATCCTTTCCAGCATAAAGCAGCACCTGTGTGCATGTATGTGCCACGTCTGCTGAGAAAACGAAGGAAAATGTTCAACAGCAGTGCAGTGTAAATGCTGAAGTGCAGCACTTTCACTAATCGCTTATTGGTGAGGTGTTAGAGTGGGTTTTTGTTGGTTTTTTTTGTTTTGTTTTGTTTTTTTTTGTCTTTTAAATTCAATTCCTTGAGGCAAATTCCTCATCATCCCTAAGAGATTATGAGTTTTCTTTACGTACAGTTTGTCATCTAGTTATTACAAAGATAAAAAAGTAAAGATTAAAACAAGAAACTCTTGATTCGTGGCCCTTTTGACCATTTCTCTAAAGTTTATATCTTTTTTTGATGGAACATAACTATATCTTTTCAACCTGACAGACAATACTGACAAGGGTATCACTACTGATCATTATAAAAACACAATTTAATGTGCTTATTAAGTCAGAAAGATACAGATACCAGCAATGGTAATACTGGGTGACTAACTGATGTCAAGGGTAACCAGAACGGTGTTCCATCCACATCCAAAAATCCAACGTACAGAAACAAGAGAAAGATTGGGCTTGTTTCTGCCTGTAAGGAGAAACATGCCATGATGTCCATGGGAGTGCTGTACAGCAACAAACAAGCATCTGCTGCATCCAGACAGTTACTTTGAAGAGCAGCACACAAATGGCTGCAGGCGAGCTGCACAGCATGGAAGATTCTGAGTTCACTAGGCTGGATTTGATTGGTATCTGGCTACAAGATGCAAGGCAGTTCCCAGTCATTAACCCCTCAAGAGTCTTTTGCAGAAAAGAACGTTTTTTGTTTCTGGGTACACTTCAAGAAGTTACCACTGTGGACCGCAGATGCTACTGTTCAAGGGCAGGCATCCACATTCCAACTTTGGCAACTCTTTGGAGCTGCGTGCAGGCATAACTAAATGCCTGCACTGTGTTCTCTACTTGCACATATTCCACATGTCGCACAGACAGGGATTGCCATAATGAAATCCAGGCTCAAGGCTGTAAACACCAAATCAATTTAAAGATTTGTTTCTGGAATCCAGAAACAGTACGTTCTGGAATGCTTTTGAACCTCCATATGGGTCCACGGCTAGAAATTAAAAAGCTGCTTCTTCGTCCTGATCAGATTCAATCAGTTCTCGTTTGCTTTTCCTGTAGCGAACTGAGTCACAGATGCCATATGGCCTGAGAAAAAAGCGTTAGGAGTATGCACTTGTGTGCTGATGACACTAACACCAAAATTGGCTTTAAAAAAATCGTGAGGACCTGTCATACAATGAACAAAGACAAAAAATAACCCAAGAAATCTCAGAAATCCTGCAGAGCTGCAGACAACTACTGCTTCCTACCTCTCGTTACTACTTGAGAAAACAAAAATATATATTTTTTGAATAGCATGAGAGAAAAGACAAAAGTATGCAAAACTGACATTGAGGAACTACAAAGATAACGGAGTGTGCATAGCATAGACTGCTGAAAGATGCCTAACACGAAATAGGGCAAATACTCAAGGCAGCATAACTCTAGAAAGTGTCTCAGATGAACCAAGTATCAGATTTAACGATGAAAGTTTAAAAGCAGCCCCACTAACAACCTAGCAAGCAACCACATTCTCCTCAAGAAATGTTATCAGTGTATTTGCAAGTTAGGCATCCCTGACCAAATGGTCACCTTCCTAGTTTGTCTAAGATCACTTAAGGGGTGTTATAAGGAGCTTCTATTGTGGACCAAGTTGTGCTGTTGACTTGAGAACCTGTTACATCCCTTACAAGTGGCAGGCCAAAGCCAGCACTGCCAGCTCCCACAGTTCTATCACATAGCATCATCATTTTCACTCATTTCTCTAATATTTTAGGGTCTTGAAGAAGAGCCTAAGTGTTTTGGCTTTTGTTTTTTGGTGTTTTTTTTTTTTTTGCATAACAAAATTATAGGCCTCAGAGAAAATACATCATAAATGTAGCCAATGTTCAGGCTTGTGATAAATTCACTATTTTCCCCCTCTAGTATCATGAATTTGCATCAAAGCTAAGAGAGCATTAGTTCTGATGAGACTGCAGAATGCCAAGTTAAAGCCCTGAGTTGGTTTAGGGGCATTTACCTTGTTCCCTGGAGCAAGTAGAGAGATGAGCTCCTGGTTTTAAACAAACAAACAATACAAAAACACAGCTGAGTAGACCAAAGAAACCCAAAGACTATTGCTAGGGTGGGAGAGACTGAAAACCTGGAGGTATCTATTTTGAATAAATAAAAATAGTACTTGCACAACAGCATCATGCTGCCTGAGCCTAAATCCATTGTTGTTTTTTTCTTAAAAAAAAATCAGGAGTCATTAACTATTGTGCAAAACTAATCATTACATATGTCTTTGAGCTAATATGTTCATCCAATATTTTTGTGAGCTTAAATGAAACAAAGTAAACACCTTATAACCAGGTATCACATCTGTAGTTTTGCATCAGGGAAATTTATTGGGCACAGACAGAACAACTTCTGGATCCAGTGAGGAAATCTTTCTTTCCATTCCATCCACATGTAATGCTTAAAATTCTGTCCAACGTAAAGCAAAAATTAAAATTCTACCCCCAGCTTCTGAGGAGAACAAGCAGAGCCATAGCCAAGGAGGCCATCTGACATGGAAGACGCAGCCATGATAAATGAGTACAAGTACAAATTATCAAGTGTGCTTGCAGGAAAAGAGAAGACGGCTCGCATCTAGCGCTGTCTCTGGCAACAGTCCCATTGCTCTGTCTGGTGAGTCCTGCTACACAGAGGATCCTCTTCACACAGTAAGAGTGCCAAGAGCATGGCTGTGGCACACTCCCTACCCTGCATTGCTCTCAAACCTTTAGATCACCACTGCTCCATTTAACTGAGTAACATAGACTGAGACAGCAAATGACATTCTTCCTGTTGATCACACTGCAGTCGGGCGCTCTCCATAAGAATGTGCTTTTGTCCCTCTTGAGAACTAGTTGTTGTTTATCGTATCTTTTTTGATAGTTTCACCAGTGCCAAGGCAATATCAAAACAGATTTGTTAGTTAAAGACACACAGAAAGTAACAGCTTGTAAACTTTTGAGATGGAGGTTACATTTTCAATTTTAGAAGTACTCACGCTTTAGTAAGGTGTTTTATGTTTTTCAATAATTGTTTTTGGACATATTTATTTCCTTTGTAGCACAGAAAAGATGTGACAGTCAACACCTATGTTACTTTCATTACAAAGAATCCAACAAAACAAACAAAGCTACAGAGAGATCCAAGCCACATGATGCTTCAGCAAAGCTACCCTGGTCTCCCATAAGGGCTTGGGTAGAATGACATCTGAATGTATGCACTGTTTCTACAGCACAGCAAGATTAAAACCACACACTGTTGAGAAGATTGGCATAAGGAATTTTGGATGAGAACAGCACATTTGCCTCTACTGATGTCCTTCACCATTTGTGAAAGAGGTGAAAAAAACCCAGAATATATCACATCTGAACAATTTGACAGTTAGTTAAGAACAGAACACGAAGCAGATGTAGCCATCCCTCTATTTCTTCTATCAGTTACATGCACATTTCATAAATTTCCATTTAAGAAGAGATTAGAGCTTAAAGCAATGCACTTGGATTCTTCCATCTTAATTTTTTTACATAAAATATATGCATCACATGACCTTCAGAATATTTTGGTTGGTTTTGGTCTAGGATTAGGCTCTTGTTTAAGCTACACTTTCTGTAACTCACATTCAGATCTGCTAAGTGATGTGTTTCACTGCTGCCAAATCAATATCATCTTTGAAACAGGAAAGGTTAGCCCTCAAAAACGTTGGGTTTTGAACAGCAAAACCATTCAAAAGATGCATCGATCTCCTTGAAGAAGCACAAGTTAACTTAAAGTTCTCTCTTCCAGCTACAGTTTCATAAGGGTTCAAGATAAGCAATAACTCAGTTTTAACCCCAGAAAGATCATGTTTGGAGTCTCTGCTTTGTGAGGTGATGTGACTCTCAGCACTGCAACAAACATACAGATACCCCAGCAGGAAGAAAAGTTGCTGCTGCTATTCCAGTGCCATCTCACACAATGCTAGATTTTCCCATATCAGTGCCAGCAACTGTGAGCTGAATTATTCAGATGTTTTGAAGTGTTTAATTTCTCATTAAAACTAAACTAAAAACTTCAACAGTTACTTATTAAAGATGGATAATGGATACACCACAATGCAACCAGATGGTCAACGAGCAACACTGCAATTGTTTACTGCAGACAGTGTGTTCCTGCCACGGTGTTTGTCAATCACTGGGTGGCTTAAGTAGAAAACAACAAAACAAGGTTCTTATTTCAGTTATACGCGCATTTTTCATCTACTGACTTTACTGTCACCAAGGTAATTTTCAGCTGAGGGTTTTTGTTTGTTTTTGCTTGTCTGAAAGAAAGGAGCTCTTAAGTTACACTCCCATTACTTACTGAATCTTTAACCTCTGTGCTAGTTTGGTTATGAAATCTTTTATCCATAGTTCAATCATATCTACAGAATCATATTACTCCAGGCAACTATGAGATGCTGATTATATATAAATTTATGTTTTGCAAGACTCTTCTAATCCCATCGTGTTTGCTTATGCAGTCATAGTACAAATGCGAGGACAAAGCCAACCTGCCTTTAGGCAGATGGAACTCCTCAAACAATTTCCAGCTATTATTGCACTGTTTTACCATTAGCCATTTTAAGAATGCGTAGTGACAAACAGGGAGTTGACTGCAATGAATTAATCTAACATTTTTCTCTATCACTACTGGCAATTTGCATACTGCAGTGCATGGTCCTGGTTGCAAAGACCACATGCTGTGAGGTCAGTCACCAGACAAAGCTTCTGTTTTCTTCAGACCTACTCAAGTTCAGTTCAAGTCACTGTTTACCAGACTGACTGACTTGAGTTTTGGTAAACTCTTATCAACGTCCAGTCAAAGTTTATAGATCAAACCACAAATAGAAGAAAACTAAATAAATTCCTGTTGCTGTTATTAGGAAAGATGAGTCTGAACTTCCTAATAAATAGCTTATAAAATTGAAAGAGGTATTCCAACAACCTTATAATTACTTATGTTTGTTGGGTTATATATCAAGTATATTAGAATATATCAGTATTAAATTTAATACTGATGTCTCAGAAAAGCATTGGTTTTCGAGTTGAGAAAGAAAGTAGAGTCCAATGTAACAATGTCAGCCACCTTTGCAGGGGAGTATTATTTGTCCATGTGAATTCCAGAAACTTCAAACAGCTCTGTGCAAAGAGCAAAGATCCATTCCAGTTCAGGTGACTGAAGCACTGAGGACACACTAATCAGGTCCGACCAAAGGTCCACAGTGCATTTCTAGGAAGCAGGGATTGAAGAATAAATACCATCAGTGAAATTTGATCAGGACTGAGAACAGTTACAGAAAATAATCCATCCTGCCTCCCACCATTTGGTACCATTCGGCGCAACATATAAACCCCCAGCTTTATGATGACATACAGAGCTGTGCAACTCTTCTGCTTAGCTTCCTCAAGACTGTGCTTGATGCATTTACTGAATTACGGTGGTAATAAAGATGCTCATGCTGCATGCTAGTTACACAGTTTTTTGCACATGCTGAAGCTGACTGAAGAAGTAGCCCAATACTGGGAAATCCAAAAGGAGAAGTTGCACAATGATTTGCATCTAAGCTGCATTCCCCCACACCCTCTACAGTCTCACTGCCTAATTGTTCCACAGCTGAAAATGAGCATCGCTGCCTCTCTGATGCCTTTAGTAGAATACTGTTGTCTGCTAACAACAATTAATCATTTCCTTGGGAAAAGTTCACCTGAAGCCACTGTTGGCATTGGTTAATTAGTAATCATTAATTAAGTTAGATAACACTGTTAGGCATTGAAGGTAGCTTTTTTCCATCAGGATTCAAAATGAAGGCAGAGGTCAAATTCCAGAAAATCCTTACACCTGTCAATTCACATTAAGTTTATCAACCTAAGCCAGGGACAGAACGAAGCATGAATCAGAGGAAGACACAGGGAGGAAGCTGAGTTACAACTGACATCAGTCATATGATAAGACAACAAGAGCAAACTCACCCTACCCACTGTAAATCCAAGCTAGGCCACTTTTTCCTTATTTAGACTGACAAGCAGCAAAGATTTAAGACACGGTAATCTTCAGATGAAGAGGAATTTTTATCTAGACTAAAGAAAGTAATGCTTTTACATACAGACACCCAAGCCTGGTTTCCTCAAGCCTGTGCCACAGAGCATACATGTCTGAAATGGGCAAATTTTCATAGAGTAAACTGCTGCCCCAGACGTCTGCAGGTTGGCATGATTACTAAATACTGGAAATTGTTCTTCCTAAAATACCACAATTGTTTCTCATCAGTGCTACTGACAAATTTCAACTTAATAAAACATTATAAAATCCATTATACCATTGTTAACTGTGGCTAAGAAAAGCAGTCCTAACGGTATGGCTGATTCCAGCCAGACCACGAGGGATTACAGAGCCTGTTTTGATCAGCCAAAGGCTCATAACAAAAAGGCAAAGGGAAGCAAGGAGTTCAAGATGATCAATATAACTGTAATGCTACTTTTACTTAGATTTATTAATTTATGACATCTTTATGAGAAAATTTAAAAACAAATCCACATTAAGAAAAAAAGTGAACTCCAAATGAAAGATCCTTTCCTACGCAAAAGAGAGGCAATGGGAAAAGAATAAACCTTTCAAGCATTTATTGAAGTTATCCCCTCTTCCCATACATGAAGGCTCTGTCCTCAATACTTGCTGATCTGCTCTCGATACACATACAACCTTTTTTGATCCCACCTGTCCAATCCAACCTGACAGTTTCATACCTACTGCCTCACACTGTCTCAAACCCAGCTTTCACCTCCCGTGCTCTAAAGCCTCATGAATTCAAATGGACGCTGGGCCCGAAACAGCCGAGAGAGGGAGGCCAAAAGAGCACGACCCAATCTGAAAGCACATCTGAGCAGGACATCGTATCTTCAGCAACCCCAGCTTCAAGGGGAAAAGAAATATGCATGCAGTTAAATGCAATTGCGAGACTGATGAACAAGAAAAACAGCTATTGGTAGAACTCGAGTCTTTCCTTTTGCTTCTGTTAACAATTGTCAAGACTAAACACAACAATGAAAGCCACAATATCTAGGTTTTGTGGGGGAGGGGAACAGGAAACAGTCTGATGTGTTGAGGCTCTGAAAAATTATCAAACAAAACGTGCCTTGTGTTAATCCTGAGCTGAGCAGTAAAACAATGCATCACAGCTAATCCAGTATCGTAGAACTGTAACTGCTTATCACACCAAGCTGCAAGAATTTTGTACTTAATTGAGGTCAAGATTTTACTGCTTGTCTTTTAGATAGCATTTCTAAATGGCAGCATCTACCTAAAGAGAAGGCATTAATTAAAACCTTTTAGGTTAAAAAGTTATAGAGAAGCAGAAAGTTCCAGTCAGAGCAGGAATACAAAAAAGTAAGTACAAGGGCATCCTGTCATAAAATGGTGTCTTGATTGGCAAACCGTAAGGATCAAACCAGTAACATGCTGGAGGAACAGCACAATACAGATCATAGACTTAGGTATTTAACCCACTATTCATTGTTATTTTCACTGTACTTATATCTTTAGGGATTTCTGCCTTCAAAAAACTCTTTTTCATTGTTAATACTCAATGAACACTGGAGTTACACCCTTATTAAAGTCAAGCTACTAAAGATACACACAAAAATATAATTCAGCAGTCCAACCAATTGCATTGGGTTTGTTACAGCTTGCCAGTAATCAGCAACCCCAGCTAGCTGCCACTCCCAAAGGCAGAGAGAGGAAGCTGAGGTTTGACACCTTGTGGTTCCACAAAGGCTATTCCTGTCTCATACCCAGATGGAGGCCAGCAATTTGGAGCATGCAAACTACTCTACACATTCCAGTCCCTGTAACACACACTTAGTGTGGTGATTCCTCACTCCAAGTGGATGTAGGTTCAGAGTTGCTACATATTTTAGGTACTGATCACTTCTCGACTAAGGACAAAGCAGGGAAGGGTCAGACAGGAAGGGCAGAGGCAGTACCTAGGACTGCAAGCAAGCAGGCTGTGTGTCCCCATATGGGGGAAAAGCACAGAGTAGAGATAAAAACAACGACTTGCAATCTGAATCTTACAATCCTGCAGCCCAGAGATCTGTAGCTTCTAAGATCTCATCCTATCACTGGTCTTTATTTCTATTTCATGTATCATCTGTTTTAAAAATTCAATGGATTAATAATCTGTTCTGATAGGAAAATAGTTTGTCATAGAAAGACCTGTATAATTGCTGTTTCAGTTAAAAGCTTAAATTTCTCCAGTGTTAATACTGCTTTTCAATACAATTCCTATTTGATAACAGCTTCTCTCTAGGTCTCTGTGTCCTTGTTCACCATGCTCTTCATCCTGTGAGCTACGTTGCTGGGATCTTACCAAGTCTGTAGCAACTGATCTGCTCCACATTTAATCTCACTTGAATGGTTATAAAAATCCTGCAGGGTTTCTAACAAAGGTCATCACTATGTATAAAACAAGCAGCCATTTGTGTGCTTTCATCGTGCAAGATAACAATATGAATTGCCGATCAAAAACTGTTCATGTGAGCCTCAGTATTATATTTATCAGCTAAAGACGACTTTTACATAATCTGATACCAATTAGCCAGTGATTTCATTATGCAGGGAAACCTGAGCTGAATACTCAGATTTTTCAGACTAGTTTACAGTTTCCCATATACATTTGCATGCATTTGGTTCTGGGCCAAGTCTACCCTTACATACATTTGTCTGCATACAGAGCTCAAGAGTACTGCATGCAAACACAAAAATCTAAGTCAGAATTTGTGATATGATGATACTGATCATTAGAGGAAGAAAAAAAAAAAAAGCAAGAGCATGTAAACTGCAGGTATTTCTACCAGCCAGAAGAAAGGACACTTACAAACAAGATTCCAGTTTCAGCATTTCAGAAGCGATAAAAAATTCAAACTTCTCCATGTTCCTTCAACAAAAATACTGTGCTAAAGGACATTCTGGATCCTTTCCACTGTGCCTCCTTAACTCATTCTCTTTGCAAGCCACACTGCATCTATCCTGTTGTAGGCCTAATGTTTATTTTGTATTTATTGAGCATCTTTGTCCCTAAGAGCTGAAGCAGGGAACTTTATCAACTGTTCTGTTTTTAATCTCTAGTTCTAATTCTTGTCACACTGGACTTGATTGTCAAGTACACTTTAATTAGTTTTCAATCACTAAGTTTCATTACTTTTCATGATATTTGGCAGTATTAACTTAAATGCACTGTTAACATCTTATCCCCGCAGCCACTCAATTAAAACTTGAGATCCTTCTCAAATTCTCATTTGAAATTCATCTGTAATCTTTGCTATTACAGTAGTCTATGTTTGTCTGGTCCCTTATCTTTCACATCATCCCACTTCAGAGCAACAGCTGCCTGTATACATACAAACACTTCAAAGACTAAAGTTTCTGAAGTTAGAAAGCTTTCATGCATCTCCAACATATTTTAAGGGCAGAAATACTCAGTTATACCTCCTTCTACTCCTAGGTACTCAAAGCAATACAGAAGGAGTTCAAATAATGATACTGTTATTCACCAGTAGCATTCTTTGCAACAATTTGACGTTTGCAGGATAGCAAGTAAAGATTTAATTGTATCAGGCTCTATGTCCTGCCAGGTTTGTAACTGAAGCAGACTGGAAGTTTTAATATTTTAGAGTGGCACAAATGAGTCATAGCCCTGTCTGCCTCTGCTGAGCATTAATTATGTACCTTGTTTTAACAGAAGTCCAGTACAGAACTATAGCAAAGAGTTTGTCCCTGTGCCGACCATCCTACAGTGCTAACAGTATTTGTCCTACATTCAAAGAAACTTTCAACTATGCTCTGTTTATAAATTCGATTCCTGTGAGTTTCTTGTGACTGCACCTTGAGTTACTAAACATCTGGCGAACAAGTTACGTAACAGACAGCATATCCACAGATTGCTGCTCATGTTGGACGCGGTTCTTTTCACCTTTGTCCCTGTATGATTTCCAGCCAGCAGTTTTTCATTATCTGCAACACAATTAGTACTCACAGGCCACACAAATGAATCAGTGCACCACCAGCTAAATTGCTATGAGTAACCCTGGTTCTGCAGATTCCTTAGAAAATCTGGCCAAAGCCTTGCCTCTTGAAGGCAAAGGACAAAGTGAGTTAGAGTTTTGTTCCCAGGGATATCAGTATTTCAATGACATATACTCAGTCAACTGGAATTTTTATTAACAGTAATCATTTCCATGAGCATGATCAGAGGGCACCCAGTTTCTTCTTTGTGCAGAAAGGTGGAGGGCAATGAAGAAATAGGTGATAATCACAGTGATACATTTTTAAATTGCTAACTCACTGCTGATCAACTTTTGTCAATTAGCAATTTTCACTCATACACACATCACACACAAGCTTCTTTTTATACAGATTTGATTGGATGACATCTTGGGAAGCTTCTATTTGTTTGCTGCATTTATTTACATTCCACTGTTCCTTTACTCCTTGAATGGCCCAATACACCCAGCCCAACCAGATTAGGAATCTGAAGGCCAAATCTGAGCTAACCGAATTAACAATATTGTTGGAAGGACAGATTATATTGTACGCTTGGTACTTGCTGGCTGTTTCTTTTTTGGAGCCACACATCCTGGAGCCAAGTACTAAAAATAAAAATGCAGAACGATATTATGCAAATCATTATTTACAGCCATCACGACTGCAGAGAAGCGGCTCAAATTAAAAGCTCAAGAGACTAAAAATGGAGTTTTTATTTTTTTAATTTATTCCAATTGCATCGCAGAGTATTTGAGGCTGTCAGTGCCAGCTCCTTCTTGGGCTGCCTCCCAGCAGGAAGCAGCCTCAGGCTCCCAGCAGTTTCTCCCATCAAAGAGCTCTCATCTCTGCCAGCAGAAATTAAGTGGCTGGGCATAGCTAAGAACCAGGAAAGGTACCTCACATCACAAATAAATAGTGGCTAACTGTTTATTAGCTCTTAAATGCTATTAGCCACAATGATAAGGGGATGGTTCAGAAAACACGAAGCCCAAGAGAAGCAGAAAGGAGCAGCTCAGGTGATGAGGCAGACTCCGCAGAGGGCTCTCCCATCTGTCTTGTCACAGTGAGTGCTCACCATGTTTATACTACAGAATGGGCTTCATTGGAAACAGATTTTAAATTACCATATCCCTCTTGGTAAGCTGCCTTCTGGCAAGGCAGTGTTTACATATATGCATAAATGCACCCAATGAATTGTCAGCATTCTCATCTGCCATTTAGTACATTGAAAACATTGAAAAATAGACCAGGATACAAGTACTAGGCCTAAGGATGGTTTTTTTGAGAAGTTTTCATTAGAATAATAATAAAAAATAATTCTGAAGAACAAAACATTAGGAGCAAGCTCAAATCTATGGCTCCTTTTAAGTGGGAAAACCAACACATAGTAGTTAGGTGCTGTTTCTGGTCAGGCAGAAACATCAGAAAGCCAACTAACCTACTAGCATTTAAGCTACTCTTATCCTCCCTGTATATTTTTTTTTCTTCTGAAGGGTGGGAAGAGTACGTTTCTGGTTTTAACCTGGTGTATGCATATTTACAGACATACAGACCTCCAGGCGGTCCATTGTGTGGCTGCACTACTGCTTGGGTGCACTGGGAATCACTCCTCTCAGAAACTGGTACCCAAACACTGAGTCCACGCTAACACATAAACCCTCACAAGACTAACCGAGGAAAGGCTCTGCACCTCTCATACCCTCAAGTAGGCCCTTTCCTCTGGAAGGGTGAAATGCACATTGTTCATTATTCGCAATATATGCTATAAAGAAAGGAAATAAAATAAACTTACTGTATCAGTCTGCACACTGTAGGCAGGATTAATTCACGCTGCTTTCGAAAAACATGTAGCAGGGTGGCAGCTTCACTGAAGTACAATTAGCATTATCAATCACAATAGGTTTTGCTCCTCCCTCACAAAACGATGGAAAGAGGCCTTCTGAAGTCAAGCAGCATTTTTTGTGAGTTATTAGAACTTATACAATTTCCTATCCATCACAATCCATGCTGCTTTTTCACTTTACTCAGCAAGACGATTGCATAGTTTGAGCACTGTCAAACTATCATTAGCTGAGACTAATTTCTACAAGCGCCCATGAAAATAGTTCCAGGGGATTTAAGGACAAGTGACAAAAGCCTGGCTCCTAGCCAAAACTTCAAAGCATGTATGGAGGAATAACAACAAAAGCTAGAAGATTATGTGAAATCAGTACCTTTAACATCTGCATACTTCAGGAGTTTGTCAAACTATGAGCCAGACAGTTGCCAATGCATACAACTGTTGGCTTCACGCTCTGCTGACAGAGGACATCCTAAGTACTCAGACATCTCAGTGCAGCCTTGGACTCATCCATTGCTCAATAAAGGGCATTTCTTCCCTTCTGCTCCCCCTCTTTTGAGAGGCAACTCCCAGCAGAGGAGAAGGCCAGACAGCCAGCTGGTAGCAACTACATCCCAGTGAACTCTGCTCTCAGACTGATCACGCAGAAATGTCACAGTTCAGATACCACTAAACAGATTATTCCCTCTGGACTCGTGTTAAATACAGAAATACACTACTCATGCACAGCCAGTTCAACAGTAGAGTGTGACTTGTGGGATATACTTCTTCCATAGCACTCCCCTTCTACTGGCTGTGATTCATTTGCTACAGTCAGCCAAGACAGACCTACTGATTCAGCTGGAAAAATACCCTAGCAAAGTGAAAACCTTAACCAGATAATCTTATAATGTGAAGGACAAAGGCAGGAATAATTAGCAGAGAGCCCATTTCAGCAACAACAACAGACAGCTAGCCTGCCTTAAGTGCGAAAGTACCCTGAAGTTTGCTAACCCATCATGTTTGGCAGTCTAAACTTTCACACATCATTTTGTTTATATTTACCACAACTACTCATTGGTTTTGCCCTGTAGTTAAAAGCAATGCATTAAGAATGGACATCTACTAATTTCAAATTAACTGTGTATCTGAATTTATTACTTCTAGGGAGCAGGGAACAGACCCATAAGATGGACTGGCAGCAAGCAACATACTTATCAAACGGCTGAGAAATAAATTTTAAACCACCCTTTATCTTACCTTCTTTAGAGTTATGCAGCCACCACTAACATCCATTAAAAAAAAAACACACCACAAAATGTCTTTTATTATACTACCTTTTAAAAGGCTTCAATCTTAGATCTAAGGGAATGTGAATGTAACACTTCCTATCCATTAAAAAAAAAAAAAGACTTCAGGCTGAAGTGGCTATTTCCTCAGTTTCATTTCTGTACAATGGAAACAATGCAGCACCTCTTAAATTGCTGTACTGGATCAACAGGTTCAGTACTGACAAAAGGGAAAAAAAAAAAAGAACTACAGAAGCATCCAGTAGACTCAAGAGCTTAAACCACTGCCATGGACTCTTCCTACCCTGGGAAAGACTTGCCATTGAAGTTCAGTGAACCCTTTCTTACCTTATCTACCATGGTTAGTCAAGAGGTTGAGGTTAACTGGAAACTCCATTAACAATGTACCCTTAATTTGGACAGCATTGCTTAGAGGCGGGCAAGCAAGAGGTAGATCAAGTCTTCCTCTAAAAGCAAATAAGGTATGCTCTATTTCTGAGCACTATGCTGACAGGCAGCAGAACAGAGCAATTTTCTGGAAGTATGCAGTACAGCAATAGGGATGGCTCACTGGAAACTGCTCACTGAAATACTGAAATCTGTAATTTCAACAGTGAGTCTGACCAGCTGCTGTTTTATCAGGGAGGTGCCCCTAGGAAGGCAAAAAACTATAAGCTGTCTACGGTTGCCGCTAAGATTTATTTCCCTGTAACACAAAACAGAACCTAATTTTAAAACTCACATAGGCAGAAGGTAATGAACACTATAAATATATCTAATAGGAAAAGTAAGGTGACACTTTCCACAACTACTTTGGTCCCTACTGTTTTCTCTGCCTTAGAGGTTAATAAGTAAGGCTCCGGATAAGTCTTCTCTGGTTTAGTATCCAAACTTGGAGGCATCTATGTGGATGGAGAGCAGCTCTAATAGTGCTGGAAGCCAAACTACAGTCAAGCAGAGAGAAGGACCAGTTTGTAGGCCCTATTCTCACCACAGAACTGTTCTGTGAGATAACTAGGTCCTAAATTCACTCCTTCCATGCTCCCATATACTTCAACCAGCTTCTGGGTTTGGACAAGGCAGATACCAGACTACGTCTGCACTGCCATAAAAAGAACAGCCGTGAGAAGATATTGCTAAGAATTAAAAGGGCACATGTGTAAGTATGCTGATTGAGGAGACAACAGAAGCACTGCAGGCCAGCAAAAATACAAAAAAAAAAATACAGCTATACCAAAGGCAGAATGCTTCCATGTAAAAGAATGTCTCTCCATGAACACACACATGCAATCTCATACATACACACACCTGCACATGCTTTCATTTCAGAGCACATGGTAGAATCACACATCTTTAAGAAAGAAGGGATTTCAAGACTACTGCTGAAACAAATTCAGCCAATTTGAGAAAAATTTGCCTACTAGGCACAGTTAATTAAAAAAAGCATACAGGCTTCAGTTTATTCTTGAGAATTTTTCCAACTCAGGTGAACGCATTTGGAGGACAACAGCAAAATACAATTATTTTCCTCTAATCATTCCAAGTACTATACTAATCCAGCTTGAACAACTGGAATTTCACCAGACTAAAGATTACTATTTTACATTCTCTTCTTACATATCACATGTACCTGCTCTAGAAGCTACTCCCCCAAACCAGTGTAAATTCAATAGCTGTCTGTGCAAGTATTTCTAGGTAGTGTAGTGAGAACAGTGACAATTAATAGCCATACAAGTTCAGAATGACACTTTAGCTTTTAGATATAGAACATCCAGTTTTAAAGGTGTAAAGGTTGATATACATTGGTGCTAAATAAAACAAAACAACTTACTGCTTTTGATGCAGCCCAGGATACGGTTGGCTTTCTGGGCTGCAAAGCCACACTGCCAGCTCATGCCCAGTTGTTGGCTTTTTTTGTCCAATTATTTTGCCCACTCCCCTCAAATATTTATATATGTTGTTAAAATCCCCAAGTCTTCCATCTGTGAAATTATTCCTTAACATTGCTGACTGAAGTATTCAGCTCCAGAGGTACTGCACTTTTGTGAGGGCTACAGTATTAAAACCATTCAAAATGGATTTTGGGAATGCAATGTGTTTAATTAAAATCCTACTAATTCTTTACATATATAAACTAGAATTATGACATTTGGAAAGAAACTCAAGTTAAAAAGCTTGAAGGACCATTAACTTGTTTCTAGACCTATCAAACTCCTGTACAGTTTCACGTGATTTAAAGCCAAATATACATATATCCACTAACAAATACAAAAACTTCAGCTAAATTAAGGCATTTCAGTCCTCAGGCAAAATGAGTGAGTACCCAAGAGAATCAAAAGGGAAGTCCAAGATGCCACCTTCAGAGAACCATTTATGAAAAACATTTAAGTGATTCCAGTAGATTACACTCTGAGCTCCAAGGGCAGAATTCAAAGCAAATTCCTTTCTTATCCCTACCTCTTTTTAAGGATCCACACTGCCTCAAGCAGGAGACTGGCCAGGCATCCAGAAATGACACCTTCTGATAGGTCTGAGCACACGTTCACAAGAATGTGCTTTTTCCAGTTTTGAGCTTTTCTCCACTTGTGAGAAAATCCAGCTACATCACCCACAGGGAAACCAGCTTCAATTCTAGACCCTACAAATGATTACCACTGGCTTAATGTGGAACTGTGTGTTTTACAAACAACTCCAAATTCATCTGAATTGATCACTGGCTCCATCCTTTCCCAACCCAATTTACACAAGCTAGATCAAAGCATAATCTTTACCATTAAGATTACATAATGATGCAACTGGTATCTGTCTGCATAAGCTTTTCTGCTGTATGAATTCTTTGCAGGAGGCTCAAGATCAATGTCTGGCCATTGAATATTTTCTTACTTTCCCAATGACTGAGACATCTGAACCATCTGCCATTATTAGTGTGCAATATGCACAACAATTGAGTTACTATTTCGTTTGCTGAGAAGCACTAACCAGATTTAACTTGGGCCCATATCACAGAATTACTTTATAGATCCTTCATTGTGCATTTTCAGGCATGGGCACCAGAAACAGGAGTTAAGATAACTTCTTTATTAATAGTAAAGGATCATATTTACCCTGATGGCATCAGCAGAAGCTTTCTGTATGCTGCTGCAGCTTTAACATCCTTTCTCACTTCTTGCTATTTTGAGTAATTAATTTCTATGAAAAATCTTGGTTCTTGTTTGCCAAGTGTATCTCACCCTGTATGAGGAATAAAAACACACTGTGTTTAAAAACAAAAATGCAGCCAAGAAATAAGTTTACTGCAAAATCTACATAACCTAGAACACTCTACTTTGCTTAAATGAATGTTTTCCAATAGATTCAGGGCCTACATATTTAACTAGCCTGCAGATGAGCCAGCATAAGACATTCCCTCTGACACCCAAGCCCTAGTGTTCAGATTTTCAGATTTCAGTGCTATTTGCCTGGCTCTAGAATTGATGCAAATCTCTGGAGTTGTACACACCTAGCAGATCAGGTGAACAAAGTGCTTTTGGAGAAGGAATGCATTTTTGAATTGTAGCAAGGTTAATCTTAATGGCTCACAGAAAATAAAGACTTACCCAGGGAAAGATCAGAGCTGGCTTAAGTTTCTTCTAGTAGAATTCTCACACACTCAGCTACACACTGTGTATCACGTGACCTACGAGGAAACTCTGCTCCCCAGTGTTTCTGAGCTGGTTTGAAATGCTGACATCACAGGTTTTCAGCAAAATATCCATCAATAACAGAACAAGAAACAAACATTCATTACACAACATAAAAAGTTGTTTGACCCTTTAATCTGGAGATCTTTGCTTTCTTTTTCTGTGTTACAGTAAGAAAGATTGTGTGGTTAAGACAATAACCTGAGACTTCAATGAAGAAAGCACCAACCACAAACAGTTCAGATCTCTGGTTGCACGTACAGTAGGTGAATCATCTCCTGGACCTTACAGCTATTTGTGGTCGTGGGTATGTGCATGCGTGCATTTGGGAACATGTACACACACAGCCACAGAACTAACTACACAACAATCTAAGTGGGGACAGAAAACATCACTTCCCTTAGCCAGCACAAAGTAGTCACTGACCACAAGAGTCACTTCCAGGAATTAGAACCGTGAGTATGCTGTTCTTTGTTGTTGCTGCTGTGATGGTGGCTGTCCTTGCTGTTGCTGAAGACGAACTTGCTGAGAGTATGGATCTTCAAGAGATTTAACAAAAATAGTTGTTTTAGGCCCAGTTTTCCAAACAATACCATTGGAATCTATTACAGAGGACTCAACTGTAATATTATGGGTGCCAAGTATCACAAAGTTTAACAGAAACTGAGTGCTGAAGTAGTCGTTGTGTGGCTCCACCCTCTGCTCCATTTCATTGGTCATGTTGTCAATAGGAATCTGAGAACACAAAAAAGGTTACCATTTTATATAACCTGCTAGAATCAGTTTTCTATTTTCTGTTTGAAAGAGAAAGGAAAAAAAAAAAAAAACACCTTTGTCCTCAATTTTCCTAAACCAATGCACGTGTATGCTTGCATCAGTTTTGACATATTTTTCCATAGATAAATGCAATTTTATTTTTTTGCATCTATCAATAAAAGCAAGGTAGCTAACATGAAGTCTTCCCCTTTACCAGTGTTCTGGTTTTGCAACAATGCAATTCAGACGTACTTCCTATAATCCTGTTGCTTTAGAAGCAATTCACTTCCCCCCTAAACCTCAAGAACCCCCAAACTCACCAAAACAGACCTTGCACTAAGTATTACATTAGCATAAACTGAACTTCAGACATGCAGTTTTTGATAAGGCACTCCACTGGATTAATGGAAATTAACAGGACTGTTACAAGAAAAGAAAAAAAACAACCCTTAATAAGGGTAAGAAGTTACAGCGGCTGTGCAATAAATGATCTGTTCCTGCCTCTTTTTTGTGCCTCTGGAGTTTTCATTGGTATACAGCTAGACTGAATTTTCCTTATCTCAAGCAGACTCCTAATGACTTCTTCTCAACATCACAGGGTCTCTTTAGTCTGGAAGGGAAGTTGTTACTAAAAAGCTATCAGCATACAGCAAGCACAGAAATCCCAGATTCCTTCCAAGCACTATGACCAGCTCCCACTTGTGCCCAAATGTCAAATGCCAAGAGAGGATTAGACAAGAACACATTAATTTCAACCAGAAGCTGAAAAGGATGAAAAATACACTGAGAAGGCCTAAGACTCCTTGTTGCTCTTGTCTACCCATACCTTATAGTCTTGTCCAGATTTGCTCTGCAGTACTGAAGATACATTTAGACAGACTGATTGGATTTTACGGAAGAGGCCTGGCTTAGATCCATGCTGAACCACTCCTTCTACCTTTAAGGCTAACTGCTGATTGTTCTGTACTGCAATAGGTTCTGCAGGATTCCTTGGAGATGGGGATAGAGCGAGCTACAACACAAGACGACAGACAAATATGTAACCTCATGCCTCCTTAAAAGCAATAATAATTACAAGATGTAACAGAGCACCTTCTTATAGCATAACTTCAAGGAAGGATTTGGTAGAGAAAAGCAGAAGATGGAAACATTCACTTTGCAGCAGAAACAATTACTGTTAAAATCTATAAACATCATCAGCAATACCAGGCTTGGTGTTTGCATCTCCTTCTTTAATTAAACAACTTCAAAAGAAGAAGTCCTCTATAAAATTTCCACAAGTAAGCTCTAAGCGTATGAAGACAAATACAGAAGTAAAAACCTGTATGATTAAATAGTGTCAATCTCCAGTCTAACAATTTCCCCAGGAAAAAAAGGATCTTGAGTTAAAAATACAAAATTAACTTGCCACTGAAGGCATCACACTGCCATTCTCACCCACTTAACTGATAAATATTACAACTCCATTCCATAGCAAATGTTGGTTTTTGAAGAAAAATAACTGAGACTTATAAAAGTTGTCTTCCTAAGACTAGAAAATTTGCTCTGCAGACGCAGAACCAAGAAAAATCACTAGTCAGATTTTAAGATCTTGCAATTAAAGAACTGAATCCTATTTGTTTGATTAAATCATAGCCCAGTGCCTCATAACAATTATATACGTACTCAGTTACAACGCAGACATTATTTAAGCTATTCCTAACAGGCAAGCCCAGATCTGTATTGCAGTTAAGTATCTTCAGTAAAAAATACTGAAGCTTTATGCCTTTGGTATGACTATTCATGAAGTAGGTTCCATAAGGAGAGATTTTAGGCCACATTTGAGCAACACTTACCTTAATGCTTGTAGACTGCAGCTTTTGGAAGAAGTACCTTTGGAAAGAAAGGGGTACCTTCAGCAAGGCAATGACAGCGCTGCACAGACAAGCTGTATGCTGTAAGAAACAGAGCCAAAGCAAATAAGAATATTTCAGACAGTATGGAAAAGATATGCACTTAGGGTAATGAAACTGCAGTAGCTTCCACCACAAGTTCAGAAATATATTGACACCATCATATTACAGAAGCCACTACAATGGCAGTGACTACATTCAGCTTATGTTTATGCTCTCTTCTTTATGAAGAAGGTACTCTGCTCTGGAAAGAACAAGCAGGCCAAGAAAAATATAAATCTAGATAATTTCAGTCCCAGTGATAGAGTTAGCTTAGCAGTATCTGCTTAAAACACTCCTAACACAGAATTGATACACAGACCCTCAAATAAACAATAATCCACTCCTGGCAAATCCCACAACTTCACAGGGTGCAAGTAAGTTTTAAAGTCTTTTATCTGCTCTTCCTTCCCTCACTGCATTGTAACATCAGCAAAGGCAGCCCTACTGAAATCACCCAGCTGGGCTGGAACAGACAGCAACTAAGTTTACAGTGTTTACCTTGGCTACATTTTAGGCAACTCACTTTTCTGCGCAAATTGGAATTTTATAAGGATTGCTGAATTTAGCAAAAAATAGGCAAGAAGGTGCCAGTCCTAACAAGTGAGCTGCCCTGTTTCCACCAATGTGCTTTAAGATTTCACACAGCTTTATGATTTTCACTAACAGAAGACAACACCACCAGATTAGGACTGTAAAGGAGTACTCTTATCAGCTCCCTCTTTGCATTCAGCACACTTTACATTGTGTTTCCGATGACCTGCATTGATAAGAGAAACACTACACTCCAGCCACACAGCACTAACTGCCAACAGCTCAGACACTGAAGCTGGGCTAGTGCCGGACCCTCCAGCACTGTGTGTGCTACAGGTGGAACTCCTGAACCACAACAGCATGAATAAACAGTACTTCAGTATTTTAAAGTGATCAGTTTGACAGAGACTCAGTATTACCTCTATCCTAACATTTATCAGCACCTGCTACACTCATAATACGAGGATTTTAAAAACCATGTTTTTAATCAGGCCAGTAAGTTTATAGATGTTCTAGCAAAACCTTTTTCTCAAGTATTAGACTATATCCTTAGGAACCGAGTTCCTTGTACCACTAACAGCTTACATGAAATAACTGAAATGTGCTCTTCAGTTGTTTGATCACCTGAGGTTTAGGCACCTTCATCTACGGAACATATACGTAAAGCTATTACTTGCCAAGTAAGACACAGGAGCATACTTCCTGTTGAGGGATTCCACTTCTTCCAGCACATGATTAAATACAGACATCATTCTCCTTTCATATTCACTCTCAACATGCGCTGCTCCATTTGAACTGTATTCCTGGAAACTAGAAAATAGAACATTCTGCTGTGCCTAAAATACTTTCCTCATCGCAGCCCAAGAGGCTCACTCTGAAACATGCCCAACGAGACCATCCTCTGTTACAACTTGAAATTCATTAAGAAATAAACAAACTGTTTGATTTATTGTTTTCCCAGTCAGACTTGCTCCACATATTGAAGCCCTTTCTTAACTCCAGCTTATCCAGCACTTTGTGTTCCCATCCTTTCCTAGTTGAAGCAACTACAGCTCTAACAGTCTGGGTGTGCTTAATTCCCTGAGGGATTTTATTTCAGCCTGCAGCACTCATAATGTTTTTAAAAGAGCCTGACAACTCAACAAAAATGGACAATGTCAGTCAGAGTTAATAAATATGGAATCTTATAATCTAATGCTCTGAATACAGCTCCACCTCCTAGAAACCTAACTTTTTAAAGGACACAGTAGGAAAAAGTATGATTAAGGCATCTTCAAAATAGTGCTTAATTCATAATGAGTAGGATAGATGTTTGGGATGCCCAATTTTATTTCCAGTTACAAGAAATGCACATTTATAAAGATGTCTAGCCACATTATCCTCCCTTTAATCACAGCCCTGGAGTTCTGAAGAATGATTTGATTCATAGCTGCTTCAGTGTGATTTTGCTAATATGTACAAGCTTACACACACACAAAAAAAGCCAGAAATTATTTATTTACCTTAAAAATCTTGTACTAATCTAATGCATGCATTTCCAGGACTCTGAAGGAAACCAACACGTACCTGCTATTTCCACTTACAAGTATGAGAGTTAACACAGAAAAGCAAAAATTAAAATACACAGCAACAGATCAAAAGTCTTTTCTTATTTTAATTCAAATCTGTATTTAAGATGAGTGCACTACAGCTCTCAAGAGCAGAGTAAGTATAAAAAGCAGAACCTGAAATGCAGTCCCTAACCTGCCAGCTACAGCACAGCAGCAGCAGCAGGTCCTCCAGCCTGGCCAGAGCAAAATTGTAAGGGGCCACAAGGAGGCTTCTCTGAACATTCCTTGAATTCCTAGATTTGAAGTCCCAAGAGTTTAGAAACTAGAAGCAAAGGAGCAGAAAGTTAACTCTAAAACTTACTTTGCAGATTCTGGATCCAAAATCAGAGCTTCAATTGCATGTGAAATCAACAGGCAGCTCTGCTGTTGTCTGATATTAATATTAAGGAGCTAGGAGTCTTAAAAACTTGGTTCCTAAAACAAGAAATACAGTACTATTTACTAGCACTTTTCCTTATTTCTCTAGCTTTTGTGAAGTAATCCTACCATTATTCCTTTGGTAAACAGACGAAGACTTATGGAAATCCCATTTTATGCTGTTTCAAAACCTAACTCACTCATGAAGTAATTTTGAACAATAGTATCAATGTACATTTCCAAATAGGTTTTAAGTAACCTGACTTATGTTAACTGCTTCGAAATGACTTTGTGCTAGCTTTCACTAGAGAAGGGACTGGTAAGCTTCGTGCTGTCCCAATGAGAATATAAGAGGACAAATTCTGAGCTTTTAAAAGGATACAGTTCTACATTCCTTAGAGTTGCTGAGTCTGCATCAAAAGATGACTGATACAGATCTCCATAACGCACAGCCAGGTTTCGGAATTCCTCCATTGATAACTTCATCTACAGAGACAATTTTACCAGTCAAAATAACAGAAGAAAAACAGCCTGCGCATCCAGAAAATCACTACACTATTCAACACCACTGAAGAAATAAAACACACTCTCAAAGATGCATACATTTTTTTCCCTCCTCCCATGGATAAAAAGCACTTCAGTGACAGAGTATTACTCATGATTTAAACAGATATTCTTCATGCAAAAACCAAAAAACTAACAAACAACAAAACAGCATACCATTTTGAGATTAAAAACAAAACTAACTTGAACAACCCAGGTTGGATGGGGCTTTGTGCAGCCTGGTCTGGATGCCTTCAGGGATGGGCATCCACAACCTCTCTGGTCAGCTGCACCAGCACCTCACCACTATCTCTGTGAAAACTTTCCCCTTCTAACCTTAACCTATGATACCTGCTGAGAAGCAAAATACATACTGATATCCTAAACATAACTATACAAAAGTGGAACAAGAACACATGCCTGGTTAGAGATGCGCCCACACCTCTGGAGATCATTGCCTGATGTCATGGCAATCGTTGTGGCAATAGCTGGTGGTGGACTTGTTTTCAGGCTGTTGCAGGTACAAATAAGTTGAGAAAAAGCTTGCAGAAGGTCAATCCTGAGTTTCACAAATCCACACTGAAAGCTCAGAGGATTAAGCGGTGTACTTGCAGCCTGAAACACAGTAATTGTAATGTTGCTAATTGAGGTCAAAAGCAAACATAGTAAAATAACTTCGCAATGTCACTAAACGGTGTTCTCATCAGACAACTATACTCTCTGGCTCACTACTAAAGCTGATTTTTGAAAACAAACCTTAATTTAAATCATACCAAATATACAAGATAGAAAAATTTAGGTAATTACTAAGCCATCAAGTGTATCATGCTTGTAACAACTGTGACTTGAGCCATTTGGGCACTTATTGCCCCTTCTTCAAAGGGCAAACTATTGAACCTTTAAAGCCACACAGTCCAGACAGCCCCTACCATGAGAGGGCACACTGAATTGAAAGGCAAAGAAGCAGAGAGGACTGCAAGTCAATCTTTGGATGAGCCAGAATGATAAAGGACCAGCTAAAGCCACCCAGTACTAAAAGCAGTAGTAACCACCTTTGACTTGCTCTGAACTGTGTACCACAAAGGCACCTTATATTTGATGAAGGCAGTGACAACCAAGAATGATCAAGAGAACTCCAGGAGGAAAGACATGTTGCTATTAATCTAAGGTTATTGCTCTATGCAATTCTGTTCCCTAAGAGCTCATTTGACTTGGAGAACCACCTGTGACAGCTGAAGACACCCAGGAGGGCAAACTGCAGCACTCAATATTTGATGTTAGTCAAGCCAAAAACCCAAGCTAGGATGCATCCAACACATTATCAAGAACTTTTTTTTTCTTTTGCTGGCAGGAAAACAAACAAGTTTATCACTAAGTGTCCCACGTCATCTGAGAACTGGCTTACCATGGGTGAAACTAAGGAAATGTCAACCAACCACTATAAAAAGCCAGAAGTTCTCAGTACAGCAAACTGGACTTGATTCTTGTAGATAGAGATACAAGCTTGCCTCATTAACAGTGCAATTTGTATTACCTGCAACACATATAGCCACAGGCAATAACTAAGTTACAGTTCTTCTGAAAATGACACAGAAAGTTCTTCAGCTCAGTTAAGTTCTTCAAATGACACTGCTTAACATGTTTTGAGTTAGCACTACTTCATCGTACATACATTTTTTTCAAGCTCTGTCTCTACATTACCAGTAGTGAAAAAACAAGCAGGAGTTTCTAAGGAAATGCAAGTTCTGTGCCAGAGTCCTATTTCAAAACCTTTGCTAACTATGCAAGAAAGCACATAGCAAGACAGATGGGACTGGGGGCCTATGCACTTTATAATTCCCCATCCCACACATTTCTCTCATCTGTAAAGAAGTTAGGTTCAGTCCTCAAGAGGAGAAACTCACCTGAAAAAACACTTTGCATACACCCAATGCAACCTTCCTTGTTGCATGTGTATCAAGAAGGAATTGAGAAATATTCTGATAAGATCAGTCACTGTCTGGATATGTCATCATTGCAGAATGTCTGCAGGATTACCACCGTGTAGGTGGTAACTACTACTGTGTAGTTACAAGGTGGCCCAACTGCACAGGCATTAATGGTCTGCAGCACCAACAGTGCTGAGTCATGCACTACACTAAAACAGAAGCAACAGAAAAGCTGAAGTCAGACGGAAGGGACAGCTGAAGTATTCTGCAGTTAGACTACCATGCATCCTTAGTGACACTTTGTTCCTCTTTTAAAAAAACATTGAGTTACACAGACCTAAGCTGAGAAAGGCTCCTTTCACAGCTGAGATTTGAGCACAGGGAGAAATTTGTCAAGAGATGCAATAAGTCAGGAACAGCTAGCAAATAACAACAACAAAAATAAAGATAAAGCAGCTTCCTCTTCTCTAGCTCTCTGAAACCTGTGGACCACAATTTTCAAGAAGACCAGTAGAAGAGATGAGGAAAGTAGTTTTTCAATGACAAAAAAAAAACAAAACAGACTCCAGGGAAAGACAATTTAATTTGCTGAACCACTTCCCTGCCTGTATTAAATATTCATGTCCAATTAGATGCCCCCTCCAATGGCTTCTAGATGTTAGAGAAGCCTTAAGTGTTGAATGAAAAGCCTTATCCACTTAGCCAACAACTTAAAGGCAAATACTTACAGAGCTTTCTCTCAGAGGATAAAGGCATAATATTTATAACCTTCCATGTTATCCAAGTGGCAGATTATTAAAAAACAGTATATCTGAGCTTTATTAATACTAATATCTGAGCTGACATGACACTGACAACTGCAAAAGTAGTAAGCTGCTTCATTTAGAAGTGCTGTATGAAGATGGAACACCTTTTGTTAAGATGACAGCATGAAATGGAAGTCCATAGTCATGAATGCCTCTGTTGCTGTTTTTCAGAGACACCACACACAGCCTTATTTTTTCCCTACTTTTGAAAAGCAGAAAATACTGGCTTAAAATATGTACCTCCAAATTCCTGTGGATTTGACAACATTGAATTGTTCTCCCTCCTCTTACTGTATTGGTGTGGCTTTACTGTTCTTAGAATTCCACAGGATCACATTGTCAAATACAATGCAATATGAACTCAGTAGGAAGACAATTAAGCACTTAAATTAAGTATCTTTAAGTAAAAAAAAAGAAAAAAAAGTTAAAAAAAAAAAAAAAGTATCACATGATTTGATCAAGGCAGAAAGCGAGGAATGGAAAAACTGGTAAAAAAAATAATCTAGCAAATGAACTTAGCTGCTGATCTCTCTGAAGAGATCTCTCTGGGTTTTAAAGGGGATTTCCCTGCAGCCCTCTCATAAAAAAGAGGCTGGCACCCTTAACAGCTCTTAAGAAGTTTAAGAACAGAAACAAAACAGATCTGCCATGGTACACAAAATCATCACTACAGTAGAAGATCTGTGCTGACCGTTAGGGATGCTATTCCTTTGTGATAAGATTTTAAAGCTTCAGCTATGCAAGAAAGTGCTGAGCTGTAGTTGTCCTCTTGCAAACCCGTCAGACACTGCTCTGCATGGGAGAACTCCTTCAAACTGTTCAGCCAGAAGTAAAAGTGCTCTGAAGCCACCTGAGTCAGCAGGCTTTGATACAGTTCTCTGGCCATGTCATGGTTACCCTGTAATGATAAGAAGGTTTGGAAGAGGGGACAAGAAAAAAGGCTGTGGGTAATCGCTGTGTAAGAACATCAATTCCCCAGAATTAATCATACTTCAAAAATAAAACCAGTGAACCTTTTATTAGTCATTTGATCATTACAAACCTAATAACAAAAAACCACTACACCTTATTTTATGGAAAGATAAGCCTGAATGAAGTAATTATTTATACAAGACAGCTTAACAAGATAAGAAACAAGTCTAGAAATGTATTTATTTTTAATACTGAAAACATATATTTCATCTTCACAGTAACACTGGGTTTGAAACTATTATCAAGTCAGACCAGAGCTAAAATCAGGAGCCCTGGCTGATGTACTGAAGCAGTGCTGTACTCAGTCCTCCCCTCTGCAACGCATACCTTATCTGCTTCAGATTACCCCCTCATCTCCTAACAGGCTTTCTGCATAATTCTAACCCCAGCTATGATTTTATTGAAGGGGAGAGAAAAATCTATCTATCTTCACATTGAAGAGAAACATAAATCAGGATGGCCTGTAGTACTTTCTAAACATCAACCAGAAAATAAAGATTAGGCGTGCTCATAAAAAAAATAAAGACCAAGTCAGTAGCTTCTCTCTTCTCAAACACTCTGGAAAGATGACTGGCTAGGAAAACCAACCTGATGGGGTGACCACTCTGAATGGAATCAACATTCCAGAGAATTAAGAAGGAAAATGCTATATTCCCTGCAGCTACCCACCCACATTGTTTTCTATGTTCTGAGCCCTATTATTTTCCTTCCTTACATTCTTTTTCCAATTCAAGGAAATCACTGGAATTCTTTCAACAACACCATTTTCTTCCAGGTATTTATTTTCACCTACCATTCTGGAAGCCTGCCTGGCTATCCTGTAGGCTGTCCATCCATTGGAGGCATTCTCAAGCTGCTGTTTGATAACAGTTTTAATTTCTGAAGATAAAGCTTTCTGACTGGAAACAAATATCACTGTGGCAAGAGAAACCTATAGAAGAGCAGAGAGGTTAGGAATAAGGTTGTATTTCAAGAACAAACGACCACAAACAAAAGAAACCCAAACCATCTGAGCACAATAGAAATTATCTGCTTGATTTTGGACCTGGATCTATATAAAAGACTTAATATACGTTTTAACTGAAGAACTCTTCTCAGTCATGTATCTTAATATTTGGGGCAACCAGAATATTTTTTGTAGATAAAATTCACTTTAATTTAAATAACCTTTATTGCCACTTCCCACTGGGATAGTTCAAAGGCTCCAGATAAATAAGCAGGAAGCTTGTAATTTCTTTCTCAAAAAATAAATTAATCTCTAAATAGATGTAATGAGAGTATTTTTGTCTTTTAAAGTATATTAAAATGCATGCCAGACTACCACATGTAAATTGATATAATTAACTGCCATCTTATTCTTCTGCAAACCTTATTTTACTGTCCCAACTTTTGTCTAAGCAGTGCCATCTGCTGGGAAATCTAGAAGAATACACTGCATAAGTCAACACAACTCTGAAATCACATAACATATATCTATGATTCCATTCTATCCAACTGAACTATCTAAAACAACAACCTGAAAATGAGACTATAGGCTGGCACATCAACTGGGACCTAACAAGTGCCTTTAGCTAACCTTTTGGGAGGAGAAAAACTATCCATTGTAGTTTATACAGATGGGGTTACAGTGTTGGTGTTCTTCCTTCATATATCACCTACTGGACTCACTCAATGTATTTGACACTGTCCCATATGACATTCTTTTCTCTGGAGAGATATGGATTTGATGGATGGAACACTTGGTGGATAAGGAATTGGCTGGGTGGTCACACTCAGTGGCTCCACGTCCAGATGGGCCCCAGTCACAAGAGGTGTTCAGGGGTCAGTACTGGACTGGCACTTTGTTACATCTTTGTCAGTGACGTGAACAGTGGAACTGAGTATGCCCTCAACAAGCATGTTGATGACACCAAGCTATGCAGTGCAGTCAACACACTGGAAGGAAAGGATGCCACCAAGAGGGATCTGGACAGGCTTAAGAGGTAGGTCTGTATGAAATTCTTAGTCAGTAAGGTCAAATGCTATGCCATGCACTTGGGTTGGGACAATTTCAAGCACAGATAGAGATTGAGCAGAGAATGGACTCAGAGCAGCCCTGAGGCAAAGGACTAGGGGGTGTTAGCTGAAGTCAATCTCAATGTGAGATGGCAGCATATGACTGAAGCTCAGAGTGCCAATCATGTCCCGGGCTGAATCAAAAGCAGTGTGATCAGCAGGTCAAAGGAGGCAATTGTTTCCCCCTACTCTGATCTTGTGAGACCCCACCTGCAGTACTGCATGCAGGTCTGAGACCTCCAGGATAAGAGCAGCACAGATCTGTTACGTGAGGTTCAGAGGAGGCTGTAAAGATGATGGGGGGCTAGAGCACTCACCCTTAGAAGAGGGCTGAGAGAGTTGGGGCTGTTCAGCCTGACAAAGAGAAGGCTCCAGGGAGACCATTATATAGCCTTTGTGTACCCAAACGAAGCTACAAAGAAAGCTGGAGAGGAATTTTTGTTTTTTAAAACAAGGGTGTGTAGTAATAGGAGAAGGGGTAATGGCTTTAAACTCAAAGGGAGTAGATTTAGATTAGATACAAGGAAGAAATTCTACATTTTGACGGTGGTGAGACACTGGCACAGGCTGCCCTGATAAGCTGTGGATACCTCATCCCTGGAGGTGTTCATGGCCAGATTGGATGAAGCTTTGAACAATCTGTTCTAGTGGAAGGTATCTCTGCCCACAGCAGTGAGGTTGGAACTGGGATGGTTTTTAACATCCCTTCTAATCCAAACCATTCTATCATTCTATGATTTTGTCCATCAAGGTTTATTCTCTAGAAGGAGGTCTTACCAAGAGTTCCTGTTTTTTATCTGTGGTAGATTGTCCGATCACTTTATAGAGCTCCATCAGATCTCCTAGCATGCCGTCCGCTAACACAGGCAGCTGCATGGCAATAGCTGCTAAACAGTGGCACATGAGAATCCTAGCAGCATCCTGAGCACTGTGCAGCTGTGTCAGCAGAGATTCAACCACTGACTGGCTCAGGTGAGGACGGCACTTGACCAACTTCACCATACAAGTCAAGGTGATCTGTAATTCATAAACATCAACAGGTACAATTAATACAATTCTTACTTAGAAGTAAAATCAAAACACACACTTTGCTGCAAGTGTGATTACAAAAATACACAAAAAGGAGACTTCCTTAGAGCATAAGCATCCATCTCTAAACTCAAAGCACAAAGATACCAGGAAACAATTCTTCTCATGCCTTTATAGGGACATAACTAAATGAAATTGCTGGTAGCAGGTCATGAAGTGGGACAATTAGAAAAATACTTCATAGCAGCATCTATCTTGCAGATTGCATCCCCATCTCAGAAAAAGTGGGTTCTCCCTTCCCAAGAACTTCTTTGTTCTCTAGAGACATCTCCATCCCTCATTCAAGTTTGTTTTATTACAGCTGTACCTCAAAAAAGTCCACCTTCTCTCCCCTCCATGAAAATAACTTATACAAGAGTTGAAAGCAATCACACCGCAGTCATGTACTATCACTCTGAACTCTTAACTACTGACAAGACATAGAAAAACATTGATTTCTTTCCAGTCAGTATGTTATGTTTCCACCAGAAAGATCTGGTACGCTTTAGCTCTTTCTCCTACAGAAACCATTACTATAACTTACAGCAGTGCTAATGAAACACAACAGTACTGTCACCTTTAAAGTTGCTTGAGCTCCTGGACTGTCATCTTGACTACAGAGAACAAGAAGAGATTCCAAGCCAAAAACAGCATCTTGCTCCAAAGGCAGAAGATCTAAGAAAAAGAAACAGTCAGTTAGTTCCCTTTCACAGTTCCTGACTTTAATCAATGTAATGCTTACTGTGGTATTGGTGACATGAATATTCTAATGATTCTGACTTACTTTAACTGGAAGCAATTCTGTGTCTCAGGTAATATTCAGCAGTCACATTAACCATGACATTTGTAGGGTGAGCATAAAATTCTGGATTACAACTTCCAGATGTTCCATTATTCCTTTGCAGCAGATTTTGGGCCAAGAGCTACCAAAGGCTAACAGACAATTCAGTGATTTATAGCAAAAGTAAGACAAGCCTTTATTTTAGCAGTTCTACTGCCTCCATTATCTTTTTTACAAATCAGCAAAAGATGGAATCTTCCCAACCATTCACAAAATCCCACAAAACATTTGTAGAGATTGTAGTCCCCATAACCAGATAAAGAGGATCAGACAGACTTACAGAAAAATTCATGGACAAAACCAGTTAATAATACATGAAGTGCATAAGCCTGATTGCAAATAAATTTATTTCATTGTCCTTGCTCTCATTTACCTTTATCCTGGCAAGAGGCTGATATATTTGTCAGAATTCTCACACCATGAGCTGCAATGCCACGGTTATTATGGTAACAGCACTCCTGTGCTAATTTTACTAAATCAAACGACCTTGCAGTTGTAGCCGCTGCTCCTAAATGAAGATAAGGCAAAGCAGACATAACAGCACGTACCTTAATTAAACTATGAAACTTTCAAGTATATTCCTGTACAAAATCTATATTGATTTATGGTGCTTGGTTTCTTAAAATTACTTATTTTACTTCATATTTTTTTATCCTACCATTTTAGCATATATTCCTATACACACACCAACACAGAGACTGTCTCCTCTTTCCTAAACACAACTTAGGTGTACACAGGAAAAGAGTACTCAGGTCTAAAGGCTGATGTTTCAGGAACTTGGAGATCTTTAGACTTGTCCCTAAGATTTTACTGACTTAAAAAAAAAAAAAGAAAAAAAAAAGCTATTGAGCATATTAAGACATGCCAGAATAACTAACAAAAACATACTGCTTTTCTTCTTTCCTGCAACCAGTGTTGTCAGGCTCACTATACTCATTAAGGCATTTCAAGAAGACATAAAAGACAGTATCATCTCCATTTTCAGAATGAGATACCTTTACCTGTTTCAGAATGTCTGCTCATTCTCAACTACAAAGCCTCTATGCTTCTCTATTCCCTTCATTCACACTAAAACACTACACAAGTAGTGGTTTCAAAGTGCCTTAAGCAGAATACAGACTGCCCATTTAAGAGGCAAACTGTTTCTTTAGTTTATGTAGAGAGGTTGAAAATCCAAGGGTAAACAAAACTTTCACAGAGCTTATTAGCCACAAAATCTACAACAGAATCATAGGCCATGACTGTCTTTGGTGCATGCTCCCTCATTTCAAGTTCACATACAATAAACACAGTCTGACTCTCTCTGGTGCTCTGAAGTTCAAAAATACTTCCAGGATATGCAACAATGTTCAGATTAAACTGTTCAGAAGTAGATAGCTAGCCTTCCAAAAATGCCAAAAATTATCATCACATCTAGTTTTCTTACCTGGAGCACTGCTGAAGTACTGTTTAATGGCAATGGTCCCCGATAACGTGGAAAGAACAGACAGCATGCCCAGCTTCAAACTGTCATACGGAGTGTGAAGAGCAGATTCACACAGTGCCTATGGGTTAAAAGAAGGGAAAAGATGCAAACAGAAGGAAGTTCCATGAACTATCTGTACTAAAGGTTTAGTTGTGTTTGTTTGTAAGGAAGGGCCTATGATCAAAACAGACAAAACTGAAGTCAAACCAGAACTTCCTTGCTCACCTGACGAGCACTTAAAAAACGTCTTGCATGTATCCTAACCAACTGCTAACAATCAACAGCATCAGTTTCTAAAGCCAGTGACACACACTTCTCCTCAGTTACATTACTTCAATTGGTCATTAATTTTTGGCTACTCTGCTTTGCAGATTGTGCCTAATTCAAGGACATGGAGACTTATTCTTTTTTCATTCCTTTCCCTTACAAATTGTTCTCTTGGAAAGAATTCCACAACTAAATGCAGTTTCATAACAAACTTTTGCCTAAAAATGTATTAACCTGAATATTTTCTCTACTCCACGTATGTGGCATCTTGTTGGCCAAAAGCTTTAAATCTTGGATTGCAAGCCTCTTCACAGCCTTTCTGGGGTCATTCTTCAAGTACTGCAACAAAAGCTGGACCTGTAAAAAGGTAAAGTCATCATTTAAGGGGAAGAGATTGTACTAGAAGAAAATCCATTCAATATTCATGAAGGAATTTTGAGAACACTCATCTGAAACTGCTATGCATTACCTGTCTGCATGCTTCCCACATGGCAAAGACTGTACTAAAGTTCCATGGCAAGTGAAATGAATCCAACAGCTGCTTTCTGCTATCCTCTTCTCCTGTCTGCTCAAGCACACTTCTCTGCACCACCCTGCATACCCCAAGAAGCCCTGAGAGCTCTTCCTGCTCTCACAGAAATACTGGTAAAACACTCCCAAAGACCTCAGTCAACACTTTGCATTGTCACGATTGCACCAGCAGCAAATATTTCAGGAATTTGACACTAATTCAGGTGTCTCCACGATCTGCACTCAACAGCAGCACAGATATAAATTGTGTCACAGTAAAAAAAATAACAAGAAACCCACAGACCCAGGCTTCCTGATTTATATGTGCAACATAGGCTGCCGTTTGCAGAAATACAGTCTTTTAAGTCCACGCTTACTTTCATAAAAAGCATGTAAAATGCTTGAATGTTGTTTCAGTTAGCTCAAATTCACTACTATTTCTGAAAAGTTTCAAACAAATCAATGCCATAAGTCGAACAGACATCAGCCTTCCACAGATGTATGGGCTTAAAAGGCCAATAGATTTTTATGACTTTACAATAATTAGTTAGATGAGTCTCAAATGCTACTGTGCGTTCATACTTATATAAATCACAATCACAAAGCCCATTATCTAAACATAAAAGCATTATATTTTGCTCATCACTGCTTTCTCACAACTTGGTTTAAAAACATAAGCTATAGCAATAGACTCAGTCTTCCAAGAAAAATTTTTAATTTCATTTTTAAACATACTCTATGCTGTTGAATTATTCATTCCCTTGTACACATGAATGGTAAAAGGTACACCCACTATCTGAACAAAATATACAGCAGGGAAAACACACAGCAAGGAAGCCTGGGTTCTAGAGGCAAAAAGAAAGTTTCCAGAAAAAAATCATTTTCTTTCTCAATTTCATTATTCATTTCCAAGACAGACAATTTATGAACTATGAAAAAGGTCTCTGTTGGAGGGGGCTATCTGGAAGTGACAGCAGCTGCAACGTACTCTGTCTCTATGGCAACATAGGAGCAATCATCTTAGCATATCCATCACAATTTATCTTCAGATGTCAGCTGATGGTGAAGGTCTAGGGTTTTGTTTTGTTCTAAACATGCTGTGTAAATTCATTTGAAAGAAGAATTACCTGCTTAGGAATGTCAACCAAAGACGACGCAGCAAGCAGAGTGAACGTGTGCAGAGTAACAATGACCATCTTGGTGGAGGGATATGATGTTACCAACTGCTGAAGCAGCTGCCGGGAGCTGGAGGCCAGGCTAGCATCATGATGCATGTGCTGAAGAATAGGGATCAACTTCAATTTCAAGTCCACAGGTGTAGCTAAACCTGTAACAGGGAAGAGAGACATTGCCAGGCTGTTGTAGAGGCTTTTAGTATTACTAAGACACACAGTATGCATTACCAGTACTGCTATCAATGCAGTCTGTGCAGACTGCTGCATTAGCTTCAAATAACCTGTTCTCTGGCTGGCAGCTTAAGCACAGCAGTATCAAGTATTCTAAGAGTTCAGGAGTGTTCTGAAATCTCAAATTTTAAGAGTACACGTAGAAGAGGTATTGGATTATTTGTTACCTAATTTAACTATAAAACTGGAATTGTTTGGGGACAAGGACAACGGTATAGTGATATTTTATATATATGTACATATAAAAAAGAACTCTCAGATATCACTCAGTATTTGTACATACCTTGAATCATCTCACTGATTTTGTTACATATTCCTGCAGCAAAGTCCCTGCAGAGAGAAAAGCACAGGTGAAATGAAAACAAATAGATTAAAAATCAACAGAACCAAACACTGCATTTTAATAATAAAAATCATCACAAGAATGCTTGCCAAAACTTAAGCTATTTTAGAACCCCTACACAGGTGCATAACCAAACGATAAAATGGAAGCTTTCAAATACATTTCAAAGTTTTTTTAGACTTGAACTCAGATTTCCCTACAGTACTGTTATGACACATACCGGCTATGAAGGATGTTCTAACACCACTGAAGAAAATACTAAAGTTCTGTGAGTGACACTGGAGTTCTTATTCTTTGTAATGTGAAAAATAAGGGGGTAAAAAAATCCACCTTACTTTGACTGTGCAGAAAAGTTGGCAGCAGCAAAAATAGCAGCTTCAACTTCCACATTATCATGTGAATCCAAACTCTGACGAATACTGTGATGTGCATTCTTCCTTTCTGGAATAATAGATGCCATGCTGCCCAACATCCTACAGACACAGACCAGGAAAATGAGCAAGCACAATGAATATGAAGTAATACAAGAAAATCAACAGAAGTGCAGAAGGACTGGCTTAAAGTCTTGATTTTTATATAATTGAGTGCTCTTTTATGTTCACTACAGAAAAAGACACACTGACAGTAGGCATGTAACTAAAATGTGGAAGTACTGGTATCAATCTTCTGTTAGTTATTTAATAAAAACAAACAATAAAAAAGTAACCATATTGGAGTATCATTAGCGGAAAGCAAGAACTGTTATAAAACTAGGAGCACACTATGGCACAGGGTACACTGAGCGTTTAAGACGCTTTTGTGTTCAAGCTCTGATATCAATGCCACAGATTTAATGCTAAAATGTATTACTGCACACATACACAAAGCATACATCATGCAATTTAAAAGTCAGACATTTGATAGTTTAGGAGAACTGAAATAGCACTTCAAAGTTGTTTCCACCTTTTCTATCCTTCCCATTAAGTCTTCAAATTGAAGTGATACATGCCTGAGAAGTCATAAACATTAACTAAGTGCTAAGAAAGCAAAACTTCTAGAGTCACTATAATGAAAAAAAAACAAACATCAGACTTTCATCATTTGTTTCTAAGATCCTATGCTGGTCTGAAACAGTTAGTATTGGGAATAGCACAATATCTTCTGTATAACCAACAGAAAAAAAAGAACAAATTCAAGTATCAATACCATCAATCACCTCACAGGTATTTTCAGAAATGTCTACAGTCAACCAGAATCAATACAAGAATTTGCATCCATGGTAATGTTAGCAAGACTTCTATGTAAGTATTTACACAGAGCCACCTGGCAACACACTGTGCCCCTACACAAAGTGTGGTTTGGATCTTTCTTTCTTACTGACGCTACTGGAGAAGGGCAAGACTGAAAACTTCTATAGAGCTGAAAGCAAGAGCTACTGTAACCTATCTTCCACCTGCTGCACCCTGATTTGTAGTTAATGCAAACTAAGCTAATCCCTGGGGCTTCTGGTTATCTGTCAAGATGGCCCTCAACACCAGGCAACAAGCATAGACTTACGTTAGAATACTGAAGTGATACTACAAGAAAACATATAGATACATTGCACTCTCACATTTCTGAGACCCTAATGCACCAAAGCATAATTTCAGAAATATAAAAAGAAATGGGTGTGTGAGCTAGTAAAAAAAACCTCTGTTAATGACTCCCTTCTTTCAACAGTGGGATCAATAACAGCTCTGGATGGATAGGAGAAAAGAATAAACCAGGGAGAAGGAGTGCTCTGTTCACATTTTAATTCAGCTGCACAAGAGTTGAAGATGCAGAAAAGATTACTGGGTACTGTTAAGAGATACAGACACCAAAGCAGCAGAACAGCAACATTAAAGATAGCTTAAAGTGTGGGTGTTTTTCCACCCACGGGATTCCTAGGAAGGCCACAGCAATCAATAACACAAGTGCACCTCCTCAGACATTGTGGATCACAGACAAACAAGCAGTAAGCATCTAGGACAACAACAAATGAAGGATAAATGAAAGTATAACAAAGTTCCCATAAATCAGTTTGGTTTGCAATTTAACAAAAGAGTCTGCAAGTTAGCAAAAGTTATTTTGACATATATGGAAGCACTTCCCTTTTGGTCTTGTTTTAGATATATCACATAATGCATGTAGGTTTTGTATAGATACATCTGGGTTACACATACAATAGTTTCTTTTATCTTTGGAGTGCACACAACATCTGAATATCACCAATGCCATCTTGCCTGGAGCCACCTGCACAATTCTCACATCACAAATACAAGCATGCAAAAACCTTGTTCTTCCACTTACAGATCCCCACTGCTCCCTCCCTGTGAGATGTCCCTGCTTTTGTCTTTATGATGAGAGTGGAAGACATCTCCTACTTTCTGAGTAGTTGCTGATTTTGTTTAGAACAGATTAGCACACATATAACGAGTTACAGCTTTAAAGTAAGTCAGGTTAATTTCTGTGCTACCTACCGAAGTGTGATAGCCCGAGCAACAGGGTCATTGCTGTGAATCACCGAGAAAACTCTCTTCACAAACTCATCCACGTTGAGGATCTTCTCTAGGTGCTTCTCACTCTGCTGGGTAACTTTCAGCACACACAGCCTCAGGAAGTTGTTTCTATCAGAAGACACAAGCTTATCTTTACTGAGCTGTTTTATAATATAGATTCAAACACTTCCAAACTAAATGTGTTATGAAAAACTTCGGAGAGTTAATCACAACAAAGAAGATCTGTGCTTTAGAAATAGTTCAAGTAGGCCGATACAGTTAAAGATGGAATATGAATGCACTACTATTTTGTAGTACAAGGGATAAACCTCCTATTGCTTCAAAGCACAAGTAATGCCCTATGAATGTGGGTCCAACACTTCTGGGGAAATGAACCCACTGATAGCAGTGACTATGGGCAAAGGCACGTGCCTGTGCTGCACACACTACCAGATGTGATTCGACTGGAAAACTGTGGCAAAAACTAAGACAGAGAAGCCCCAAGCACGAATGAGCCTGTATTCCTTCCTGCACCCAATGGCAAAGATTCCACAACAGAAACATGGATGTCTGTGTGCTACTGCAAGCTGCATGGCAGACACAGCTCAGTTAGGCTCAGGGCACTTGGAAAAGCTCAACTTAAGGCTCTAGGATTCTCGTTCCTCGCAGAAGGGACTTGCAGAGTCAATCTTTCATTCATTAGCTACGATTTTGAAGGCACCTATGGAGAACTGCCCCAGCGGAATTAAAGCACGCTACTCACCCGACCCTGAAGACGTCGGCCAGCTTTAGGAAGGCTGAGTTGATGAGGATGGGGAAGGGATACTTCTGGAAGAGCCGAGGGAAGCGCACGACGGCCTCGCACTGCTCGCCCAGCTTGCCGGACCGCAGGCCTACACAGAGCACCGCAACGCTGAGTGCTACAGCGGCACCCGCCGGGCCCCGCCCGACACCCCAGCCTCGCGCTCCCTCAGCCCCGGTCCTCACCCTTGTCCAGCTCCATGAGGGCGGAGTTGGCGTCCAGCTCCTGCTCGCCGTACCCCGCGTCCGCCAAGAACGACTTCCCGCCCGCCGCCATCGCGAACCCCGCGGCCGCCCAACGCGCGTGCGCGGCCGTCCTCCCGCCACGACGGCCCAGCGGCACCCGCGCGCTCGTCCGCCCGCGCACACAGCAGAGCCGGCCCCACCTCCCCGCAACAGGCCGCGGTGCGGGCGCGGTCTGGGAACCCCGCCTTTCTTTCACCGCCAATCCGAGCGGAGAGAGGGCGGCGCGGCGCGTAGCTGTTGTCCAATGAGAGAGCGGAGATGCGTTTGGCGGGTCGGTCGGTGGCGGGAGTTCGGTACCGCTCCGCCGGTCCGCGGGCTCTTGGCCATGCTGTGCCGCGCTCTGCTCCGCCGCGCCGCCGGGCACCGTGAGTACCGTGAGTACCACGTGTACCGCGCGTACCGCGCCCTGGGGGCTGCCGTGCGGGGAGTCCGCACCGCAGTTGGGAGCGGAGAGTGCGGCACCCGGGCCCTTGGCCTCCCGGATCGCAGAGTCCGGTGCAGTCACCGTCCGCTTGTCTCGTTTCAGGTCAGTCTTCACCGCTTCCCCTGCAGCATCTCTTGGACGGCTATAAGTGCAGCCGAGAAGATGATCACCTCTCCTACGGAGAAATCGGAATGCCCGTCCCTCCCTTCGGCTGCAGCTTTTCTGCAGGTACGGCCACGTGCTGGAATGTCGCGGTGTGTGGGTTCCTCTGTACACTCGTTTCTGTTGGATGTTTCAAGGTCTTTTGGCAGGGTTTGGTGTTCTTGTGAGCTGGTAACAGGGAATGTGTGCCTCCACGTCCTACACGCTGAGTCTTGGGGACCTTTAGGGCAGAACTCTGGTGTGCTGTATTCTGGTTGTGCCATGGGGTTATTACAGAATCGCAGACTGTCCCAAATTGCAAAGGACCCATAACAATCATCAAGTCCAAGTACTGGCTCCATGCGGGACCACCCAACACTCGGATTGTAAACGCCTTTCTCCAAGGCAGCTTTCTGCTCCTCCATGTCACATCCAAGGAAAGCACTTGGAAAACATCCAAGGGGATAGGTCATAAAGATGGAGGAAAGGATCTGTCACCAATGCTGTTGAAAGAGGGCACTATCTTAGAAGTTGCTCCTTGACCCACTCTATTTCCCATATATAATAGTTTCAGAATTGAGTGTCTAGAAATAAATGTTTGGCAATATTTCTGCATTTTGAGAGTGGAAATCGCTGTGTAAATGCTATTTTATTTTTTACAGCTATCAGTTTGGTGTTAAAGTGCCTGTACTCCCCTCACAAAGGGAAGAGGCACAACTGTGGATCAGCCTTGTAATAGACATTTCAAATTTCTTTACAGCCCCAAATTTTGAGCATGTATTGGCAGTTGCAAATGAAGAAGGATTTGTCAGACTGTATGATACTGAAGCTCAAAATACCACCAAACTGATCTCTAAGGGTAAGTATTACATGATATTCATTTGAAGTGACAAGTATGGGATGTGGTGGAACCAAAGGAAACTTTATGCAGGCTGTTTAAACTTAATCTGGGAAGTACTTGCATCTTTTCATACTTTGCAGAGTCCTGTTTACAGAGCAGCCATGTGAGTGTGCTCTTACAAAAGCAATGGGAGATGAATAGCTGTGTGTTTGCCATGCCTGAGGGAAGCTGCTAACAAGTAACCTATTTTCAGCTTCTGATGTCTGATGTTCATTAGCCTCCTGCAAAATACTGTAGTGTAGTGCTGAACTGAATGTGCACTGAACTAATTATGGCTTTTGTTCTCTTGTCAGAATGGCAGGCTCATTCAAATGCTGTGTTTGACCTTGCCTGGGTACCTGGAGAGCACAGGATTGTAAGAAGCCTTTTCCTATCTAAGTTTATTCCTAATGCATTGGCAGTGGTGTGCAGAATATGATGAAAGCTTTTTATTCTTTCCTCTGAAGGTCACTGCTTCAGGAGATCAGACAGCCAAGGTGTGGGATGTGAGAGCTGGGGAGCTGCTTGGCATATGCAAAGGTCACCAGTGTAGCCTCAAGTCAGTTGCTTTTTCTAGGTTTGAAAAAGGTAAATTGGCATTCCCTCCTGACTTTTTTTTTGTCCTTCTTCTTTCCCACTACAACTTCTATCCTTATGGGGCTAAAAAAGGGCTTTGGAATCTGTTGGTTGCACATAGCACAGGTGGGCTAAGCAGCGACCTAACCAACGTTGTAACCTTGCAGTGATCTGATGATGTCTGCACATCTCTGATCTTAGGCAATTTTAAGACATGGCATTGAAGTCACTTACACCTTACTTACAAACATAAATCTGGAAATACTCTTTGTAAGCAATTTTTTCCTACGATTGCACTAAGGAAAGACCATAAGGAAACTAGTCAGAAAGCACCAAAGGCCTGATCATTGTAGTTCTAGGGGCACATAGATGGCATTATGCTGGATTCAGTTTCTCAGCTTTTGGGAATTAATAGCTCTCTCTTTCTCAGCTGTTTTCTGTACCGGAGGCAGAGATGGAAACATCATGGTTTGGGACACCAGATGCAACAAGAAAGGTAATTGAACTTTCAGATATGTATTAATAAAGCTCCGTAGCTCGTGTAGAAATAGTGCTCCAATGTACTTATTGGAGTAATGCTTTTGATTACAGCATAGGCAATACTTAGGTAAGAAGATTATCAGGTAATCAGGGACTGCCTTAGTACAGTGAGAGTATGGAATAGCTAGAATATGTTAGACATGTTTTTTCACTTTGCAGTTCTCTCAGACTGGCAGCTTGATGTCTGTGTTGCCCTGATAATACCCTGTGTATTGTTAAAGAGATAAGGCTGTACAAAACACATCATTGTGTAGGACAGCACTGAGCTGGGCTGGGTGAGAGCAATTCACTCAGAGCCATTGGTGGTGGGGAGGAGGTGATCAAAGCTGAAAAGTTTCCTACCAGTGTAGGAAGGTACAAAGGAGATTGTGAGTCCTGGGAGCGACTGAAGGTGTTGTGGGAACACCTAAGTGCAGGGTGATTGTTCTACTCTTCTGCTTCCTGGAACTTCTCCCTCACCATTCAGCTCATGCCCTCGTACTTTTCAGTTTCCTGCCACCAGCAGTTTTCTGGAACGTGTTCTCATAGTTTTTGTACACAAGTAGCAGTTAATGTTTTCAGAATACGTTACTAATAGATTTTGAAAGCTCGTCTCAGCTGCTTTTTGGGATTTATTCCAAGCTGCTGCCTGTTACATGAAAATGGTGGCAAGATTAAATAGGCATAGAAACTAACAATTTACATGTATTTGTCTTCCAGATGGATTTTACAGGCAGGTGAATCAAATCAGCGGAGCACACAACGTGGTTGACAAGCAGACTCCTTCCAAGCTGAGGAAGAAGAGGCAGAACCTGAGAGGACTTGCTCCCTTGGTGGTATGTGCCAGGAAGACAGGAGACCTCTGCTCTGAGGACAGTGTTATGCATAGTGGCCTTCCTAAGTAATTGCAGTGAGAGATATTTGGCTTGAATTCTGTAAACACTAATTTGTCTTTGCAGAGCTGGGTTTTTGTGTCATGGTCACTTGCTCTGGCTAATTTTAGATGTTGTTGTCTAATAACGCACATGCTATCAGAGCCGTCTTTGTGTAAATGCCATGTGAAAATACATCTTTTTTTTTTCCAGAGAGAAAAGGAGTGGCTACAGTTTTTGTTTTCGAAGGGTGAGAAGGGAGGGCTCCAATTTTTTTTCCTTTCTTTCCCTTGTTACTCCCTCCACATTACACCTCCCAAATGTGACCACAAAAACAACAGCCTCTCCTGAATAAGATCTCCTATTTCATCTATTAACCTCTCCAGTGGAACTCTCTTATCTCTGACCTGTGAGGTGTAATCTTATGCTGACCACTCCCTGTGGGTCCTTTAGCCACACTGCTAAGCAGGGTTAAAGGATTATTGTCTCCTAAATGAAATCTGGTATTCCACCTTCTCCTGCCTGCAGCGAGCAGCTTGCTGGAGAACACAAAGCAAACTGGCAGGAGGGAGCCCAAGAAGCTCAGGCTAATTCTAGAGCAAAACTCAGTCTGGTCTATGGCCAAGAGAAGTGTAGATTGGCTGAGAGGTGGTGTCCTCGATATTAACTTGGCCTTCAACTTAGCAGCAAGACGCTGCTGACCTTGAAAATAAACAAAGTAAGAACTTTGAACTTTTCTCTCCTCTAGGATTTCCAGCAGAGTGTAACTGTGGTGCTGCTTCAAGACGAGCATACTCTTATTTCTGCAGGAGCTGTTGATGGGTAAGGAAGGAAGATGCCTACTTTTCCGTGCTTTTCTGCCTGTTTTTCTTAGTGACACAGAAAGATTGGGAGATTTTTTTTTTTCTAAGATCACAGTGGCTCACAAAGCTACAGTTACTATATAGCTTGCTCCAGAAGTAATGCCTCCTGTTTATTTCCATGAAAACTGTAACAGGTATGTAGAGCACAGTCACACTATTTGATAGAGCAAATTCTCAGCTACAAAACACTACTTTCCAACATAGTCACCACCATTAGCTATGTGTTTTTCCCAGTGATGAACAGGATCCTGCACGCCTCGCCCATCTGCACCAAATATCTGCACCAGTAGAGGTGACCTCTATTGCTGTTGCCACTGCAGACACATATCTCTTACTGCTTCACTCTGCTCACATCCATCATTTGGACTCCAACCTGCTCCTCTGATACCATGGGCCAACATAATAAATAGAATGCGTTACTTTTGGGGCAGCTCTAGTATTAGGTAGAGTTAACAGAACTTGCTACCTGCTTGCGTTGCCAAAGCTGAATAGTGCTTTCCTTTCTTACCCAAGATTGCTGTGCTGGAACAAATTGTGCCTAAATGGTAAATATTCATTTTAGTGTCACTAGCTATGGGGCAGTATGAGAACAGTTCCCATCATCTCTGTTTATTTTCACGGACCTGTTGGATGGCAAGTAAGCAAACTATTGTTAGACAAGGAGCTGCTTTGGGATGCGAGGGGAAGATTGGGAATAAGGGGAAGCCTTACATTTGTGCAGGTGTGCTTGAGAAAATGTGTCGAGTTACAAAGGATGCATTCTATTAGATGCCAGATCTGTTGCAGCATCTTGGAGCTCAGGAAAATGTCTTGCTGTTTAGCACAGAGATTAGTCTCTCAGGCTTTGGTTATATAGCAGGTTTCATTGTGGCCAGAGCCTTCCTGAGACATAATACTGACTCTACATCCCATGGTGCATGATAGAGGCTTGCTCCTAGAGAGCAAGAGAAACCTCAAAGAGCTTCATTTAAAAAAAACAGAATATAATGGCATCCTTGTTATGTCCTTTTGCTAGTTGAGGAAAGTTGGCTTGTGGGTTTGTGTTTTGTGTTGTGTTAGTTACACAAAACAATGCTGCTTCCTCATCCGTGCTCAGCAGAACAATTGTCCTTTCAGCACATCTCTGCTGTATTCTCGCTCCGTTGTGCCATCACTGGGCATTCCTTACTAATGAGCAACCTGTCTTCCTGTGCATTAGAAGGCTTTGTCTGCACTGCAAAAGAGGGTTGGACTTTTGGCAAGTTGTAGACACCTTTGCTCATATATTTCAGTGTGATCAAAGTGTGGGACTTGCGCAAGAACTATACAGCTTACCGGCAGGATCCTGTGCCTTTCAAGTCTTTTTTCTATCCTGGCACCAGCACTCGCAAACTTGGTAAGTTATTGGATGATTCAATTCTATTTGCACTGTATCTTGCAAAGACAACAGAAAGGGTGGGTTTTTACATCATAGTCTTTGAGAGCAGAGCAATATTTGCAACTGTTTGGTATAAAATCAATACTGTTCGTATTGCTCTGACTTTGTACCTGGCACCTTACAATACAACACAGTAATTGTTCATGACTTGTCTAATAACCATCTTGATGTAGTAATGGTCAGTATTAGTCCCAAAAACATGAGAAAATCTTCAAGGAGCTGACTGAAATAACTTGCCATCAACGCCACCGAACATGAGGATTTATGTGTATTTTTAACCTCTGCTTCTACAACTGGATGTTCCTGATACCCACTTGAAACTATCAAATAGGTTGTTTGCCTGCTCTGAAGTTGAGAATTCTCTCTGAATAGCGCTCTGAATCCTCATGAGAAAATGTCAATGTTGTGCTAAAACATTTTGTTCTCCAGCAAGTGTTCTGGCAAACAAGTGATCTTTCCAATGACAATCTCCTATGTGACAGAGATCCTTTCCAAATTTCCCTCTCTGGATATTTCTTAGACAATGCCTGTTTTCCAAAATGTTTTGGTGGAGTTATTTACTGGGAATATTTCTTTGTCTCTAGGGTATTCTAGTCTTGTGTTGGATTCCACTGGTGCTAATCTGTTTGCTAACTGCACTGATGACAGTATCTATATGTTCAACATGACAAGTTTAAAGTCCTTTCCAGGTAAGAATAATATCAGAGGAAATAACCTGTAAAAATAGTATTGCATACAATAAGGTTTCTGAGTTGATCCACAAGAGTAGGTATCTACTAAAATCAAGCAGCTGGCTTGCCTGTGCTTCAAAGTTGGTCTTGATCAGCAGGGAAAAGAGCACTGTAAGAGCTGTGAGCAATGTGTCGGCATAGATGCAAATAGCTTGCTCCCAGCCCTAGGTGCTCACAGCACTTGCTGGAACCCTGGTGGAGCAGTTTTGCCAGGCAGCTCAGAGATGAGGACTGTGTTATGGACTGATGACTGGCATTGCTAATGAGATATTACAGAGAGCATAGAAAGACAAGTTTCACTGCCTGCTTGTAGCAGTTTTAAATCTTTCACTCTGAACTCTTAGGATTTTAGCTCTGAATCAGAGCTAAAGAGGGATCACCTCTTAGACTATACTCAGACATTTTAAGGTGTCTGTTAAATTTAATTTTTGTGGCAGTTTCAGGGAGAAAGCGTCCCCAGCAAGTTGTGGAGATGCTTTGCCTTTTTCCAGCTTTTTAGATTCCTTCAGCTCTGTCTGTGACCTTTACATCAACAAGATGTTTTGCAGACTTTGGTGCACTAAAACTTCTTTGTCATAGGCCAGTAGCTGCTTCTCAGAAAGCAGCCAATCTTATTAAAAGCGTTCCAAACAGACATATGATTTAGTTTCCATTGCCTTTTCTCAGTCTTCCAGTTAATTGAAATTAAATGAACAATGTGTTCTTCTGTATGCTCTTCAGGAAAGCAGTCAGTTGAGTGGAGATGCTGCCAAAGTGGAGAAGTAGTGCAAGTATTAGATATTAATAGGTCATTTGTTGATTTAAGCCCTGTGTGCTGCTGCTGAGATGTGGAAATACTCCCCTGGTCTGTCCCTCTTCAAAAGGAGAGTTGCAAAGATGGGGAAGAGTCTGGAGGGCAAGGTGTGTGAGAAGTGCCTGAGGTCCCTGGGTTTGCTCAGCCCAGAGCAGAGGAGCTGAGGGGGAGGCCAAATGGCAGCTAAAGCTCCTCACAAGAAGTGGAGAGCAGTGCTGAGCTCTGCTCTGTGTGACAGCAACAGGGCCCGAGGGAACAGCATGGAGCTGTGTCAGGGGAGGTGCAGCTGGGAGTTAGGACAGGGTCTGCACCAGAGGGCGATGGGCACAGACTGCCCAGGGCGGTGGGCACGGCCCCAAGTTGCAGGAGTTCAGGGGGCATTTGGACAACGCTCTCAGACATAAGATCAGATTTCTGGATGTTCTTGTATGGAGCTGAGAGTAGAACTTGATGATTGTTATGGATTTCTTACAACTTGGGATATTCTATTCCCAAGAACAGTTTCTCTCAGAGGTTCAGGCCACCCTGCCACCTACTTCTACGTTTAGCTGTCATCTTCTGTTGACTAGTGTCAACAAGTTAGCAAATAAAACCTGGACAGAAACCTCAGTTTATCAAGCTGCCTGAAAAGCACAGGACTTTGGCAGGGGATCAGTGAGCTGGCCCTCCTGCAGAGGGCAGCACGGGCCTATGGCTGGGGTGAGCTGCTGGGAAGACTCTGAGCCTCCTGATTTGGGCTGGACCCAGATGGCAGCTGCTCCGATCTAATGTCGGGACAGCAGTGTTAGTTGGAAGAGGGCCGTGAGGAAATCCTTCAGTAATAGGATTTGCCTGTATCTACTGCAAGGAAAGAGCTGCAGGTTAAAACCAAAGTACATTGTGGGGTCTCACAAGGTTTCAAAGAAAGCCAAAAGCAACCAGTCTCTGGGTCACCTTTGTCAAAATCACGATGGAAAAGAGACTGAAAGTCTTTGAACTGACTGCTAACTTCTCGTAGAGCCTACAGTATTCATGGTATCCCTGCTTCTGAGTGCTTTGTGCCAGGGCTGGCCAAGGGCGTGCCAGCCCCACGTGGTGCTAAATCGGGAAAGTTGCCCTTTCCACCCTGATAAGAAGGCTGGGTGTAGCATGGCCGAGTGCTCCAGATGCACGTTCAGCTCCTGCATTGGCCATTGACTCTTCCGGTGCTTGCAATAGGGAGCAGGAGCTATTTGGAGGCTCAAAGTGAAGTGTTACTGGGACGTTAAATATAGATGATTGACGAGTGTAGCTGACATGGAATACGTTTGGCTGACAAAGAGGCTGGCAGCAAGGGAAAGGAGTAGCCTTAGTTTCTTCAGTGGAAGCTTTCTGTGCAACTGTCCTTGTTAACACAGTGGGGCTGGCTGGTGGCAGTGGGAAGAACAGCAAAGGGTAGCCCAGGTGATGTCTTGGCCTGGTTGTGATGTATATGAGTGGAGCTGAAGCTTTGATAAACCTAACACATTTTAATAATGCTATGAAGAGAACCTTTTGGGTAAAGCAGCTTCATGCAGGGAGATGCGAAGGGCTCCTATTGAGTGATGCCTCCTGCTGCCTGCCAGCTGGAGCTCCCAGCCCTGTAGCAAGGAAGCAGTACAACTGCTTTCTCTAGAATATACATGGCTAGGCAGGAAAAGCCTGTCAGATCAGCCCTGCTTATGCAACCAACTCCCACAGCTGTGTGTTGAGTGCTGTTTTCATTTTCATTGTTTTTCTCACAGTGGCAGTTTTCAGCGGACACCAGAATTCTACCTTTTACATCAAATCCAGTATTAGCCCAGATGACCAGTTCCTGGTTAGTGGCTCAAGTGACTGCAACGCGTACATCTGGAAGGTGAGACATTTGGGAGAAACCCAAGTGTGTAGCCTCAGGCTGGCTGCCCAGATCTGCTCAGCTCTTTGGTTTCATTTGCTTTTCATGTTCACACAGGGCACTCCCAGCCTTCACTCCTGCTTAATGCATTGCAGGGTTAGATCCTGGCATGTTGTGCCCAGAGTGTGCAGTCAAGGCTAGATCTAACTATTTAATGTAAAATAGAGCTAACCTCCTGCCATCAATATGTCTCTCATCACTGCTGGTTATTGCAAGTTGCTGATCTTAATCTTGTTTTAATGGGCAGTACAGTCTTCTTTCGATCCTGTTGATTTAGGTGGCTATGGCAAGTAGACAATTCTTGATTCATATTTAGCAATGGAGTATGTTAGAAAAAACTTAAATTTTAAGTATTTAAGGGGCACTCTTTTCCTCCTTCCTTTTTCTAGCTCTTGCTTCAGACTAACTTTTTTTCATACTAAATTTACAGTAGTTAAAGCCTTTGTATTACAGCAAGAGCTCAGCCAGAGCCTTCAGCAAAATTCCAAAGCACTGTCTGACAGCTGAGAGGCTTAGTCACTTGGCATCTTGCACTGACGTGTAGGAAATGCAAATGTCACAAAGTTAAAAGCAGGGACCTCAGAATAAGGCATGCTTCAAGTTCTGTTCTGCATAGTCTACAGCCATTCAGTAATAAAGTGGACTTCTTATCTCAAGTAGGATAAACAGAAGTCACAGGTGACTGCTTAGGTTTGGGGTAATTCCAGGAAATGCTGACTTGGTTATTCCTTTCACGATGCATTTGAAAATACAATACAAAGCTCTGAGGGCAGTGAGTCTCCCTGCACTGATCATGGTTTGAGCATGTAGTCCCTTTGTTTCTATGAACACTTCTTGTAGGCAGTTAAGTTGCTTACCCAGGAGCAGAGTGCAGGAACATGGTCAGTTCCACGTCAGGCAGTGTAATTTTAGCCTTTCTCACTTCAGTGTGAGTTCAGCAAAAATACCTATGCAAACTTGGGCTGTGCATTCTGCACTCACGTGTTTTGGCACTTTTGTGGGAAGCAGGCTGGAACTGGGTCAAGAGCATTCAAGGACACTGTACCATCTCAAAGTTTAAGCAAATACATTTAAATGCATTTGCTTCATATGAATTGTCTATTTCTATCGTGTGTGGGTGACAGATCATATTGAATATTTATTAAGTAAATCATCAGATAATCACTTTTAATTCCATAGTCATGTTAGGAAGTGGGACTTTCAGCAAAACTCAGTCTATTTTTCTGGTCTGCCATATTCAAAGCCTTCTTAATTTGTTTTAAATGTTGGCAGATTTTAGTGACACTGAAACACATGTACATTCTCTGGGATGAGGATTTACTATGCACTGAAAATACGTGCTTAGATATTTCACTAGCAATTAGCAGGTAATGTTGGAAAGAACTCAAAGGAGAGTGCTAACTTTCCATATCCAGAGAAGCATGAAAGGCAGACCAAGTCCTTGCTGAAGAAAGAAAAACAAAACTAAACATTGTCTACCCAGATTGTTTCTTTGAGAAACTTTGTAAGCAATGCCAATTTGCACTTGGGTCAGCAATTCCCAAGGAATACTGTGGCTAGAAGGTATTGCTGACGAGGATACTGTTTCTGTCTGCTTTGACATATAACATCACTTTCAGACAATAAAAGCTCACTTTATTATGTTGGTTGTTTTAATTACTAGTCTGTTGATTAATGAACTGGCTCTTAAACAACTCTAAGACTGTAAAAGCCTGGGAGCTGAGAAGTTATTCTCTGTAAAATGGTACCTAAATGAGCTATGTCCCTGGTAATTAAAACAAGCTTTATAGACTTGGACTTCGTACTTCCATTATCTTCTGAACCCTCTTAGAATCATAGAATCTCTTATTGCAGAAGCCTCCATTCCTTAGAAAGCAAGGCTAAAAATGAAGGTTTCCGGACTCTAAATACTTTGGCATCCCAAGGACAGAAGGAAATACAAAGGTCTTCCTAATGCATTTTTTTTCTAGCACCCAACAATGGGTGGTGTCATTTAGCCTCCTCCTCCCTCATATTCTAATGAACACACCATCCTTTAGTTCACAAAATGGTAAGTTGGGTGTAACTGGTTTAATTTATACTAATGCAGGGTAACATCAACTTGGCAGGAGCTGGAGGAATTCTCTTCCTCTGCTTTCCTTTCAGCAGTCAGTGACTACTAAACTGTTATGTGTGCAGTGCAACACTGCTATTAAATATAAACAAAGATGTTCTCTGCACCTCTGTCTCTTATTCCCTAAATAGGGAGTTTCTATGGCATTACATATTTTGTCAGAGACGGGAATGCTCCGAACAAGGCAGTTAGTGGATATTTAATCAGTGATTGCCTTTGCAATGCTAGGAAAAAGAAAACATGGCCAGTTATGAAGAACTTGTTTATATCAGAACAAGCTGAAGATGCAGAAGCTGGATATTCAATTATGGTTATGCAGGTTGTTGTAGAAGGGGTTCCACAAGAAAAAACATGTGTGTAAATCAGAAGCCTTCCCTGATGTTTTGCATCTCTCTTTGAAACCTGTATGTAACATCTACTCCTTTTCCCACACAGTAAAGGATCTGTTCATTCATTTATCATGTATGCAAATCCCCCTTATAAATTCCCCATATAATGTCACATTGAAAATGGTGACTCATAGATCTGGAACGGATTCTCTGCTGAAAGCATGCTTAACTTGAATATAATCTGCATGTATGTGTGTATGTGTGTGTATTTTCTTCTATGTGCTACCTAATGCTTGAGCTTCAGTTGTATCTGTCACTTACACAAGCTGTAATTGAAGAGTAACAGTAAGAATAAAGATTAACAATAATAATGAAAAAGATTTCTATGAAGGGTAAAAAAGAAAAGGACCCAAGTTTAATGAGCACGTGTGCTTTAGGGAACTTTTTAATCAACTCTTAGAGGTTCTCTGGCTCATTTGATTGGCAGCCACCAGTTATGAAGTCAGTAAGTATTCATATATTGGACTTTGTTCTTTATTTTTAAACCATTTGTTTTAGGTTTGTTTTTAAAATAGCAGCTGAATATATTTACCTATTCTCATTCAGAGTGTGATCTTCCCAAACTTTTAAGCATCTTACCTAGCAGAGACAGAGATACCACTTCACACAGTATGCTGTGCTGACAGCTCTGGCAGAAATCCCACATGCAGCAGGAATTAAACAAATGTTTCCAGGCAAGTCAGTGCATCTCATTGCTGACCAGCTGCTTCACCTTTAGCAGTAGAATGTGAACTGATCCTTAGAACCCTGTAAGTCCTTGTCTCTCAGAAGAAATTGCCAACAGTATGCAGTCTGGGGATGTGTTTTGAGGAAGAAGGAGTGTTGGGATATCTCTGGTAGTCCATGAAGTGCTGAAGTGAAAATGTGGACTTGTTCTACATGGGGTACTGAGCAGCTGTCGTGGAGTAGCCATCCTTATTAACACCATCCCTTTGAAAGTGTTCCCTTGCTTTGAGGCATTCAGTCTTACAGAGAATCTTGCCTTTGCACAGTTGCAGAGCTGCGGTGTCTCCCAAGAGGGTATGACACCTCTCTAGGCAGCCAGTGCCAGAAAGAAATCCTTGAAGTAAGGAATAAGGATGGGGGTCTGGGTTTGCCTCTCAGCTGCAATGGACTGTGATTGTAGGCAGAAGGCAATTGGATTTATCATTTGTGGCACTGAGGGACGTGGTTTAGTGGGCATGGTGGTGATGGGTTGATGGTTAGACTGGATGATCTTTGTGGTCTTTTCCAACCTTAGTGATTCTATGATTCTGTGATCTGTCTTGTATGCCTCACAGGTGGATTGTGAAGGTCTTTCTTAGTGGTGTGTGGTCTTCTGATTTTGTATTTATTTTTCTTTGGAATTTCAAAGGTTTCTGAACCCAGCCTGCCTCCACGGATCCTTGTTGGCCACTCTCAAGAGGTTACCTCCATTGCTTGGTGTCCTTCAGACTTCACTAAGGTTTGTTTTCTGGAAAACTTTCTTCACTGTCAAGTAATAGAGGTGCTATGGCAACATTTGCTTTTCAAAATTACAGCAATATTTGTTTATTTGGGAGGAAGTTCTTAGATAATAATTTCCAAACATGCTCATTTTTTTTAGGGCAGTGAACCAAACTTGTTACATGAATATAACAGAACTTCTTCATTATTCTTTAATAATTTGGGCTATTTGATAAGACTTAGCAAATTGTAAATGAACAAAGACTTCTGATTAGAACTTGTCTTACTACCTGTGAGAGGCAAAGTTGTGAAACCATTTCATCAAATCTTTCAAAAGCCAAAGCCTTGCTTTGTGGTTCCATACATAGCTGCCTGACCACTGATATATCTACCAGTATGGTACAGAGTGGTAAGGAGTATGCCCTTCAAAAATCATGTAGACTCTTCCCTCATGACTGTTCTTATACTCAGAACTGTTTTCCTAACAAATATTTGTATATACACACAAAAATTCATAGTGAAATTGTCAGTAATAATACTCCAAGTATCATTAGAAGAAAGGGAATTGCAGGAAGATGTTGGTTTAAATGATTGATCTAGAGAAGTAATCCTAATTAATCCTAGACAGTGCCCCAATAATAGTTCCTTGCACTTCAGTGTTACTAAGCAAATTGGATACTTTGCCCAGCTTTCACTGCAGCACGAGGTCTTCAGAAAAGCTTTACACAATGTAGGAGAGTGGGAGTCTTGCAGGCAAACAAGGATAATTGTTTTAGCTATGTAAGATGCACAGTATGTAAATTGGCATTTTAGATGAAATCTGTTGTCTGTGTGACCTAAAGTCCTGATCATGGTTTGGAAATGCAGACCTATACAGCCTTTAAAATCTATACTAACACAGATAAAAATTAGTCACAGTACAGATCATGAGGTGTGAAGAAAGTGAAGACACTGTGCTAAGAAAGGTCAAGAAGCTGCTTTGAGTGATTTGAGAGGCCAAGTTGCTTTCTGTGAGCATAATACTGGTGTCACAGAGGTCACAGTAGAGGTACTTTCCTATCCAGGATTACTGTGATCTTCAGCCACAGCATTTCCTTCTTGCTGTTGATTCCCATGTGAGTCACCAAATAACCTGTCCAAAGAGAGCTGTATAAGAGTAGATTAGATGCTACTGCTTGTTTGAAATAGATTGCACAGATCATTTTGGAACACGTGAAGCCACAACAGGAATCTAGGTGAATGTTTGCAGCAGGGTTGATATCTCTGCCAGATACTGCTGACATCTGAGTCTGTAGAGATAGCGCCTGAGGCTAATGCAACAGCCTTCCAATGTCACCTTCTCTGTGTGTTGCGAAAGTTTGTCCCCAGGCAGAGAAGGTCCTGAATAACAGACAGAGATGCAGGTGCAAGAAGCAGCATGGCTACTTTTAGCTACTGAGCAATGGAAATTGCAAACATGCACTGGCCCTTCCTGAGCAGGCTGTCCTCTGTTATAGAGCTGTACAAGGCATATAGTTACTGGTGACTGGGATTTCCCCAGAAGATTTGATTTCCCCTTCAAAGCAAACACTTGTTTGTGGTACAGTAGTGGAATAGAGTCGGGTTGTTCTGTTTGTTTAGTGGACAAATCTTGTATCCTCCTCAAGCAGATTTCGCCCTGCATATATGTTGGCATGGTGTGCTGGGTGTAGCTGTCCTAGCTCATTTGGCCCATGACCCACAGAATGTGCCTTGCCATTCCCAAATGCATTTGTATTGTAGATTGCCACATGCTCTGATGACAACACCGTAAGGATCTGGCGCCTACAACATTGTCCTGAGGAGGAAAAGTCAGTGTCCAACAGAGCCAGGTTGGTGGGCTGGGTCACACAGAAGAAATCAGAAGAACAAGATGGAGCAGGTAAGGCCCCTGTGATATCTTGCTCTGCAGCATGGCTTCTGAAATTTGGCTGCTCACCAATGAAATCCTTTGGCTTGTCCTAGTCTTCTATTTTTTCATATTAGGCAATAGTTCATTAAGCCAGCCAAACACTTCTACTTGTAAATACTTCTACTACCACTAAGATGAGCTGGCTGAAATAGCTTACAGTATGCTGAAGTCTGCATGACCAGCTTGCAAAGTAAATATTTATTAACATAACTTGTCAGGCAGCCAGGTCTTCAGTGGGCATCAGCAGTGTTTGATAATTGAATGGCCAAAGGAGATGTCATGTGTGCATGGACTTCTTCAGCCAATGGAGCTGGAAGCCAGAATCACCTGCTTCACAGTTGCATTCTTACAGCTCCAGCTAAAAATGATTTGATTGTTGGCTGTAGCAGCAAGTCATATTCTTTTCATATCAAATGGTAAATGAGAGAAGTAAGATCATGTTCTTTTTCCAGTTTCATATTTTACCCTGTAAAGGGCTGATGGCATAGCATGGGAACTCTGAATTTTTTCCTCCTGCCCAGTTGTTAAACTGTGGGCAGCATTCTTTGCTGCTGCTATGAATTTTATGTCTCATTGTAACTGACTGTCCATGCAGACAAATGGCAGTTAGTGCAAGTACTTCAAAAATGCATGTAGTCAATCACAATGTAATCTTAATGTTCCAAAATTGATCAATCATGTCCATCAATTCAAATGCATAACTTTTCTACAAAGCCTAGCTGGTCAGACAAACCATCCAGCATGTTCTCACAGCTAGCAGGCAGATCTGCCACGCTCAGGAATGTCTAAAGTTGGTCAAGATCACGATAATACATCTAAAGAACTGCCAGCAGGAAAATTCAGCTAGATGTCTGTAGTGGAGCCGTGGTTGTGAATTACTGGTGCTCTTTGGAAGAGGAGCTGTTCACTGGGCAGTACCCCAGAGAAAAGAAAGGAATGGTGCATTATAGTGTTACTTTGACTTGCCTGAAACTTGCATTTTGTTACAGTAGGGTGGTTGAGAGGCGAATAACCCTGACAAAGAGAAATAAGAAGAGCTGCTCTGTAGTGTGGCTTTGAAACTTGCAATACAATAGCTTTCCAGCAGCTGTTGATGTGAGTTCCTCTGTTCTACCTATCTTTTCTAGCCATTCTCTGAATGAATTTCACTTTGGCTAACACAAATAAAGGCTGAAGGTCTCCAAATCCCACTAATTGGATAATATTACATCTAACCTTTTGCCAGTGAGTAACAGTCTTGCAGGAAGTTTGCAAGACAATAGCAGGGAGAGTGCCAGCTCTGCTCTGTAGGTGGTGTATGGTTTGTGTGAGCGTTCACATTGCTTCAAAGGGGGCTGAGAAGTACACTTTGTGTATTAACTTCTGCAAAATAGAAGTAAATGTGAGTCTAGTGTAGAAGTCTGAAATCTAAAGTGATTAGTATGCTAAAACTTTACAAGTCAGCTTCGGCAATTATAGTAGAAAAACAGCTTATTTCTCCTGGTTCTTGATGCATTAAAGCAACACAGGAGGGAAAAGGAAGTACACAGACACTGCAAACACAACAGCAGGCTTCCTGCTGACCTTGGCTCTTGAACACAGAGCACGTGCTGTTAGAGTATAGGAGTTATCTGCAGAGACTGATTCAGAGCTGACAACTAAGTTGTATTTCAGGCCTGCTGGGATGAGATCTAGGTAGTTTTCCACTCATTTGTGTGAAATGAATTGTGAGGCTGAGAATGTGCATTAACTGTTGACCTATATTATGAAGTATAGGAAGCAGAGTTTCCTTTTCTTTGGAAACTGATTCTGTGATTTCCCTAATTTGCAGTACTTTCTCTATGCTTTTGTGTAACCAAATTTCTGGAGCAGGCCTGCGCATGGAAAATTCATGACTCTTAAATCTGGAGATTCATAATACCATTCTAGAGAATTTGCAGCAGAGAAGGTGGGAAATATCTGCACTGGTGTTATGCAGTTTGACTGCAGATATTTACAGTATGCAGAAACGCGCAATGCTACGTGGAGTGGCAGCATGAAGGGAAACAGCTTGAGACTGGCTCAGCAGAAGCTTAAATAATGTATGCAGTTACAAAAAAGCTTCATGTTCATCTTCCTTCTCTGAAGTTTGGGGACGTAACTAGTTTGCGTTTTGCCCCTCCAGCCCTCATAACAGCTTTTTTCTGTTATCCAGGGTCTCCACAGTGTAGCTTTCACACTGCTATGGGATTGAGAGTGCTCAAACCCAGCTGGTCATGCCACATTTCTGCTGTACAGATTTGTAGATGGTCATTACAGAATGAGAACTGCTGAGCTTGCTTCTTTTCTTCTACCTCTAGGAGCTTAATTCTGAAAATGCATTGGGTTTCCCAACTGAGATATTATTGTTCTGTAAGTGCTCATTAAAGTGAAGATTAAGAGACCTAATCTTGGCAGTGATTTTCTCTTAGTCCAAGTTGAAATAAGTTATTATGAAGTAGCACATTTTGTCTGGAAAGGAGCCTTTAATTCTCTCTGTGCTTTAAGGTGATTTGTAGAGGGATCCATTAATACTATGTCATATTCCTTTTTCTCTCATGCACCAGCCCTTTATTTTAAAGGGATGGATAATGTAATAAAAGGAAGGATTAAAAGAGGCTTATTATGGCATGAAAGAGTCATGTAGGTATTCACTTGACATGTTATTTGTGAGACAGCCCAACATCCTAAAGAAAATGTCAGGTTATTCACACTAGATTTCTCATTGTCCTAATGAAGTACTTTACAGCAGCTAATGTTGAAAATTAGGAGTTCAGATTAAGCCTTTGGAAAAAAAACAAAGCAGTCAGAGTTCTTGTGCTCAGGAGTGAAAATGCTTGGAGAAATTAATATGCTATCCTACTTAATTGCATCACCCCAAGTTAGATGAATGAGAAAGCAGGCATCTAAGAGACCTGTTGATGTGTCTCTGTTGGAAGGTCCTATAAATAAAACAATTCTCTAATATTGCTGCAGACTGAGATCTTTGCTATATATGATTCCCACTGTTACAGTTAAGGTCCTTGGTGAGGTCTTAGGTGTAAAGCTACCAATGACTACTGTTTTAATAAGCTGGGTTTTCAGAAGCTTCTGCTTTAAAAGCAGGGGATTTTAACAGCTTGACTAGTGAGCACAAATGCCGTTGTGACGTATTTGTCTGGGGATCATTTGTTTTAAAGAAATCCAGTGACAGACTTTTATTTTCGTGGGAATTTAAATCCTTGCTGGGGAGGTGAAGAATTTCTCACATGTCATTGGGTGTGGTAAATAACTACCATCTTTGTCCTAATATAGCACTGCAGAAAATACTCCATCAAAAAGACAAGAAGGTGAAAGTATATACTTTCCCATTCTCATTTTTTTTTTAATCTTAAAAAATTGCAATTACTGATGCTTGACTAGGAGCACTGTTCATATGGTATGGCATTGCAGAATAAAGCTTTCCTGGTGTAATTAGCTATGGGACTTGCTTACAGTAGCTTTGTCTCTTCTTTCAATCATGAAACTGTTAAAGATTGGGCAGATAGGCTGACCAGCTACAGATAGAGAGCCAGCCTTGTTTTCAGGCAGCTTCCCAAAACAGAGCTGTCTGGACTGAGCTATTGCAAAGCTTCCAGCAAGGCTAGAAAACTTAGAAGATTCAATATCTGTTTTTTCTATCCATTAGTCCCTCAGCTGCAGCTTAAGTAAGGGTTCTGGTCATAGAAGAAATAAAAGTCAGACATTAAACCATACTGTGTTATACTTAGCCAAGTGATACAGGATTCTAAGGAGGACTTGCATCAGCTTAACTGATAAAAGAAACATCTATGCAATCTAATTCAGCAAGGTATATCTGAGAATCAGGGCCAGCACTGAATTAATCTCCTAGCTGGGACAGGTATTTATGAAAGGGCTGTCTTTAATCTGCTGCTCTGTGTTCCTCATTAGACTGCTTATTTTTGCTCCATTAGGACATTCAGCCAGCCCACAGGATACTCCTGCCAAGGCTTTCTCAGTGGGCAACCCATGTGCTTCCTCACCACGTCCAGCTGCCTGTGCTCCCAGTTATTCTGGAGACCTTCCTCTTTCTACAAACACTCCAACAGTCTCTTTCAAAACTCAAATGGCCACAGTCTGTACACCAGCAAAGCTGAGTGGAGCCAGCCCACGTGCTTCTCCCAAACTGGTGCCTTCCTCCAAAATGTCCATTAAACACTGGATTGCCAGGACTCCATGCTCTTCCCCAGAAGTTGGAAAAAAGACACCTTCCCCTAGAAAAGCCCTGGCAGAAGTCACACAAAGTCTCTTGGAAACACCTAGCACTCCTAAAGCACAATACTCACAGGCTGAAAAGCGTGCCAAGAGAAGGCTGGACTGCAGCAAGGAAGATGAAGCGGGGCAGAAGTGTCTGCAGGCCTGTAGCTGTGTGACTGAACTGGACCATGTGGCTAAGAAGTCCAAGCTAAATTTATGTCACTTGGCTGCAGGCCAAAGAGCTTGTGATGAGGGCTCTCTAAATCTGGCTGACTTGGATAATGAAGAATCAAGCCACAGCTCAAAAGAGCTTTCTTTTTCTGGAAGCCTTGTTAATCCGTCCAGCACTCAAACTCCCCCTCTTGTTTTGCAGTCTCCCTGCGAGAGAGACTCAGATGTAGTAGATAAAGAAAATAGTTCACCAGAAAGAAAAAACTGGCTGTCTGCTCTGGGAGAGAAGCTGCGGACTGGCAAAGCTGGCAGCCCCCCATCATCTTACAACTCCAGCGCAAAACGTCAAGAGGCTGCAGTAGTGACCACCTCACCGAAAACTGTAAGTAGGATGATCAGGGACAGTGGTAATGAAAGAATTTATCTCTGGCTACCACTGTCCCCTTCCTACACATGGTCAGATCTCTCTTACTCAAACATTTGGAGAATTGTCTGTTCTCCTTGATTATGGACGAGCGATGATTTCTCACCTAATAATCTAGGTATATTAATGCTGCAAAATACTAATCCCCTCCATGCAGGAGGAGAATTCTTAAGATGGTCTTGTACCTCCTTTGAGAAGAACTTAGTGCACACAGGAACTAAGAAATCCTCATAGTTCCCAGCTGGATGTTTGAAGGATGTGGCTGTCTTCTGAAATACAGCTCTTCTCTGAGAAGCAAATGGCAACACCTTTCCTGGCAGATCTACTGTTCAGCATCACATCTGCATGATTATATTACTGAAAAGCCGCTTTAGCACTGGAAGAAAGAGTTAAATTTTATTCTGGCCCAAGCAGCAAAACAGTTTTTTACCCATGTTAAAACCATGAGCTAATTGGGCTCTAGGTCCTAAAGCATCTTTTACTGGATATTATTTCACTATTTTCCAAGTAAATTTCCAATTGTCATATTTTCATTATACTTTCAAGTGAATATTTGATATTAGAAGTTATTGCCATGTTTAAGGCTTATTTTGCTGAAATATCTCACATCTTCAGCACTTCTACAAGGTGTGAAGTGTGCAAACCACCACACCTTGGGTTACAGCAGTTGAACTCTTCATCTTGTAGTGGTACCAAGAAAACCTGCAAGTGCTTGTGATTTACAGTGTACCTGCTTAAACAGAAGACAAAGATTTGCCCCGGAGAGTGATTACCATACAAGAATTATCTCTCCCACGTAGTATATTCTAGCTCAAATTTTGGGATGCCAGTGGCCTCTGTTGTGCAGCACTCCTTGATCCATTGCATCTCAGAGATCCACAGCCCTGAAAGCTGTGATAGGGAAGATGGAGCTGCAGTCAGACAAACCCAGTTTTTAGACTGTGTTTCCTGTAGGTAATAAGCTTCTTATCTGTGAGAGAAACAGATTACAGTAAAGAACCTGTCATTTGCTATCTTATTTAAGAAGCAACACAAACTGGAGCAGTGATGGAGGGGAGACTTTAAGAATTATGCAGCGTACGAACTGTTAACTCAGAAACATTTCTTCTTGGTTTTGTTTTTTTTTTACAGGCTGTAACCACTTCAGTTTCCATGAGGAAGATCTGCACATACTTCCACAGAAAGCCACAGAATTGACTGAAGTAGTGTGTGGTTGTTGCACCTGATGATGTTGGATGTTGACACTGTGGCATTGAGACCAGATTTAGCACCACTGACAGAACAATACGCCAGCATTACACAGTTTGTTGTTGGACATTGGTAAACTTCTGTTTTAAAGCCTATTAACACTTGAAATCATCAGAGCACGGAAGATATGTATGATACGTAGAGATTCCTGCTCTTGTATTCATGTCAGGTAACGGATCATTTTGATAGAGAAAACAGAATTTTTTACATGACAACTGTTATAAAGAGAGCAACTGCATATGCTGACAGGCACATGAAACTTATCCTTTGATGTTACTAGTCTGCCATTGAAACTTTCTTTGTTTAAGAATACTGTGTGAGACATTGTGCCCTCCAGAAAAGTATATGTTGCATGTCCAGAAGCCCATTGTGGAGGAAGAGCTGAACTACTTCGTGCTGAATGGCATTTCCAGTTAGTCCTCCTACAGCACCATCTACTCAATTCCAGCAAGGAGGTTTTGAATGTATAAATACAAAAGAATTTTAAATGCCCTTGTGTCCATCTCCATTCAATGGCACAACTGGTGATTATAGTCTGAAAGAAGAGAGGGTATAATCGAGTACTTAATGCCTTTACTTTTCTTGCCATTGCTTTCTTCCTCAAAGGCTGAAAACTTCAGTAATTACCAACATAGTTGGCATTTGGACCATTAGCACTAGAGCTGTAGAGGCCAACAGCTTGTCACTTCTCCGAAATAAAATATGGGCAAGGTGTGTTACAAAAATTATTGCCAAACAGCATTCCATAACAACTGGTTGCTTGGTGACTTCTTACAGATCTAGCCTGAGGCAAAGACATTAATAACTGCTTGTAAAATACCTTTATGACACTTTTATAATATGGTATTTATTAAATAATAGCTTGTAAATGGGGGGCCACTTCACATTTTAGAAAGCACTTCACAAAGTTTACAGATTAAAATTTTACATGCTTTGCCATCTTGAAGTCATCACTGGTACTGGTGGAACAAGATCACTAGCTGAAATAAGTTCACTGGCCTGCTGGCTAATGATACTGATTCCAAGGTCATTGTTTCCACAGGGGTAGCTTGTAGAAGATCTGTATCTTAGATTTGAGTATTTACTCTGTCTTTTGGTATGATGGTTTCTATAAACTTTAAAAATAAATAAATAAAAAACTACAATCCCAATTAAGTCTTTTTGCTGCAAAAGTGCTGAGGTATTTAAAGGGGATGTGTTCCAACTAACCCATGTTTTCTGACTGAAGTTTTCCCACCTACTTTACAGCATTGAAAAGTGCAGTAGCTGAAAGGATTAAGATCCTGGTTTATTTGCTGTGTATTGTATTTTGCAAGGAAATAAATGACATGAAAGAAACTGGCTTTTGTAAAAGTTCTCTCACAGCTACAAAGCAAAAGTAAATGGGTAAAAAAAAAAAAACAAACACTAGTCATCATCAAGCTGCAGCTTTTAGTAGGAGCACTTACTATGTATAAGGACCAGGAAAACTTCCTCTTGTTTACTAAATTACAAGCCATTACTGTATGAGCTTTGAGGAGATGTTATTAAGTTAGAAGAAAGCAGGAAAGAGAGTGTAGTTCTTTGGACACTTTTTTATAGTTCTTCATTTAAAAAAATGTTTTTTAAACTGATTTTCTGAACTAATAATAACTTGAGTAAAACAAGAATAAAAAATTCTGTTAGTTTAATATTAACATACTTTGTGTAGATGGAAGTAGCAAAGAAATATAACAGAGGCAACCTAGGAGGTTTGCAATTTAATTCTGTCTTAATTACAATTAATCAGAGAAACTGTTTAGCTTGCCTACAGCCAGTTTTCTGTGCAGGATTTTTCTATTCAGCTTGTAAATTACTTGTTGCAGAATAAGCAGATGTGGACCCTCTCAAAGTATTCGAGTGTTTTGTCAGCCGTTTCAACAGCGATAGGGTCTTATGTTCCGCCATATCTTTCGCAGTATTTTCCTCTGGCAGGAAAGTTCTACACCCAAAATGTTACCTCTTTATATTGTAAACAGCTGCCTAATGATGATTTACACTGATGGTGTACCTCTGAAATGAATAATCTTAACTGTGAATGTGAGATTTTTTCCTTTTAAATAGTACCTGTTTAGTGGAGCAATTTGTTTTGTGGACCATCAGCTGTAATTTCTTTCACCTTAAGCTGTTGCCAGCCTGTTTCAGAGCCAAAAGAAGTAAAATAACTGAAGTTTACATTCTTCTGTGTCAAAGTGCCTTGATCTCAATGTGATAAAACAATGACTGCAGGAGCACAGAAGAAGAATCACATGTACAAATCACATTTCAAGTTAAGTTTTAAGATAAGTTGTGCTTTCCCTGAGACACTTGTCAAACTAAGTATCAAGGGCTATGAGCTGTTCTGAGCTAGCAAGCCATATCTCTAAATTATCTTTCTGAAAGTTTGATAAAAAACTCTACTCCATAGTTGAGAGGGGTCTCCCAAACTGTATATATACGCAGGTCTCATCTTACACATCTTGCAGGTTTTTCCAAGGACTAAAAATACAGCAAGATTATGACAGGAGACCTATTACCCCAGGCTAGTGCAGGTAGTTAGACTTAGATATGCATAACAAAGTTCAAATACCCTGTTACATTTACTTCAGCATAACATCTTTAACTCTGCTTAAGTTACAGCATTTCTTAGTTCACTCTTGAGTTAAAGACAATGGGTGATACAGGTCCATTACACCTGTACATAAATTACTCTAGAGGTGAAATACTCGCTGTGAGAAGGTTCTGATTTGCATTTTGAATTTGTTTATCTTTCAGTTATTAGCTCAGACTATTTTATTTATTTATTTATTTATTTCATTTAGGTTTAAGATATTTCTACTACTATAGGCTTTTCATCCAATATGAAAGAAATCCAGATATGAGACTGAATTATCTCGTGGTCTCTTTAATGAGCTTAACAGATTCCACAAGAATCCAACAGTCTAAGTAAAACAGTGAAGGGAGCGCTCCATTCCTTCATACCAAAGTACTACTGCAGTCGGTCTACCAGCATTAACACAAAGCCACTGTCTTTCATTCACCTTAAGGAGTCAACTTTATGTTGTACTTCTCCCCTTGTGTCTAAAGAATAAAGACTGAATTGTTTGGTAAAGTATCCTTAAAAATCCACTTCTGTAACCAAGCCTGGATTTTTTATTTGGACCATAAATTTCGTAACTCCTTGGTTGCCCTGCAAGTGTGTTGGCACGTACTGTTGAGAGTACAGCAGAAGAGTTGGACTCACAAATCCAATCAGCAAAGACAAAGCTCACTGAGTAAAGCTGGTCATTTTCATATCAACTTACCTGTAACTAGTGAAATACAGTACGCTCTTGTCTGCTTGGGGTTTCATCCTTCTATCTCTGACACCATTAGGATAAAACCTTTGTTCATCATTCTATTTCTGCTCCTGCAAAAGGTGATAAGTATTTAAAAAAAACAAACAAAAACTTACAATACCCTGTAGGCCAGTTGTATCATACACTGAAGCACAAGCAAAGTAGGCTGTGCTGATGAGCTTATAAAATACTGTCAGAGTGTATTAGTGAATTATTCAGTGTCACCATTACTTTTGTTCTGCTAATTTACTGGTGGAGGAAGTGACGGTGTGTATGGGAGATTAAGGAATCTATTGGATTCCTGAAAACGTGACTGAAATAAATGAAATGAGTCTTGATTTGCTTGTATAGGCTCTGATTTGCTGTAGGTAATTGATAGCAAGGTGGTCATGTGAAAACTGAGTGTTGCATTACTAGAAATTGGTTGTTTGTACATATGCAATTATTCTAAGAAGTAGGACTGCAATGATAAACAAAACGCTGATGTTGGCAGAATTGAGCAGAGTGAAAATCACTCCATGTAAGAACAAAATTGAAAGAACAAAGTACATTGCATAAGAGGTGCCATTGGCAGGAGAAACAGCTTTCACGTGCTTGTTGGGTACATATAAGAAAGATTAGGGCCTGTGAGGCCCACTCTGTGCCTCCGTATTACACTCCTATCCATATCCTCCGGTTTCTTTCCTCTGTGCATGGGGACAGTTGTCCACACATGCCAGCCCACTCTGACTAAGTGAATGCAATCTGGAAGGCCGCTGTGGGTTCCCCATCCCTGGAGGCACTCAGGGCCAGGTTGGATGGGTTCCTGGGCAGCCTTTGCTGGAGGGGCATCCCTGCCCCCAGCAGGGAGTTGGGATTGGTGGGCTTTAAGGTCCCTTCCAACCCAAACCATTCTGTGATTCTGTGACGAGAAGGCAGCTGGGAAACAGTTATACATGAAAGTGAGTTTTCAGCTGTTCTCTGAGTAGCTCTGATCACGTGTGTCCCTCCGCCAGCCTGCAGCTGAGGGAGCAGCTGACGGTGCCCTTTGGCAGCCTCCTCACCTTGTCTCACTTCTGGACTGGCACAAAATTGGACTCTGCTTTCCCACTGCTCTTGGGCCTTTCATAGTGTGGGCTGTGGGCTGCGTTCCCTCACCTAAGTAGGCTTAAGCAGGCAGCAAGGCACCTAACTGAGTGTTACTTTGGCACAGTGTCCAGTCCTGATGGGCCTTTTCTGCACACACAGCACAGGTAGGCAACCAAAAACTCTTCACCCTAGTTTTCTCAGGTATCTGCTCTCCCACCTGCTCCAGCAGTGGGCCTTGGGGTTTGTTGCAGCAGTTTTCATAGGAATATTACAGTTGGGAAAGGCCTCTAAGATCACCATACCCAAATCTCAGCCCAACATCCTCATGCCTGTTGACCATGTCCCTCAGTACCACACCTGCATATTTCTTGAACACCTCCGGGATGGTGACTTCACCACATCCCTGGGCAGCCTGTGCCAGTGCATCACCTCTATTTCTGTGAAGAAATGTTTCCTAATATCCAACCTGAACTTCCCTTGGTGCAACTTGAGGCCATTCCCTCTCATTGTTTCACTATTACCCAGGAGAAAAGGCTGATCCCCATCTCACCGCCACCTCATTTTAGGCAGTTGTATAGAGCAATAATACCTGCCCTGAGCCTCCTCATCTCCAGGCTAAGCAATCCCAGCTTCCCCTCAGGTCCTTCCCATAAGACTTGTGTTCCAGACCCTCCACAGCTTCGTTGCCCTTCTCTGGACTCACTCCAGGGTCTCAGGATTTTGGTAAGAGCCACAGGCAGGTTTCATGCCAGACTGGTGTGTTGTCATGTAATATGCTGTTGGTTTATTTTCCAACTGGCCAAAGTTCCTGTTAAACTCAAGTCAGCTGTGTTTACAAATACTTCATTGTGTAATATACTAAAGATTTTTCGCAGTGTTCGAGCAGGGCCAAAAATCTGCAGCTGAGAAATTTCCATGTAATATGCATTAGAAAAGTGTTACCCTAAACAAGTAATGGAAATTATTTCTGCTCCAGGAAGCAAAATGATGCTGAATGAACGAGAGAAGAGGGTTTTTCTGTGTCTCACCACAGCACAAGGTTGTGCCAGAACATGTTCCCACAACCTTTCAACCCATTCAGCACAGTCTGCAACTTTCTGACTATTTCTGCATATTGCACTCAATGATTAAGTGCTGGGGACTGTGATAATACATCCTTTCACCAGACACACACAACAGAATGCCATCTCAGCTGCTCCCGGACTGTTTTTCCAGTTACTCTTCCTAAAAATCAGATTATCAATAGATTATCCTTCTGATCATAAGGGCGTAAAACTTGGAGATGTGTTGTTCCTGGCTGGGACTCCATCTCTTAGTAATCAAATATTGTTCTTGTTGACAGTATGATCTCTTCATCTAACTGAAGCCTGTTGCAGGCTGCCTTTGCCTATAACACAAATGAAGTGGTTCCATGACTGCAGAATAACCACTGCAGGTGTGAAACAGTATGGCTATTAAATTGTACAAAGCTAGAGTACACAGTGCTTTCTCTAACACCCCCCGTTGTATAGTGGTATGTTAGCTTTGCTTAGCTTTCTCAGTCTCCTTACCAAATATGTTATAGCACTTCTCGTGGTTTAAGCTTGGTAGAAAAAACAATTTCTGCTGTGAAAGATTTTTCCATCACTCAGCAAAACTGGGGCACTGTGACCCCCACTAGCACAGCAGAGTTGCCAGTACAAGAGTTAGCATCAAACCACTGTGGTTTGCCAAATTTGTTGACAGTGGAAGAGAGTTTTCTTTTCTGAGTTGAAGATCTGTAATGTAGCACAAATACATCATCAGAACCGGTCCTGTAATGCCGGCTGACAGCAGTCAAGGAGCAGCACATCCCTGGTGACTGATTGGCAGCCAACTGACAGCTAAATCACCTCCATTTCATGTTGCACCTGGTGAAGAAAGGAAAACAAAACCAAAATGACACTATTACCATCAGAGTAGAGAAGTACAAAGCACAGTAACGTGGACAGGTACCAACAAGATCAGGTACCAGCCATTTGGTTCTCACCTGTGCAGAAGAGTATCTTCAGTATCTTGTACTCTTAAGGAGCCTTCATCCCTTGGACATGCAGGTGGCTCTTGCAGTGATGTGTGAACATAGGAGGCAAGAGGACCTTTGAGGACCTCCAGCATCAAGGAACATTTCAACACTAAGACCTAGGTCAATAAATGGAGAGGAGTAATTGTGGGTAGCTTGGCTCTGGATCCTATCCTGTACAGGTGAAGAGCCTCTACCTGGTGTCAGAACACGAGGCCACTGGGTAGGTTTTCCATATAGGTGTCTCTAAACAGGTTCAGGCCATGGAGCCACCACATTCTCAATGGGTCTCTGCAAGCCCAAGTGCTGCCTGATGGCGGATCCAAGGGTAGATGTAGTTGAGTTTCCATGCCTACCTTTTATCCTCCTTGCTAGATTCCCCACTTGGGCATCATCATCATATCATCATCAACACACTAGAAACCTTTTTTCATTAGAGGGAACTACAGAGGTTGAGTTAATGAGAATAAAAATCTCAATTCTGTTCAGCTCTAGGAAAGGAAAGACTGGTGTCTTCAAGCAGAAGCCCTGGATGCTCTTCTGTAATGCTTGAAAGATAGAACTCACTGGTTGTTCAAATCATCAGACAGATCAGTCTGTGAAAACATTTGCTGCTCTCCATGCCCTGTGCTGCAACACTTGCACACTGATATTCTTCCATTACCGAAGTCCTGCTGCGTAAAACAAACATTAATATGTTAGTCTTTGCAGCATAAAATCATGGCAAATAGATACCTTAGAAGCATTTTTTCCTATTTAGCTGTAAGTACTGATGTGTTTTTTTTATATTTCTACGATCAATACCCATCTTTAAATAAGAGAGACCTACCACCCTTCCTGTGAAAGCATTTCAAAGCATGGAGAAAGCAGAAAGCTCATGTTATGGAGAGGGGAACTGATGCAAAAAAAATGGGATCAGACAGCATCATGTGAACCCAACAGAAAAGCAGAAACACAGTAGATAAATGTTCTTGTCTTTTTCTTGTCTAACTTAAACCTCAAACCATTTGTACCACAGCAAGAAAGCGCTCTGCTGCCTTACATTTTGAATGGTATTTTACATGACCACATTTGTGTGTTTCTAAATAAAATCTTCTTTGCAGCAGACTGTAGCAGCCAGCTTCACACTTTTTCAAAGGAAAAGCTTCACCTTTGCTGTTCCTTGCCAGTACACCTCATTTAAATTGAGCCTGGCTTTTTGACGACCGCCCAAGGAGGTTTCTCTGCAACGTGAGCAGAACCACTGCACAGGGCCTGCTTGTTCCAAAGTGTGCTGGAGGGGTGCAGAGAAGTGTGTTGGCAGGGGAAAGAATACACAGTGCAACTCAAGCAAGCAGCCTGACCTCACCAACCACAGTTCTGCTGTCCCCCAGCAGCTTTCACACAGCTGTGATGCGTGCAGGCAGATTGGAAGCACAGCTTGCAGTCCCAGACAGCCCCACCTCAAAAAAGAAAGACAGAAAAGCCCACAGAAAAAGAAAAGGTATGCTCACTGGGTTGTAGCTAACACCAACACTTTCTTCTGCCACTTTTCTGATTTTTTGATAGGCTCTTGCATTTCTCAATGTGCTGCATACAGCAGGAAGTTATGGTCTGTGTTTAGCCTTATCACAGATAATGAATTTTGCATAGCAAGCCTGTGAGTGAGTCATTTGCTACACCAGATAAAGCTCTGTGCCAGGCACACTCCAAGAATACCTGCAAGTGTCCACAGGGCAAGAGTCTTGAGGCAAGCCCTCCTCTCCGCAGGGCTCTCTGCAGGCCATCTTACACATCTGTGCTTGTTTCTCCTCCCTTACAGTGGGGGTTGTTCCTCTCCATTTCACCTAATGCTGGAGGAGACTGCCCCTTGCCAAATGCATAACAATTCTGGAGGGAGAGGGACATCTCTGGAGATGCACTTTGCTCCAGCTGGTGAAGAGAAGAGAATGTACACTGCTCCCAAATTCAGAGTGTTAATGTAACCACAGGCTTCCTGCCTTGGAGCTGGGAATGCCAGAATATGCTCAACAGTCACCTCTCACTCTTCCTGGCACCTCATTGGGGATGATAGGGGCCCAGGGAAGGATCACTGCAAAACAGCCTGCAAATAGTAATTCATCCATTCACGGTGCAAAGGTGAACTATGTTGCTACAATCTCATGCTAATTTGGATACTCAAAAAATCTCTTTTCATAGAATCACAGAACTGTAGAAACATTTAGGCTGGAAAATACCACTAGGATAATGTGGTCTAACTATCAACCCATCCCCACTATGCCCACTAACCCATGTCACTCAATGACTCATCTCCACGGTTCTCGAACACCTCCAGGGATAGTGACTCCACTTCTTCTCTCAGCAGCCTGTCTTTATTATCAAGAAACCTAGGCTGCTACTGTTTCTATTCATCGATTCAATTTTCAGAAATCAGAGAATAATGTCACTCTTATGTTTCACTATATGGGTGAAGAGGGAGGCAACATATGGATGAAGAGGGAAAATTTGTTTTTGGGATGAAAGATGGTAAAATTCACAGGAGGAAAATCGAACACTGAGAACTGGCCTTTGAAATCGGACAGATCTCACTGTACAGATGTTCTGCTGTAGTCTGCTGCACAAGGAACTTTTAAGACTCTCGGGAAACATCAAGCCAATTACAGTCATTTCCTGTTCTCCTTACATACATTACTACATTTTTAATTATCATCCATATATGCACCACAACGAAAGATAGTTCCCGCCCTAAGGAACTGCCAAATCTAGGCAAGGTTGATGGAAGTATAACGTATTGTGGGTAAGCCACTTACACATATTAAATGTACCCAATTAATCTTTAGGATATACATGCAGAATCAACTGGAAACTTGTGTGCACACAGACACCACATCTCCAAATGAGGTAGAGATAAAATCATGCACACCTGGTGCACACCAGCAATATCTGCTGATCAGTTAGTTCTCTGCTCCTTCAGTCTCTCTCTGCGGGACCCTCAGGCCAGTGTGAAATCTGTACACAGCCTCAAGGCTGTGGAATATCTTGGTAGAGCTCTGACAGTATGATCTTCAGGAGGAGCCCATGCACTCATCCCTTGGCAAGCAGTAAGTGTGGGAATTGTGGCTGAATCCACTCTCCCCCTTTCCATTGCAGTGGACCTTCTGTGTCTGTAGGAGCCTAAAGAGATGCTTGGATGTTTGCAGAGATTTATCTTCTATTTTCTGTTCTAAACACAGAATTACTCCTTTGAAATACTGAGCCTTAAGCCAGTCCCTCAAGGCTTTAATGAGAATTTTGCCTAGGTAATAAAATGAATAATGGCTTCAGGTTTTGGCCCTAGATGAAAACAGCTGTTCTCTTGTGACAGAAAAGAACACTCCATCAGCATGAAGTATCTCCATGGTCACCAACACAGTAAATCATTTCACAAATCCCTGACCACTGATCTTTCAATTGCCTTGCTGTTTGAAATGGATATGAGGTCCGCAGTTAGGTAACCTTCCTAGTGCAACCATTCAGCTCTGTCTTGTTGCAACTAAGTAACTAAGGTTTGTTTTCACGACAAAGCACCTTGGAGTGAGGCAGGAGAGAAGAAGGAGGCAAAGTGCCACCCCAGGGTGCCTAATAAGGGGCAATTCCATAGAGCTTCTGGGCTGCTGTGGGTTTGTCAGCTCCGTAGAGTGACACAGGCAGGCACACACATGAACTGATGGGAATTACAGCAAGAACAAAACATCACAACCGGCCACGTTACACAGCGCTGTTCCCTCACTCAGATATTCAACAAAGTTCACTGGGTGTTATGACAGAAGACAAAAACATGTCAAAAGGTGTCTTGTATTTACTTCTTTTTTCCACATTACTGAAGGAAAAGACAAGATAAGCCATATTTCTTGTGCTATTCTTGTGTCAGTTAACTTGATTACATTCCTCAAGATCAGTTTTTAAATATTAGTGTCTCCTGTCAGTAAATTAGCCCACTTCTGTGTACAGTCCAGCATTTCAGCCAGAAGGCATTTTGCTGCCCAAGAGAACCAAGCTGGCATTTAAACATAATGGAAATAATTTATTTCTCAAAAGTATAAGTATTGTAAAAGTAGCTGTTCTTAAATTGCTCCATTTGTACCCCACCCAAGTGAGGTGATTCTCTCTTCCTGATGCATTCCATAAAGGAAAAAGTTCTTATCCTGAATGTTCCAAAACCTACAAGCCCACTAGCATCGTGGACCTGAGCCCCATGATGTCTGAGCTTCTTTGTTGAAGGCACATCTGAATGAGAAATCCCCATGTGAGCTGATGGCATGCTTTCTCTATCCCTTCTGAAATCTGCCTTTCTGATATCCATCCCAGGGAATGCTGGAGGGTGGACAGGACGGCTGTACCTCCCCAGCTGGGGTGCTGAGTACCAGGAGCAGTACTGAGGCAGTATAACCAAAGCACAGTCCTGCCGCATCAAAGAACAAGCCCAGTGAGGCCTTTAGAAAGAAAGATGAAAAAATATGCATTCTGTTTTTCTTCTATGCTGTTGACTACAACTTTACACAATAGTGCAAGGAAGGAAGTGAAGAAAGCAGCTTGCCGTGCTGCAGCACACCAACAACTTCCTGCAGCTCCTTAGGCCCATGAGGACATCTTCTGAAACACACTGTGGCAGGTAAGGACAGCACAGGGTGCATCAATGGCAACACTGACCATACCACGGGGTACTTCTTCATCTCTTTAGGTCAGGCGCCATATGCAAGCATCACACCTATCAACAAATAAATATGTGATATGTAAGTGGTAAGGCTACGAAACTGGTTGCCCAGAGAGGTGGTAGATGCCCGTCCCTGGAGATACTCAAGGTCAGGCTGGTCAGGGCTCTGAGAAACCTGATTGAGCTGTAGATGTCCCTGTTCATTGCAGGGGAGATGGTCTGGATGACCTTTTAGGATCCCTTTCAACTCAAATGATGCTATGATTGTATGACTATGCTTCCACTGGGTACAAAGCAGCAATGGGCTTTGCTTGGGCAGGTGCCCAAAGTCAGAGTGGAGCTGATACAGGTGGCACTTTCTCCACCTGTGTGCCCCCTCCTTGAGGGGGAAGAAAACAGCAGATCTTGTACAGAGCAATCCCACTGTCACCTGTTGATTCAGGACACATTCCCGTTGTGTAGAACATTTCCTTGCAGCCTCCCCCAAGGCTCCAGGGCTGCAGGCTAGCTTCCTGAAGTGGCACTGGGGAGGGAAGGAGGGGAGGGAGGACTGCCAGCACCACCCCCCCCACTCCCCCTCAGCTGCACTGCGCCTGTTCCCATTTAAAGTTCAAAGCCTTCCACATGGCAGCTGAACGGGACACTTTCCAAAACCTACAGGAGGCTGGGAAGCAGTCCAGTGTAACAAGGAGTATCCTGCCTGAAACAGAAGAAATGGCAAATAAGCATATGTGAAATGTACCCCTTTTTGTCACAACCAGAGCTGCTGTTTTGCAAACAACTTCCTCCTCACTTGCAGGAGCGCGTGCAGCCCGTCTTTGTGAGGTGAGGCTGCTGCAACCCAGAGGCTGACAGCAGCCATCCTCACTCCCCACATTACTCTGTTCCTACCTTCTAATTCCAGTCTCAGCACTACTAACCCTTTTGTCAGCCTCCCCCAATCCCAGACCTAACAAGCTCCTGCAGTGCCTTGCAGATGAGTTTATTTGTGGGATAAGGACTCATCACGTGCAAGACTTTTATAGGTCTAAGCCTTGTCGTTCTCCTTGAAGTCCTCGCTACAATTTCTTTCCAGCTAAATCCCTTTCAGTCTAGCTCCTGAGGTTGGATTCAGACTCCATTTCCTGTGGCTTTGGCTTGGCTGGGATTTGTGCTCTTTTTCTCTTCTTAATCCTTCAGCTTTCTTTTGCTGTATTTTTTCTTTGCCTGTAGCAGTGTTTGTATAACCAGACTTTAGCACAGCACTGAAATGGAAGCAACATCAGTCGGCCTCTGAGCAGGCAGCACTCATCCATGGGCATGGGAAGGGACAGAGAGAACCTCCTCATTTAAACCCACATTTGTACCATTCTCCCACATTCTCCATTTAAACCACAAATGCACCACATGCTCCATTTAAACCCACAAATGCACCACATTTGCAGATAGGACTTTCAATCATTATTTTTAAGAATGGTGAGATCTCAAATGTCATAGAAATTTCAGGCACAGACTTTGTGAGTCACAGACATACCAAAATCAGTTCCTCTTCATCAGCAAAGAGCCAAAGCCATTGCTACTCTGCACTTCAGTCCGTGCAGCGGCTGTAATAACACCCCGTTCAAAGCAGCATGAGGCTCCTGCTTTGCATACAGCAATGAAAAGCTGAAGGACATTGTGGGCCAGTGCTTCTGGCAGGGCAGCCCATGATAATTAAACAGCAGCAGCTACATATCTGTCGACTCAGGAATGGCATACTTTCCTGGTGAGCTGGCGGTGGCAGGTAATAAAGCTTGCGCACTCACCCTCCCACTACTAACAGAGCTGCTGGGAGCCTCTCCTCCCGGAGGAATGCTGGAGCAGGCACTGAGAGAGGCTGTGGTCAGCGCTGGGCAGGCGGTGGCTGCACACTCAGCACGCACCGCGTGTGCAGAGCCATGCATGCTTCCTGGGCAGCTCCCGGGTGCTGCTGGTAGGGAAGGCAAGATCCTTCCCACTCGAGCAGGGAGGAAACCTTTTCGCTTTTAGCAGTGTTTGGACCGTTTGATCTCATTCCTGTTAAAGAGAGATGGTTGCAAACGTGTACAAGCCCCCGCATTTTTTCTCAATATAAAATCCTCCCCACTACTTCACAAGTTCTTAGCCAACATCTCATTGATTACTGCTGCTGTATCTCCTCCTAAACAGATGAAGTATTTCAAGCACTTTGGAGAAAAGTATGTCCCCTCTCTGCACTGACGTGTGCAGAAATGCTTCTCATACTTTCTGGACCTCGCTTATCTTTCCCAAGGGCTGAGGTATGACGATCCTGGGTTATTCTTTTCCCTGGCACTCAGGACCGTGCCTCTGCTTTGCTCAGGAGGTGAGGGAGGTCACAATCTTCCCTGACGCTTTGCTGAAGTTCCAGTATTTCAGACGTATTATGAATTATAATGATACTAATTGCTTTAGAACTGAATCTTATTGCCTTATAATGTTTACAGACTTTATTGCAAATCATCTAAGTGCTCCTTTCAGGCATATTTCCTCTGAAGCAAGGAATACAGTATAAATGCCTAAAATCTCAGGAGCTGCAAGGGATTAGGACGCATGAAAAGATGGTTATTATTTCCTTCAGGAACTTCATGTTTCTGAGATATTCTTAACATCAAGCTCTTGCATCCCTTGGATACTCAAAGCTCCCGAGGGACCTGGGGAAGTTAGAGCCCAGCCAAGTCCACTTATTCCCACAGTTTGCTTTCCACACCTCATTAAAAAAGTAATCCAAGATTTCTCTTCAAAGCTTCAGCAGCCCTGCACATTGAAAAGAAACCTTTGGGAAACAAATCAGCACACACTGTTAAGTGCACACAGTACTCTGAGAAGGATTATTTGACAATACAGAAGAATTTCAGTGCAAAAACTAGAAGAGAAAAAAAATCTCAAAAAAAAAGAAAACCAAAAAAAACCACCAGCAGAAGATCTGTTGACTCCAAACAAGATCCCCAGGTCTTCAAAGATTCATCTGTGCTCATAAGTTCTACTTTAGTTAAGCCAGCGCAGTGCAGTAAGCCTTCCTGGCATGGCAGCAGTTATATTGGTATGTTTCAGTCCAGGTATACAAAGCAAAACAGAGTGTATTGGCATGAACATTTTTTCACTCTGTATGCAGAGTACAGGTTTGGTTGGCAATGCATATATCAACAGCAAAACCATATTCTACATGATAAAACTTCAGTGCCAACTAGATATAAATGCTGACCAAAGTTACATCTGTGCGAACATGCTTATTTCTTTCCCTTGGAGATCTATTTACCACCACCCCTCTTTGCCTTCCCTGCTGTACCTCCAGGTATCTCCATAGCTCCCGAACCTGTACCCAGGCCTGGATCCAGCCTGGGCTCCTCCAGTCCTCTCACAGTGCCCAAGGATCACACTGACTGGTTTGGTCATTTAAATTCCAGGTTTCCTCCCCATGCATGCATCCTCTTCTTTCCTATCAGAGGTGACCTAACCAGCTGCAGTAGGCAGCCAGAGCAAGCCCAGTTATTCCAGCAGGACAGGTGGGTGTTAGGCAACAGAGGTTCTTGCCTATTCCCACATTTTCATAAAGGAAATGAATACAGGGAATTAATACAATTCATGAGAGGTATAATTTTTGTCTTGCCATCAGACTGCCTCACCAGCCTGTTTTCCATTGCAAAGAGGTTTCCCTACGAATTGACCTTATTTTTCCCCACAGACATTTTCTCTCAGGCTCTGGCACATTGCTATTTACCAGGTATTTGAATGTGACTTTGCAGCAACCCCATAGGAGAGCCACCTATACTCAGTGATGTTGTCTCTGCAGACAGAGTAGGTATCAAATTGCTTCAAAGCATTGCTCACGGAACAATCCCAGCTCAGAAAACTCCTTTTCACCCCAAACACCTCCAAGCTTGCATGTCTGCAAGCTGGGGAAGCAAAGGGGTGGCTGTAGTGGGATTTCGATTCCTGATTACTGGGTTTCGGCCATTTACACAAGGAAAACCATAGCTGATGCAAGTGTTAAAAGTAAAGAGACAAGCTTAGAAATCTGCCTTCCTTCATGTTTACTCAGCTTGAGTGAGAACAGGCAAGCTACAAAGAACATGAGTGGAAGTGGGAACTGGAACACTGCGTTGATTCAACCATTAGCCTGAATCCTGCAGTGACCCAGATTGCAAAGATTAAAAGTGCCACAATCCTTGAACTAACGAAGTAGGTAAGTGGATAGGGCTTAATAATGGTGTGATACTTAGGTTACAATCTGTGTACAGTTTGCATCAAAAAGAAACTCTTCCTCTGTCTGATGCACTTACTTTTCCTCCTTCCCAGTCTGGCTGGAATTGGCATTTATACCTATGTAGAGTCTTGATCCTCACAGAGAAATGCAACAGTACAGAAATGACTCCATTTTTTATCATCAGCTGTTTTTCTCTTTTTCCCTTCCTTCCTTCCTTCCTTCCTTCCTTCCTTCCTTCCTTCCTTCCTTCCTTCCTTCCTTCCTTCCTTCCTTCCTTCCTTCCTTCCTTCCTTCCTTCCTTCCTTCCTTCCTTCCTTCCTTCCTTCCTTCCTTCCTTCCTTCCTTCCTTCCACTGTAGGCTGTTCAAAGAGGGCAGGAACAACTTATTTTCATTCATCTGTATGTTGGATGCAAACCACAGCTCCTATATTCCACTGGAACCACTACCTGCTGCTATTGAAAAAAAAAAAAAAAAAAAAGGCAAATAAATCATAAAGGGATGTGCAGTGAGAAAGTGCAATGATTACCTGGATAAAAAGTAAAAATAGGAAGGGCATTAGTTCAAGGAGAAGTGACATCTAGTACAATTATATGACACTGGTAGAGATGGAAAACAAGGCACCAACAGTACTTGTCAAATGAAAAAATATAGCACCACTGTGGTGAATGTGGGATCTGTAGAAAAGCCTGTACCTCTGTTACACTGCTTTGATAACAAAAGCAAAAGAGACACTGAGTTGTTAGGCTGCTGCTTAAAGAAGGAATATGGTACAAGAGAGTCACTTTGGAATTCAGATAGCTCAGAAATGTACCACTATCTCTAAGCCTCCGTTTCTGCAGGCAGAAGCACAGTGCTTGTGGCAACAGCTGTATCATTAGAGAGCAAAATGATGACTGCCTCTAATGCAGAAGGCATTTCAGGGTTGGCTGTCTCAGTGACACTCTGTCCATTTTGTGTCAGCCAGATCTCATGCACTGGGCGAGCCTGCTTGTCAAGGATCATAAAAGAAATGTTCAAGGACCATAAAGGAAATTTTTCCATTTTGTTCAGGAAGGGAGAAATCATGGGGTGTGATGTATTACAGCAGGGCTGTCTAACCCTTGGGAGGCAGGATAACAGCTCCTACTCCCCCTGAGTTCTATAGACTTGTGGGACCAAAGTCCACCATATATACCCATATCTTTGCCAATGCTGCTCACAAAATAAATACCTGGCGGATCCCCTGTAACTCCTACAGGGAAGTCCATCATCTGAGGTGTGAATATGGCTGCCAGCCTGGTATGTACTGGCATTTTGTAACCAGAGAAGTAGAAACTGCCAATAGTTTTTATCTCTCAAGTCTTAATTCTGAAGAATGCAACGCTTCCAGTTACAATAAAAATGATTATTGCAGCAGAAACCGTGGAGTTAGATGAGTAAATAATAACCATCTGACTCATTTCCTAACTCAGAGATGTCTGAAAACCCATGTTTTCAAGTCACAGAGCAAAATATTCTCTCTCAGCATTTCCACCTTTTCTCTTTATTGTGCATAAAGAGAGAAAATTCTGCAGTAAACAGGCCTTGTGACAATGTCTTGTTAGGCTATTTCCAGAGAAAACTGCACTTTGTGTTACCTACAGGCATATCACATCCTAAAGAACAGTGCAGATGTAGGAGATTGGTCTGCACCTTCCTGAACTGTTGGCACCACATGGCCCTCCAATCTGTGGTTTGATGTTTCTTTATCATAATGGTCAGATGAATCAGGATTGATTTTAAAACAACATTTCCATGCTGCAAGGAAGGCAGATCTTTAATAAGTAAATAGGGTGTGAACTAAAAGAAACCACAAAATGAGAGAATTGTGGTTTTGTTCTTGAGCAAACTTACTCAATTCATTGAATATTTTAGTAACACAGTATTACATATCAGGGTCTTTATTAAGTTGATCTATGGATGTTGCCAGAACTTGAACTGGCCATTTCATAGATGATATGGGTACGAGTTATTAAGCAGTCTTCCAAGACAACCATGAACACAATGGAACAGGTTGCCCAAGGAGGTTGTGGAAGTCCCATCCCTGAAGGCATTCAAGGCCAGGCTGGATGTGGCTCTGGGCAGCCTGGTCTGGTGGCTGGTGACCCTGCACATAGCAGGCAAGTTGAAACTAGATGGTCATTGTGGTCCTTTTCAACCCAGGCCATTCTATGATTCTATGAAATCAGTTTTTCTTGGTATATATTTATGGAGGTATCTGTTAAGATAAGAAGTTGCATGTCTTGTAATCAAGAATGAGCCACTAAAACACAGAACTCTTGTTAATTATGGGAAAGATCCCAAAATATCTGTGGTCCATGCGATCCTGATGACAGCCTCTCAGATTGGGTAAACATTTTAACACTGATATCTTGAAAACATACGACATGCTGAAGAACATAAACAAAAACCAATTGTTTTTACCTGTAAACAAAAATGGCACAATTGGAATCATTTGAATATTTTTTAAAATTCTGATTATATGACTCTAGGAACCTGGGAAGGATCCAATAAGAACAGTCAAAATGGTTGAGGCTGGTGATCTGTTCAGAGTCTACCTACAATTATTGCACGTGATATTTTGAGTTAAAAGACATTAGCAAGGGATTTGCAAAAATTTTGGATACTTCAGTAATTCAAAACAGGCATGACATATATTCAAAACAGGAGGCTTTTCCAGCAATCTGACCCCTGCCTCTTGTATAACCCTGTTCCCACTTGTCCTGCCTATTTTTCTTCTCACATAGATTTCCTGTGAAATTCCTGTGAAATTCCTGGCTGCCATTAGCATGACTGTGCATACACAGCCTGCTCAGTGCAAGTGCAATAGCCTTTCATCCAAGGTGACACAGCCTACCTTTCTCCATTCTGTTCTACTGTATCTCTCACTGGTGGAAATTTTAACTCCTTCTGACTCCATTTGTTTAACTGTTTCTCTTGAACACCAGTGCCTTATCCTCCCCTGCTCACTGAGAACCAGGAGCTGCAAGAGCTTACCTTCAGCCCATCGTTGAACTGCCTCTCTCTGATGATTATAGAGGGAGCATAGATCCCTAATTCAGGCACACCTCAGTGCTGTGTGTAAGATAACTATGCATGCATTCAGGCAGTTAATTCATGTGGGCATTGGGGTCTAATCTTTTGGTGCAGTTACTGTATCTCTGTGGACTTTTCCAATACCCAGGGTTGGAGCTATCCTAGAATATACATAAAAATAACCACATGCAGAAGTCATATGTGTGATGTAGAAGTGCAGCCTCAAAAGCCTTTGTGGAGAAATTGTCCCAGAGAAATGATCTCCCACAGACTCAGGTGAATTATCATCTCAGAACCCCACAGCCAGATACAGGCTTCATGAAAAGCAAATATGCTAGGTCTTCAAAAGTGGCCAATCTGGATCCGAAATTCTCCTGTCTGAGCCAACGTAGAAATGAGCACTCAATTAGGAACGCTCTCCACAGAACGTTATCAGTTGTGAGAAGCATCAATACTCAAAATCATGGAGTGTTTTCATCAGAATAGGTAGGAGGTACTACATTCATCTACATTTTATTTGGGCCCTGGACACACATCTGTTTCTTTCCCATATGGTTTTTGTACAATGTGCCAGTGAGCACAGTCCAAGGATTTTATTTTGTTTGTTTAAAACCTGCTTGCAGCCATGAGGTTTTCAAATTCACGCTTCTTTTCAAATGCTGAAGCAACACTCTAGGATGACATGTCACAAAAGCAAGGCTAACTGCTTTCAAGAAGGAAAAAATATATTAAAAAAATGACAAAGAAAAATGGGCCACTGTAAAAGCAGAAGGAAAATAGTGCAAGGTAATAACATCAACAATCAGAAAAAGCAGGCAAAAAATGTACAAGTGCTCTTTCAGTCCACGAAATATTCAAAGGAGAGCAGCAGTATTCAGTGGTAACTCCACAATGGCATTGCTGTCCAGATGCTTTGTTCTTCTCCTGTAAATATGGATCGAATGTTGAACACAGCAATTCCCTGTCAGAACATGAGGAATTAATGTTTCTATCTGTATTCAAATTTTCAGGACTTAAATCAAACAAACCTAAGAGCTGAAAATAGAATCTAGTTTCCACTTCTAAAATCCCATTTCTGCCTATCCCAGCCCTTCACAGCTGTTGATGGCTCACTGTGAAGATACCACTGCCTTCTCTTTCCAAAAGTGATGAAATGCAGTTTCCTACTGATTGGCACAGATATATATGCAAGCAGATATTTTCTCTGAGCTATTGGTTCTTTCTTCTGTACTGTCCAGACATGGTAGCAGGAATCTCTAAGTTAATTATCTTGCAATTTTCCTTCCTTAAAAATGTTCTGACTTCTTGTTCTCAGTACAAATGTGGCAATACTACTACTGGCTGTGTTTGGTTCTGAATGACACTGATTGTAGCAAACAGTGAAAGCTGTATGTTCATTCTGGCCACAAAGACAAGCCAGGAAAAAGAGAAACTGGATTTTACCATCAAAACTACCACGTATATTACAGATTCTCTAAAAGATACTGATTTCCACACTGGAAATCTATTCTGAGTTAATGAAAACATTGCTCCAAGATAAACTGATAATTATGAATAATTGGCTGCATGTAACATTGAGTAGGTAGCTGTGTAATACTATGCAGAACAAGGCTGATTAGATATGAAAATGTGTTCATGGGTCATGCAGTTCCATATGCTATGGAATTGAGATTTCCTGTCGTGCATAAAGCCGAATTCAAACAATCAAGATCCACAAGGCAAGTCTGGGAAGTTATAATGATTCTTACCTAGTCATGCAGCTACTTAATTTAGAAACTTCACCAAACACTGCTAGTCCTACTACATGTTTGGAAATGCCGTATAATGAAAATAAAGCAATTTGGGGTATCCAGCGTATGTATTTTCCTAAAACAGCTGGTTTTGTTTAGAATAACTGACCAGTTCAACTTAAGAGCACATATTAAAGGATTTGAGGTGGAGAGGACAAGGAATGTTAAAGAAGTCAGCAAGGCTGGGACGTGCCTCCTTTGTTACCCTGGAGCTGCAAGGGAGTCTTGATGGCTGCTCCCACCCATCTGAAGGAACAGGTTCCATGGAGCTCCTCAGGGACAGCTGCGGTAGCCAAGTTTTACAGACCCAAAAAAGAGGTCCCATGGAGCTCCAGGGTAATCGTGGTGCCTAGGGCTGAGCGTGGATGAGGTGTAGTTCAGGCTAGGCTGAGTGTCCTGGGGATAGGATTGAAGGTCTAGACTCTGGAGTCTTGTAGGTTTGATTGTGGTAGTGATGGATGGCTGTGACCAATACTGCGTTTCTCAAGATCTCCTTAGCTCCAGCCTCACACTGACCCATGTGCTAGCATATGAAATGGAGGTCACTTTATTACTCCCCCCAAAACCTGATGTTGGCTATATATTTGCCTGCTTTCTCAAGGAAATGGGACTTTTGCAATCACATAATCTGTTGGATATATACTAAGCACAACAAATCCTTAGTTAGTTGGCCAATTTTAACCATATTGGAAGAAGGACAGGGGTCTTAAAAATAAAAGCTCTTCTGAATGTCATGGAAACTATCACATGGTTTGCAGTCAGGAGACCACAGCAGTTATCTCAGCATGATAATAGATTGCTGGGAGAGCTCAACAGCCATGGGTTTTTGGCCAGTCTGTACATGCATCTTTGTTGGACAGTTGACACGCAACAGATCTCAGAGTCAGCCAAAGAACTGTCTGCATCCCATTTGAAAGAGAATTGGAGTACTGGGAAGGTTGTAGGGACTCACAAGGACAATTCTGGTTTATAAGGTGCTGTAGGACATTGGACACCTGCCATAGTAAAGCAGGCTGCATGAGTACTGATGCTCAGCAGTATTTTTAAGTCTGATAGTTTTCAAATGCATCGTTCTTTGACATTATATCATGACAATATTATACTATTTTAAAATAATTTGATGCTCACATAATTTGCAGAATAACATTCTGAAGATCTCATAAAAAAATCCTACAGATTTATTATTATTTGGAAATTTATGTTGAAATTTCCATTCAAAAAAGGCCTCCCTCACATTCAGAAATAAATGAAAACTGAGGAACACAAAAATACAGAATCATAGAATGGTTTGAGTTGGAAGGGACCTTGAAGATCATCTAGTTCCAACATCTGCCCTCTGCTGTGGACAGCATACTAGTTTTATGCTGTTTTCTTTTCGTGAAGATGAACAATCTTCTTAGAAAACTGGTCTTCCTGATGGGAGAATTAAGAGAAATGGCTGATCTACCACGTTTGCACTGCCATCTTCTATCTTTGAAAACATCATAAAAATTTCTATTTCCTTACTTTCTGAGATAACTGCTGTGTACTGAAGAAATTTACATATTTTCAACAAATGTAAATCAGTATAACGTCAGTGGAGGCAACAAGCTCTTATGCAGTGGAGCTTAGAAATTGGTCCAAAACCATTATTAGAAAATACATTTATTTGATCTTGTTCCACTTTGAATTATACAGCAAAATACTTTAAATAACGTGCTTATTGGTGCTCAGGTGAAGAGTACATTCTAATATTAGAGTGAACTATGTCACCTCACCCCTCCAAGTGCTGCTGACAGACTCCTCTCATGATCTACGCAGACTTCCAAGTATCTTCAGACCCAAGGTGCTACTTGTCAAAAGCAGAAAGTGGCTGGGTCATGCTACCCCATATCTAAGGCTGACAAGCAAAGAGCCAGTGCATGGGAAGGCTTTATTCCTAGAGAAAGAACAGTCAGACTAATTGAAGAGAATACATATGGGTTTTTGCCCTTTGGGACTAGCAGAGTGACTAGGACAGGGAGTAACCATAGGCTGTGCAAACCCATAGTGCAAACAAGCCTGAGCTGATTTCAAAATATTCATAGATAAAGTACATTTCCGTATTGGTTAATTAAACTCTTTTAAAACCATTTCTTAGCATTGAGGCTAACTTTCTTGCAAGAACATGTGTTTGGGCTAGAAAACCCCCCGAGCCTCAAACCCAGAGCACTATTTGCACACTGTTTGGTAAGGACAGCCTGGGCAAAGTGCCATTCCAGCTGGGTAATAACAGAAAGGGTAGAGTTCCTGCTTTTGGAAACAGTTCTCATACTGTTTAATTCACTTTTGTAGCTATCGTCTCAGGTGCTAGCAGTGATCAAGAATCCCTCTTCACAGCTCTAGCTTTGCAGTACTACTTGGCAGTACATCGATCATCCTCTATGGCTGTATCTATAGTCTACCTGCCTCACTGTTTCCCATTGTAGTCAAGGCAGCTTCCCTTACTATCGTAGGGTCTGGTAGTTAAATCACACCCTTTTTCTCCTGCTTCAAAAAAATCACCTTTCCTATTCAAAACTTCTGAAACACTTCATAAATCTCCCTCACCGTTCCCTCTGTGAGTATTTTTCAACCCGCTATTCTTTTTTAGTCTCTGTTCCTCCTTCCTGTTGGAGAACTGTCCGCATTATCTGGTGCAGTCATTAAAGTTAATTACTCTTCATTGCTCTGACAAGTACAAGGCATAGACCCAGTCAGCAAATTGTCCATTCCACATTAAATATACAACACGTTCAGAATAACTTTGTCAAGAATTTGTAAGATGTGTGTAGGACGTCCTGGCCCCCTGTATACCAGAGATCAAATAGAGCTTAAATGTTGTTTAAAAGGAGTATTTTCATTTTTTTTCAAGAAAAATTCCAGGACTCATTTTTGCACCTACTTTAGTCTCATAAACAGCAGCTGATCAGCCCAGTCAATCAGCACAGCTATTTAAATAACACTTTGGGAACAGTGACTTTGAAGTTTCACTCTTTTTCTTTCCTCTGACAGAAAAGGCAGCCAGTGGTCCAGTGGTAACAACAAAGCTGCAGATACACATACCAAGAATTTGAAATTCTCACTGCCCTAGTGAACAAACGACCTCTAAGGACATTTAAATGACAATAGAGTTTCGTAGTGTGTAGCAATTACCTGTGTAGACAGCAGTGCATTTAATGTTGAAAATGTGCTAAGGAGTAAAGAACTGATCAATCCTCTGAAACCATTGTTGTAAAAACTGCTGAATATGGAACATAACTCACGATCTAGAACACATATTTGGAGATAGGAATGGATCATTTCCAAACGTAATAATTGAAATACATAAGGTTATCATAGCAATTCGACAATATTATTTTGGAAGTGTAGCGAATATTAGCAGCAGTAATCACAGGAAGAAATCCCATCTTCTCTCCTTGAGAGTGATCTAGAAAAGCAGTTAAGTGCACCAGTATTGAATAAAACAGGAAGACAACTTTTAACAATGCCTCCCCTGTTTTCAGAAACTCAATTTGCTCAATGGAAAAACAGGCATAGAAGTCACAGTGTAACATCCGACACATGGCCCAGTACAGTTGTTGACATGGACAGTATAAAAAAATATTACATAAGAAATATAGGGCATGGCAACAGCAGTTGCAAAAATTCTCACTTAGTAAATTTCTTAACAGCCAAAAAAACCCCCAAAACTCAGAGTAATCATTCTTAAGCTAGAGATGAGCGACAGTCTCTGCAACAAAGCCTATTTTTGGAAGTCACATTGTTGAAATCAGTAACAGCATTGAGTATCTTGGGATCAGTGAAGATCCTTCTCTATTGGGCCTTATGTTTAAAGAACACCTAGTATTTTCTGTTTCTTCCACATACTTTACTAAGCATCCGCTCTGATGAATTGATACTCTTAGAAACGCATGTGAAAAGCTATGAAGTAACGCATGCACTAGCCCAATTTTTTTTTAATTTCATTTTAAATTACCTTAATTTATCAGCCATGAAACACTCTCTCGCTTCAGGAATTTCTATGCTACCTCTTTGTTTTCTTGTACAGTACTTAAGGTTTGGAGGTGCACTCCATGGTGGCTGCCCAGAAGACAAGAAGCTTCCACAAGCAGCAGGGTAGGAAGCAGGCAGTGCACAGAGTGCCATTGTGGTGCCAGCTACAGAAAGGCTGGGAACCAATGCTTTATTTGGTACCTGGATCACTAGGGTTGTCTGTAGGGACCATTTCAGTACCTTGCAGAAGAATGCATTAATTTTATCTGTCTTTGGCAGGGAATTTTAGTGCTGAGGATTTGCAAGGACATGGAAGAGCTGACACCATACTCTGCAATTTTTAGGCAGATATCCCAACAAAGAAAAGCTGACTTGGCCAGGTGCAAAGGAACATTCCAGATACTTTCATTCTATTCAGTCAAGGGACTGAATTTAATCTTAACAGAATAACCAGAAGAGAACATACAGCATAATTTTAATCACAAAATTGTCATGTAATATAATGCAGGGCTAGAACACTAGAAACAATCTGGTGGGTGATGGCTATAGAGGTGGCACCAATAGCAAGATATCTAACACAGGCCAACATACTTAAAGGATTGAATTGTTCTAGTCTGAGGTATAAATGGTTCAGAATATCTAAATCTCTATACTCTCTCTATGTATTTAACACTGTATATATATACATAGTCTTAGTTCAGTCCTTTCTCCATATACATTTAATGTTGTAAACTGTGCCAGAGATGAGGTCCATGAGTTGCTTTTAAAAGCAGTCCTTGCATGCTTACAGATCCATTTGTACTTCTGCTGCCTACCTGTTCTGGAAGACAGTAGATGACTACGTTTCAGATGCCCATTTTAATAATTATCTTTTTAAAGAAAAATTAGTATTTATAATATTTTTTAAATTCAGAAGACTGCATCCTTGCATATTTACATTTCATATTGCAAAACCTGGCCTTTGGGCTCATTTGAGAAATTGGTCTTTAATGTCACGTTAGCAAGTTCTATGTCAGTGTAACTTTGATGACTTTTTCATTGCCTCCAAAGCCTAGAATGGAGAAGAATCAGTCTACCAGTCATCAAACAAGTGAAAAAATGTAAGGGGATTCTGCAATACCCCTGGTTGGGACATACACTACCAAATGAGTTACTTTATTTTTCCATTAGGGTTTAGTTACATTTAAATCAACTGATCAGTGAGAAAGAATCCAAGAAGGGATTACTGAGGTGCTTGCTATGATCACTTTGCTTCCTCAGACAACTCTGAGGGCTACTAAGAGAGAAAATAGTCTTGAAATTTGTACTCCCTTAAAAGCTAGCAGCTTTTTAACAGAGATAGACTGGAGTAACACATACAGACATTGCAATCTGTTCTGATCAGAACTGGCTAATTAAGGCTGTAGTTAATTCAGTTTTGAAAGATGGTTGACTTAGAATCTGAAACTCTTTGTTTAATAACACAAATGAGAAATGAAAACATATGTTACTTGCAGCAGTGAAGGAAACAGCACTAGTGCAATTAATCTTGAAGGGGGCTGTAGGTGTCACTGACAGCAATTAATTTTACAGTAACAGCTCTGGCTCCAGGCAAACTATGGTCTTCTAAAGAATGCAATATCCTAAACTCCAGTGTATGAAAAAGGACGCACACAAAAAAAAAAAAAAAAAAGAGGAATAATAAGTGGTGGGAGTGAATGGAAAGCCTTCCAAAAGATTTCCTTGTGAATTATATTTTCTGAAGAAAGGGTAAGGATGCAGTTTTGCTTCATTTGAAGAATAATCAGAGCAAATTTCTGTGGGGCTGCTCCATGGCATAGTGGGGTTCAAGGCAGAAGAATATTAATCATGTACTCTTCATTTATTTTGTAATAGTGTTAAACTATGGAAGTGCTGTCCACTATGCTCATTTTCCAATGAAGATGGGGTTCTTAACAAAGGCAGGTGAGGTGATGGCTTTGGCAGTAAGACTGGTCTAAAGAGCCTACCCTTCTTCTGAGTCATAACTTCTGAAGCCTGCTTTGCAATGATGTGAGGGCATCTTCTCACTGTGTGGTGAAATCCACAAGCTTTAGGACCTATATTGAGTGTCATTCAGTATAAAAAATAATTTTTATCTTTTTTGTGGCTGGATAAATATAGGTATGTCTATAGCTAAATTTCATGTTGGAGCTCATTGTATTTACCGTGGTTGTGATAAACTCATTTTATACTGTTTTAAAAGTGTTACATATTACAAAAAATGTGGTTGGATTATCTTTTAAGAACACTCAAACATGTTTGATATTCCTGACATTTGGCTTTCACAAAGCTCCTTCCTGAAAGTGAAAATACAGCAGTATTTTACCAGTGCTGTTTAACTTTCTGATTCTTAAATAGTAAAGCAATACTGCTATTTAGATTGCAAGGGCAGCAGGAAGAATATTTACTCTATTTAAAGCTTCTCTTTCCAAAAACGTGGTTTCTTTATTTATTTAGAATATGTGGAAACAGAGTTGATAATATGTGGAAATAAACTTGATAATTTTAATGGTAAAAAAAAAAATAAAAGCAACAAACTAGAGTTATGAACTGAAATTACCATATCAGTATGACAAGGTTAACATCCAGAGCTAAAGACATGATGTGCCGATAACTGGTTGAATTGCCAGATGAAATTAGTCTTTTCCAAATGTGGAAATGCTGTGTATCGTCTGATCTTTCTCATACTACACAAAGTTTTATTTATCTCAAAATCTTCACCTTTTTAGCTGGTGTTGACCCAAGACATTAGAAAGGATTGCAGTCTGCAGCAACGAGGGGAAAAAAAATCCGTTGTTAAACACGTCTGACTCTTGGAAATAATTCAAATGGAAAAAAATCCAGGTCATTGGCCTTTTTAAATAGACCCCCGGCAATATTTACTCCTCCATAAATAGCACAGTCACATGAAATAAAACTGTGTTCAGTAAAGCCTGCAAAACAAAAGAACAATTTACAGACTGAAACACAAACTGTGGCTCATGTGTTCACTGGGTAGGCTTAAGTGAGCTTGCTGCATGGTCTGTGCTTAGTGCCCGTGGTGTCAGATCTGCTGGAAGGAGAGCAAGTCAGGTCACCTAAGGGGCTCCATCCTCCTGCAAAAGCAGGGAAAGGCTGGGACTCTGATGTACACAGTGACCTGTGAGAGGCAGCTTTTGCTATAGAGCCAGATTTCACTGTGGCAGAAATGAGTGTCCGCTTCCTTTATCATCATCACTAAGAACACATCTACATAAGCAAAACTCACCAGCATTACTGGGCTGCTTTAATTTGATCGCTATGGCTCTTCTGCTATAGCAAAGGCAGTAAATTTCCCCAAGGAGGCAAGTCCTAACATGGAGGTGTGTACTCCTGAAATGGCAGTAAGGTGTTTGTTTCAACTGCTGGCACAAATAAATCTTTATGGACACTACAGACAAAAAGACAAATGACTGAGTTATTATAACATCACCTGGATTTGTCAAAAGCTCAATTCAATCTCTTCTGTGGGTTTACCCACAACTATGACTTTATGTCAATTTTTTTACCCAAACATGCAGCTCTGGGAGTCGTGTTAGTACATGAGAACCATAGCAGCCTCTTTAAAGTTTTTTCCAGCTATCAAAACAGCTGAGTACAGCTTGAAAACACGCAGCAAATGCACACAAAAACTTTGTAACCTACATGATAAATTCACAGATCTACAAGTGCGTGTGATTTGATTTCTTCCGTTGACCAGGGTGTGAAGGCGTTGATTATAGTTATCCTCCTTAATACTGGCACTCATTCTGCTTTTTCAATAAAAAGCTACAAAAACGTGTCCCTCAGAAGGTACTGTTTGAAACTGAGGGTGGAAAGAGGGCAAACTTGCCAGCAGTGGCTGTCAGGCCACTGGCTAGTGGACCGCAGAGACCTGGCCGTTATGGCTTGGCTCTTTGTTTCCAGCTGTTAAATCCCAGCAGAGACATGTGAAAATATAAATACTAGGTTCTATTATTTTTCCAAGTAATTACCACTTCCAACATGGGAATAGAATTGCAGTTTGAGGTGGAAAACTGATTCATCACATAATATTCTACATTGTGAAAGTGTTTGGAAACCCTGGTATGGAGAAGTCTTTCCACTTCAGATTTACTGAGAGATTTACCAATTCCCTTCATTTCTCTTTGTTACTGCCTATATATCTGGTTCACATCTCCTAGCCATGTTTTGTACTTTTCTGGCTGCCACAGTCATTAAGTTTCCAAGAGCAGCTGATTCTTAGCATGCAGTAATTCTTGTTAGCCTGCTGAGAACTTGACAGAATAAACCTTGTTGTTTGTTTGTTTAATTCCCTTCACTGAGCATTAGGAATTATTTCTGAAAGAACACTGGCTCCCAGGTGCTTGCTATTAAATGCAAACATTTCATAACAGAAATGCTTCTTTTTTATTTTCTAAATGCTGTTTTGAACAAGCTTTGTAGAAACATGCTAGTTGGCATTTACAGAAGTCCAGTTTTCAACAGAGAGAAGCATTTAGAAAGTGGTAGTGGAAAGTTACATCTGGTATGGTGGCTTTTTCCTTCTTTCTATGATGGTGGTTTCAGGTTTGTTTTGTTATTCATTTTAGTGAACGGAGGTGCCATTTGTTATGTTTCAAAATATTATGAATCCATTCTTCTCACTAAAGATCGCTCCCCATTAAACACTCAAATATGTTAGTATAAACAAATATATACTGATCTCCAGCTCAGGTAACAGATTAACATATATATGTTTATGTGTTGTAAATTTTTGCTAAGGGAATGCCATTATGGAAAAGATGCTAACTGACTTTGAAAGCTTAGTTGTAAACCTACGTCCCTTAGGGGTGCTTTGCATCTTACTGAGCCAGGCTGCTGTAGCGCTGTCAGACAGCACTGTTCCCACTCAAAATAATAATTCAAGACAAACAGAATTAAGGATTTACATCGGGATATATTTTTACTGGTCTACCAGTTATGACAATCGGTGTACGAGTGTACGGATGTGCTTGTGTACAAACTTCTCAAAACTATCTTTTATCTGCAGCCCAATCATGCTGGATTGTCTGACAGAAGATGTAATTAAAAGGTTTTTAAAATAACAACATGAATCAGAGCTACTTTTAACAGTCCATTGCCTGCACATACCCTTGTGCATAGTTTTGACTGGAAAGACTGTAGTGACGTATTCATAGGTATGTGGAAGGAAATCTAACTCAGCACCCTTAAAAAGAAGGTCTTGCCAACTAATCTCTGGTTTCCAATCCCAGAATCCTACTCTGGGAGGAAGGTGACAGATGGTCCCTGAAATAATTGATTCTGTATTATATAAGGATTTTTCAGGCAGAAGACTTAGGAAGACTTCTGCTGTACAGTGACTGGATAGTGCAGATCACAGAACATAGTTTAACCTGATGTATGTGAATAGCTCATTTGGTTTTACTACGACAGTTCAAGTGCTTAAATTTAATTCCTGCGTACTTGAAAGAACACAGCCTTAACCCAGAAAGTATTTTAAGATAATTGAAACATCTTGAAAAACAAATAGGATTGCACAATAGCAAATACAAGCATTGCTGCAGTCAACATGGATTTTCCTTGAAAATTCTGAGAAGGAAATCAAAATAAGTCTTCACAACCTTTCTCCATAAACCTTCCTGGCTGAGAGCTCACATACTCATGGCATCCTCTTTGTTAAATTATTCTCCCCACTATCTCTGAGAAGAACTGGATTTCTTGAAACTTGGCCTCTCAGCACCTGTACAGAAGAACGAGAAAGAAAAAGTACAGATAACTTCTTGCCTGCTGGCAACTAGATGACTCCCTGTAGCAAAAACTCAGCAACAACCTGGTACTAAGAGCCCCATGCTTCCAATCCAAGTTGGACAGCATTCTGAAATCATGTTCCCATTCACCTTTCCAAAGGTCTCACTCCTGAAGAAAAAGATGGTAAGAAGATGCAGGGAATAAATCTCCGTGACTGAACGAAACGAACTGCTAATGTGACTTTTAATTAAATCTGTTCTAAAATGCTGCATCTCTGTTTTGAATAAGGATCATGAACGATGATGAGGCTTCTTCTAAGTAGTTAGATACACACATAAGGTTTTGCAGAATCAGTGATTCTGTGCATATTGAAGGCTCTCATTGAAGAGCAGGAACAGCTTGGCATAAAGTTACTATTCACAACATTCGCTGTGGACACCACAGACTTTTATGAAGCAGATTTGGAGCCAGCAGCTTATAACCTGGCACACTGCTGTATGCCTTAAATACAGTCTAGAAATCGTGGGGTTCAAAAGCTGACTCAGAAGCAGTTCAGACAGCTGTGTAGGAAGCAGTAAGTGCAGAAAACAGGGAAATGTAATCCGCAGCCTTCTCAAATGCAGCTATTTCAGACTGCCAGCCACAGCCCTCTTCCATTTTTTCCTTTTCCCCAGACATACAATTCATAGGCCTTTTTGTTCAACTGGCCTCAGACAACCACGGACTTCCACTTTTTTGAAGCATTCATCAATTCAAATATTACCTTTCAATTTGGGAAACTGTTGCTGGTCCACAGAGCTGATGCTTGCATATTCTTTTTCCCCAAATAGAAAAATTTCATTAAAGAGACAACAGGAAACTCAATAGCTAAAAGCACTTCTCGTTTATTTGAGACAATAAAGCAGTTTATTTTCTTGTTTGGCTGACTCAGATTTCATGGATATTTCTTACACGATAATAGCGAGAAACGAAGAAACAACCTGAAAATATTTTCTAGTGCAACTGACATGAAAATCTCATCATTGCAAGGCTATACCTACTATTTACTTAGGGCTTTGCATCAGAAATTTAAACTGCCAATATCTTACAGCATTGTTTCAAACAACATGGCAACTGTTCCAAAGCCTTGAAGAAAATGCTTTAAATCTCAGAAAACACATTGATGTTGCTCAGAACCTGTATAAAACCTCTCATTAACCATTTTGAAAATATTTTATCGATAAAGCCTGAACGTAGGCACTTGTATGTTGGGAACAGGCAGCAAGGGTTGAGTTGCCAATAAACAGTATACAGGACACACGGGACCATGTCACTTTCTAAAAATGGGTGCAGCAGAAAATGACAGCTGTTGGAGGGCAGGCAGGAACAGAGGAACACACACAGGGTTTGCCCCTTAGTGCTGTCTGCATAAGACCTAAGGGCCACAGAATTCAATATGAATTCACCAAGTAAGGAATGCAAGGATTTCCTTTACTACAAAGAGAGTTGGCAGTTTAAAGGACAAGTGCCCAAAGATTGCCATTTATTCTTCAAAACGGATTTTGAGAGGAAAAAAAATAAAATGGAATGTCTATACACTTAGAAGAAAGTTAACATTAGCAGAGTTGGTGCTGACGAAGGAACTGAGAAGGGAAAAAAAGACCAAAGGAAATACAGGCAATGGTTTCTATTGAGGAAGCTGCAAATCCACCTTCTTTTGTGTTCAGTAAAGCTGCTATTTACATATGGCTTTTGATTTATGGATTCCATACACCATTTAAGCTCCACCTCACGAAAGCACTTAAACACACCTGACAGTATTTACATCCTACTGAAATTACGGAGACTGTAGCATCTGCAATTCTGTGACTTTAGATGCTAAAAAAGCTCACTTGTCAAACTGGTACCTAGAAGTACGTCTTAAGAAACATGCTGATGTGTGTGAAGCTCCTCTGCACCCAAATGACTACAAGTTAAGGCATCCCACATGTTTGCAATTCAAAAGCTGGGCTGTTCACAGCTGGAAATGGGCCTGGGCCCGTTTCACCATGCTGCACACACAATTTCCTATGCTTGTTGCTTATCACTTAACTTCACCTTCAACCACATAAGCGGTACTACGTCTTTACTTTTTGAAACACATGGTAACAGAGACAACAGATCCAAGTTTCACCCTCAGTTCAGCCTTGCATTTTGTCGTGCAGGAAGACCGAAGTCTCTGATTCCTCTGCCCCATCCTCACCGGCTCCCTCTGTGCCAGGCTCCATCTCCTGCAGCCCACAAACCTCTCAGCGTTCTCCCCGAGCCAACGGAACACGGCACTTGCTAACTCCCTGACTATTCACGCGTCCTGGATAACTCGTGTTTCGCAGCCTTCACATCCAGACTGCGACCTCCACGGCAGCGTAGATGCGCGGCAGCCAAGCCGACCCGGAGGCGTAATGCAGCGCACAGCCGCCGCGGTGCGAGAAGGGTGGGAGAACAAAGTTCGGAGCGCCGCGATAACAGCGCAGCACAGCGCAGCACAGCGCAGCACAGCACAGCACGCTGCATGCTGCCGGAACTCCGGGCGCGCCGCAGGCGGTGAAACAAACCTCCTCGCAGCAGTTTCCTCCGCGAGGAGCACATCCGCACGCGGCTGCCGAGGGCCTCCAGGAAAGGATGACGCGCAGCTGACACGCTCTCAAGAAGCTGAGAGGCGGCACGGGCTCCTCTCATCAGCCCCGAGCAGCAGCGAGAAGCCCACACTTAAAGAAACCAGGCACAGAGCCCCGGCCCGGCCGCAGCTCCCCGCGGCCAATGGCCCAGGGCGGCGGCCGCCCCCCGCGCGGATTGGCCGAAGCCGCCCCATGGCTCCCCACCCCTTCCCCTTCCCTCCTATTTATGTCGCCTAGGGAAACCCCGCCCTCCCCGCGACCCGCTGTCGGTTGGAGGATTCTGCCGTCAATCACGCGCTCCTCGTCCCGGCTTCCCCACCCTCCGGCTTGGAGGGCGGGGCTTCCACGAATCTTTCTCTTCATTGGCTTCTCGGCGCCGTCAATCACCCCGCAGCAACGGCCGCTCCTCGCGCTCCTTCTCGCCCCGTCGGCGCTTTTCCTTCTTTCCCTTCGGCTTCGCTCCGTTTGCCCGGAGTCGCACAGCCGCTCGCGGGCCGTGGTGGAGCGGCTGGAGGCAGCATGACGGCGGAGGCACGGGGGGCCCCCGGCAGCGGTTGAAGGCGGAGAAGGGGCGTGTGGAAGAGAACGGCCGGGGAGCGGGGGGGTGGGAACAGCCTCCCCGGGCGGCGCGGCGCGGGGCAGTCCGGCCGATGACAGCGGGCTCGGCGCGGCGAGCCGGACTGAGGGGGCCGAGGAGCGAGCGAGGCAGGCGGCAGCGGGCCGAGCCGGGCGGGCGGCGGATCCGGCCCTGAGGAGGAGAGTGGCCGCCCGCCCGCTCGCTCGCCGGAAAGTTTGGCGAGCGCCCGCCCCGCCGGGCGAAGTTGCCGTCGGGTTTGTTTGTTTGTTTTTCCTTTTCCTCCCCCCTTCCACTCCCCCCCGGCCCCCCCGCCTCCCCTGGAGCCGGCTCGGCGCGGAGAGGAAATTGCGAGGGAAGCAGGAACTCGGGAGCCAGGCGCAGCCCGGATCCAGGAGGCTCGGGAGCACGGAGCGCGTCCCCTCGGGCGGCCGCCCCGGTGCCGGGCTGTGCGCGGCGGCGGCGAGCTTTTTCAATTTCTTTTTTTTTTTTTCCTTTATTTTATTATTTTTTTTTTCCTTCCTTCCGAGCCCCTTTTTTTTTTGCCCGCCCGCTTCTCCCTTCGCTTTAATATATGCTTCTGGAGAGCGACGTCCCCCCGCGCCGCCTCACCGCCCAGCCATGTCGGCGGCCATCTCTGCCGCGGAGAAAGTGGATGGCTTCACACGGAAATCGGTGCGCAAGGCTCAGAGGCAGAAGCGCTCGCAGGGCTCCTCGCAGTTCCGCAGCCAGAGCAGCCAGGTGGAGCTCTCGCCGCTGCCCCAGCTCAAAGGTACCGCCGTCCCCCCGCGGCCCCGCTCCCGTACAGGTGCCCCCGGGCCGTTTCCCCATGCCTTCCCCCGGGTCCTCCTCCTCGCTCACTGGCTCGCTTTGGCGGTCCGTGCTCGTGCTCCGCTAAACGAGCGTCCTGCGGGACTGCATCGCCCGCTGTCCCGAGGGCTGCCCCCGCTACCTCGCTCCACTGCTCCGGGTCACCTAGGAGCGAGCGTTGGCTGGGCAGGTGCTCCCGGAGAGGTCTTGCTGCACAAAATGCTGAGTTTAGGAGCGAGGGGATTGAACGCTACAGCCCGGGAGCGAGTGGTGGCTCCTCCCACGGGGGGTTTGCCAAAGGAACTCTGTGCTTGTGACATAACGCCCTGAGTTAGCGGAGAGAGTTTGCTTTTGGCCGTCTCTTTGCCGTCTCTTTGGGACGCGGTGCGGCTGACCCGCTGCCTGCCTCGGTGGAACTGCGGCGGCTCATCTCCGGGCTGTGCGCAGTGAATGAGGATTTTAGACTTTGGCGTTAAAATCGGTAGCGAAGAGTTTATCCTTTGTTGTGAAACTGAAATCAGAATGTGCACAGTTCGCAACAGCAAAAATGAAACGGAAGTTAATGGCAGCCTTCCACACCTTTGAATGCCTCATGAAAGTTCTGTGTATTTCTCTTCAAAGTTAGAAGAATAGTGATTAGGCAGAGAATATAAACTCATTCAAGTCTTTGGTGAGGACCTGGAAAATGAGAGTGAGGTTACCTTGCCCTTAGCTTTACCCAACAAATCAAATCTCCTGGTTTCTGAAGCCATATCATATGATAGAGGGAAAAAAAAAGTAATGATTTGCAGCAAGTGTCTGAAAGCTGAGTGCTGTGTGGCTAACTTAAATTTAGCCTTAGCTGATAACTAATTCTTTTTCTGTTTCATTTCTATGGATTTTACAGTCATGGCTGTAAGATCTCAAGACATTTTCTTGCTTCTCCTAAATGGTGGGTATTCATGAATCCTGAATCTGGCCATTAGCAGAAATATTATTAAGTACAAATAAGCTTGGGCAGGAAGGTAGCACCGGAATTATTTTTTATCTTCTTTGTTGCAGTGGCTGTGCACATTATTGCTTTAACAGGGGAGCTGTTCTTCGTGGTGCTTATTTGTTTGTGAAGTTCTTTCCTATCTCGGTACTCTAGCCTGATCTCTATGGGATTTATAACCAAAATAATTTCTTTGAAATCATGATTGAGTTTCTGCTATTAGTATGACTAAGCCTGTTCTTAATAACAAAGAAAGACAAATTCACGTGCTGTTCAGACAGCCAATGTCCCTCAAAGATCATTTTAATAAAGCCACTCCAGGGAGTGTGAAAGCACTCGATAATTATCGCACATAGGTGGCAGACTTTGGAAAGTTTGGATCCTGATGCTGTAAACAGCTGAGCGTTCATACTTCAGGCACTTCCAGCTTCAATCAGCAAAATACCCACATTTACATTTTTGCTGGACTTCAACATAAAAAACCTAAACTTTGTGTGATTGTCTTCACGTTTTGTGAGTGCAGTTTTACAGCTTTTTGCTTACTGTGTGGAGAAAGTTTGCACGGCATCAGCGGCTTGAATGTTTAGAAATTCAAGCCCATAAACTATCACAGGAATGTGTTCAGTTAAGCAGAGTTCTATAGTTGTTTGAATTGCCTTAAATCCTTAAAGGAAAATCACAGCTGTCTTTATGGTTTACATTCAGAGTCTTGCCCTCCAAATCTGCTTCAGAAAACAAAGGGTAAATATTGTCTTAGGAGTTACAGTATCCCACTTAGCCCTGTATCAGAAAGTTGGGCAGCACTCTGCTGCATGCTTTGTCCTGGGACTGTAATGCTTGCATATAATGGGAATTTAGATTTGGAGTGGATGTGGTAGCTGAGGATGCAGGGTGCTTTCTCCTCTTTGCTTCTGACTCCCTTTCTCCCTTCCCCTCTCGAACCTCCATTGGCCTCAAGCCACCGGAACTGACAGAAGAAAAGTGTCTGTTCTCCATAAACGTACAGTTTTGTGAAACTTCTTGTTGTAATCACATATGTCTCAGAAAGGTGGAAGATCTGCTTTATTCTTTAAAGCCAGCTTGAGATTCAGTAATAGTTGTGATGCTGTAATGTCATCTCCCAGCCGAGTAGCCAGTGTTCCCAAGGAGGGGCCAAAAAAGGAAAGTACAGTCATTATCCTAGCACCCAAGAGTGCTCAGCACACGCTTAAGTAATTAGATTGAGACTTTTTGCTTTTCCAGATATCTTCAAGTAAATGTTAAATGTAGGGTGTTTGAAGCCTGTATTGGAAGAAAAGTAGCACTTTGTAGATGAAAAAGCAGTTTGGTACTGAACTGCTGTGAAGTACTCTGACTCGTCGTGACTGTCCTGTCTGATAATTGTCAAGACAGTAAAAAGAACTCTAAAACACCCAGGTAGCTTTGTCATACTGGGCTAAAATACCTGCATACTTCTTTTCACTAGGAGGAAGGATGTTCCAGAAGCAAATAAAAATTAACCGTTCACTTTACCACACATCTTCTTGGGTAGATTATTTCCCTACTTTCATCTAGGGACTGTTTCTTGTTTACCACTGATATGGACAGACCAGATGGTGTGGCACCCTTTTGTAGGGGTCTAAATAGTACTGTTGGGAAGCCTGTAGAAAGATGTTCCTATTTACATAATTCTGGAGTTAATCGTACTGCTTCTGTGTATTACCAGAATTCCTTAATCTGGCTGCTTGTGATGGCACTGCTAGGAGAGGTGCTATCTGAGACTGGCAGAGGTCCCGTATGGTGGGGACTTGTAACTTCAGGGAGCTTGTGGGGGTGAGGGGAAGGCAGCAGCTTCCTACTGGTCATTAGCATTCCGGTTATTCACGTGATTTTATGTATTGTTGCTGGATATAAGCTGGGCAAAACCTAGCTGATGTCAGGACACCTAAAATGAGTGAGGAATGTGTTCAGTTAAGCTTCCTTTGTTTTCGTTACTCAGGAGGGCTGCACTTTAATGTAATGCTTCAGCTGAATAAGACTGAAGATTCAGAATTTTTAAAAAAGAAGAATTAGACCTGTGACATACTGAAATTGCTCCTTTTCATTTTTTACTTGCGAGGCTACTTACTAGAAATCCTTTGCAAACCTGCAGCCAGAATAACGTGCTTGTTAGCAGCGGGATTTTGTCACTTAGTGGGCAATCCCAAGAGTGCTGGGCTTCAAGAAATCGGGTGGAGGAAGTGTTGTTTTACCATTGCGAGGAGTGGAAGTGTTGTCTCGTTAGTGACTTGTTTTGGAAGGCTGTGAGGGCACGTGCACTTAGTTTGCTGTTGGAGAAAAGAAAATAGCCTGACCTTGGGACTCGGTCTGACTAATTGCAATGTAACTACACATATTCTATGATCTTTGAGGTATGTAGAAATACAGGTGGAAAATGGGAACTGGAAGTAATGAAAGAAGAAGGTCTTACTAAAAACATACAGCTTGTTGCTTTTGTTCAGCACAATTAATATGGTCTGTCAGGCTTTAAAGCAAGCATACCTTTTTCCTGTTACCAAAGATGTCGAGTACAGCTGGGACAATTAAATGTCTCCTCATGTCTTTCTCAGTACTGAAGAACCATTTGGGAAAGTGAATGTCTCTGCAGGCTTATTTCCTATATCACGCGTAAAGAACAAAACTGTTAAAAGAAATTCTTGGTATTCACTTCCAAATTAAACCACCTCCCCACAGAGAAAACTCTGGCCCTTGCAGCAGAACAGCTGGAATCTGGTCCAAAAATCTGTCAGCTGTAGGCCTGGGCTGGTTGTAAGAATCTCTGTGGGACTGCATGTTATGGTGGTGAAGTAGCCTGGGATAAGACGTTTGTAAAAAGTCCTTCCAGTAGGTAGTTTTAGCCTCCAAATATGGGGCTCAGAGTAGGTGCTAACAGTAGTATTTTCCTTATTTAAACCATCTAGCAAGAGCTTGGATTTGACTGAAAACCTGGTGCTGTGTTCAAGTTAAGCTTTTGTGGAAACATTATAGGAAGGCCTATTAACTAAGCTTGCTTATGGGTACAATTTTCATCTTATTAGATCCAGCAGGGGCAGTTTGGACCTTAAACTTCTGATGCTGTGAGTCATCCTGTGCGTATTTCAGAGTGACAAAAATAAGTGGAGTTAAAAACAGCTGAAAGGAATTTGATTCATATTAATGTTAAGTTGCCTTTGTTCCCAAAAGGAAAATACCTTTTAGAAAGTTTAGAATGGTTTGCTTTTACTACAGCCCTAACAAATATTTGTAAGTGAAAGGCAGATGCATGTCCCTCAAGCTTGCACTGTTTTGTGGTGGTGTTTTTAAATCCCTGATAATTCAATGTTAGTTCCTCCTCTATAGTGCCTCATCTTTACCTTTTGTGTTCCACACCGCTTGCAGCTATGATCTTCTCAGCTACATTTTTCCCTAAGAGGTAATTTCAGATAAAGATGTTTGGTTTGATGATTTTCAAATAAATCTTAGATACAGGCTCCACAGAGGACACACAGTGAGGCAGTTAGAACTTCTGTTCAGTGAAGTTTCAGTCTTGAAAAATAGACAACCTGTAGCAGCTAGAGGAGATTGAAGGAGGGTTTTTGTTTTTGTTTTTTTTAATAGTCTAATGTAGTTTCACTAAAAATGCACTGTTTAATTTTTTTTCCTATATTAAGGAACTGTTTCTAGTTTATGGAGTGGAACATTCAGTCTGTAATTCTGAACAAATTGACCTTTTTTATCCTCAGACTTGAATTTTTGGTCTTAGAATATACTTCCATCGTGAGCAACTCCTAAATATAGAGCCTATTGACAGTCTTCACATGAACTTTTCTATTTAAATCTTTCTCATCTTCTGCGTGCCAGCTTAGTATCACGTTTCTTTTTCCATATTCGTGGCTTTCTAGTTTAGTCAGATATTAGTTTTGCAGGTGCTGCATTTAATGGTAGTTGCTGTAGGAAATACAAATGGAATTACTGCTCTGGCTGTCCGATCAAAAGGAGACTACATCGATCAGCAACTCTTTTTAATATCTATCTATCTTCCTTAGAATTGTTTGGTGTATTTGAAGAGGCGCTGTACCAACTGCTCTGGACAGATTAATATTCTTTCTGTGTAAAAGGGTTAAGTGTTGTGTTGTTATGAGACAAGATATTTCCCTTGGGAAGAGTATAAAATTCAACTTGTGCCATTGCAGTGCCTACTCCCGTTTTAATTTAGCAGGCAAAAATTACATCTATGGTCTCCTAGCAGTGTGTGAACTTTGAAGGTTGGAACCACAGGCTATCCAGACAAATAAATGGTAAATAACTTCTCTTCTATAAGACTGTCTGAACAAAATGCTCTTCCGAAAACTGCGCTGACAGCTTCTTTTAATGTTTGAGTCATTGGTTTTTACCACAGTGTCACTGAACCAGGTTCTGTTCAGTTTTGCTGAGCTGGTGGTCACTCTCAGTGGTATACTTTTGACTCAAAGGCCGAGCTCTTCTTAGCTAAGTTGCCAGCAATTTTCCTTCACGAGACCTTATTCTCAGCTGCTTGCAGTGTTGCTGAACTCTTTGAACTGAAGTTTTCCATGCCAAGTATGGACAGTTTGATTTGGAACTGTTCCTCAAGCTGATTTTCTTAGTTTCAGCAAAAACAATTCAAACTGTTTCTAAGGCTAGAGTAAAAATACATTATATGTTGCCAAGAGAAAACCAACCAAACAAAACAAAACCAACCAAACAAAAAAACTCAATGGTCTTGAGCTATAAACCTGCAAGTGTATTGCAGGTGGTGGTATGGAATCGGAAGCAGCAGGCTGGCTGGAGATGCCAAATGAGAAGAGAGGGCAGAAGGGTCTACAGCTGTAGCTCCCTGTCTGGCAGGTGCAGCAAGTCTGGAATTTAGTGTCTTAGCACTCCTGTTCTGCCAGAGGCTGGCTGTGAAGCTTCCTGCAAATGCCATCTCCATTCCTAGTTTCTTCATAGTCTTGCACTGTAACCAAGGAGTTTTGAAAACCGCCTGTGACTCTGAAGAATCCGTCTTGAAGTTTCACTAGCATAGGGTTTTGTCTTGATAAATCAGGAACTGATTGCAGATGAGTTGGTTCATCAAGTGAGACTCTTGCATAACTAGGAAAACGTTAAGTATGTTCAAATTTACCTTTTCAAATTACTGATTAAAAGAAACTGATGTATAGGAGGCCATAGCATACTTGAAGTATTGACAAGCTGTGGGTAAAGGGGTGGAAATAGCTCAAGACATTTTCTTAGAAGAAATGAGAAAGGAGGGGTGAGCAAATTTGGAGAAGGATTGTGTAGTGTGGGCCAGGAAAGCTGGTCTGAAGAAAAGCAGTAATAAAAAGTCAGAGCATTTTGTCTGACTGTGAAGGGGATCCAGCTTTATGTCTGCTGATGCTGTAGCTGGGAGTTAGCAGGGTGCATCGTTGCGTAAGCAAGTCAAACTTTGGAAGAAAAAACAATTAAAAGGAAAGCTTTTATTTTGTTTCGTTTTGGAATAGTGGGATAAGGTCTTTGAAAACTCTGCGATGTTTCTAATAAGTTCCGTGCTTACTTAAAATGCGGGGTGGATGTAACATTTACACAGTAAGACTGAATTCCTGTTGAGCAGCATAAATTTTGGTCCCATCTGCATGTAACAGGAAGAAGTGACGAGAGCTGCCCTTAGGTTTTGAATTGCGTATGCGAAGTGAAATTGTACTTTCAGCAGTGGTGGCTTCTGTAGGCAAACAAACACTTGTTAGTCTTCTGAGATGCAAGATGAAGATGTAAATGTCAGAGCCCCCTAGAGAGGCATAGGCCGGGTCCCACAATGCAGTCAGGAAAGAGAAGGTTTAAAGATTTGTATTTCTGAGGATTTTCCCTTAGGAGGAAGCAGGAGCAAAATAAACTCAGTACTCATAATGATTTAAGTAGAGTTTAGAAACAGCAAAGGGATTTTGCCAAATGGAAGTAGATTGATGTGTAACATGAATCCTTTATTATTGAACACGCAGCGTTTACAATTTTTGGTAGAAAGAACCAGTACTTATATACCAATACCAATAAAATGGGTGAAAAAGAAGTATTCTGACCTTTTATGTATGCAGCTGAATGCTTAGCTTAAATGAAGTGGGTGCAAGTATTTGAATGATTGTCTGCTCAAGATGATCATCTATTCCTTTTGAGGTCAGTGGGAGTTAAGTCACTAATAACAGCAAAACCAGGATTTCACCTTTGTTTCCAGTATAGTTTAATTTCATTTCTTCCTACTTTAACACTTATATCATTATTAAGTTTATCTTATTTGTTTGAGAAATTAAGAAACACAAGTTTAGCCAATTCTTCAAGTGTGTATTTATGCAAGGAATTACTCCAATACCCGTAACTTCCACCCTGGTTTACAGAGACAATCAAATAAAGAAGAGTTTTTTTCCTTGGTATCCCTATTACATTACTCCCCTATACATCCTCTTCACATGCTGAAAATAGTGTAAATGCTAAATTAACTGTAAAATGAGATTCTGTAGTTCTGTGCAGTAATGTGTAACAGTTACCCTTTCGGTTTGCAAAGAAGAACAGCTTTGTGTTGCACTCAGTGCTAATTTTACCATGTGATAATTATAAGAGCGTTTCTTCAGTTTTTGGAAATTTGATTGGTAAAGTTGACATAACCTGGTTGAGTAACTTCAGCATTTTATTCAAAAATTAATTTGTTGGGTCAGACAGACAAATGGCTGGGGAAGAAGTTAAGAAAATAGACATTTAAGTATACGTTTAAATTAACAAAAGGGGGCCTTCTTCAAATAGTAAATGTACTTTCTACCCTTTTAGCCTTAGAAGGTGCAAATGAATTCACTTGGAGCTTCTGGTCAAGCAAAGCTTTGTTTTTGTGAATTTGAGGGTGTTGTTAATGCTGTACTGTATAGTGGTTATTGAGCTAAAATTTATGCTTAGTTGGTGTGGCACACCATTTTGTCACCTGCTTTCCAGATGGCTCTATGCTGTGGTTCCTGGACATATGGAGTAGTACAGCTGTTCAAAGAGGGGGGAGCAGTGAGCAGGGCATTCCCATCACTTTAATTCTAAGCAGGGGAGATGTGAAACAGTTCCTGGTCTTCACCACCCTAAGGGTTATTTTGCATCTTCAAAATGACATATGGAAATCCTACATTGTATCAAGCACACAGATTTAAATAAACAACATTTCATTAAAAGCAACTGTGTTTGGGAGAAAGTATAATTATAAAAGTCTGTTGTGAAGTTGACAACAGCTTTCTGTACTTCGGTGCAGTATGTATTAAAGGAACCAGCAGAACCACATGATCGTTCCATTCTCATCTTTTGGACGTGGCTGTCTTAGAGACTTGGTTTGTATTTGTTTTCCTTTTCTGTAGGGCATGAATGCCCAACCTTTTGGCCTGTGAGGGTCGTGTTCAGGGAAGAGGAATTGCCTTAGGCCTCATACATGTGGGTCACCCCAAAATTAGTGCCTCATATTTATTTTCATGGAGACTACACCAGATACAGCTACACAGTAACTGTTTGATCATGCAAATCCTCAGCTACAAAAAAACTCTAATTCAACATAGTCACCACCGTTAACTATGCATTTTTGCCAGCGATGAGCAAAAGCCTGCATGCCGTGCTTGTAACACTTTGCAGCAGCAGAACTGACCCACTGTTGGCACTGCTGAGATGCGCCACCCGTAGCCTCACGGTGCTCAATCCGCTGTTTACTCTCCGTAAATGTTCAGAAAGGATCAATAACTGTCAATGAGCGCTGCTTTTTCTGCATGGAGAAATTCAGTGACATACCTTTGCTTGATACACGCTTCCATGTCAGATGCCGTCGTGTCAGAGTGCCTCTCTGCTGCTGTCACACTGCAGCAGCATGTCCTGGAATACTGGTGGGAAGGCTCAACCTCTACAGCTGTACCACCATCATCTATCTGCCTCTGACATCATGGGCCAACGTAATAGATAGGAGGCATTACTTTTGTCATGTATATAAATTAATGTATGTAATTAATCAAACTTCCTTTAGTTTTTAATATTTCTATTAAAGCAGATAAAAAAGAGAGCATATCATAACCATAAGACTGGTGCGCCATGCTGTCCTGTGTTTGTGACAGTAGTGCACCAGGCTGGTCTGATGGCAGCGGCTGCAAATCTCAGTGAGCTCTCAAGGTGCCAGTCACAGATTTTTGGGGAAATTTTATTCTTCCTGCACTTCATTCTTGCCAATAATTGTTTACAAATGTACATACTGCCAAGTAGCAGTGATGTGAATAAGATGGGATTGTGAAGTGAGAGATATTTTTCCTCTGGTAAGAGAGGTCTTAGAGAATTCTGGTAAAGAGACATGGTCAAATCTGAGTTAAATATCTGCAACTATACATTCCATTTGAAAATCCTCAGGTAATGTATCTGTGTTGACTGAAAACGGAATCACAGATGTACACTGACTTTTATGGGAGCCTTGAAACCTATTCTCATAATTCTTTCATTGAAACAGAAAGCACGGCTACCTATTTTTTTCTGTTCATAGGACAGTTTTTAGCCAGTATACGAAAACACGTACAGTTATTTACCACAACTTGAGTTAGTTCACTGTGCCCTCCTCGTGCCCTGGGTTCAGGCCAGCATTGCCCCTTGCATACCGATGTGTGGTTGTTGCTGAGGGATGTGTGTTACATTTCTACGTCTGTTGCAGGAAAGCAGTTCACATTATCAAGCCTGTTCCATCTTCTTGCCTTCCAAATAAAAATTTCCCATTCTAAAAGTCATTTACTTACTCTTATTCCCCAGTTTAATGGTCTGGCTGTGCACATTAATTCCATGATGAGGGTTATCACCCTTACATTTATCACTGTCTTCCTTAAAGAAGTAGGCTTCCTATTCTAAATTATTTTAAGACTAATACTGCACCATAATCATGAACTGTTCCACCTTCACCAAGCCAGTTAAACCATTATAAGGCCCATCCTGGCACGTGATCAGTCTGGTTTTTAAATGAGCACAGCGAATGTAGTAGCAGTGTATGCCAAAAACAAGTGAACACACTGGGGAATGTGGTAGTTGTCTTACCAGTGCAAGAAAGCTTGCTTCAAATTCAAGAAAAGTAACATAACTGGTCTGTGAAAATGCATACGTCAGCTGCACAAAGTGAAATGCCTTTGCCTTTTATAATAAATTCATAGTATCACTCCAATTGAAGCTTGCATTTAATTAACCACATGCAAATTCATCATCTTCTTGGTAATTTCTGTTGTAAGCAACACTGGTTCAACTGTGTCCTGTCATCAGCTGTATGTACGTGCATGTATGTATATCAGTGTGTACATGCATGTATGTTATTTAGCTTTTGCTGGGTTTTGGTTTTGTGGGGTTATTCGTTGCATGCAACTGACTTTCAGTTAAGCTCTGAATGAGTGGTGCTCTTGAGGAAATGTTTGTAAGGTTCATGTTGTACATTTTGTCAGAGATGATTTTAGTGTGATAGAATGATCCGTTTTCCTGTTCCAGTGGTTGATACGGTATTTGGTTTGGTAGATTTTATTTTATTTTTTTTTTTTTTAAACATATGTATATCTATATCTTTATATATATATTTTGTTTAAGGAGTTGGTATGGTTTTAATCCTCCTTTTTGAGAACATTATGGAAGAGATGAGATGAATTGTGGCAGGTCTGGTCACTAGAGTCTTGATATCCTTAACTTTTTGGGGACCATGTGAGTAATTTATTACTTTCTGCATCTGTTTGCATATTGTCTTCTGTAATTAAGTGGCAGGAAATAGGGCTATTAAATAGGGAAGCACTTCATCTGGGTACTTTCTTATTGTCTGAAGTGTTTTGGTTGAGTCAAATTCTCATTAAAGTCAAGGGATTTATCGTGGCAAGAGGTCTTAGCCATATGAGATTATAAGAATGCTTGGAAGATGATAGAAACAATTTAGATCGGGGACACTTTTAGTTCACCATCACTCCAAGGAGTCATGTCAGAGAAAATTTGTGACAGATGTCGTTGGATCAGCGTAGGCTTTTCAGATTTTCTGGACTGATTTGTTAAGGTCAACTGTTGGCCACATGGAGTGGCAGATGAGACTTACTGCAAAGCAGTGCTGCTATGGGGCAGAAGATGGCTTTCGAGTAGTGCTTTTAGTAAACAACTTCAACGTTTTTTTATAGACTAGAATTCTTAGCTAACTTCTAAAGCCAAAACAAAGTGTATGAATAAAAGTCAGTGTAGGCTGTTACTCCTATTTAATGTGAGATTTTTTAAAATCACTTTTTGCCATAGGACGTATCGAGGAGTTAATCTTAAATACACAATTTCTCATAAGCAAAACTTGTGATTTCTTAACTAGTTGAAAGAAATTAAGGTTAAATTTTAGTTTATTTTTAAGCATTTTAATTGCTTTTTTTGCACAAGTCTTTGCATTCATAAAAATTGGATAAAATGCATGTTCTGGGGATGGTTGAGCAAATAGGAGGGTGCTGTTATATTTAAAGTAATGTTCACGTGTATCTGTTTGCAAGTCCTGCCTGATGATCATGTGCAGAATAGTTTATCTGTAAGTGGTAGAAGCTGCAGTTCAGCACATTGCCTTGGTTGCTCCTTTGCAGTCCTTTGGATTTCTGAAATGGAGAGGTGAAGTGTTTTTATGAACACACACGTCCCAGACAGGATCAATCAGTGTGCATCCCGTACCTTTAGTCCTGTGCCAGATCTTTATTTTGGCTGTATGTGCTACGGACTTCCTAGTATCATATGTTGAGAATGGTGTTCTGCTTCGTTATCTTTCAAACTACCTCCTCAGGAAGAAAGCTTGTTAACTCTGAAGATACATAATGTTGTTTTATCTGACTCCCTTATCTGACTTGCAAATCTGAGCTCTGTTTAGTGAGAACACCCAGAGCAACTCCTTCTAGGATTCCAGCAAGACCTGTAGACTACTGTAGGGCTATGGCTAATTGGAAAATGTATGCTGCCAAACTGCATTAAAAACAAACAAACAAACACACACAGAAACAAAAAAAAACCAACCTATTCTGTTAGGAAATTGCACTTATCCCTTACATGGCAACATATTTCTAGATGGGGAAAAAAAAATATAGATGACAGGATTCCTTGGATACCCAACGTGGTGCATAATTCCGGTAGCCCTAGCTGGGCTGCTGAGCTACCAAAAGCTGGAACTGTGGGAACATCTTTTACAGATGTAAAGACATAGTGAAAGAATATTTTAGACTAGCAGTATAGTGAAGTAGGCTGTGAGATTTTGTACAGGGGCTGCATCTTTCATTAGAATGGAGTTTAAAGTTTGTTTTCTGAGGGAGAGGAGAAAGGGAAGTAAAATATAGTTAAGATTTTTCAGTTATCTCATACCCGTGAAGTTGGAGGATATGGTTACAAATGAGACGGTGTAGTAACAGCTCGATGCAGCTGAAGGAGGAGTTTCTGCTCCCATCTCTAACTTCGTGCCAGACCTGGTGATCGTCAGACCCCTCCAGAAGCCATTTAACTTCTCTAATATGGCTATGTTATTGAGTTAAAGCAGCTCACAGAAGGGTCTGACAAATTCCAGAGCCAGTGTTGAGGGTAGATGTGACTGGGAGCAAAGGAGGGAAGGGATGAGTACATGACAAGGGAGTAGCGGGGAGAGAGACCTGTCCTTGTCATTGTCAGCCAGCTGTGTCGCTGCCTGTCAAGCTGCAGGCACAAGGTTCTTAGAGCTGGGAAGTGTATTCTGTCCTCTCTTGTAACATCAGTTGCATCAGAACTCTGTTAACGATGTCTTACAATGCCTGCAATATAAACACTGGCACTCCAGCCTTTCAGGTGCTTCAGGAGATTGCAACAATAGCAAGAACTTCACAGGACAAAAATAAATGTTAAAGTGATGTTAGGCAGAACTCCCTATGCTTGATTTAGGTGGGTTAGACCAGAGTTTACCAGAACAGCCTCTTTCTGCTCTGGAAAGAGCAGACTGTACAGCAATGTTGTTATTCTAATGAGGTGAGGAAATAAAAAAAAACACAACCAAGCATGATGTTCCATAGTGCATGTGCTTCTCCTGCTGTGTCATGTCATTAAGGCTTCATTCTTTGTTTGCAGATCCCTCTGCTATTGAGTACAGCTGCACATAGTGAGTTAATTTTGCACTGCCTGGGAAAGTAAGTTTTTGGAATTTCCAATTTGTGTAGCTGGGAAGGGAGCTTTTGTGGGTTTGGATCCTGCTTTCTGCTGAAGCAAGGATTGTGTTAAGTTCCCTGGCTTTGCACAGGAGGTCTTGGATAAACAATTACATTTAGAAAGGAGAAGTATCTTTCTTTTCCTTCTAGGAGGAGCGCCTGTAAACACAGGAAATAAACATACTGTGGGAAGATGTCACTGTGGTTTGCTGGCTAGTGATACAGTGATGGTTGTCTCTCCTGTTAAGTGCTGGTGATGTAGGTCAGGGATTGTCAAGTTTCCTATCTATATTTTGTTGGGTCCTCCTTAAATATAAATAACTATATTACCTTTTAACTTAGTACTCCATGCTCAGACTTAGATGGCTAGCATCACAAGTATGAAAGCATTTGGTTTTGAGGTATTGTCTGTAATCATTAGACTTCTGTAAATAGAGAGGCTGAGAATTTCAGTGCTACGGGGTGCGAGGATCCAGTGAACTATTTTCATCAGTTACAAGTGCACGTTAACATCTGTTGTGCAAGTGATCACAGGCAGTGACTGTCCTTAAAAAGTCACAGTTAAAGGGAATCATAATTTACGGTGGCTTTTTTTGGTATTGGGTAGAAGGTTTTGTCTTCAGGATTTTCTGCCATCATATCTGATTAACAATTGACTTTCTGCAGCTGCCTAAAATTTCATTACTGCCTTCCCAAGGACTTCAGATCTACTGACAGCCTTTCAAAGGTTATAAGAATGGATTTAAAGAATTTCCTGACTCGTGCTTCTGCCATGCAGCCTCTAGAAAACAAAGCTGAGGCAATTGGATTTGGATCACCTGGATCAGATGTTGTGTAGGCCATTTTCAGTTTTTTATTATTAATGTGTCATGACACACCTCCAAACAGGATTAAATGTCTTAGCTCCGTTTTTCTGCTTTAGACTCCCTTGTGTTTTGATTTCTTCCTTCTCTCCTTCCTGCCCTTCTTTTAAATAATTTTCCAGCAACATACAGCAATTTTGGAATGCGCTGGTAATAGAATTCAGGGTTTGTTTATTTTGTCACTTCAAAGTACAGCCTGCCAACAAGGTTATTTTCTTGAAGCATCCACTGCCTACTTTGAACCTGTGCTGTAGTTTGTGGCCCTCACGCTATTTAGGGTAAGCAGCTGTCTTTAACTTCAGATGGATGGTATAAATCTTCACAGAATTTAAATTGAAGCTAGTTTAAAAATCATCCTGCCGGTTGTTAAAGTACTAAAACTGCAAGCTCTGGTGGTGTTGCAATTATGGTGGCACAGGTTTTCATTCACAGAACTGGAACACACTATTGCAACATGACTTTGTTGTGGTAGAGTAGTGCCTAGCTTCTGTTGTGCTGACGTAGTTAAAGGAGTTCAAGACAAGGCTTTAGGGTCAGAGGCTATCTGACAGAGGAGCTTTCCCACATCCCCAGAGGCTTAGCAGGGCATCTCTCCTGACATTCCTGGGATACATGTGCTGTGTGTCAAGCAGGTCCTGCACTGGTGGAGGCACTTAGTACTGATCCAGCAGAGCTGCCTGTCCTCTTGCCTTGTTTATTATGGTGGTTGCACATCATTTTTATCTCTTGCAGATGTCGTGGTTATGTGATTTCCCTGTGTTGTTGTGGAAAATAGATGTGTAGAATACTCCCTTCAGTCTGGTTCTGAGTGGTACAAGGAGCAAAAATGATTGATGAACTGGTTTTTCATCTGGAGAAATGTCTAACTAAGGTAGATTGGATTGCTAAGGGAATGGACTGATGTGTGGTCAGTCTAATGTCTAAATAAAAGTGGCTAATACAGAGATTTCTTTAATATTCTAGAGAAATTAACAACTGATTTAATTATTTCTTCTGGAAATAATTCCTGTTACTTAATTTCAGCATTAGACCTTGAATTTGTTTTCACCACTATTGCAAATGTTCAGGTGACATCTGCTGGTTTTTGAAACTCCAAATTTTGGTTAATGAAGCTTCCTTTTATTGGCCATCAACGGAACACAACGCATGCTGCCTCTCGCTGCTGGGCTTTTGTAGTGTGGAGTGCAGCTGAGTTTGTAGTGAGGCAGAGAGGAGATGCGAGTCCTGTCTCAGGCTGGCTGTGTGCTTGGGGTTACTATCAGAAATAAACGCCTCCTGTGTTGTTGGTTCCTTTAGCTCAGCTTTTTGGATTGTCTCCTCAGCATGTCACTGTTATTGCTTTGTTGCTATGATACAGCACTTACTCATGCAATCTGCTGCAGAATATTAGAAGCTCTGAGCTGAAATGTTATGTAACTTACAAATGTTTTTACAGCTGATGCTCATTATTTTGCACAGAGGAACGATTCACGTCTTTACTATGGTGTGATTTCTTGATATCTGAGAGCAACGAGCATCTTCTGCAATTTTTTCTTCAGAAGAAATGGTTCAAATATCAGAATTGCCATACAATAGTATGGATTGTTCTTTACGAGGGAATAATAACCACCAGCTTTCTTACAAGATCTTTGAAGCTGTTGTGCTCAGTTAATAGGACCACCACTGTCAGATGGCAAAGGGGAAGATGGTGCAGTGTTCTGATGTTGGAACTTTTGGGACGCAGCATGCACTTGGGATTTTGCATTTAGTCCATTTTAGCAGCAACTTCTTTGCATGGAAATGAAAGGATTTTATCAGACTATTAGTGAATGTTAAAACCATTGCTGACTGTTGGAAGGTGTTTTGCTGAGAAACTTGAGGAGCTGGCATCATCAGAATGCGTTTGAGTCACTAAACTGACAAATTTAAAGCTTGCTAAGTTAGAGTAATCCTAAAACGATAAAGAGAAGCATGAGATCTTTCTGTGTTTTGTTCAACCTTTATAATGAGCTTAAGATTTTCAGCAGTGTTACAAGGCTGTTGTCTTTTCCTCGTCTTCTTAATTTCCTTCTGATGAAGTGGCAGTGCTGAAACAAATACTACAGGGGATGAATGAAACTAAGGGATTAGGTTGTCTGCCTGTAGATAGGTCTTGGAAGTTGTACAGGGGAAAAGCATTCCTTACTCCCAGATAAAATAGGGAATAGATAGGGAAACAAGTGAGATCCCAAGTGACAGATAGATGAGGTGGTACTGTGTTGCTGGAGTGGCTGAGAAGAAGCCTGACAACTCAAGCAACTAAAAAAAACACAGACAAAGGGCGCCTGGGTTCTCAGCATTGGCCTGGGCACTGTGACATTGATCTGATTTCTCAGTTAAAACCATGGCTGCCTTCGAACAGTTGTGAGGGTGTATTCTGTTTGTGAAGTATACATTACTCAGTGATCTAGCTGATGTGCAGCTAGCATGAAATACTAATAGAGGAATTTTGCTTATCAGCTATCAGAGAAACCGCACTATCAAATGGAAATGCCAAGTTGTAGACAAACATGTTGCTCTAATAGGCCAAAAGAGCTGTAAAACCTTACATGACTAAGACTGTAATAAATTACTTAGACCAAAATCTTAAATTTTGGGGTTAATCCTTTTGAAATATTGGAGTTGATTCTCAAGGGAAACATTCATCACATGATATCAAAAGTATGTGAGGTATGTTGCATCAGGGTTTAAAAAAGAAAAAGAAGACAAAGTTCCTTCAAAGCTGATTTTACAGCTTTTAAGCGGGTTATATAATAAAGGATTAGGGAACAGAATGAGATAAATCGGATGAATGAGAGGTTAGTATGATGCACTGCTTGTGTGTGTGACTTTTGGTGAAGGAGAGCTGGTGCTTACTGAAGGCTGTGTGTTTCTAATAAAGTTAATTCACTTGTTTTCTATATATATATTTTCTGCCTTGCTTTCATTTGGGATTCCATGAAATACAAGTTTTGAACAATGAGCCATTGTAACATACTTAAACAGATACTCTCGGTGTCTTTCTCTTTTCACAGTATTACTTAGCTTATTAACTTGCTAGTTGTCCAACACACCATTCCTGGGTTAAAGATCTGACAGATTATGCAAATTTTTGTCGACTGAATTTGCTTTAACAGACTTTGGTGTTTGTTGTTTTTTTTGTTTTCTATAGATGCCACCTCCAATGAACAGCAAGATCTTTTCTGTCAGAAGCTGCAGCAGTGTTGCGTGCTCTTTGACTTCATGGACTCCGTTTCAGACCTGAAAGGCAAAGAAATTAAGAGAGCAACACTGAATGAACTGGTTGAATATGTTTCAACGAATCGTGGAGTGATTGTTGAATCAGCTTATGCTGACATAGTGAAAATGGTAAGTAGAATCTGGAACTGAATGCTCTAAACCGAATAAAGTATCCTCAGTGAATCAGTTTACAGTTGTGATGGCATCTAACTCAGAATTGCTGTTGGTTTCTTCTGCTTATAAAACAGCATCATTTGTTAATGGTAGCTTGGCTTACAGGAGTATTTAGAAAGGCTTGTAAAAAGTAACAAAAAAAAAAACAAACAGCAACACAACTTGAATGTTTTATTTATTAGCTTAAGTACGTGCTTCTAGGTAATTAAAATGAAGGAATTGACGTACTGCAGGTGTTTGCATTTTGTATATGCTTTGAAGTCATTCTCATTCAGAAAATGGAAATATTTCAGTGCTACCTGTCCTTGTTTATTTAAGAATGTCAGAGAAACGATAGCATGAAGACTTCTGGTAAGGATTCTTGTGGGTGCTAGTGTCAACAGAACGGTTTATCAATGTGACAAACTGTCTGCATGTAGTAAATACACAGTGTGGCTGTTTGTTAGTACTGCTTGGGCCTCAGAGAGCTGTGCTGGATTAGCCTAAGTGGTCTGCTTGAGTTGTAAACCACAGAATGACTCGTACTGTGCAATTTCTGCAAATGGCTCGTTGAATAAGCAACAAAATATGTGGCTGTTATCTGCTGACACTGCAAGATTTTTTGTACACATTTCAAAATGCTACCACATATATCTGTACTATGTGTGCAGGGAACACAACTGAAGGACTTGAAAAATGTTTCAGAATATTGCCCAAATTAATTTGTCTACAGATTTGAACTCAAAAAAAGAAATGTGTTGAATCCCTCTTGCACTTAGGCTAACAGTTGTCTAAACTTTGGTTAAGCTTACATATGCCCAGTGCTGACCTCAGAAGTAACTGTTGAGTTGATAAGCAGAGCAGTTTCAAGCACATGGCCTGCAACTTTTATAATTTTCTATATGCTGAAGTCTGTTGGTTTTTTCCCCTCAATGTTTTTTTCTTTCTTTCTGTGAGAAGCTCACGTGAAAGGTCTTTACTGTAAGTAAACATAGGAATTATACCAGTGTAATCAAGGGCTAAGATCGTTGAAACAGGTTATCGAAACTCTGCTAATTGTTTTGGCTGTTCCACAGGATATGTGTTAAGTTTTACAAAAGATCTGGGACTCTTTGTGTGTGTGCGTAGCATTTGCTTTTTAGAGGTACTGTGTTTCCATACTAAATGGTTTTCACCCAAGGTCGTAGGGCACAGAGAACATCCACCTATACCTTGGCTTTTTTTTTTCTTTCCCC